>NC_139693.1:2997206-3702469 GCF_964106915.1 Podarcis gaigeae
AAACTGTGGGTTGAACAAGGTAACTGTTAGGTGGGTTGACTGACCAAACCCAAAGATTAATGCAGTGGTTCTCAACCTGTGGGTCCCGAGATATTGTTGGACTACAACTCCCATCATCCCTAGCTAGCAAGACCAGAGCTCAGGGATGATGGGAGTTGTAGTCCAACAACATCTGGGGATCTACAGGTTGAGAACCGCTGGATTAATGGTTCCTCGTCATCCTGGGGGAAAGTTGGGGTGCCGCAGGGTTCTGGCCTGGGCCCGTTGTTGTTCAACGTCTTTATAAATGACTTGGATGAAGGAATTGAGGGGGTGCTCATCAAATATGCAGATGACACCAAACTGGGAGGGATAGCTAAGGCCGCACAAGACAGAATCAGAATTCAAAATGACCTTAACGGATTGGAGACCTGGGTGCAAGCAAGTTAAGAAAATGAATTTCAATAAGGGCAAATGTAAGGTTCTGCACTTAGGCAGGAAGAATCAGATGCAGAAATATAGGATGGGGGACACCTGGCTTGCCAGCAGTACAGTGGTACCTCAGGTTAACTACTTAATTCATTCTGGAGGTCCGTTCTTAACCTGAAACTGTTCTTATCCTGAGGTACCCTTTTAGCTAATGGGGCCTCCCGCTGCCACGCGATTTATGTTCTCATCCTGAAGCAAAGTTCTTAACCTGAGGTACTATTTCTGGGTTAGCGGATTCTGTAACCTGAAGCGTTTGTAACCCAAGGTACCACTGTACATGTGAAAAGGATCAAGGGGTCTTGGAGGACCCACAAGCTGAACCTGAGTCAACATTGTGATGCAGCAACAAAATAAGCTAATGCTATTCTAGGCTGCATCAACAGAAGTCCAGATCAAGGGAAGTCATAGTCCCACTCTCCTCTGCCTTGGTCAGAGCACACCTGGAGTACTGTGTCCAGTTCTGGGCGCCACAATTTAAGAAGGATGTTGACAAGCTGGAAGGTGTGCAGAGGAAGGCAACCAAGATGATTCTGGGGAATGCTTGAAGGAGCTGGGTATGTCTAGCCTGAAAGAGAGGAGACTGAGAAGAGATATGAGAGCTATCTTCAAATATCTCAAATATCTCACATGGAACGATGGAGCCTGCTTGTTTTCTCCTGGTCTGGAGATTAGGGCTGGAGGCTCTTGTCCAGCCCATTACTGAAATAAGACACCAAACCAGCACATTCCCCGTGGCACTTTCTGATGTAAAGGTGAAATAAGAGCTGTATGTCATCAGCAAATTGATGACAACGCACTCCAAATCTTTGGATGACCCTGCTCAGCAGATTCAGATCGATGACCACTGACTTGGAGGGTTTTAAAAGAGCGTTGGATGAATACAGGGAGGAGGGGGGCAGCTATCAAGGGCTACTAGCCTGGGTAGCTATGTTCTGTAGGATCCTAAATGGGGAGAATCAACAACCTCAGATCTGCATATGACACAACCTTGATGGCAGAAAGTGAGGAGGAATCAAAGAACCTTTTAATGAGGGTGAAAGAAGAGAGCACAAAATATGGTCTGAAGCTCAACATAAAAAAAAAACCAAGATCATGGCCACTGGTCCCATCACCTCCTGGCAAATAGAAGGGGAAGAAATGGAGGCAGTGAGAGATTTTACTTTCTTGGGCTCCATGATCACTGCAGATGGTCACAGCAGTCACAAAATTAAAAGACGCCTGCTTCTTGGGAGAAAAGTGATGACAAACCTGGACAACATCTTAAAAAGCAGAGACATCACCTTGCCAACAAAGGTCCATATAGTTAAAGCTCTGGTTTTCCCAGTAGTGATGTACGGAAGTGAGAGCTGGACCATAAAGAAGGCTGATCACCAAAGAATGGATGCTTTTGAATTATGGTGCTGGAGGAGACTCTTGAGAGTCCCATGGACTGCAAGAAGATCAAACCTCTCCATTCTGAAGGAAATCAGCCCTGAGTGCTCACTGGAAGGACAGATCCTGAAGCTGAGGCTCCAAGACTTTGGCCACCTCAGGAGAAGAGAAGTCTCCCTGGAAAAGACCCTGATGTTGGGAAAGATGGAGGGTGCAAGGAGAAGGGGACGACAGAGGACGAGATGGTTGGGTGGTGTTCTCGAAGTGACCAGCATGAGTTTGACCAAACTGCGGGAGGCAGTGGAAGACAGGAGGGCCTGGCGTGCTCTGGTCCAGGGGGTCACGAAGAGTCGGACATGACTAAACGACTAAACAACAACAATAAGGGTGCTGAGAATTGTAGCTCTGTCAGGGGTAAACTATAGTTCCCAGGTTCATTGCTGTGTGCATTAAATGTGCTTTAAATAAATGCAGCTTATTCCCTATTCTAAGTTTCTTCCTCAATCCAAGAAATATTACAGAAACCGAAGATCTGGCCCCTTGCTGACACACACAACCTGTCCAAACACCCCCCCGCTCATTTTATCCCAAGCCCCTTGACTCCTCAACTCTGCTTCAAGAGATCTCCTTGCCTCTGTGCCGTCTTTGATATTCCTCCCTTCCTAAAACTGCTTCTGGCCACAAAAATACTAATTCCCCGCCTGTCGAATCTCTGCAGTTCCATCCGTTTTTCTGCATTCCGCGACTGCCCTTTGGAGGCAGCTGAACATTCTGTGTCATCAGAGAAGGTCAACCAATGGGAAAAGTGTTCGCAGACAATGGCATTTAAAAAAAAAAAAGCAGTTACACACACATGACACATAACGAAGAGCAACTCTGTTCTTGGAACTTGTATCCTGGAAGTCATCAGGAAGCCCTGTCCACCCCCAAGGCATTGGTAATGTCACTGCCAGTGACATTTTGGAACAATACAAAGAACAAAACAAATTTAAATACGTCCTGCACAGGTCAGGAATTTTAATTAGGTGAGGCCAAGAAGGAACTTGAGCGGTGTGTACACAAAACACACCCCTCCCACCCCGAGAATCCTGGGAAGTGTGGGGGGGCCGCTAGGGGCGCCTTGGAAGATGGCCAACAATACCATCTATCCAGCTTGCACGAGGTAATTAGAGGCTGATTATGGGGAATAAATCAGTCTCCCTCGTCTTCCCAGGGGTTTGGGAAGATGCTGCCTCGCCTGCGATTGCCATAAATCACCCCCGAGTTCGGAAGAAGGAGGGGGTGAGAGGCACTGGACGGAAAGCCCTCAGGCAGCCTTTAGAACTCCCTGAAGCTGCTTCCAAGAGCGAAACTGTTTGCGTTGCTTAAGAGTAACAAAAATTGGAGAAGTAAACGCACATGCTTCGAGTGAGGTCAGGAGTATTTTATCTGCTAAATAATTCCACCACTGAGACGATGAAGAATGGGACGGAAGGAACAGAGGACAGCATCAAAGATCGCAGACATGTTGGTATGTTGAACGGAACGGAAAGGGGGGGGGAGACTTTCTTCTTTTTCAATATGATTTACCTAACAACCCTCCCCCTTAGAAGAACGACTAGTTGCAAGTGGGATCAAAAATAAACTGGGGGGGGATATATGAATTAAGGTTTTACTCTGTGAAAGATTTGGAAAGAAGAAAGGCTCTCTTTGTGACGCAGTTATAAAAGTGATCCGACACCGAGAGGCAGACCGTTGCTGCAAGATCGGTAGTCTTAGGGAGGGTGAGCCGTCGTTCTGCTATCAGCTTTGGATCGTAAATCCGAAAGGGCAATAACCCTCCTGGACAGACATTTACGATGCAGCGGGTCTGGGGAAATTAACGAGCAGACATTTAGACTGTATTTCATCGGAACGGAATAAGATGGCGATGCCCACTCGAACGGGACTCTTGGACTATTGTATCTATGTGAGTGAATTACGAGACAGCATTACAAAGTTCACACAGAAATATAAACAAGACTGTTTCTTTCAACTCACTTGTGGAGACAACTCGGAGGTGATTGAGAAGAAAAAGGGTAACGACAAGGAGATGAGAAGACGGGATTGTGACTATATTGTAAACATCAAAGCAGCAGGAATATAAGATGATTGGACTCCTACCGATCTCGGAGAATGGGTACCCCCCACAAAAAAATATAATTAGGCAAAATATTTGGATTTTATGATTTGTATTGTTATAATTTAGAATAATTAGTATGATATGATTTGGTAAATGGAAATTTAATAAAAATTATTTTTTTAAAAAAAGAGAACTGGTCTGCAAGTTCGTAGCGCCCGTAAAAAACTAGTTCCCAACATTATTGGAAGGGTGCTTTTAATATATGGTGCGTGCACAGTCAGAGAATAAAAAAGGAAACAGGAAGTTTGTTTGGCCAAAACAAACAGAGGCTGCCATCGTTTGGGGGGAAGAAACACCGCATGACAGGCAGAAATTCTGCAGGTGCAGCTTATGTCCTTCACTGCAGCTCTGTGCTAAGGGGGAAAGCTTCACCTGTGAGTTTTCTGCTGGACAGGCAGCTACTGAATATTATCCTGAAAGAGCATTAAAGATAGCAAGCTCCCCTCTCAATTTGTATTACATTTGATCAGACAGAGAGATAGAGAAATATTGTTATATTCATGTTATTGTAAGTTGCCTTGTGCTTTTAAAAAATGGAAATGGGGAGAGAATTTTTTTTTCTTAAAGGAGGACATTTAAGAAGGAGAAAACCTGCATTTGCTGGATCGGTTCCCTTCGGTATCTGTTTTATAGTTTTGCTTTTCATCTTTTAATTTTCATCTGTTATCTGTTGCTATGCTTGTTCTCTCTGTTTTATATGCATTATATTCATTTTCGTTCAAAATGAAAAGCTAAACCAAAAAAATAAAATTCCTTTCAGCGTTTCCGCCTGCAAGTCTTCACACCAAATAGTCTGCTGCCTGCAATTTTTTGTTAGATATGCATGACATATTTCCTATCTAAATTTGACTGCCTCCTCCAGGTGATTTGAATATACTTCTCCATCAACATGCAAATGTATTTTCTTTTCAAAAAACGCAATTGGTTTCTTTCGAATGAATCAGACCCCGAGTTCAAATTACGCCCCTTCTGCTGTGCCAGCTTCTTGAGATCTGGCTGAGTTACCAGAATTCAAGATGAGCCCATCCATATGCCTTTTCCTTGAAAGGGCGTCTCTGCTTATCACATCGTCATGTCAGCAGACGCCTCCTTAAATATCCTGAAAACATATTGAGGTTTTGTCCAAATGCTAATTTGTTTAATTGATTAAACGAGTCAAATTACAGAGGATTAATCACACGAACAGACTTCTTTTTTAATCAAGCTGCTGAAAACATGTCAAGCACACGTCAGTGAATATTCAGCACCAAAGCAGATCTACTGACAGACACACACACCCAGAACGAGGGTTTATTGGGGTGCAAGACCACCCCATCCAATAGCCTGGGTACCCCTCAATAAGAGATAACCATGCAATCGCTACCACCACATCTTAAGTCCTGAAATAACTCATTTCCATTATTTATTATATTAATATCCCAAGGTTCTTCTCACAACAACCTTGTGAGGTAGGCTAGGCTGAGAGGCCGTGACCGGGCCATCAAAGCTCCATGGCCAACTGGAGATTTGAACCCGGGTCTTTCCCTAGTCCGGCACTCTAACCACTGCACAGCCGCTGCCTCTGAAGGGTGGCAGGTTCCCCTCTCCTGCCTTACCAAGTCAAATTGCTTCAAGAACAGGCATCCGTTTAGCGAAGAATTGGAAGAAACAATATTTACCAACTATCAAAGAATGGCAGATGAAGATGAGACCAGAGAGACGAGACGGTGGAAGAAGATTGGAAGAAGTTTAAAGAATATTTGAAAAAAATATGTTAATATTTAAATCTTAGAATAGCTTTGGAAGTGGATATAGGCAGTAGGGTTAGAAGTAGAAGATAGGGTATTTTAAAATAGTATTATTTTAAAGTATAAAATGTGAAGTTATTTTAAGTGTGATTAAAAAAAAAATTAGAAATTATAATATAACGCTAAAGATGAAATAAAATGAAAATCAGATATGGGGGACTTGGGGAAGTCCACTTAACAATGTTTAGAAAAATAAGGCTATGACAGGCTATGACAAGAATTTGTTTGTATTCTTTGTCTTTTCTGTTTGCGTTTTTTATTTGTAAAATGAATTTTTAAAATTGAGAAAATTAAAAAGAGCAGGCATCCGTTTTCTGCCGGTCGCAGTGTGGCTCGCTGTCTCGAGTCGTCGGGAGCTTTTAAAGCAGTCTGACAATGCGCAGGTCCTGGTCTAACACTGACGGACACATCTCACAGACTCAAGACTCATCGGCGCATTAAACGGAGCACAAGCCGTGGGCCAGCGCTTGTGCGAAAGGCTGTGTACACTTGTGAGAAAGAGTGAACACGTTTGTCGTTGAGCCTTAGAGGTGAGCAGCTGCATGGCTGCACAGCTTGTGTACAGTGGTACCTCGGGTTAAGTACTTAATTCGTTCTGGAGGTCCGTTCTTATCCTGAAACTGTTCTTAACCTGAAGCACCACTTTAGCTAATGGGGCCTCCTCCTGCTGCTGTGCCGCCGGAGCACGATTTCTGTTCTTATCCTGAAGCAAAGTTCTTAACCTGAAACACTATTTCTGGGTTAGCGGATTATGTAACCTGAAGCGTATGTAACCTGAAGCGTATGTAACCCGAGGTACTACTGTACTTGTCAAATGCAGCATGTAAACACTCGTTGCAGGAGAAGGACTTAGTGGGTGAGCTTCAACCTTGGGTGCAGTAGGTTCTGGGTTCAATTCCTGGCATCTCCTGGTAGGGTTGGGAAACAGCTCCTCATCTTCTTCCTATCTTTAAATCAGCCCCATATTTCGAACGCTGAGGACTGGAATCTTAATTTCTTTTTAAGGAAAAGACTGCAGTTTAAATGGGCAGGGCAGTTGCCCTGGATGTAGAAGATTTTCGGTTCAATCCCAGGCATCTCCAGGTACATCTGGGAATGTCCCCTGCCAGAAACCCCTGGAGAGAGCCTGCCAGTCAGTGTAGACAATATTGAGGTAAAGGAACCCCTGGGCTAACCTGGTAGGAGCCAGCAGCTCCCAATGTTCCTACGAGAGCCTCCTCTGAAAGATATAAAAAGAAGAGACATCTTTTTCTCTCTCTCACCAAAGCACTCACCACACCAACAGCCAGAGAGACCCCCCTTTCTGAGGCGGGAACACCTCCAGGGACTCCCCGCAGGTAGATCACTCCTGGCTGAGGAGGCTCTATCTGGCCTCATCCTCACAGACCTAGGAGAAACATTTATCCCACTTCAGGGATGGCGTCTAGACGGGAGCGGATTTTGCCCGAGGGGTCAGCCGTGAGCTTCCTTGGCCCCAAATCACTGGACAGATCTCCATCTAGTACAATTTTGCTTCCCAGAGTTGCCTGCACACCATATCTTTAAAGCACTACCCCCCCAAAGAACCCTGGATACTATAATTTACCGTACAGAACTACAATTCCCAGCATGCCAACAACCTACTTTAAACACCCCCCTCCAATAACCTGAGAACTATAGTTTACTTCTCCCAGAGCGACAATTCCCAGCACCCATGACAAACAACTTTTATAACACACCCCCCCCCCCAAGAATCCTGCAGTTCACCCCTCGCAGTGCACCCCTGACAAACTACATTTAAAGCAGCCACGCACCCCAATAACCTGAGAACTGCCATTTACCTCTTTTTAAAAAGCTACAGTTCCCAGCACCCCGACAAACTACATTCAAAACAAACCTACCCCTCCAGAATCCTGGAAACTTTAGGTCGCCCCTCACAGAGCTACAATTCCTAGCAACCTCGACAAACTACAATTCCCATATCTTTTTGTGGGGATCGAATGCGCTTCCAAAACGTCCCCAATCCAGTTCATCCATCCTTCCTGGGCCAAATTTGGCACAAAGTCCGCCAGTTGCCGACCCAGCTCACCAAGCAGACTCTGCGGGAAGCCCCTTCCCCTTCAGAGACTCACCTGGGGGCAGAAGACCCTCCTCTCTTCTTCTGGGCCCCAGAGATGAGGGTGCAGCCAGCTTCTCCCTATCCCTCCGGCCGGCATGGAGAGCCTCCTGGGACGGTTCCAGGAGGCCATAGTGCCTTTTCGGCTCGGAGCATCTGTCGACAACAACCTCTCCAGCTCCTTCTCCTCCTCACCTGCCTGAGCTGAGGAGCCGGTCTGACCTCCAGCTCGGCTGAGAGAGGCGTTCCATCTTTCCCTTGGGCTGCTCCTCCTCCTCCTAATTGTCACATTCCCTCGAAATTACATCATGGAGGCCCAAGAAAGAAGGAAGTCTTCAAACACATCGGGGAGACTGCATGCACAAGGACAGAATTAAAGCACATTCTCCCATGGGAATGTGTTCTTGTTGTTTTAAAAATGTATTCATTTTTCTTTTTCATTCATTACATACATCTCAAACGTTTACTATATAGTCCTCCCCCCTCCTCTCCAAGATTCTCCCCAACTTCTGCTACTGGTTTGTTTCTCCTTTCACCCGCTTTGCTATCTCTCAGCAGAAAAAGATAATAATATTTATTTATTTATTTATTCATACATACATACATACATACTTACATACATACATACCCTGCCCATCTGGCTGGGTTTCCCCAGCCACTCTGGGCGGCTTCCAATAAAACACTAAAATACAGTAACCTATTAAACATTAAAAGCTTCCCTAAACAGGGCTGCCTTCAGGTCTTCTAAAAGTTTGGTAGTTATTTTTCTCTTTGACATCTGGTGGGAGGGCGTTCCACAGGGTGGGCGCCACCACCGAGAAGGCCCTCTGTCTGGTTCCCTGTAACTTGGCTTCCCGCAGTGAGGGAACCGCCAGAAGGCCCTCGGGGCTGGACCTCCGTGTCCGGGCAGAACAATGGGGGTGGAGACGCTCCTTCAGGTATACTGGACATAACATCAAACCTAAAAACGTAGAAATAAAAGTAAATACACCATCTTATTTCACCATATTTCTCCTCCTGTGGTTTCAGCGACTGGTAATCAGAAGTGTTATGTACTGAAGTTCTCACCCTGGGCCAGCAGGGGGATACTGTAGATAGTTATGCAAATGAAGGATCGAAAATGACGTTCAGTGATTGGATAGTTTTAGAAAGTTGCTACAGTAACGTTGTAGTGGAGCTCTATATAAGCAGGCTGGCTGAGCCCTTCAGTTCAGTTCTGTTCTGGCCTCTGAATAAAGAAGAGCTGTTTGAAGAATCGCTGTGTCGTCTGACATGTTCACCCACCACTTAACAAGAAGCACTGCTGCCTATGGCTGTGGAGGTTCTGGTAACCTCCATCAATTAATACATCCAGTCTTTTAAAGGTAAAGGGACCCCTGACCATTAGGTCCTGTCGTGGCCGACTCTGGGGTTGTGGCGCTCATCTCGCTTTACTGGCCGAGGGAGCCAGTGTACAGCTTCCAGGTCATGACTAAGCCACTTCTGGCGAACCAGAGCAGCGCACGGAAACACCGTTTACCTTCCCGCCAGAGTGGTACGTATTTATCTACTTGCACTTGCTTTCGAACTGCTAGGTTGGCAGGAGCAGGGACTGCGAAACAGGAGCTCACCCCGTCGCAGGGATTCAAACCGCCAACCTTCTGATCAGCAAGTCCTAGGCTCTGTGGTTTAACCCACAGCGCCACCCGTGTTCCTAGATATATAATAAATGTTCATTAATGTACCAACCATGCACGTACATAGATCAGCACAGGAAGACTGACCTGAAACCATTTTTGATTCCCAAACTGACCAAATGTTTCCTCTGCAAGGAGGGAGGGGGGTCAGGGAACCTTCCCATTGTCTCAGGAATTGAGTAATCAGCATTTTAATGGGTGACAGACTATCAGGAAAGGCAGATAACCTGGCAGACAGGAAAAATGTGTTCAGATTTCTGCTGTTGACCGCCTTTTCTGTGATGTAAGTATGTGGGGGGTGGTCTTGGGTTACACGCCTTCTTTGATGTATGTATGATGTGTGGAGGGGTGGTCTTGAGCTCCAGGGCAGGGAATTTAAAATGTCTAGACCTTGTTCGAGGTCCTCCTCCTTCTCCTGCGTGTGAGGGGAGCACCCTGTTGCAACAGATCAATAAAGATCAGGCTTACGAGCTGCTTTGCTTCTCAATATTCTCTGCTTGGCCTCTGTTATTTTCTCCTACCAACAGGGAACCTACGTAAGGACTCTATACGAGCTCTTGGGTACCCCATAAGGGAAAAGGGCAGATTTTGTTTACAACGCTCCTTTCTTGGATGTTTTTAAGCAAAGGTTGGACGGCCGTCTGTCATGAATGCTTTCACTGAGATTTCTGCATTGCAGGGGGATGGACTAACTATGATTCTGTGATTCTATCCTTATGCAAGACAGCTTGCTCTGAAAAATACAGAAGATCAGCCACCGGATGAAGCAGAAGGGCAGGCAGGAAAGGTGCGCACTGCTCCCTGGAACCTTCTACCTGGAAAGGTAGGCAATGATCTCTGATTGGCAGCTCCTCCTAAGGAAACTCAGCGAAACTTGAGTGACAGGAGCCTGCAAAAGTTGCACAGTGGAATTGGAAGTGAACTTTGTCCTGACCAGCTGAGCAAACACAAACAGCGCCCAGCCCAGGCCACAGTTTGCCACTTACCCCAGCAGCTGATAACTGGGGCCGGTTCGGCAGATTTTAGATATTTGAGATGTAGCAAAGCCACTTTCCTTCTCCTGAGGGAAGGCGCTTCTGGGATGCAAAGGATCTGCTACTGGGAAATTGGTAGATTGCCAGCAGGTTGCCAAGTCTTTCTCAGTAGACCAGAAAGCCTTTCTTGACTCGGCTCTAACTGTAGGCTGGCTCTGAGCCTCGGTGTTCCACAGGTGTAAAATGGGCCTGCGTGCTGCTGCCCCGCGTTGCTTTTTCCTCCTCCCTCCCAATCGCTTTTCCTTTTGTGCTGTGTCTGTCTTATTCCTTCATGCTTCCAAGCTGACCTGGAAGGCTTTTTCAGCAGTGAACAGCGGGTTAAAAAATGCTTTGAATGGATGAATAAAAATATTCATTCTGGCCTGGTGTGAATCTCTCTCTCTCTCTCTCTCTCTCTCTCTCTCTCTCTCTCTCTCTGTGTGTGTGTGTGTGTGTGTGTGTGTGTTTCTCACCTAGAAATATGAGTGGTTGTGAATGAGAACCTAAACCAGGGTAGGCAAACTAAGGCTCGGGGGCCGGATCCGGCTCAATTGCCTTGTAAATCCAGCCCACAGAATGTCTGGGAATCAGTGTGTTTTTACATGAGTAGAATGTGTCCTTTTATTTAAAATGCATCTCTGGGTTATTTGTGGGGCGTAGGAATTCGTTCATTATTTTTTTCAAAATATAGTCTGGCCCCCCACAAGATCTGAGGGACAGTGGACCGGCCCACGGCTGAAAAAGTTTGCTTACCCCTGACGCAAAGCTACGTGGAACTGTTGCATAAATTAGGGAAGATCAGAGCAAACCTCGCTTGCACCTTCATCCTACTGAGGTTGCCCTTTCTCTATACCCAACATGGTCATGTTTTCCGTCTCGCCACAGGTATGATGTCACACCTGAGCAGGAGGGAGGCAAGTTCTGCAAACCAGGCGTCCAATTACAGAGCGATTCCTTCGCAGTCTTAGAGAGGCTCCATCACCGCAGATGGCTGAGCGGATCATTTTTGCCCTGTGAATCACCCGGCAGACACGCAACATCTGGCCAAAGGTGGTGTTTACAGGATCACAACAAGGAGGCCGGAAGACTCAAGGCAAAGAGCCCATCTGCTTTCTCTCTCTTTCCGTATCCTGCTTTTATCTTCTTGTTCGGCCTGCTGTTGTAAACAAAATCTGCCCTTTTTCCCTTATGGGGTCTCCAAGAGCCCCATACTGAGAAGCAAAGCAGCTCGTAAGCCTGATCTTTATTGAGCTGTTGCAACAGGGTGCTCCCCTCACCCGCAGGAAAAGAGGAGGACCCAGGACAAAGGTGTGTCCGCCCTTATACAGACTTTTGGAATTGCCCACCCTCAAACTCCAGACCACCCCCAGAAACATCATACCTACATCACAGAAAAGGCGGTCTACAACAGAAATCTGAGTGCATTGTTTATCTCCTGCCTGGCAGGTTAATGCTCACTTGATTGGATACCCTGGGGAGCCTGGCCAGTCTTTTGTAATGATAAATAAAAAATAAATAAATAAAAAATATGCCCAGTGCTATGGATTTGATTTTTTAAAAAAAGGAGGACGGCTTAGGAATGGACAAATCTGTCAATTTCGGCTGCCATCTGCAGTTTGAGGCTTATCTGCACCAGCTTGCAATGTTCAAAGTCCTCATGATGATTTGCCAGCATCTTAGTGCGTATTTTAAAGCGTTGGGAAATGGCTGAGGTTATTGGCAGACCCCTTAATGATTTCCCTGCTTATTGTAGCCATTGTTAATGGGCCGTGCTAAGCGACGCTGGATGGTTCTTAATTGCCTTTTAATTGCCTCTTTCATTTTCTAGAAATTGTTCTGTACAGAATGCAAATCGCTGATAGAATTCAATTTGCTGCGCCATAAAACACAATCTAAGAAACAAAAGAAGCGATCGTGAAGTGGTTAAATAACTCAAGATTGAATATCGAATACAATGGGTGTTGTTATAAGAATTCGAAGGTCTCAAATACAGAATAAATGTTCATAAACATACAAGGCAAACGCACATGCTTAAGTATAGTGTCTGAGAGCAATCCTGAAGCCATTTTGACTTTCCCAAATTGACTTCAACATTTTCTCTGCAAGGAGGAAGGAAATTGGAAAAGCTTTCCAATTGTCTTTTGACCCTAGGGGCTTATACCTCCCTTTTCACATACAGTCTGGCAAGTATCTGTTAAGCTGAGCAAACTATCAGTATACAAGAGATTCAGGAACTAAAGTATTTACCATCTCAAAGGGAGGGCCAGGCTACCCAAAAAATGCACTCACGTAAGGCGTTATCAGGGATCCTGGCAGACAGGAGAGAAGCAACACTCTCAAATTTCTGCTGTAGACCGCCTCCTGTGATGTATGTATGATGTTTTTTGGGGGTGGTCTTGGGCTACAGGGTGGGCAATTTCAAAAGTCTATATAGGGGCTTACACACCATTTTTGGGGGTTCTCCTCACTCCTGTGTGTAGTGAGTGGGGACCCTGCTGCAACAGTTTATTTCCTTTAAAATAGATCGGGCTTACTAGCCGCTTTGCTTCTCAATACAGTGGATGCTTGGGTTGTGAACGTGATCTGTGCATAGCTGTCAACCATCCCTTATTTGGCGGGAAAGTCCCTTATCCCAGCGCCGTGTCCCGCTGCTGTCCCTTATTGATGATGTCCCTTAAATTTCCCGGGTTTCAAAGGAAGCAGCTCCTCTCCCTCCCTCCCTCCCTGCCGGCCAGGGAGGAGGGAGGCTCCAACTGTGTTGCTTGGCTGCGTTGCTCACCCAATAAGGAGTCTAAGAACGACTGGGGGGTGGAGCTTGCATGCCTTGTGCCAATCAAATCGGCCGCGATGCCTGGGGACTCGCCTTTGCTCAGCGCTTCCCAGCGGAGAGGTGACGGTGGTTTCCCTTGCTGCATCCCCTTTGCCGGGTTGCTGCGCTGTGGGAACCACCGCTTGAGGCTTCGTTTGGCTGCTGGCTGGGCTTTCTGCCTTTGGCTCGGAGGGGCTCAGAAGTTGAACATACCTGGGCCTGGAAAATCCCTTATTTCGGCTGCTGATCCCTTATTTTCGAGGCTTCTGTTCCCTTATTTTCAAATCTGCAAGTTGACCGCTATGGATGAATGAATGATCTGACTGCATACAAGACACCTTCCTAAGTTCCCAAAGGCTGAAGCCACACACCACAGGGTGGGAGTTCTGCTCCTGAAAGGACTGGGAAGAATAATCACCAGGAGAGTGTGGGAAACTTATCAGCTTATCAGACCAGCTTCCCCCAGCTTTGCTCAATATGTAGGCCAGGAGAAGAGGATTCGATTTCAGGGCGTGCCAGAAACCCATTCCTAGGCACCCAGCCCAGTCCTCCAGCAAACTCCCTTCACTCTTTTGAGTTATGCAACAAAGCTCTGTGCCATTTCCCCAGCAAAATGCGATACGACTGAGCTACACCAGGTTGCAGAGCCACTCTGCGTGGGCCTGGGACATGTCACAAATATTGGGACTTCCTGGTGGCCCAGGTAAGATATAGCGCTGACAAGGGTGCAGAAGTTTGCCTCCCGAGGTGGGCGGGGCCAGAGGCAAAAGTGGGAGGGGCAATGGGTGAGAGGCTTAACCTTGGACAACTGCTAGGCAAAAGCTAGAGGTTTTCACACACCTATGCACCAGGGTAAGTCTGGGGGCCGATGCAAAGAACCAGAGGGCCACATGGGGAGAAATCCAGTCGCTTCAGAGCTTAGGGACTGGCAAGGGACAGCACCAGGCCTTGAGAACCATGCTCCTGGATTTTTCTGTGGGGTACCAGTGTGGTTATTGTCATTTTAGGTGCCCGGCAAGGGAGAAAATTCTTCCCCTTTGCGTTTTTGGGCGAGGTACCACTCAATGTCGGGTCGCGGGTGGCGCTGTGGGTTAAACCACAGAGCCTAGGACTTGCCGATCAGAAGGTCGGCGGTTCGAATCCCCGCGACGGGGTGAGCTCCCATTGCTTTGTCCCAGCTCCTGCCAACCTAGCAGTTCGAAAGCACGTCAAAGTGCAAGTAGATAAATAGGTACCGCTCTAGTGGGAAGGTAAACGGTGTTTTCGTGCGCTGCTCTGGTTCACCAGAAGCGGCTTAGTTGTGCTGGCCACATGACCCGGAAGCTGTACGCCGGCTCCCTCGGCCAGTAAAGCGAGATGAGCGCCGCAACCCCAGAGTCGGTCACGACTGGACCTAATGGTCAGGGGTCCCTTTACCTTTACCTTACCACTCAATGTCAATGACTCCCTCCCTACTGTTTTCAATGCTGTCGCTGAATCAAATTGAGCTCCTGTGGGATCAGAGAGTCATTGCAGAGTTGGGAGAGATGCCTGTCTGTGAAGATAAGGTGTAGTTGTATCACTGGACTCCAGTTCCTATAAAGTAGTACCTCTGGTTACAGACGCTTCAGGTTACAGACTCTGCTAACCCAGAAATAGTACATCAGGTTAAGAACTTTGCTTTAGGATGAGAACAGAAATCGCGCGGCAGCAGCAGGAGGCCCAATTAGCTAATGTGGTGTCTCAGGTTAAGAACAGTTTCAGGTTAAAAACAGACCTCCAGGACGAATTAAGTTCTTAACCCGAGGTACCACTGTAATCCCTGGGCACCATGGCCAATGGTTAGGGATGACAGCAGCTCACATCCAACCTCTGCAAGCAGCACAACCTCTCCACTCACAACTCTTATGTTTTAAATCAGGGGTCAGCAAACTTTTTCAGCAGGGGGCCGGACTATATTAAAAATGAACGAATTCCTATGCCCCACAAATAACCCAGAGATGCATTTTAAATAAAAGCACACATTCTACTCATGCAAAAACATGCTGATTCCTGGACCATCCACGGACCAGATTGAGAAGGCGATTGGGCCGCATCCGGCCCCCAGGCCTTAGTTTGCCTACCCATGTTCTAAATGATCTTGGGACCAGTTTTACCTGTGAGATCACCTTGCCCCATGCATGCCCACTCAGCCTCTCTGATCTTTGGAACTGCCTGCCTGTTGACGTTTGGCTTTTGCCATATTCTTTTCAGCATGGACTGAAAGCGATTTTGGTTTAAGCAAACCTATCCAGACAAGTAGATGCTGACATTTTAAAAAATAATATTTTTTACTTATCTTTAAATGTTTTAATTTAAACCATCATAATCAGGCATTTTAATGATGAAAGGATAGATTCACCCAAGGCCTTTGCCACATACCAATTTGGGGGGTGGGAGAGTGGGGGTGGTCAGAAAGTCCAATTCGTATAGGACTTTAGGGGGGGTGTTGAAAAAAAATCAATGTACACGGTTGTGGTGTGGGTTTATTTTTGTTCTTTATTAAAGGAAAATAAATCTGGAGGGAAATCAAAAATTACAAATAATAAAAACCAACCCAGATCGTATATTATAGCAGCCATTTAAAACTGTACAAATCCACTGTGCTGGGGACGAGGGAACCCTCGTTACGAAAACAATCCTCTTTGATCAGGTTTTTCTCCCTCCCCCCAAATATACACGCTTCTAAATTATTGCATTACTGTTTAAAAAAGAACGAGAGAGAAAGAATCACAGCTCCAAAGACCTAGGTATAAAAACCTCACCCTCAGGTTTTGCCCCAGGGAAACTGAAGGGGGCAGGCTGAGTGGGGGGCATTCAAAACAAAGGAGCGTTTTCAAGACATCCAGTTCTGAAAACCAGGTTCCAACAAAACACCGTCCGTCTTGCCCTGACGGACGCAACGGCGCCTGCTACCAAAAGCTGGATCTCTAAACAAATGACCCGGATTGGGTTTTCATGTACCCAGAAGGTAGAACCGGGCGGTTTGTTTTGTTATTGCGACTTGAGGCCTGAAGATGCCTACTCCTTTTTTGCTCTCCGTAAATCTGAGCGGATAGTTGGCAACCTGCGGACCCCTTTACAAGACGATTACCGGTCTGAGTCACTTTATGCAACCTTCAAGAGAGGGAGAGGCAAAGTGAGAAACTCATCTGAGCCCAGAAGCTGGATAAAAGGGACAAAAACAAGGCAGGAGTTTTTTTCTCATCTCGGCCAAATGACATTTCAAAGACCTGCCACACCTTTGGCCCACCAGATGTTCCTAAACTCCCATTAGTCTTAGTGAGGATGGCCTGGGATGATGTGAATTGTACTCCAGCAACTTTTGGATGGTCAAACTGTCTCCACACCCGATCTGCAATGTAATGGCTAAATTTGACAACACAGGATGCTGATTTGAAGGCTGTGCATTGCTCCAGCTGGACACTGCAGATCAACTCATTCCACCAAATTCCTGACGCCCAGCGACTTCTGCAGTCCGAAGCCATGTTGAGGGTTGTGGAGAAGAAACAAGACGTTATCCCCACCCCGATTTGCTATGACTATAGCTCAAAGACATGGACGGTGTCGACGAAATATAAACACAAGCTCTCCCGAGAGAAAGATTTGCAGAAATAATCGGTTCAAAGACATTTGCATGAGAACACTTCCAAAACAAGGGGAGTGATCTTCCACAAATAAGATGGTAGCTCTGCTTTTGATGCTGGCTGCAATGCAGTCGAGTTTCTTGAGGACTAGATAGTGTTCTCGGCAACACACCCAGTAAAACCTCTTGGACGTTTCTGCAACCACTGAAGCAAAGAAGTTAAGATCTCCCCTCTGACCCACAGTGTATTTGGAAGACTTGTGCTGGCAGAAGGGATGAGCCTCCAGAGACTGCCAAAATAGTTGTGGGGGCAAGGTGGTGCCAGCCAGGGGGGGTGGAAACGATCTTGCCTCACTTTTTCTCCTGCCAAAGGTGTAATTTCCCCTCCCCACAAAATGCGCAGCCCTTTAAGCAGGGCTTGTTTCAGTGCAAAACAGAGTAGCCAGCCAGGAACCAGCACTTTAAAGTCGTGTTGAAATCCCTGTTTTAGCGCCATTGTGATGACGGCACAGCGCCCGCTTTTGAGAGGGGGAGCCACAAGGCAAGCAAAGATGGGACCTAGCAAGACCTCGCGGCCGGCCCATGTGTATGCAGAAGTATAAAAGGCAGAGGTGCGCATCTTGCCTTTGATGGTGCCATTCCAAGCATGGCACAGCCAGTCGGTTCCCGCGTGAAACAAGTACATTAAGAGTGAGCCCTTCTCCTGGGACACATCCATGATAAGGCACTTGGTGCAAGGCCTGGAGAGGTTAAATTGGGGCACCTGGGTACTGTTAAAGAGGGCGTAGGGAATCCTTTTGGCCCAGCAGACCAGCTCCGACATATGGGTGGGGCAATGCTCCTGTCAATTCACCTGATGTTGGGCTTTGACAGGTGGGCAGTCACACCCAACCTATCAAAGCTGCTTGTGCAGTGCTTCCCAGGCGCCCGACTGAGTTTGGGGAGCGGCAAAGCCCTTTGTGATATCTAAACTTGGCCTTTCTCGAGGTCTGGCAAAAGCGCTTTCTGCAGGAAGCGGCTGCGCAGTCCCGTTTGCCTCACGGGGATTGCAGCTGTGAAGTGTGGCGATTCAGCCTCCCCACCCCATAGATTGGCTGTGCAATCAAGTTCCCCCTACAAGGAACTCTTCTGCGCAGCCGACCTCACCACACTGACATGCCCCACACCTGATGTCACAGGTGGTTGCGGTTTGGGGCGGAAACAGCCTCGGAGGCTAAACGGAGATCCACGCCAGGCCACATCCACATCTGGCCTGTGGGTCCGAGGTTCCCCACGCACTGTGTTAAGGGGACAGGGTGGAAAAAGCAGCCCTTACTAAGGTTTGATAACGCAGCCGTATTCTGCTGAGCGACACAGTTGCATCCTCCGACGCCCAGTCTTGTGCGAAGCAGAGTTTTCCCAAGGAGAAGTCCACAAACCCCCAAAATTGTCACGGAGGCGTTCTTCCACGGAGTTTGGAGCTCATGTTCCACCTTCGTGATGCCCCAACTGGAGACATGGCACAGCGATCGGCCCAGGAAGAAAAGGGGCAGAGGGGTGTGCGTTTTGCAAACACGCCGACAGTCGCACGCGAAGGATTGCGTGTGGTGCCTCCGAGAGAGCCAGTGGTTGCAGCGGGGGCAATATCGTACCCTCGGCTGTTAGGTAGCGTCTTAGCCAAGCGAGGGCTCCAAAGGGCAATCAGAAAAAAGAGCTATTGCTGTTCTCCTGTCCCCCTGACAGAGGAAACTGTCAGCATGGATCCGAGAAGAGTATCTTCAGAACTGGCCGTCCCGATAGGGTTGCGAGACCAGAGTCTGGCTTTGCTGTTGCTTTAGGAATCAGGAGCGGAAAACCCGACGGCCACGATGGGACATAGTTTATATACAAATAGGGAACGGGGACACATGGCTTCTCCAGATCTCGCCGGACTCCCAACATCTGTCATTTGGGGCTGATGGGAAGTCCAGGAACATCTGGCTCCCCACCCCGCATTCAGAAGACCACGGAGATTTTTCTCTCTTTAAAATTTCCATGCTGGAGACGGCAGATTTCATGAACTCATCAGCAGACAAGAAGTTCGTCTGACACGGCCACCATCCAGCCGGGTCGGTCCTGGCCATTGGCAGCTGGAGTCAAACAGAGGTTCACCATTCCTGGAAGGGGTTCCTCAGGTTAGTCTTGGCCTCGTTCCCAACGCAGAACCCAAAACGCCTTGAAGAGAACGCCAAGGAATGGTGCCTCGCTGATGGAAACTGGGACTGCTGTTCCCTCCAGATCTTATTGGCCTACAACTCCCATCAGCCCCAGCCTGGATGGCCAAGGGTCAGAGGTGACAAAGAGCTGTCTGCAGGGCGCCAAGTTGGCTACCATGGCTCGATGGCCCCAGCCAGATCCTCTCTCCCTGCAAAATGAAAGGACTGACATTTGGGGAACGGTTCGGAAGAGAGCCCCAGTTCTGCAAAATGGCGGCTGGCTACCCGGGATGGTGGTAACACAAGCTGGTTCTAATTTACGCTGCTCCAGTCAGCAAGAAGCTTAAAATGGAGGGATGTCCTATTGACCTCGCCATCAACGTTTCAATGGCTGCTTGCCCAATTTCTGCGTCAAGGCAGTCACTCGCGTTGCCATCCCAGGCAAATCCCAAACGACGTTTCAGAATCCCGTTGCTGAAAGATTCATCTTCACTTCCTGGGCGAGACGGTTTCAGGTGACGCATTTAGGAGAGGGTCGTCCGAGGACGTGAACGGGAAATTCCAGAAAGGGGAGCAGGGCAGATGTCCAAAGATGAAGCAGGGATCGGCTTCGAGGGTCTCGGTGGCAAGAAAAATCTATGATCAGAGATAGGTGCCCAGCAGGAAAGTCACAAATCATCTCTTCTCAACCCAAGCGCCTGTTCTTGAAGACTCAATGGGATGGACAAGGGCACAGCGATCAGAATCAGTAGTTAAGGCCACCTGAGGATCTGTTTTCTGCAGACCCATATATACATGTACCGCAAAGGGGGGGGGGGCGGCTCCAGGTCTCCCCCCCTCCCAAGACACATTCCACTATCTCCCCAGATCCCTCCATGAAACATTATTGCACATCCAAATTTGGAACACATGCAAAATTGACATACATACACAGGCCCTATATATATATATCTATATATACATACACATACATATGCAGAAAATTAAAATTTTGGTTTAGAAAAAGCAAAAAACTGGAAGATTCTATTTCTTAATCATTCACCAGTTGCCCTGAGAACCAGATCGAGGGGGGTTTAAAAAGAGAGAGAGAGAGAGTTCTGTCATCATTTCCGTTTTACGACCGGCCTCTCGCTGCCCCATAGCAAGCAAAAGAAAAAAGAATAAACATAAAAATATATCCTTCACTTCGATAAAGAGGTCTGTTTCCATCTTCAGGCACACAACATTTCGGAGAGAGGAATCTTCCGGCTGCTTCGCCAGGGACCGGCAAACGCGAGGACGGCACTTCGGACGGGTTTCGAAGTGTTTTAGAAGTTCAGGCGTTCTGACGGGATCCGCAAAGGGGTCAGCCGGAAGATGCTAACAGGAGCTGGTCTGGAGGTTCCCTTCTGTCAGAAGCGAGGCGATGGAGGACGGGCCGTAGGCGCTGTCAAACTCCTCATCGGAGCTCAGGTGATCGTCCTTTAGGGACGACTCGGCTGTGGACCGGGCTGCCTTGCGCCTGGTGGAGAAGGGAGAGAAAGGTTAAGGGGCAGATTTCCATTCCCTAAGAACCTGGGAATTGAGGTAGACTGCCTTTGGGGCTGGAGGTTCCATAAGTACATCACAGAGCCATGCACCTGGGTCAGGCCAAAGGGGGTCTATCTAGGCCAGCATTCTGTTCTTGCAGCGGCCAATCGGACACCCCAAAGATGATGATGATGATGATGATGATGATGATGATAATAATAATAATTTATACCCCAGCCCTTCCCAGTTCAAAAACTGGGCTCAGGGCGGCTAACAACAAATTTAAAACACTTAATTGTAAAAGCAGCATAAAGTACAGTATAAAAACATGAATAACAATAAAAATCAAAAATCAATTTAGGGGAAATAAGCCTTAGATAATCCCCAGGGCTAGCTGGCTGAATTGGTCCTACTTGGGCCAGCGAGGAGGCCAGGGGAGAATTAGCTGTGGGGTCTCAGAGCGGGTGATCTTCATAAAAAGGGGAGGGAAGAGAAGGGAAATAAAAGATCAGGCTGAATTCAAATTAAAGGCCAGGCGGAATAGCTCTGTCTTACAGGCCCGACGGAAGGAGGTTAAATCCCGCAGGGCCCTGGTCTTATGGGACAGAGCATTCCACCAGGTCAGAGCCATCACTGAGAAGGCCCTGGTGGAGGATAGTCTGACTTCTTAGGGCCCAGGACCTCTAAGCTATGGTTCTTCATGGACCTTAAGGTCCTCTGCAGGGCAGACCAGGAGAGGCCCCCACGCAAGAACCATTTCCTCAGGACCCACAAAGGGTCCGCCCTTCTTACCAGAGGTCCTTCTCCAGGGACTTGACGCGGCTCTGGAGCTGCTCATTGGTCTCGTGCTGCTCCTCCAGCTCCCGCAGGGCCTTCTTGCGTGCACCTTCCAGCCGCTCGATCTCCTCTTCTGCCTCGTCCACTTGCCTCTTCAACGCCTTGACCCTCAGGCTTAGCTATGGGAGGAAGGAAGGAAGGCCTGCTCAGTTTGACTCAGGGATAGCAGCAGGGAGATCTGGGATGCCCTGGCAACTGAAGGGCCCAGCAGAGACCTCATAAATACATGCTGGCTAATTTAAACCCCCCCCCCCTTAAGGAGTGGAATCATCATACAGCAGGGTCTTTCCCTTTTAAACCTTCCAGTGCAGCAGAACCTGTCCTTTGGAACTCCCTGCCAATGGACACCAAGGAGGCAGCCTTTACTGAACTCTTTTCTTACAAATCATCATAATTATTAATATTATTTTCGCTGACCTCTTTTCAGCGTCCCCTTGAAACATTTTTGTTTAAGTTTTGAAACTTAGTTTGAGATTATATTATCAGTAGTGAATATGTTAAAATTTGTTGTAAAACCTAATAAAAATTATTATTATTTTTTAAAAAAGGAAAGCCTATCTAGACACGGAGAAGCTGCATGTTTTATCTCTTTCTCAGCTAGAGTTGATTTCAGTAATATTTTTAACACCTATTTTTAATAGCATTTCAAATCAACGATTTTAGCATTTGGTTTAACAATCCAGCAGGAAAAAGATAAATAAGTGGCAACCAGGCAAAAAGCACTCAGTTGCAGAAGATGAAGCTGGGGCTATTTGTGTGCAAAGCACACAATCTTGGGCCCTCCCTGTAAAAGTAAAAGTAAGGGTCTAGTCCTCAAGGTTCTGGTTTTAAGCAGAGGAAGCTCTCAGGTCCACCTGGCTCCAAAGGCTGGTTGTTCTCTTTTGAAAGAAAACTACATGAAAATGATGTATAGATGGTATATCACACCAGTACAAATAGCAAAAATGTACAAAACCAGGTCAAATATATGCTGGAGACGTAAAGAAAAAGAAAGTACCGTATTTTTTGCTCTATAAGACTCAATTTTTCCCTCCTAAAAAGTAAGGGGAAATGTGTGTGCGTCTTATGGAGCGAATGTAGGCTGCGCAGCTATCCCAGAAGCCAGAACAGCAAGAGGGATTGCTGTTTTCACTGCGCAGCGATCCGTCTTTCTGTTCTGGCTTCTGAGATTCAGAATATTTTTTTTCTTGTTTTCCTCCTCCAAAAACTAGGTGTGCCTTGTGGTCTGGTGTGTCTTATAGAGCGAAAAATACGGTACTTTTTATCATATGTGATGGGAATGCAGAGAAGTTAAAAAAAATTGGGAAATGATATATAACGAACTGAAAAAAATGTTTAAAATGACATTTGTAAAAAAAAAAAAAAACAGAAGCATTTTTGTTAGGGACTGTAGGACAAGACCTGTCAAGAAAAATAAATAACTTATTTATGTATGCTACAACAGCGGCAGGAGCCTTGTTAGCACCAGGATGGAAGAATGAGGAAATCCCAACGAAAGAACAGTGGCGAGAAAAACTGATGAGCTATGCGGAATGGGCCAAATTGACATACAAACTGCATGATAAGGACAATCGTGACTTCAAGGAAGAACTTTTTACAAATTATCTAAAAAGACAACAAAAAGATTTGGACTCCGTGGCAGGTTTTGAATAAACACCCACAAATTTATTAGTTGAATACATGATAGATAGGACAAGGATAGGGACAATTTTATAATATGCAGAGAACAATATGTGCAAAGAAACCAGAGAGGGGAGAAAATAATGTAATTGAATATTTGGATTGATAATTTGTTACGTTGAAATGGTCTAATAAGAATATTTTTTTAAAAAAAACACACCACAAAGGCTGGTTGTGGTGGTCCAAGATTTCAGAAAGGGACATCTTTCTACAGCCCTGTCTGGAGATGCCTTTGGGGGGTCTTCTGAGCCCCCCTGCCCACCCCACCCCAGCTCACCTGGTCCTTCTGGTCATTGACATGCTGCCTCTCATCATCGATCTGGATGGTCAACTCCTTGACCTTCCGCTCCAGCTTGCGGTTCGAGGAGACCAGGACGCTCTTCTCCCTGTGGCGACATGGAAGGAAAAGGAGGGAGCTGACTTCTGAAGAGTCTGACCACTGAGCTCAGCACTGCCTGCACTGAGCGGCAGCAGCTGTCCAGGGCTTCAGGCAAGTGACATTTCCAGCAAGACATGGAGGTGAATTCTGGTGCCGGAGGAGACTCTTGAGAGTCCCATGGACTGCAAGAAGATCCAACCTCTCCATTCTGAAGGAAATCAGCCCTGAGTGCTCACTGGAAGGACAGATCCTGAAGCTGAGGCTCCAAGACTTTGGCCACCTCATGAGAAGAGAAGACTCCCTGGAAAATACCTGATGTTGGGAAAGATGGAGGGCACAAGGAGAAGGGGATGACAGAGGACGAGATGGTGGGACAGTGTTCTCGAAGCTACCAGCATGAGTTTGACCAAACTGCGGGAGGCAATGGAAGACAGGAGGGCCTGGCGTGCTCTGGTCCAGGGGGTCATGAAGAGTGGGGCACAACTAAACGACTAAACAACAACAACAATAGAGGTTCTGGGGCTCTTCCACAAGCAAGGCAGGTGCTGTGTTGCTTGTCCGAGGCACAGAAGGAGGGGAAACTTTGGTCCTCGCGGTGTCACTGAACTACAACTCCCATCAGCTTCTACCTCTCTTTGAAATCAGAACCAGTGAAGGCGGTGAAGGTCCTGTGTGAGTTTCTGGAGGCGGTTGGAGGATGGATGGCGGCTAACAGATTGAGGTTGAATCCTGACAAGACAGAAATACTGTTTCTGGGGGACAGGGGGTGGGCAGGTGTGGAGGACTCCCTGGTCCTGAATGGGGTAACTGTGCCCCTGAAGGACCGAGTCATTTTGGACTCACAGCTCTCCATGGAGGCGCAGGTCAATTCTGTGTCCAGGGCAGCTGCATACCAGCTCCATCTGGTACGCAGGATAAGACCCTCCCTGCCCACAGACTGTCTCGCCAGAGTGGTACATGCTCTGGTTATCTCCCGCTTGGACTACTGCAATGCACTCTACATGGGGCTCCCTTTGAAGGTGACCTGGAAACTGCAACTAATCCAGAATGCGGCAGCTAGACTGGTGACTGGGAGCGGCCGCCGGGACCACGTAACCCCGGTCTTGAAGGACCTACATTGGCTCCCAGTACGTTTCCAAGCACAGTTCAAAGTGTTGGTGCTGACCTTGAAAGCCCTAAACGGCCTCAGCCCAGTACACCTGAAGGAGCGTCTCCACCCCCATCGTTCTGCCCGGACGCTGAGGTCCAGCTCTGAGGGCCTTCTGGCAGTTCCCTCCCTGCAAGAAGCCAAGTTGCAGGGAACCAGGCAGAGGGCCTTCTTGGTGGTGGCGCCCGCCCTGTGGAAGGCCCTCCCATCAGATATCATCTGAGACCCCACAGCTAATTCTCCCCTGACCACCTTGCTGGCCCAAGTAGGACCAATTCAGCCTGCTAGCCCTGAGGATTATCTAATTGATTTTTTATTTTTATTGTTATTCATGTTTTTATACTGTATTTTATGCTGCTTTTTAAACTAAGTGTATTATTATTATTATTATTATTAATTACTGAGCAGGGTACCCGAACCCCGGTTTCCCCCATGACACTCTGACCACTACCCCACACTGCCTCACCACGACTTACCTCTCTTCAGCCTGGAGTTTGTCCTGAAGCTCTTGAATGCGCGATTCCAGCTGGGAGACGTTGGCGCTGGGCTTCTGGAGGACCTCGCTGCTGGTGAGGCGGCTTTTCAAGTCTTTGTTCTGGAAAGAGAGATTTGGAAGCAGGGAGGTTTAGAGGGGAAATGACCAGCGGCCGGGGACAAGTTCCTGCATGACCTGTGTTAAGTTGTGGGTGAACATATCAGACGACACAGGGTTCAGCCAGCCTGCTTATATAGAGCTCCACTACAACGCAACAGTAACCACTTTCTGTAACTATCCAATCACTGAACGTCACTTTCAATCCCTTATTTGCATATGTGGACCTGAGTGAAAACTATCTACAGTATCCCCCTGCTGGCCCAGGGTGAGAACTTCAGTACATAACAATGTGGAAGGGACTTCTGTGGCTAGGGTTGCCACCTTTTCTCTGACAAAATACTCTCTACAATATCCTTTTTGAGATGAGGGCACCAGCCTTTCAGAAGGTCTTTGCGTGCATGGGGAAACTGAGGCAGAAAAGGACTGGAGAACACAGCGCTCTGGTCTTCATTGGACCAATACTTTCATTAAAAGCCTCTTGCAGGATTAAGAAACCAGAAGCCTTTCTACTTGGAATAATAGGGCTGGAATTGCCCCAAAAAGATGGTAGGTTGTTTTCGTACGCCGCCACAACGGCAAGACTTTTACCAGCCAAAAACTGGAAATCGCAAGAGATACCAACGGTAGAAGAATGGCAGATGAAGATGTTGGACTTTTCGGAGCTGGCCGACCTGACTGGAAGAATCCGCGACCAGAAAGAAGAGGCGACATAAGAGGACTGGAAGAAATTCAAAGAATATCTAGCTAAATATTGTAATGTAAGATAAATAGAAAATTCCTGGAAGTAACAAATAGGCTTAGGGGTAGAATAAGAATATGTGTTAGCAATTATTTTGGATTTCAATATGAATAAAGGAGAAGAAGTTAAATGAAAGAAGTTAATATTATTGGAAGTAAGAATTTGGAGAACTGCTAAACAGGTGATATAACAAAATTCAGTTAGAGGGGATTTGAGGAAGTCAGTTATTAATGTAATGAAATTAGGAATTTGAAGTAATAATTTTTCTTTGTGCTATTTTTTGTTGTGTGTTTTTGTAAGGTTTTTCTTTTTACGTGATAAATGCAGAAATCAATTAAAAAATTTGGGGGGGAGCCTTTTTCAGGTGGCTTCTGGCTGAGTCAGCAACTTGGAGTTATGAGCAACAAGCTGGAGAGCAAACAGAAACACATACACACACAAAAACACAAACTCCGGCTGCACAGGGTTATGTAACGTCCCGGGCCGGGCTGAACAAAATTCCCCTCCCCGCTTCAGAAAGCAGGAATTTTGATTAGCAGAGTTACATAACAGTAATAATTGCTTTCCCCTTGCTTTGCAGTGCAGCCAAGTTGGGTGATGGTGGGAGGCCTGGTTTTGCTGCTTTTCTTTATGAAAGAGAGAGAGGAATGCAAAAAAGAGCTCCTGTTCTCTCTCATCTGTGTTCAGACATGTCTTGGGCCACAGCTCTCAAACCGTAGCACAGACAGGGAAGCGCAGCCCATAGAGACCTCTGAAAAATCCCTTAGAAATCTGGTTTTCGTTTAAACAAAACAAAAGGGGATGAAGAAAGAGGCTAGTCCTCATGGAGGTCGAGAAAAGCGCAGAGGCCTATCGGAAAGAGGTTTTCTTTCAGGCCGCAAAGCAACCTGAGTTTTGGGCTAAAACTCCAAGGCTGGCGCAAAAAGGATAGCAGGCAGGCAGGCTGGACTACTAGGGAAATGGTAATATGAATAATAATCCTAAATTAACTGCAGCGAAATGAGGACCCCCTGCAAAATTCGACACCGCAGCAGGCAAGCTTCCCTGTTCCACAGAACGCCTTTCTGGGCGATCCCTCCCTTTCCATTTATAACGAATATTCAGAAATGGAGAAGCGCTCTGCTGAGCTCAGAGGCTTGCTCACCGCTCTGCAATGTTTCGAAACAAACCGGTTCTGTTTTGTTGCTTAAAACTAGGACTAATGTAATGCGTTAATTAGTAAGCGTTTGGTCATTTGGCCCAATTAAGGGCCAAACGAGGCACGAGCCTGTTCACGCGCTTGTCTTCCTTCCCCGGGAACAAAGAGGGAGGGCACCAAGTGCGAGAAAATGGGGTGGTGAGGAACAGGCTCAAATATCCCCTTCCTTGCTCCCCAAATTCAGTTTTATTCCTCCCACAGAATAGTAGAATTACAGAGTCTGGAGGAACACTAGCCAAACCCCCGCAATTTCTTTTTTAAAAGCTGTGAATGTGGCCCCCAGACCCCTTTCCTTGGCCCCTGGGACTCTCATAAAGGGTGGGGAAGGCAGCTCAGAGGATGCAATGCCTGCCGCCAATTTGCTTTTTACTATCTAATGTGGTTTTAACTGATGTCGCTTAAGTTCATCACTGTGTTCCCACCATCCACGAATCTCTTGGTGTGAGGGGGGTGGTTTAATAAATGCAATTTAAAAATCCAGTAAAATTCCTGGGAAGGAAAGGGATCGGAAGCACCCAGCCGCACCCCCTGCAACCTTTTCATACTTTGGCTCAAATGCACCAACTTAAAAAAAAACAAAACTCTTTCCATGGTAGCTGTGATTCCTGGTTTGGACTAAATAACTCTTGAGGTTCTTTCCAACTGCACAATTCTAGGATTCTGCAGGCAATATTAGTCATACACAAGAGTAGACCCATTTGAAACTAATGGGTCGAGTGACTCATGCCTACTAATGTCAATGGGCCTCCTCAGAGCATGACTAACGCTATAAAATCCTACGGCTGCAGGTCTCTTCCCATACAACCCAGGGCCGAGTAGAAGTTTATGCAAGAAAGCTTCTGATCTATTGCTTTAAAAACAAACAAGAGCCATCCCACAACTGCTGGTTTTCAGCGCTGTAAGAAAGCTTCCATTTCCCTCCCACCTGCAAAAAGGAATGTTGGGAACTATAGTTTGAGGGTGCTGGGAACTGTAGCTTTGGAAGTTCCCAGGATTCTCTGGGTGGAAATAATGTGCTCTAAATGTATGGCACGTAGGCCAGTCTAAAATTAGCGGCTCTCCAGGGCTCCAACTCCCAGCAGCCACAGGGGTTGCTGGGAGTTGTAGTCCGGCGGCGCCCAGAGGATCGCAGATGTTCTAGCCCCATACCTGTTGAAAGAAACAGGTTTCACACACACACACACACACACACACACACACAGAGGCAAGACGTAGCTCAGCTTCTCGTGAACCTGGCGGCCTGGGAGAGGGTGATAATACAAGAGGAAAGTCTGTTTGCAAAGGACAATTGCAGGGGGATGGTCTGAATGACATTGTGGGGTGCCTTCCAGCTATGCAATTCTACAATAAAGGTCTCTACGGGGAACGCTCTGAGCCGCACGTGGCCGGCGTCCAAGCAGAGTGTCGCCTGGACTGTTTTCACCCTCATTAATTGCACAGCAACAGCGGCTCGTTTATTGAAATGTCTCGTGGGGTTGGATTTTGAAATGGTGCAAATTACATAACTTGTCTTGTCACCCCCCCCCCAACTGCTACAAGCCCAGACAGGCAGGGCTCCTGCAGACGCAGAAGGCAAATCTGGTGGGGAAAGAGACTGCTGGGGAAGTTTCCAGGCCCAAACCCGCTTCCGAACAACAACTGCTTCAAACAGAGCCAGAACCACCTTCCACCGTCCGAATGCCAGTTGGGGGGCAATATTAAACCACTCTGGGAATTTCAGCTCTGTGAGGGGGAATAGGGAGAGGGGGCCTCCTAGCAAACCGCAGCTGCCAATTTTATTTTATTTTTGAATTCTCATCTTTATTTTAAGTATTAAATCCCTCCACTGCAAAAGAACAAAAAAAAAAAAATAGAAAGCAAATCACCTCACATACAAATCATAAAATTCTTCCATAAATTGTGACTTCCCTCATCCTCAATATGGGTCCATCATTACCTTGTTGACTGCATATTTTTGATTGTTCGTATTCATGGTAGAATATATCATTGCAGAAGTTATTCAAAAGATGTCAGAGATTTTATCTGAGAACAATATAATTAGAATAGATCCCTTTCTTTATTAAACTCTTGGTTTGTCTGATTCCTAATTTTCCCTGTCATCTTTGCCAATTCTACATATTCAAAGAACTTCGCCTGCCATTCCAATTTAGTTTGGATTTTATCTCCCTTCCACCATCTGGCACTGCCAAAATTATTTGATGGGGAAGCAAAGCGCTCTCTATTTCTGGTGTGAACTTGGGACTCAGAAGGTTTAGAAACAGAAGCAACAATAGCTGAAATATCGTCTTTGGGTGAGACATGGGCTGGATAAAAAGACGCCGGACTTTAAAATCAAAATCAATAAATAAACCAGCCCCACGTCACCAACATTATAAGCTTCTGGGTGGTCTAAGTAGACCACAAGCTGAACATGAGTCAACCGTGTGATGCAGCAGCAAAAAATGCCAATGCTATTCTAGGCTGCATCAA
Source organism: Podarcis gaigeae (assembly GCF_964106915.1). Classification (NCBI taxonomy): domain Eukaryota; kingdom Metazoa; phylum Chordata; class Lepidosauria; order Squamata; family Lacertidae; genus Podarcis; species Podarcis gaigeae. The sequence goes on from NC_139693.1 coordinate 3,026,918, forward strand.
CAGAAGTCTAGAGTCCAGATCAAGAGAAGTAATAGTCCCCACAGGAGAGATGTATGGAAGTGAGAGCTGGACCATAAAGAAGGCCGAAGAATGGATGCTTTTGAATTCTGGTGCTGGAGGAGACTCTTGAGAGTCCCATGGACTGCAAGAAGAACAAACCTCTCCATTCTGAAGGAAATCAGCCCTGAGTGCTCACTGGAAGGACAGATCCTGAAGCTGAGGCTCCAAGACTTTGGCCCCCTCATGAGAAGAGAAGACTCCCTGGAAAAGACCCTGATGTTGGGAAAGATGGAGGGCACAAGGAGAAGGGGACGACAGAGGACGAGATGGTGGGACAATGTTCTCGAAGGGACCAGCATGAGTTTGACCAAACTGCGGGAGGCAGTGGAAGACAGGAGTGCCTGGCATACTCTGGTCCAGGGGGTCACCAAGAGTCGGACACGACTAAACAACTAAACAACAACAAGGGTGCTGAGAGTTTATAGGAGATCTCTGTTCCCCCTTCCCAGAGCTACAATTCCCAGAGGTCAGAGCACACCTGGAATCCTGTGTCCAGTTCTGGGCACCACAATTTAAGAAGGATGTTGACAAGCTGGAAGGTGTGCAGAGGAAGGCAACCAAGATGATTGAGGGTCTGAAAACCAAGCCTGAGGAGGAATGGTTGAAGGAGCTGGGTACATTTAAGCCTGGAAAAGAGGAGACTGAGAGGAGATATGAGAGCCACCTTCAAATATCTCAAGGGCTACTGCATGGAAGATGGAGCAAGCTTGTTTTCTCCTGCTCTGGAAGGTAGGACTCGAATCCATGGCTTCAAGTTCCAAGAAAGGAGATTCCATCTAAACATCAGGAACAGCTTCCTGACAGTAAGAGCTGTTTGGCAGTGGAACGGACTCCTTCAGGAAGCTGTGGACTCTCCATCCTTTGGGTGGTGGGGGAGCAGAATCAGCCGGTTATTATCCGCATAACTTTAAAATCATATGTGGTGGCAGCGGGAGGATCCCTGCAGCCTCCGATTGCTGAGTCGGCAAAGAGATGGTGCAGACCTGACCGAACACGCCAACGGCAGCCTCACCTGTCTTTCCAGCGATATCTTATCACACTCCAGGTCCTGCCTCACAGAGCGCTCTTGGAGGAGTTCGGCCCGCAGCTGGTCGATCTGGAGGGAAACAGAGAAAGGAGACAGTGTTTTGTCAGCAGAGCACCCTGGCTGCGTCAGACAACAACAACAATAATAATAATAATAATAATAATAATAATAATTTTATTTATATCCTGCCCTCCCCAGCCGAAACCGGGCTCAGAACGGCTCACAACAATAAAAGTAACAGAGTTTACATAAAATCACAATCAATTGATTGAAATGCATTCTAAAACCAATTCATTCTAAAATCAATTCAAAATCAAATTGATGGCAACCACTGGGCTAAAGTTCTATGTGTATTACCGAAGGAGGGGGGTCAGACTGTGCCTTGGCCAAAGGCCAGGCGGAACAGCTCCGTCTTGCAGGCCCTGCGGAAAGAGGTCAAGTCCCGCAGGGCCCTGGTCTCTTGTGACAGAGCGTTCCACCAGATCGGGGCCAGTACTGAAAAGGCCCTGGCCCTAGTTGAGACCAATCTAACCTCCCTGTGGCCCGGGACCTCCAAGATGTTTTTGTTTGAAGACCACAAGGTCCTCCGTGGGACATACCAGGAGAGGCAGTCCCGTAGTACACCGTAGTATCCCAACCTAGTGCACTGATGCAGCCTGCAGCCAGCTATGCCCATCTCAGTCCAGCCACCAGGCGAACTAGTTTGTTTGTTCAGGGTGCCAAGAGTTGTTAGAATATTCCAGGCATCCCCAACCTGCGGCCCTCCAGATGTTTTGGACTACAATTCCCATCATCCCTGACCACTGGTCCTGTTAGCTAGGGATCATGGGAGTTGTAGGCCAAAACATCTGGAGGGCCGCAGGCTGGGGATGCCTGGAATATTCTAACAACTCTCAGCACCCTCAACAAACTACACTTCCCAGAATTCCTTGGGGTTTAAAGTGGCACAACGCTGCTTTAGATGCAGCCCGCGTTTTGCAAGCGGCCAAGATCTCGACAGGCGCCATCTCCCCCACCTGGTCTCTTGTGCGGTTGATCCTCTCCGTCAAGAGTTCCACCGTGTTCCTTTCCTCGTCCAGCTCCACTTCGAGGCGTTTCGATTTGTCCTGAAAAGCCATTTTACGCGTTTAATCAAAGGTTATCTGCTATCCCGCAGGTAATGAGTGCAGGTATCATTCAGGCAATGACATGAAGGCACCGCATTGAGCTGGCTTCAGAAATGGCACTGAAGCTCTGGAACTGTGTGGGGAAAGGCCACAATAAAATGGGGAAAACCCAACCCTGACCAGAAAAAAAGAAAGTATGACTTTAATAATAATTATCTCATTTATATACCAACTTCTCCTCCAAGGAGCTCAGTTTTTAAATTGTATTTCAACCTATATTTTAAATTGGTTCCCCCCTCCATGTTTTTATTGTAATTTTACTGGTGTTAGCCACCCTGAGCCCAGCTCTGGCCAGGGAGGGCAGGGTATAAATGAAAATTTATTACGGTGGTACCTCGGGTTAAGTACTTCATTCGTTTCAGAGGTCCGTTCTTAACCTGAAACTGTTCTTAACCTGAAGCACCACTTTAGCTAATGGGGCCTCCTGCTGTCGCTGCGCCGCCGGAGCACGATTTCTGATCTCATCCTGAAGCAAAGTTCTTCACCTGAAGCACGATTTCTGGGTTAGCGGAGTCTGCAACCTGAAGCGTCTGTAACCTGAAGCACCTGTAACCCGAGGTACCACTGTATCATTATTATTCATGTGGGCAGCATTGTTCATCCTCACAACAATCCTGTGAGGAAGGGCCCAGTGAGCTTACTGGCTGTGGACTGGGATTTGAACTCGCGTCTCCCGGGTCATAAATCTTACAACCCTAACCACCTCTAGCCAGTGGGGTGCAGTGGTCAGAGTGTGGGACTACAAACTGGGAGACCGGGGTCCAAATCCCCACTCGGCCACAAAGCTCTCGCTGGGTGATCTTGGGTCAAACCACAGTCTCTCAGCCTGACCTACCTCACAGGGTTGCTGGGAAGATAACATCAGCAGAGGGAAGAATTCTACAAGGCACCTGGAGCTCCCTGGAGGAAAGGTAAAGGGACCCCTGACCATTAGATCCAGTCATGGCAGACTCGGGCTGCAGCGCTCATCTCGCTTTATTGGCCGAGGGAGCCGATGTACAGCTTCCGGGTCATGTGGCCAGCGGGACTAAGCCGCTTCTGGCGAAACAGAGCAGCGCATGGAAACGCCGTTTACCTTCCCACTGGAGCGGTACCTATTTATCTACTTGCACTGGTGTGCTTTCGAACTGCTGGGTTGGCAGGAGCAGGGACCGAGCAACGGGAGCTCACCCCGTCATTGCGGGGATTCGAACCACCAACCTTCTGATTGGGAAAAAACAAAACCATCAGACCGCTTGGTTTAATTTCTGACTGTTTAAACTTGGGAAATAGGTTTTTGCCGTGGTTGTTTTACAAAAAAAAAGGGGGGGGCTTCATGTGGAAAAATGCAGTGTTTGCAAATGTGTTGCAGCAGGAGGAGCCGGAAAACACATCTGTGCTGTGTTGCTATTTTTAAGCACATGCAAAAATTATCAGGTTTTACCAAAATTGCTGGGGGTGGGGTGTTTGTAGCAGAGACAGAGGAACCAAACAGCTGTATGGGGGACAGACAGAGACTTTTTGGAAAGCCGCGCTGCTGCCTCCTGCTGTTGGCTAGGAGGTGTTGCATGCATGGGGGACCCAGGCCAGAAGGCACAAAATTGCTATTTTTTCTTGCTTTGACAAGGAGAGGAACCCTCCCTCGTTTCCAGTTTTCTATTCCCCTACAATTCCCAGAGTGCTCTGTGAAGGGGGAGCGATTCTTCGGCCCCTCTGGGAGCCAAATGGAGGCAGGAGGAGTCTCCCAGCAATTCCCAGGACCCTTGCCAAACCACAGCTCCCAGAATCCTTTGGGGGAAGCGAAGGCTGTTTACGAAGATGCATCGCGCCGCTTTAAACGTGTGCTGGAGCCACAGGGTCTGGAGGTCTGCTGGGATTCTCAGTTCAGGAAAGAGGAAGGCAGGGGAGGGTGGAAATGCAAACCTCCAGGGCCTTGACTTGCCGGGATCGATCGTCTTGCGACCTCCGCTTGGACTCCATCTCCTGCTCCAAGTTGTGGAGCCGCTGGGCCAGGAGTTCCTTGTCCAGGACAGCGTTCTCACGCTCAGCTTGGGCGTCCTGCAGGGCTTGCTTGAGGCGCATCACCTGGAACGGAGGGAAACGGAAGCGGGTTCGCGAGGGAGTAGACCAGCATGCCTTTCTGGAGGAGTCAGAGATTCGAACCCAGGCCCTGCCTCCAACCTGGAACTTGCAGGAAACCTCCATGACCCTTGGGTGTTGCTGGACTACAACTCCCATCATCCTTAGCTGCCAGCTGGGAGCTGAAGTCCACACTTGCCCTACAGCCACACTGACTCTCCCGCCGGAGGCACTCTCAGCAGAAGCCCACAAAGCGGGAACGAAAGAGGCAGCCCTCCTCTTCCGGTGCGTTCCCCTAGCATCAGAGATAGACTTCCCCTGCACAGGGAGGTTCTGTCCCCAGCTATCGGGAGTGAATAAGGATGCTGGATCAGGGCAAGAGGCCCATCCAGCACCCACTGGGAAAGGGGGGGCGGAAGGCGCGGGGACCAAAGAGTAGGAAGAACCAATGGTTATCTCCCGCTTGGACTACTGCAATGCGCTCTACGTGGGGATACCTTTGAAGGTGACCCGGAAACTGCAATTAATCCAGAATGCGGCAGCTAGACTGGGGACTGGGAGCGGCCGCTGAGACCACATAACACCGGCCTTGAAAGACCTACACTGGCTCCCAGGACATTTCAGAGCGCAATTCAAAGTGTTGGTGCTGACCATGAAAGCCCTAAATGGCCTCGGTCCAGTATACCTGAAGGAACATCTCCACCCCCATCGTTCTGCCCGGACACTGAGGTCCAGTGCCGAGGGTCTTCTGGCGGTTCCCTCACTGCAAGAAGTCAAGTTACAGGGAACCAGGCAGAGGGCCTTCTCGGTGGTGGCACCCGCCCTGTGGAACGCCCTCCCACCAGATGTCAAAGAGATCAACAACTACCAGACTTTCAGAAGACATCTGAAGGCAACCCTGTTTAGGGAAGCTTTTAATGTTTAATAGGTTATTGTATTTTAGTGTTCTGTTGGAAGCCACCCAGCGTGGCCGGGGAAGCCCAGCCAGATGGGCAGGGTGTATATATAATAAATTATTATTATTATTATTATATTATAGTGGCAATGAAAGGTGGAGCCGGCTAACTCTAGTTCCTCCCCATCCTTGTTCTTCCTGCTGAGTCTCATGGAGACCAAAGAAGAGGAGGAAGACAGCCGCGGACAGCTCACCTGGCTGAGACGACTGGTCCTACAGGCCCAGTGTCCACTGCTACCTCTGGGGTCTCGCAGCCCCCTGCTCATTCCACAGCCCCTTCCTTGCATTGTGTTCGCCTCTTGATTTTGAAAGCAGAGAAAAGGGGAGCAGGGCCCTCTTCCCACCCCGTCATACCTCGTCCTGCAACCGCCCCAGGTTGTACTGCATCTTCTCCACCTCGGTGTTCCTCTCCTTGGCCTGCTTCTGGGAGTCTGTGATCTCCTTCCGTGACTTCTCCTTGTATTCCTCCAGCTGAGTCTGCAGCTTGGACAGGGCGCTGTGGGATTCCTGAGCCATCTGATCTAGCTGGAGGAGAGGAGAGGGACTCCAGGTGAAACCTCAAGGAGGGTGTTTTAATCATCATCAACCTTTATTAGGGTCCAGAGACCCAACAAATCGTTACAAAGCAATACACAATTCATACAGCTTACCTCCAGGTTAAACAAGCATTTTGTTCAAGAGCTAGGGATCATTGGTTCTTGCAACCATGTTTTCAGACCAGTTAAGTGACAGATTTTACTTTCTTGGGCTCCATAGTCACTGCAGATGGTGACAGCAGCCACGAAATTAAAAGACTTCTTGGGAGGAAAGCAATGACAAACCTAGACAGCATCTTAAAAAGCAGAGACATCACCTTGCCAACAAAGGTCCGTATAGTTAAAGCTCTGGTTTTCCCAATAGTGATGTATGGAAGCGAGAGCTGGACCGTAAAGAAGGCTGATCGCCGAAGGATTGATGCTTTTGAATTCTGGTGCTGGAGGAGACTCTGGAGAGTCCCATGGACTGCAAGAAGATCAAACCTCTCCATTCTGAAGGAAATCAGCCCTGAGTGCTCACTGGAAGGACAGATCCTGAAGCTGAGGCTCCAAGACTTTGGCCACCTCATGAGAAGAGAAGACTCCCTGGAAAAGAACCTGATGTTGGGAAAGATGGAGGGCGCAAGGAGAAGGGGACGACAGAGGACGAGATGGTGGGACAGTGTTCTCGAAGCTACAAACATGAGTCTGACCAAACTGCGGGAGGCAGTGGAAGACAGGAGTGCCTGGCGTGCTCTGGTCCAGGGGGTCACGAAGAGGCGGACACGACTAAACGACAACTACAGTTAAGTCTGGCTCCAAGGACCAGGAAGACGGTTAACGCCCTTCCCAATTTCCCCCCGTCTCCAAGAAGTGGGAGCTTGGCTGGATCCCCCAATTGACCAGAGCAGGGATGGGGAAGCTCAGCATTTTGCATTTTTAATACATGTTTATCCAGCTGTGGAAGAGCTAAAGCTCAGTGGTAGAGCATCTAAGGTCCTCTCTAACAAATGAAATACAGGGTCTCTGGGCGTCTCTCTGCACAGCCTGACCAAGGTTCTGTGTCTCTTCCTCTCAGGACCAGCGAGGGCCAAGGCATCATCTGCTGGCTGCTCCTGTCATCGCCTTGTCCACCCTCGCGGACCCTGTCACAATCCTGCTGCTCTGTTAAAAGCCCCGCCAGATCACCCGTGTCAGCTCCTTAAACCTCAGCAGAAAATGGGAGCTGGCAGCAAGGGCCTGCTGCCTAATGATCTGGCTGTCTTCTCATGGCCGGCTGGGAGCGAACGTCACCCCCTTCCGCAGTGCTGCGGCAGCCGGCTTTGCAGCAGAGACCCTGAGAGGGAGCTGAATTCAGTCCACGTAGAGCTCTAATGTGAGGCAAGGCAAGGCAGAGACACACCGAGGAATTGGTTTTGCAGGCCTGCCAAAGCTGAGGAGGCCCGTGCCTCGGTGAGGGCGTTGATAGGAGTCCCAAGTAAAGGTAAATGTAAAGGGACCCCTGACCATTAGGTCCAGCCGTGAACGACTCTGGGGTTGCAGTGCTCATCTCGCTTTACTGGCCGAGGGAGCCGGCGTGCAGCTTCCGGGTCATGTGGCCAGTAGGACTAAGCCGCTTCTGGCGAACCAGAGCAGCACACGGAAACACCGTTTACCTTCCCGCCGGAGTGGTACCTATTTATCTACTTGCACTTTGACGTGCTTTCGAACTGCTAGGTTGGCAGGAGCAGGGACCAAGCAACGGGAGCTCACCCCGTCGCGGGGATTCGAACCACCGACCTTCTGATCAGCAAGTCCTAGGTTCTGTGGTTTAACCCACAGCGCCACCCTTAGGAGTCCCAAGTATTCCATGTTTAAAAATATGCAACCATACCTCATGTTGCATCCGCTTCAGGTTGTGTTTTTTCAGGTTGCGGACTGCCGAAACCCGTAAGTACCGAAACCCAGAAGTAATCCGGCAGAAGCACTAGATCGTGCTTTGCGCATGCGCAGAAGCCCTGAATCACAACCCGTGTGTGTGTAGACGTGGGTTGCGAACGTGCATCCCGCATGCATCACGTTCACAACCCGAGCATCCACTGTAAAAGCGATCAAATGAAGGATACCAGGAGGACAGGCAGCTTTAACCCCACTGGGGGACAACCCACTTCGAAGTAATCTGAGCGCAGAGCCTTCTCAAAAAAGGACAGGAGCCAATCAAGAGCATGACAGTTGGCTGGTGAGGTCACGGCCGCTAGCCAGTTGGTGCTCATGAGCGACTGCCATTTGCTTCGATGGGGCCTTCACAGGATAATTTCAAAGTGAACAGGGCTTACTCTTTAAACCATCCTTTTCTACATCTGCCCATGAGGCCTGGTACCCTAGAGACCCTAACTCCGTGGTAGAGGAGTTACATTAGGAAATGTAAATTGAATATTCAGCCACTTATTATTGAGGGGAAGTGCGTGGAACAGGTCTCAGTGTTTCGATTTCTGGGAATGGAGTTGAGAGACGACCTAACCTGGGTAGAAAACAGCAAAGACCTGGTGAAGAGAGCACAGCAGAGGTTATATTTTCTGAGAAGCCTCCGGGAAAACAATCTCTCAAAGGACCTGTTGATGGCATTCTACCATTGCACTGTGGGGAGCGTACTAACTTATGGTCTGTGCGTGTGGTTTGGGAGCTGCACGGCCAGGGAAAAAACAATGCTATCCAGGGTTGTAAAGACTGCGGAGAGAATAATTGGGTGCCCTCTTCCCACCTTAGATCAAATCTATGCTGCCAGGTGCCATAAGAAAGCGGCAGAGATAGCACATGATAGTACGCACCCCGGAAACGATCTCTTTCAGCTTCTGCCTTCTGGAAGAAGGTCCAGGGTTATAAAGGCCAGGACTAGCCGCCTGAAAAACAGTTTCTACGCTAATGCAATTCTGGTTCTAAATGCAGCATAAGGGGTCTCTGTAGTATAGTGTATTTTAAAATGGGGTTTTAGAGTTTTTTAGGGGATTTTGAATGTTTTATGTAGTTTTATGTAGTTTTTAGGTAGTTTTATGTAGTTTTTAGGTAGTTTTATGTAGTTTTTAGGTAGTTTTATGTAGTTTTTCAATTTCATTGTTCCGCAAGGGACAATGACAATAAAGATATCGTATCGTATTGAGTATCTGCTTTGGACAAAGAAGGGTCCTGGCACAATTTTCCATGCAGGGATGGGAACATCCCTTCCCTGCAGCCCTGGAGATCTGCTGCCAGCCAGTGCTGACAACATTGAACTAGCTGGGCAATGGTCTGAGAATGAGAATTAGGCAGCTTCCATAAACAGGATGTTAAATTGTTTTTATACGCAACAACAGCGGCAAGAGTATTGTTAGCCCAGAAATGGAAGCAAGAAGAAATTCCGACGAAAGAAGAATGGCAGACAAAAATAATGGACTACGCAGAATTGGATAAAATGACAGGAAGAATTCAAAACCTGCGGGACCAGAGATTCACAGAAGATTGGAAGAAATATACGAACTCTTTGAAGAGCAACTGTAATCAACAAATTACGCTAGTAGGACTACAAGATGTTTTGTAAGGAGGAATATACGAACCATTGCAAAGAAGAGAAAGAAGGGAGATATTAGTTATGAGATTTAAATGTAATAGTGAAAGTAAGAAATGTATATTAAGTGAATAAATTGGAAAATTTTCAGATGTGGTTGATGGAAGTAAAAAAAACTGTTTAAGATGTAAAAGTACAGTCATACCTCAGGTTACTTCAGGATGAGCATTTCCAAGTTACGCTCCGCGGAGACCCAGAAGTATCGGAGCGCATTACTTCCGGGTTTCGCCGCTCGCACATGCGCAGATGGTTCAAAATGGTGTCATGCGCATGCACTGAAGCGGCAAAACGTGACCCGCGCACGCGCAGTCGTGTCTTACATTCTACTTAGGATGCAAACGGGGCTCCGGACTGGATCCCGTTCGCATCCAGAGGTACCACTGGGTTGAAAATGATATGTTAAAAAAAACTAATAAAAAGAGAGAATTAGGCAGCTTCCAGCAGGACCTCTACAAAAATAAAAAAAGGGCAGCAGAACTTAAGAAGAGCCAATGGCCCGTCTGGTCCAGCTCCTGTTCTCACAGTAGCCAACCAGATGCCCCCAACGGAAACCCACAAGAGGGATCTGAGCGTGGGAACAACGCTCCCCTCCGGCAGATTCCAGCAACTGGGATTCACAATGGGCTTCCATCCGTGGAGGCAGCGCGAAGCCATCGTGGCCAAGAGCCACTGGTATCTCTCTCCTGCTCCATGGATGTCTCTCATCCTCTTTTAAAGCCAGCCACGAAATTAAAAGACGCCTGCTTCTTGGGAGAAAAGCAATGACAAACCTAGACAGCATCTTAAAAAGCAGAGACATCACCTTGCCAACAAAGGTCCGTATAGTCAAAGCCATGGTTTTCCCAGTAGTGATGTATGGAAGTGAGAGCTGGACCATCAAGAAGGCTGATCGCTGAAGAATGGATGCTTTTGAATTCTGGTGCTGGAGGAGACTCTGGAGAGTCCCATGGACTGCAAGAAGATCCAACCTCTCCATTCTGAAGGAAATCAACCCTGAGTGTTCACTGGAAGGACAGATCCTGAAGCTGAGGCTCCAAGACTTTGGCCATCTCATGAGAAGAGAAGACTCCCTGGAAAAGACCCTGATGCTGGGAAAGATGGAGGGCACAAGGAGAAGGGGACGACAGAGGACGAGATGGTGGGACAGTGTTCTTGAAGCTACCAGCATGAGTTTGACCAAACTGCGGGAGGCAGTGGAAGACACGAGTGCCTGGCGTGCTCTGGTCCAGGGGGTCACGAAGAGGCGGACACAACTAAATGACTAAATACAAGGTTAGTGGGCTTCATTGCCTCCTGCAGAAAGGAGTTCCACAGATTAACAACAAGCTGCATGAAGTCACCCTTCCTTTCACCAGCTCCAAATCTTCCAACGTTCAGCTTCCCTGAATGCCCATGAGCTCTAGTCTTAGGAGGGAGAAAACCAACTCTCCATGCCATGAATAATTTTTATAGACGCTTGCTGGTTAATTAGCAGCGGCCAGCCAGCCCGGGGGGCACCCACCTCCTTCGTCAGCTTCCCGATGCTCTTGTCCAGCAGGCGCTTCTCCTCCTCCAGCTCGGTCTTGGCGCGCTTGAGCTGCTCCTTCTGCGCCAGCTCCTCGTGGAGAGAGGCGCTCAGGTCCTGGTGCTCCCGGGAGAGTCGGTTGAGGCTCCTCTGGGCGTCTTCCAGCCGGCTCTCCAGAGACCGCTTCACCAGAAGCAGCTCCTGTTCCTGGTCGGTGGCGTCCCCCAGAGACTCCTCCATCTGCTTGCGGTCGGACTGGGAACAGGGGGACAACAGTGCAGGAACTCGCGTCAAAAAAGGGAGACGGCAGTAGTACATAGAGCAAGAGATCTGCAGCTGCTCCTTCAAGTCCCTATTCCTTAAGAACGCAGGCACTTCGGATCGGTCCCCATTCACCTACAGTTTAAGGCAGACTTTCTCAACCTTGGGTTCTCGGGTGTTGTTGGACTACCACTCCCATCATCCTGGATTGCTGCCCCTGCTGGCTATGGACGATGGGAATTGTATTTCCCCCCCCAATAAATTTTTATTATTTTATTAATGCAGTTTTATACAATACAGTGGTACCTCCGGTTAAGTACTTAATTCGTTCCGGAGGTCTGTACTTAATCTGAAACTGTTCTTAACCTGAAGCACCACTTTAGCTAATGGGGCCTCCTGCTGCCACTGCTGCGCCGCTGGAGCACGATTTCTGTTCTTATCCTGAAGCAAAGTTCTTAACCTGAAGCATTATTTCTGGGTTAGTGGAGTGTGTAACCTGAAGCGTATGTAACCTGAAGCGTATGCAACCCAAGGTACCACTGTACATCAAACCACATATATACTCTTAGCTCTGTTGAGCTTGTGGCTTCCCTCCTTCCCTTCACCATGCATCCCTTATTCTTTTAAATCGCGTATTTTAATACTAAACCTCTTTATCTTTACACTGTAGGAGTTATTTCAATCCTGCCAGTGTTTTCAGAGTTTTACAATTATCCTTTAAATGCACCATAAATTTACTCCAACTTTCCTGGAATCTCTGATCGTCCTGATCCCGAATCCTGGACGATAGGAATTGTAGTCCAACAACATCTGAGAACCCAAAGTTCAGAAAGCCCGGTGCCTTGGTTGTCAAACGAATTGGCTCCCCAACAAATCGGCTCCCCCAACACTGCAAACCTGGAAGTGAGTGTTCCAGTTTGCGAATTTTTTTTTGGAAGCCGAACTTCCAAGGAGCTCCTGCAGCCAATCGGAAGCCGCGCCTTGGTTTTCGAACGGTTCCAGGAGTCAAACAGACTCCTGGAACGGATTAAATTTGACAACCAAGGTACCACTGTAATAGTCAGCCTGGATAGGTCTGACGGTTAGGCAGGGGTCAGCAAACTTTTTCAGCAGGGGGCCGGTCCACTGTCCCTCAGACCTTGTGGGGGGCCGGACTATATTTTTTTGGGGGGAAATGAATGAATTCCTATGTCCCACAAATAACCCAGAGATGCATTTCAAATAAAAGGACACATTCTACTCCTGATTCCCAGACCTTCCACGGGCCGGATTTAGAAGGCGATTGGGTCAGAACCGGCCCCCGGGCCTTAGTTTGCCTACCCATGGGTTAGAGCACAGTGCTGGTAATGCCAATGTTGCAAGTTCAGTCCCCGTATTATTTTTATTATTTTTATTTACTGAATTTATATACCGCCCTATAACCAGAGGTTCCCAGGGCAGTTCACAAAACACAATAAAAAAATAAAACCCCATATGGGACAGCTTCATATTCCTGCACTGCAGGGGGCTGGACGAGATGGGCAGCTTTCGGCAAAATATAAAAGCAGAATAAAACACCAAACATTAAGAACTTCCCTATACGGGGCTACCTTCAGGTGTCTTGCAGTGGTCCTATAGTTATTTATCTGTTTGACATCTGATGGCCCCCCTTTTGCAGGGCTCTGCACCGGGGCTAAGCAAACTGGCCGCCAAGGGTTCAGTGATGGAAAACTTTTGTCTGGGTTGGGATACAGTTCCCCGCCACGGTGGGAAAATAAAGAGGCTCTCCCTTGTGATCTTCTCCCGCACCCCCAAAAGGAAAGGTACCTCACGAGGCTCCAAAAATAACAGATTGGCAAATCAAATTACAGGAATTGGTGGAGACGGCTCAACTGACTAGTAAACTCAGAGGAAACTCAAAGCAAAAGTTTGCAGAAAAAATGGGTTGGTTATAGAAGATATGTTCAAAAATATAATAATAGTTTTGACTCCATGCTAGCATTCGAGTGATAAAGGAACTAAAAGGAGGTGGATAACAATTAAGGATTTATTATGTTTTCAGAATGTATGAGAAAAATTATACAGAAAGGTTTATTGTTTTGTGTACATTCAAATGTAAGATAAAACATATGCAAAGGGACTTGACAGGAAGTCAAAGTTGAAGAAAAGATTTTGGAAGATATAAGGGGGAAAAGTATTTACTTTCATTATTATCATGTTGTGTGTGGGTGTGGGTGTGTGGGTGTCTGCACATATGTGTGTTGTTGTATGCAATGTTTGGGAGGAAATAAGACGGTAAATAACAATTAACAAACCAAATATTGATGTATGTAATTTGTATTTCTTAATTATATTTAGTGGTAGTATGGCTGTACTGTTTTTTGTAACATAAAATCATTCAATAAAAATTATTGAAAAAAAGAAAAGAAAAGAAAAGAAAGAAAAGGTACCTCCAGTTTGGCAATCTTCTCCTTCAGCCTGGCCTCGGTCCCCTGCCAGTTGTCTGCAAAGTGCCGGTATTCCTTGAGCTGAGTCTCCAGGCCAAGGATTTTCCGCCGAAGGTCGTCGTTCTCCTCCTGCGTCTCCCTCAGGGTGGACTCCACCGCCTTCTTCATCTGCTCGGTCGCCTCCTTCTCACCTTCCAATGAGGACTTTACCTGATGGTGGTGGGACGAAGGAAAGAGACATTAAATATTAACAATAAAAAAGAGTTAGGCATTTAAGTTTTTTATTTGTAGTTTTCAAATTTATACATTTCATTGATTTTACAATCCATTCAACGTTTCAAAATTTGACCTCCTTCCCTCTATTTCTGTGGTTCCTTAAATTGATTTTTTCATATCTTCTGCATATGCAAACTCATGCTGCATTTCCAAGCTCTACGTCTCTTTTAAATCAGAACCAGTGAAGGCGGTGAAGGTCCTGTGTGAGTGCCTGGAGGTGGTTGGAGGATGGATGGCGGCTAACAGATTGAGGTTGAATCCTGACAAGACAGAAGGACTGTTTTGGGGGGACAGGAGGCGGGCAGGTGTGGAGGATTCCCTGGTCCTGAATGGGGTAACTGTGCCCCTGAAGGACCAGGGGCGCAGCCTGGGAGTCATTTTGGAGTCCCTGCAATTGACCTGCAATTCTGTGTCCAGGGCAGCTGTCTACCAGCTCCATCTGGTACACAGGATGAGACCTTACCTGCCTGCGGAGTGCCTCGCCAGAGTGGTGCATGCTCTAGTTATCTCCCGCTTGGACTACTGCAATGCGCTCTACGTGGGGCTACCTTTGAAGGTGACCCGGAAACTACAACTAATCCAGAATGCCGCAGCTAGACTGGGGACTGGGAGTGGCCGCCGGGACGGGACTACATAACACCGGTCCTGAGAGATCTGCATTGGCTCCTAGTACGTTTCCAAGCACAATTCAAAGTGTTGGTGCTGACCTTGAAAGCCCTAAATGGCCTCGGTCTAGTATACCTGAAGGAGCGTCTCCACCCCCATCGTTCTGCCCGGACACTGAGGTCCAGCACCAAGGGCCTTCTGGCGGTTCCCTCATTGTGAGAAGTGAGGTTATAGGGAACAAGGCAGAGGGCCTTCTCGGTGGTGGCGCCCGCCCTGTGGAACGCCCTCCCACCAGGTGTCAAGGAAATAGGCAGCTATCTTATCTTTAAAAGACATCTGAAGGAGGCCCTGTTTAGGGAAGTTTTTAATATATAATGCTGCATTGTTTTTAATACCTGGCCCTGGTGGAGGATAGTCTGACTTCCTTAGGGATGGTCTTATGTGACGGGTGGGGGGAGCTGGGCCCAGATGGGCAGGATGGATGCGCCACCCCATGCCCAAGGACCAACTTCAACAGGGGGGTGGGGTCAGCCGCGTGTCAATCATCTGACATCACCGGGCACGGAGCTGATTGCCAAGACACACACACACCCCGGCAAAAAACCCCAGGGATCCTTGCCTTGAAGGCCTCTTCATAATCCTTCTGTAGCTGGTGGACGTTCTGCTGGAACTGCTGCTTCAGCTCAGCCATTTCCTGGTCGTGGCCGCCCACTTCGTCCTCCAAAGCCTCTTTCAGGGTCAGCAGCTCCCTCTCCCGCTGGCGAAGGAGGTCGTCTTGGGCTTGCTTGGACAACGTCAAGTCTCTCAGCTGATCTCGGACCTCACGCAGCTCCTGCCGGGATGAGGGAAAAGGAGAGAATTAGAAAGCCATGAACACACACACACAAATCCACAGAGCCTAGCAAGCATCCATCGTGGAAGGAAAGAGTTTGCGCTACAAGAGATCGGTATGACCATTAAATTAATAAATACAGTGGTACCTCGGGTTACATACGCTTCAGGTTACATACGCTTCAGGTTACAGACTCCGCTAACCCAGAAATAGTACCTCAGGTTAAGAACTTTGCTTCAGGATGAGAACAGAAATCGTGCTCCAGCGGCGCAGCAGGAGGCCCCATTAGCTAAAGTGGTGCTTCAGGTTAAGAACAGCTTCAGGTTAAGAACGGACCTCCAGAACGAATTAAGTATGTAACCAGAGGCACCACTGTAATAGGTAAAGGTAAAGGGACCCCTGACCATTAGGTCTAGTCACGGACGACTCTGGGGTTGTGGCGCTCATCTCACTTTATTGGCCGAGGGAGCCGGCGTACAGCTTCCGGGTCATGTGGCCAGCATGACCAGAGCAGATAACGGAAACGCTGTTTACCTTCCTGCCAGAGTGGTACCTATTTATCTACTTGCACTTTGATCTGCTTTCGAACTGCTAGGTTGTCAGGAGCAGGGACTGAGCAACAGGAGCTCACCCCGTCACAGGGATTCGAACCGCCAACCTTCTGATCGGCAAGCCCTAGGCTCTGTGGTTTAGACCACAGCGCTAGAGTGAAACAAAAAGCTTCTGTGATTAGCCCCGCCTCCTTCTGCCCCTGGCCCCGCCCACAGAACCTTTGAACATTCCCCATAAGCCCACCCACTCTGCTGCAAACCAGAGTCTGCCCTAGGAACCCCCGTGAACCAAGCGCACCTTTCTGAGGGCGCTGGCCTCTCCGGAATCGCCAGCGCCATTCCGGGCCTGATCCGCTTCCTGCCGCACGGCCGCGAAACGCTCCCTCAGCTCCTTCAGCTCCTCCTCAAAGTCCTCGCGTTCCACCTTCACCTGCAACAGCCTGGAGACGGTCAAAGGAAGGAGAGCCAGAAAAAGGAGGCATTTAATTGCGATTTGCTAAATTCACACCCGCCCTTCCGCTAAAGGCGAGGTAAGTGAAACATCTAAAATGGGAGTTCTCCACCTGTGGGTCCCCAGATGTTGTTGGACTACAACTCCCATCATTCCTGAGCTCTGGCCTTGCTAGCTAGGGGTGATGGGAGTTGTAGTCCAACAACATCTGGAGACCCACAGGTTGAGAAAGGCTGATCTAAAAGCTTCTAGGACAGATCCTAGAATCCTAGAGTTGGAAGAGACCACCAGGGCCATCGAGTCCAACCCCCTGCCAAGCAGGAAACACCATCAGAGCACTCCTGACATCTGGTTGTCAAGCCTCTGCTTAAAGACCTCCAAAGAAGGAGACTCCACCACACTCCTGGGCAGCAAATTCCACTGTCGAACAGCTCTTACTGTCAGGAAGTTCTTCCTAATGTTTAGGTGGAATCTTCTTTCTTGTAGTTTGGATCCATTGCTCCGTGTCCGCTTCTCTGGAGCAGCAGAAAACAACCTTTCTCCCTCCTCTATGTGACATCCTTTTATATATTGGAACATGGCTACCATATCACCCCTTAACCTCCTCTTCCTATGTTCCTATGGGGGGCAGTGAGATCACCTAGGACAGCGGTTCTCAGAGGGGGCGCTGTGCCACACTGGCGTGGCAGGAAATGGCGGCAAGTGTGGCAGGAAGAGTCAAGGGCAATCAAGGAAACATTTAAACCTACTTTACCCCTGTAAATTTCGCAAAGATTTATCACAATAGTGACAATCTATGCTGGAAATGTAAAGAAAAAGAAGGTACCTTTTATCATATGTGGTGGACCTGCCCCAAGGTGAAAGACTTCTGGGAGAAGATTTATAATGAATTGAAAAAAATGTTGACATATACATTTATTAAGAAACCAGAGGCCTTTCTTCTTGGAATAACAGGTTTGGAATTGCCCAAGAAAGATGTGAGACTGTTTTTGTATGCCACAACTGCAGCAAGAATTTTGTTAGCTAAGAATTGGAAAACACAAGAAGTTCCAACAGTGGAAGAATGGCAGATGAAGATGATGGATTTTTCAGAGCTAGCCGACCTGACCAGAAGAGTCCGCGACCAGAAATAGGAGGAGTACCAGGAGGAATGGATGAAATTCAAAGATTATTTAGTTAAATATGTTAAGATAATTTAATTGGAAAAGCTTGTAATTATCAGATAGGCTTAGGATTTAAGTATGTAATGTTAGGAATTAATATGTTTAAAGCTAAAACAGAAAGAAAGAAAGCTGTTAAGTGATTAAGTTAACTTTATGAGAAAATTGGTTTTGGAAAACTGTTAAAATGATATACACTGAAATTCAACTAGGGGGATTCGAGGAAGTCTCTTAACAATGTCACTAAGAATACAGCTGAGATTTATGTTTGTTTGTTTAATTTTTTTAAAAAACAATAAAAAAATTGGAAAAAACCAAGGAAACATTTAAACCTTTCAGTGTGGTGTAGTATCAAAATATTTAGGTGTTTTTTTTAATTTGCAGAATATGGATAGATATTCAAAAGCATTGGCTATCCTCCCAGAGTTCTCCAAGACATATTGTTTCGAAAAGGGGTTTTCAACTCTGACAAATACCAAAGGTCAGAAAAGACAAAGGGTTCTTTGTGTTGATGAGGAGATGAAAGTTTCTCTGTCTCAAATTAGACCTCATACAAATGAAATCTCGGCCAAAACAAGCACACACCTCTCACTGAGCTTGCATGCATACTTCAGGTACATAAGTCAGAGGCTCGTTTATATTTCGGGAATTATATTTCGTGCTTTTATGTAGCTGTGCCGTTTATACTTTCTGCATGCCCCATGAGCATACTATAAAGTCACTGTATTCTATGTCAGAAATCAAGCGCTGCGAGGAGTTTTAGCTTTGGTTTTCCAACCTGTTTCTTATCGATTAAAAACAAGAACCACCACATCAGTTTGGCACCAGCAATTTTTTCTTCTGGAAGTGTGGTCCAGAGGAAAAAGTTTGAGAACCACTGACCTAGGCGGAGGAAGCGGGGGGGGGGTGACTTTGGAAAACAGGGGCCTCTAGATCAAGTTCACCTGTTTGGTTGAATTAAACTAAATCGTTTTAATTGGATTTTGTATCCCATTAATTCTTTTGAATGTTTTTTTTAAAAAAATTAATTTAATTTAATTTAATTTAATTTCCATGCTTATTACATACAAAAAAAAGGGAACAATATTGAAAAAGGCATACAACTTAAGAGGGGAGGAAAAGGAAATAAAATGAAATTTACACAATCTGTTATTAAGTTAAAAATTATGACAAAAATTTGTGGTTGCAATTTCATGTTACAATAAAAGTAAAAAAAATCCCATTATCTTTCATACCCGACTTCCCATTTATTCCTTAATTCTTTTTACATAAATTGAGTGCCGTATCAAAATACTTTTTTAAAAATTCTTTTGAATGTTACTGTGTTACTGTCTTCCTCAGTGGGTCACGGAAAGCCCTATTCAGAAGAATCCTTTTACATGTGATAGGGCAGGGGCATTGCGGATGAGTTTATGAAACCAAGGGGGCAGTGGGACCCCCCCCAAAAATGTGGAAAGCGCTGTCGCCCTCGCTACAGAAGCCTAAAAGGCTGAGGCACTATATGTGGAGCACTTGTCCCAAGGAGAAAGACTTCCGGGAAAAGATTTATAATGAATTGAAAAAATTGTTGAAATATACATTTACTAAGAAACCAGAGGCCTTTCTACTTGGAATAATAGGTTTGGAATTGCCCAAGAAAGATGTTAGATTGTTTTTGTATGCCACATCTGCAGCTATAATCTTGCTGGCCAAAAACTGGAAATCACAAAAAGTACCAACAGTGGAGGAATGGCAGATGAAGATGATGTATTTTTTGGAGCTAGCCGACCTGACCGGAAGAGTCCGCAACCAGAAGGAGGAGGAGAACCAAGAGGAACGGAAGAAATTTAAGGATTAATTAGGTAAATATGTTAAGATAATTTAAACAGAATTACTTGCGAGTATCTGATTGGCCTATGATTTAAATATGTGATGTTGTAGAATACTATGGTTAAAAGTTAAAATATAAGAAAGAAAGATGTTAATAGATTAAGTAAATGTTATGTGAACTCAGTTTTGGAAAATTGCTACAGTGATTTATATGGAAACTCAGCCGGGGCGATTAAAGGAAGTCACTTAATAATGATAACAAAAGTGGAATTTTTAGTCAGGATATATGTGTGTTTGTTTGTTTGGTGTTTCCTTTTTTATGTTTGTGGATATATTTGTTATAAATTTGGGGAAATGTAATTAATTTTTTTTGGAAAAAAATAAAGGGCTGAGGCCCTGAGAAAATCGCAGGACACACCAGCGACCCACACGCTGCCTTGCGCATAAAAATAAATTGGCTCAATTTTTAAAGATTTGGGGAGGAATCGAGGGACGGCGGGGACGGGACAACTCACTCCTGTTTGGTGCTTCGCAGCTCATCCTTGTTCTTCTGGAACATCTCCTTCCAATGGGCGGCCTCCTCGCCGCTCTCCTGCAACTCCCTCTGGAGATTTCTCACCACAGTGTTGATCTTCTGCCTCTCCGACTCCAGGCTGGCCTGATCCTGGCAAGAGACGAGGAGAAGCAAAGCTACGATTTCCCCCACATGCAAAAGCAGGCTGGCACTTGAACCTTGCGGCAGAAGGCAGCGTCGTCTAGCAAGCCCAAAGTCGGCAGGATAGCTTGGACGGCGCATGTGTGTGCTATGCGCAGCTCTGGATTCAAACAGATGAGGCAGCGGGCCGGGTGATCAGGAAGCATGACGCCTGCTGCTATTCTGCCTAATGGTAGGGCTGGCCCTGTTTGTCAGCGACGACTGGTGTCGGGAAGATGATTCTGGGGCACCTAGAATACTTGCTGTCTCATTCTGCCTAATGGCAGGGCCGGCCCCCAGATGAAATCTTATGTCTGTAAGTGGTGAACAGGGTCATGGCGATGATTCTTGGACGTAAAGGATGTTTTGACGTCTCCCTCTGCCTAATGGTAGGACCAGTCGCCAGACAAGATGTCAAGTTACCGTATTTTTCGCTCCATAGGGCGCACCAAGTTTTCAGAGGGGAAAATCAAGGAAAAAATATTATTCCCCCCCCCCCCAGCTCTGGGAGCAGCGGACAGGCTGCACGCAGCCTGTGTGCTTCTCCCAGACCTTCTCCCTGCTTTTGCGGGAGGTGGGGGAATTCAGTCCCTTGTCCTTCCTCGGGGAAAAGCCCCCAAGAGCGGTGCGCTCTTTAAAGGGTGCGCGGCTCTTGAGGGCTTTTCTACCAGGTGGGAGAAGGGACTGATGAGGCCAGTCAGTCCCTTCTCCCTCCTGGGGAAAAGCCCGCAAGAGCCGCACGGAGCTTGTGTGCGGCTCTTGGGGGCTTTCCCCACCTGCCTCCCCCCTGCATTCGCTCCATAGGACGCACACACATTTCCCCTTGCTTTTTAGGAGGGAAAAAGTGCGCCCTATAGAGCAAAAAATACGGTAAGAAGTGACCTGGATCAGCACAATGGTCCGTGGGCTATAAGAGACGGATCCGCTGTGGCATGTGTTTCTAACACAATGCCTTATCTTCAACTCTGACCAAATGGCTCTGACTGGTAGCAGCTCTGCAGGGTTGCAGATGGAATAAATAATAATAATAATTTATTTATTCCCCACCCATCTGGCTGAGTTTCCCCAGCCACTCTGGGCAGCTCCCAATCAAGGGTTAAAAACAATAAAGCATCAAATATTAAAAACTTCCCTAAACAGGGCTGCCTTCAGATGTCTTTTAAAGAGAAGATAGTTGCTTACAATGGTGCCTCGCAAGATGAAATTAATTTGTTCTGCGAGTTGTTTCGTCTTGCGATTTTTTCGTCTTGCGAAGCGCGGATTCCCTGGGTATTAATGGTTTTAAGAAAAAGGAAACAAACTCGCAAGACGTTTCGTCTTGCGAAGCAAGCCCATAGGGAAAATCGTCTTGCGAAGCAACTCAAAAAACGAAAAACCCTTTCGTCTTGCGCGTTTTTCTTATTACGAGGCATTCGTCTTGCGAGGTACCACTGTATTTCCTTCACATTTGATGGTAGGGTGTTCCACAGGGCGGGTGCCACTACCGAGAAGGCCCTCTGCCTGGTTCCCTGTAACCTCCCTCACTTCTCGCAATGAGGGAACCGCCAGAAGGCCCTCGGTGCTGGATCTCAGTGTCTGGGCAGAACGATGTGGAGAGTTCACGTAAAAGCCGACATGAGGGTCTATGTCTTGCCACCGAGACTGTGGGTGAGGGCCCATGACCTGCCTGGTATCCCTGCACACAGAAAACTAGCATGTCAGGGAGAGGACAGGCCTCTTATCCCTGATGTGCTAGATTTCTAAGTGCGAGGGGCTTCGTTCTCATTCACAGAAAGAAAGCCATCTACGTGGGTCTCCCATCTGCAACTGGAGATGGTCAAGCCCAACAGGCTCACCTGCGACACGTCCTCCATGTTACGCCGGAGCTGCTCCATGTCGTGCTGGTACTCCTGCCGCACCCGGTCCAGCTCCCAGTCGTGACTGGCCACCTCCTCCTTCAGGGCCCCCTTCAGGGCTGTCAGCTCCCTCTCCCGCTGGCGCAGGTGGTCCTCCAGCTTCTGCCGGGCCCTCAGAACCTCCTCCAGCTCCTCTCTGGTCTCCAGCAGCTCCTGGGGAAACAGGGCAGAACTGGCTCTCACCCCATCGGCTCAGCCTTGGCAGGCCGGCTCCATCAGGCACTTTCTGGCACTGAATTGGGTTTAGAACTTGAGCTTTTCCTCTTCCCTCCATGTCCCCTTTTCCTTGTGTGTTGTGGTTGTTGAGTGGTGGTGGTTGTTTTTAAGATTATAAGTTTGATTATAAGGGACCGTCAAACATAAGCCACTCTGCTAGCCATTTTGGACGAAGAGCAAGGATAAAAAGGTAAAGGGACCCCTGACCATTAGGTCCAGTCGTGGCCGACTCTGGGGTTGCGGCACTTATCTCACTTTACTGGCCGAGGGAGCCGGCATACAGCTTCTGGGTCATGTGGCCAGCAGGACTAAGCCGCTTCTGGCGAACCAGAGCAGCGCACAGAAACACCGTTTACCTTCCCGCCGGAGTGGTACCTTTTTATCTACTTGTACTTGACGTGCTTCCAAACTGCTAGGTTGGCAGGAGCAGGGACCGAGCAACGGGAGCTCACCCCGTCGTGGGAATTCAAACTGCCAACCTTCAGCAAGTCCTAGGCTCTGTGGTTTAACCCACCGCGCCACCCGCGTCCCATGAAGAGCAAGGGTACAAATGCTCTAAATAAGCAAATAAATAATTTGCAAAACAAAGCTTGGAGTTTTTCTTAGAACAGGGGTGAGCAACGTCAGGCACAGATTATCTGTCTGGCCCTCAGGAATCTCCCCAGACCACATCCCATTTCATCCTCACAAACAACACTGTGAAATAGGTTAGGGCAAAATACAATGATTGGTCCAAGATCACGCCGAAGCGAGCTTCATGGCTGAGTAGGGATTTGAACTCTGGTCTCCCAGGCCTGGGGGAACCTTTTGCCCCCCAGATGCTCACCAACTACAACTCCCATCAGCCGCTGCAACATCTGGAGGGCCAAAGATCCCCCACACCCGGCCCTTGTCCAACACTCTTAACCACAAAAGTGGTTTTGCTTATCTTCCTATAGACATAGAAATGTAAGGCTGTCGTCATGCAGGAAGAGCTGTTCGATCATGGAATGGACTCTCTCGGAACACGGTGAACTCTCCTATGCTGGAAGTTTTAAATCCAAAATTGGGAGGAGGGGCACCTGTCAGAAATTATTGAGCTGCGATTCCTGCATTGCAGGGGGTCAGACTAGATGATCCCCAAGAACCCTTACACCCCTACAACTCTGATTCTATTACAGGAGCACGTTGCGGAGCTACGCAGAGACTCCATGGAGCCACTTACTTTCAGCAAAGCATCCCTGTCTGGAGAGTCTCCCATCGGCTCCCGGAAGCGGTCCAGCTCCTCCTGCATCTCCATGAGCTGGTCTTCCAAGGCGGCCAACTTGGCTTCTGTCTCTTCCTTGATGGTTTTCATGTCCTTCAGCCTTAAGAATCAGGAAGGAGGAAAGAGAAGGGGGTGGGAGTTCATCTTAACTGTGCCGGGTAGGGCTAGAGGCATCAATAATAATAATAATAATAATAATAATAATTTATTTATATCCCGCCCTCCCCAGCCGAAGCCAGGCTCAGAGCAGCTAACAACAATAAAAGTAACACAGCATTCTAAAATCAATTCTTTCTAAAATCAATTCAGAATCAAATTGATGGCAACCATTGGGCTAGAGTTCTGTAAGGATTACCAAAGGAGGGGGTCAGACTGTGCCTTGGCCAAAGGCCTGGAGGAACAGCTCTGTCTTGCAAGTCCTGCGGAAAGATGTCAAGTCCCGCAGGGCCCTAGTCTCTTGTGACAGAGCATTCCACCAAGTCGGGGCCACAACCGAAAAAGCCCTGGTTGAGGCCAGCCTAACTTCCCTGTGGCCCAGGACCTCCAAGATGTTTTTGTTTGAAGACCGTAAGGTCCTCCATGGGACACACCAGGAGACGCAGTCCCATAGGTACATGGGTAACTATCAGACTTTGAAAAGCCGGCATGACTTGATCAAGTTCAATTTTGTCGAATCAATTTCGCCAAACAGTTTTCATCGGATCGCAACTCATTGCTATTTTTGAACTTGATTGTGTTGTTGTTGTTATTGTTCATCTTCCTTAGTGGGATGAGCAAGCCGCTAGTCTGAATAATGCTTTTTGTAGGGTTGGGGACTACTGGAGTAGAGGATTAAATCAAAGTCTTTCTGCTGTGTCCTTGCCTACAAAGTTTATTCACCCCGTGAGCCTGCAATACAAGTGTCACGAGACACAGGCGAGTGATGGCCTGGGACTCGGACTCGGAGCCAGAGGAGTCTCAGTCTGCACCGGATCCTTTGCCTCACGCGGCGTCTGAACCAAGTCTGGGGCCTGATCCTGAAGAGCCCCAGTCTGCGCAGGTTCCCCTGCAACAAGCACCAGCTGGGCCGAGTCCGGGGCCTGAGCCTGCCCTGGCTCCAGATTCGGGGATTCCCTCGTTGCCTCCAGCTGGGCCATCACTTACAGCTGCTCCACTACCGGTTGGGTCAGGAGAGGCTGAGGCAGCCTCTGGGTCTAGTAACCCACCGACGTCTCCCGAGCTGCAGAGACTCAGGTCTGAGAGAAGGAGAGACCTGAGTACTCGCAGGAGGAGTGCTCGCCTTCGGGAGAAACAAGGTGGTGCGTCGCCAAGGGATCAGGACCCGCCGTTACCCCGACAGAGATAAAAGGCTGTCGGACCTTGCCCCAGGTTCTGGGAGCAACGTTGCTGTTTGCCAGAACCTGCCTGTGATCCTGTGGCTGAACTTGCCTGGTTTTCTGCCTCGTGTCCTGTTGGACTGACTCCTCGCGGAACCCTTGGATTCGGGATCAGACCTGAACAGTGTTACTCGGGTTACCCCCGGGCCCAGCACAGTGAGGCTGCATAGCGGCAACAGTGGCAAGAGCTGTGATTCGGCTGCAGCCAACTTTGCTCCCACTCCCCCAGCCCTCTGGATCCAGAAACGGCAGATCTGGATGCTGCGGCTGGAGCTCAAACCCACCCCTCTTTCCCCCAGGTGCTATGGGATGCATTTCTACCCTTTCCAAATGGGTGCCACCTGGTGTGGTGGGCGGGGCCAGCGGCAAAAGTGGGCGGGGCAACACATGCAAATTTTTGCTTCTGTACAGCAGCCCCGCCTCCCTCTTTCCCCCCACAAGAGTATTATGTACAGTACAGTATATCCTTTTTTGCTTGGAGAACGTTCAGGTGACAAGACCCCCACCTGAAGGAGGGCAGGAAGTAGGTGCGACCTGGGGGTCTTGAGATCTGGAGGGAAAGGTGGGCTTGCAGTTAACTCAGGGGGGGGCTCCCCACCCCCAAAAGCCCCCAGATTTGCACTTACTCTTGTACGCTGCCCTGGAGTTCCTGGCTTTTCTTCTCAAAGGCCACCCGTAGCCGGTGACACTCCTCTTCCGACTCCTCCAGCTGGACCTCCAGGTCGTGGGGGGCGCCGCTCCTGTGGCCATTTTGCAACAGCTCCAACCTCTGACGAAGCTGCAATGGGAGGGGGGGCGGTGAAAGAAAGAAAATAAATAGGCCCAGAATGCAACCATCTACAGGTTTCTTTTCCAGATGTTCCAGGATTACCGAGAAGCCTCTGCTTCCACAGCTTGGATGGGAAGGCGTGACAAATATGGCGGCCACAAACCCACCGACTGGGGAGCAGTGGGGAGGGTAGGAAGGAGCAGAGACCCCAGGCACCTAACCCCAGTATTGTCTACACTGACTGGCAGAAGCTCTCCAAGGTTTCAGGCAGGGAACGCTCCCAGGCCTACCTGGGGATACTGAGGATTGAACTTGGGATCTTCTGCACGCCAAGCATTTGCTCTACCACCGACCTACATGCCGCATTTTAGATATACCGTATTTTTTGCTCCATAAGACGCACTTTTTCCCTCCTAAAAAGGGGAAATGTGTGTGTGTGTCTTATGGAGCGGATGCAGGGGGGAGGCAGGCAGGAAAAGCCCCCAAGAGCCGCACACAAGCTCCGCGCAACTCTTGCGGGCTTTTCCCCAGGAGGGAGAAGGGACTGATGCGGCCAGTCAGTCCCTTCTCCCTCCTCGTAGAAAAGCCCGCAGGAGCCGTGCGCTCCTTAAAGGGTGCGCAGCTCCTGTGGGCTTTTGCGGGAGGTGGGGGTATTGCCATAGCCGCACACAGCCCCTCCGGCCGGGAGAGGCTGCGTGCGGCTATGGCAGAAGCCAAGACAGAAGCTGTCTTGGCATCTTTGCTCTTTGGGGCAGGGAGGATAATTTTTTTCCTCTTGATTTTCCCCTCTAAAAACTAGGTGCGCCTTATGGAGCGAAAAATACGGGTATGTGTTAAGTTTCTAGTCCTTGTGGTTTTAAGGAGATGGCTGTACTAAATGGGAACAGAGGAAGCTGTGTTGTACTGGGCCAGCCCCTTGGCCCATGCAGCTCAGGGCTGTCCGACACTGGCTGGCAGAAGCAGGGGACATTCCTAGGGCTACCTGACGAAACGTGGGACCTTCTACATGCAAAGCAGATGTTCTGCCCCTGGAGACACAGCACCTCTCTCCCAAAAGATAAGGGCAAGACTCCGGTCCTCATGGTTCCGAATCGAGGGCTGATTCTAAACAGGGAACAGGAGACACTCCTTTTTTCCGGGAGACTGAATCTGGGACCTCCTTCCTGCAAGTCAGGAAGGAGAACAATGGCACCATGTGTTCTGTTTCTTGTTTGTTTTGAGTAGAACCGTGTCCTCAGGGGAAAGACAATACAGGTGAGACTCTTGTTCCAGCAAAAGGGGAAGAGGTGCTGTTGTAGGAATTTATGTATAGGTTGGGGGGGGTTGCCCCTCCAGCAGATATCAGGCACACGCAGCCCACTACCAAAACCAGCACAATCACTTTTGTGACTTTTGTGATTTGTCCCCACAAAACACTTCATCGCAGTTTCTTCCTATCTATTCAAAGGGCCTCTGCTGCACGATGCCAAATGTAAGAATTCACTGATAAATGTATCTATGTACCGGCTCACTGGGAAAACTTCAGAAATTCATATAGACACATGAGCTCAGCTCCTCAGCAGCCCCTCTGCCTGAGTGATAATCCCTGGCATCCTGATACCTGAGTGCCAGACAGGTAGCCATTCCAGAAACAACAAACCCAGATGAAGACAAAAGGGTGTGATGAACTTGGCTGGAAAACAGGGAAATGTAAATATCTCTTTTGTTCCACTTGATGGGTGTTTGGTGGAGGGCAAGGAGAACCATGGGGCAGGGTCCAGGATGCTCAGATTGCGGCCACCAGACCTCCCCTTTCGTGATGTAACCGTGATGTATGAGTAATGCAATTTTGGGGGTGTAACATGGGGATTAGCAGCTAATAAAAGTTTGGGTTCTCTTTTGTTGGGGGCTTCCATCTTGTTCCACCTTGTGGCAGGTGAGAGTCCTGTTGCAACAGTCTTCAAGAAAGACCAAGCCTACTGGCTGCTGTTTTGCTCTGGTATTCCTGGCTGGTGTCCTTGTTTTTTGTCCTAGGGAGCCCTCAGATTTCTCCGTTAACAGTGCCAACACACCTTGGTTTCCTCGTCCAGCTTCCGCTGAAGTTCCTCCACCTTCTGTGTCAGTTCGCCCGCCGGGGGGGGAGAGGCTGTCGACTGCGCCGTGGGGGCAGCCTTCCCCAAAAAAGAAAGGGGGGGGGGGAGAAGCAAAGGGCATCAGACAGGGAGAAGCTGGAGAAATGGAATTTACAGTCGGAACCTTGGAATTCTAGGGGGAAACCACCACCATCGCAAAAACCCCATAACCTGGACTCGCGTGTTGAGCCTGCTTTTATATATGCTCCATACAGCTGACAGTGCCCCCAAATACCCCAGTAATAGGATCATTAAGTTTGCAGATGATACAACAGTGGTTGTTTTAATCATGGCTGCAGAGGGAGAGGCGGCCGAAGTGGAGCAGTTGGGGGAGTGGAGCAGGAAAAACAACTTACTCCTTAACTTAAAGAAAACAAAAGAGATTACTGTGGACTTTAGGAAATGCAAATTGAACATTCAGCCACTTATTATTGAGGGGAAGTGCGTGGAACAGGTCTCGGTGTTTCGATTTCTGGGAATGGAGTTGAGAGATGACCTAACCTGGGGAGAAAACAGCCAAGACCCGATGAAGAGAGCACAGCAGAGATTATATTTTCTGACAATCCTCCAGAAAAACAATCTCTCAAAGGACCTGTTGATGGCATTTTACCATTGTGCTGTTAAGAGTGTATTAACTTATGGTCTGTGTGTGTGGTTTGGGAGCTGCACGGTCAGGGGAAAAACAATGCAGTCCAGGGTTGTAAAGCCTGTGGAGAGAATAATTGGGCGCACTCTTCCCACCTTGGATCAAATCTATGCTTCCAGGTGCCATAAGAAAGCTGCAGAGATAGCGCAGGATAGTGCGCACCCCGGAAATGATCTCTTTCAGCTTCTGCCTTCTGGAAAAAGGTAGAGGGTTATAAAGACCAGGAACAGCCACCTGAGAAACAGTTTCTACTCAGATGCAATTCTGGTTTTAAACACGGTATAAGGACTGCAAGAAGATCCAACCTCTCCATTCTGAAGGAAATCAGCCCTGAGTGCTCACTGGAAGCTGAGATTCCAATACTTTGGCCACCTCATGAGAAGAGAAGACTCCCTGGGAAAGAGCCTGATGTTGGGAAAGATGGAGGGCACAAGGAGAAGGGGGCGACAGAGGACGAGATGGTGGGACAGTGTTCTTGAAGCTACCAGCATGAGTTTGACCAAACTGCGGGAGGCAGTGGAAGACAGGAGGGCCTGGCGTGCTCTGGTCCAGGGGGTCACGAAGAGTCGGACACGACTAAACAACAAAATAAGGAGTCTCTATGGTATATTGTATTTTAAGATGGGGTTTCAGAGTTTTTAGGGGTTTTGGAATGTCTTACGTAGATTTTTCAGTTTTGCTGTTCTGTATGGGACAATGATGTGACGCAGGTGGCGCTGTGGGTTAAAGCCTCAGCGCCTAGGACTTGCCGATCAAAAGGTCGGCGGTTCGAATCCCTGTGGCGGGGTGCGCTCCCGCTGCTCAGTCCCAGCGCCTGCCAACCTAGCAGTTCGAAAGCACCTCCGGGTGCAAGTAGATAAATAGGGACCGCTTTCTAGCGGGAAGGTAAACGGCGTTTCCGTGTGCGGCTCTGGCTCGCCAGAGCAGCGATGTCACGCTGGCCACGCGACCCGGAAGTGTCTCCGGACAGCGCTGGCCCCTGGCCTCTTGAGTGAGATGGGTGCACAACCCCAGAGTCTGTCAAGACTGGCCCGTACGGGCAGGGGTACCTTTACCTTTACCTTTATGGGACAATGACAATAAAGATATTGTATGGTATCGTCTGCCCCATCCCCTCTGGGATCGAGAATGAGGCAGCAGCATGACGCCCCCACCCCACGAAGCTCTCTGCTTTGAAATGTAAAGCTTGGGCAAGCAGCCTTCTTGCACCCGAGGCCCTTTCCACATCCCTTCAACCGGAGAGTCATCTGGAGAGTCATCTGTTCGTGGCCTCCCTCCGCCCTCAAGCAGCCAGTCCTCATGAGGTGTCAGTTTCAATAGAGAGAAAAAGAAATCCCTGTCAAGAAACGAGGGCTGGAGGGAGGGCAGGAGAGAGAGGAAGATTCGCCGGGAGAGCTCTTTAAAAAAAAGAACTGAAGTTTGCAAAAAGAAAGATGTTTGGGTTCATGATTGAAAAAGTGCTAACAGCCCCCCCCCCCCCCCGGAAGTTGCACAGCAGGGACCCATCACTATCTGAAGCTGAGCAGAGATCAAAGCTTCTGGGCTTTGAAATGGTTTCATCCAAACTCTTGCTGACACAGGGATTGTTTTTTCCCCCTCTGCAAGATATTCGCTGTAAAAAGAAAATCTATTTTGCCCCACAGAGGACAGGCAGGCGGGAGTTAATCTGCCCCTTTTCCACCTTTCGGGGGTCTCATGGGGAAAGTGGGGAGAAAGGAGACTGGTTTTGGTTGGATAGGGCAATGGGAAAAAGCTGACCCCCATATCAGAAGGAAAATCCTCTCTCTTTGTGGAGAAAATACACGAAAAATAATAATAATCACCTTCCCAGTCAAGAGAACAATTGTTGTTTCAGAGCTGCTACAACCAGTGCTTTTTTTTCTAAAAGAAATGTTTAGGGGTACTCTCATTTTCCTACTCATATTAAAATACTGCCCCTCAATGAGGCCAAACTTAGATTCGCAAAATGTTTAGGGGTATGTGCACCCCTGCGTCCCCACAGGAAAAGAAGCACTGGGTACAACTCTAGACAACTCACAAGTTTTATTGAGGCTTGGGGGACTGGGGTCCTGAGTTCGGGTCCTGCCTCTCAAAAGAAATCAGGGCTCCAGCCCTCATAATTCCACATAAAAGGCTGGTTTAAAGAGGAGAGGAAGGTAACTTAATACAAGCCACTGGGCCTATCTAGCTCAGCACTGCCAACACTGGCTGGCAGCAGGGTTTCAGGCAGGGGGGAGATTCCCAGTCTAGCTGGGGATACCAGGGATCGGGTCTGCAAGGTTTTGTATAACAGAGTGGGAACTCTCGCACTGAGCTCGTGGTTTGCACCATGAGACCCTCCCTGCCGGCGGACGGTCTCGCCAGAGTGGTGCATGCTCTGGTTATCTCCCGCTTGGACTACTGCAATGCACTCTACATGGGGCTACCTTTGAAGGTGACCCGGAAACTGCAACTGATCCAGAATGCGGCAGCTAGACTGGGGACTGGGGGCGGCCGCCAAGACCACATAACACCGGTCTTGAAAGAACTACATTGGCTCCCAGTACGTTTCTGGGCACAATTCAAAGTGTTGGTGCTGACCTTGAAAGCCCTGAACAGCCTCGGTCCAGTATACCTGAAGGAGCGTCTCCACCCCCATCGTCCAGCCCGGACACTGAGGTCCAGCTCCGAGGGCCTTCTGGCGGTTCCCTCCCTGAGAGAAGTGAGGTTACAGCAAACTGGGCAGAGGGCCTTCTCGGTGGTGGCACCTGCCCTGTGGAACGCCCTCTCACCAGATGTCAAAGAGAACAACTACCAGACTTTTAGAAGATGTCTGAAGGCAGCCCTGTTCAGGGAAGCTTTTAATGTTTAATAGGTTATTGTCTTTTAGTGTTTTGTTGGAAGCCGCCCAGCGTGGCTGGGGAAACCCAGCCAGGTGGGTGGGGTATAAATAATAAATTATTATTATATTATTATTATGATTGCACATAGCCCCAGGTTCGAATCCTGGCGTCTCCAGTTAGAAGAACAAGCTAGCAGCCGATAGTAGAGAAAGCCTTTCTCAGCCAGAGACCCTGTCCATCAGAGCTTAGCAGACAATATTAGTTTCAAGGGACGATGTTTCTCGCTTGGTGGAAGGCAGTTACAAATGGAAACTCTGGGAAAATCCGGTTTTCGGGTTTCCCACAGTGGCTGGCCACTGTGAGAACAGGATACTAGCTAGATGGGCCATTGGCCTGATCTAGAAAGCTGGGCTCTGCTTATGTTCTTTGTATAGTGTGCATTGGGATTAATGCAGAGCTTAGCTATTCCTTTCCTAAAAGGCAGGCTGCCTCACGCCCAGGCCTATCCTTTCCCTTAATCCCCTCGTGACCTCCTTTGCATGGTCTCCCAAGAACACAGTAAATAAATCTCCACAATCAAACAAACCATAGCCACCTCAGGCTCTGGAGAACCCGAGGGCAAGTTCCTAGTCCTTCTTGTTCTGGGGAGAAGCCCGGGAATATTGGCATCCAGGAGGAACGGGTGTGGGTTCAGTGGTCCGTCCTTGTCGTCCCACCCCAAGAACTGGGATACATCGACTAGAATGAGGGCAGGAATCACACCATGGAGGAAATGATTTTGTCTCACAGATGTGACATTTTTGTCTTTCGCCAGGTACTTACGGATAGCGCTTGGACCTTCTCGAAGATGAGGTTGGTCTTTCTCTTCACCACAGCGTCGCTTTCCGTGTTTCTGAAAGTGACAAAAATGTTTTTTTTAAAAAATCAAACCAACTAGCTCAGCTTAGAATGAAAACCACCAGCATGTCAGGTCCTGTTATTCTAAATAGGATCCAGCAGAGCACCGTGTGTTTTTGTGCTCCTAAAATGTAATCCAAACATGTACAAAAAATTTTACAGCAGACTCAGATAGGGTTGGGGACGTGGGTGGTGCTGTGGGTTAAACCACAAAGCCTAGGACTTGTCGATCTGAAGGTCGGCGGTTCGAATCCCCACGACGGGGTGAGCTCCTGTTGCTCGGTCCCTGCTCCTGCCAACCTAGCAGTTCGAAAGCACGTCAAAGTGCAAGTAGATAAATAAGTACCGCTCCAGCGGGAAGGTAAACGGTATTTCCATGCGCTGCTCTGGTTCGCTAGAAGCGGCTTAGTCCTGCTGGCCACATAACCCAGAAGCTGTACGCCGGCTCCCTCGGCCAATAAAGTGAGATGAGTGCTGCAACCCCAGAGTCGTCCACGACTGGACCTAATGGTCAGGGGTCCCTTTACCTTTTACCAGATAGGGTTAAAATATGGCACACACTGGCAAGACACAAATAAATAAGTCATCTGTGCATTGTATTATATTTTAATTTGCTCCTGTGAAATGTCTTTTAAAATAAAATTGCAATAATAGTAGTTCTTTTTATTTTTTTAAGGGGTTAAACCCCCATTTGTGAAGAACGGGCCGATGAATGGGTATGATGACTAAATGGAGCTTCCAGATTCAGGAGCAATCTACCAGGCACAGTTGCCTCCATGACCCTCCCCGTACATTCGATTGGTCACAGCCCCTCCTCTGCTCCCGCCCCAACGCTCACCCATCCTTCAGAATACTGTAGATGAGCTCCTTGGTGTGGTCGCTGCTTCCGGGCTGAGATACCTCTTGCTGGTCCTTCAGGAGGTCTGGGGTGGACTTCAGCTGGAAGGAAAACCCCAAAGATTAAACCCCAGCATTTTTGAGAGGGAGGGAAGCAGTGTTTTCAAAAGGCAGCTGCCAGTCAGAGTAGACCACACAGGGCTAGACTAGGGCATAGGAAACAGCCTTGGTCCATCTGGATCAGTGCTGACCACTCTGATGGGCAGTGGCTCCCAAGGGTTTCAGGCAGTGGACATGTTCATGCTGCCAGGAGCCACAAAAGATTGAACAGGGGACCTTTTACACAGGTGTTCACCAATATGCAGATTATATCTCGCTTAAACTGGAAGCAGGGAAGGCGGTGAAGGTCCTGTGTGAGTGCCTGGAGGTGGTTGGAGGATGGATGGCGTCTAACAGATTGAGGTTGAATCCTGACAAGACAGAAGTACTGTTTTGGGGGGACAGGGGGTGGGCAGGTGTGGGGGATTCCCTGGTCCTGAATGGGGTCACTGTGCCCCTGAAGGACCAGGTGTGCAGCCTGGGAGTCATTCTGGACTGACAGCTGACCATGGAGGCGCAGGTCAATTCTGTGTCCAGGGCAGCTGTTTATCAGCTCCATCTGATATGCAGGATGAGACCTTACCTGCCCGCAGACTGTCTCGCCAGAGTGGTGCATGCTCTGGTTATTTCTGGCTTGGACTACTGCAATGCGCTCTATGTGGGGCTACCTTTGAAGGTGACCCGGAAACTACAACTAATCCAGAATGTGGCTGTCAGACTTGGTGACAGGGGGCGCCCACTGAGACCATATAACACCGGTCTTGAAAGACCTACATTGGCTCCCAGTATATCTCCGAGCACAATTCAAAGTGTTGGTGCTGACCTTGAAAGCCCTAAACGGCCTCGGCCCAGTATACCTGAAGGAGCGTCTCCACCCCCATTGTTCTGCCCGGACACTGGGATCCAGCGCCAAGGGCCTTCTGGCTGTTCCCTCACTGCGAGAAGTCAAGTTACAGGGAACCAGGCAGAGGGCCTTCTCGGTGGTGGCGCCCACGCTGTGGAACGTCCTTCCAGCAGATGTCAAGGCGATAAACAACTATTTTACTTTTAAAACACAACTGAATGCGGCCCTGTTTAGGGAAGTTCTTAATGTCTGATGCTGTATTGTTTTTAATATTCGGTTGGAAGCCGCCCAGAGTGGCTGGGGACACCCAGCCAGATGGGCGGGGTATACATAATAAATTTATATTATATTATATTATATTATATTATATTATATTATATTATATTATATTATATTATATTATGGGACGCGGGTGGCGCTGTGGGTAAAAGCCTCAGCGCCTAGGGCTTGCCGATTGAAAGGTCAGCGGTTCGAATCCCTGCGGCGGGGTGCGCTCCCGTTGCTCAGTCCCAGCGCCTGCCAACCTAGCGGTTCGAAAGCACCTCCGGGTGCAAGTAGATAAATAGGGATCGCTTTCTAGTGGGAAGGTAAACGGCGTTTCCGTGTGCAGCTCTGGCTCGCCAGATGCAGCTTTGTCACGCTGGCCACGTGACCCGGAAGTGTCTCCGGACAGCGCTGGCCCCTGGCCTCTTGAGTGAGATGGGCGCACAACCCCAGAGTCTGGCAAGACTGGCCCGTACGGGCAGGGGTACCTTTACCTTTACCTTTACCTTTATATTATATTAATGTTACAACATTATTAGCCACGAGTTGCCTGCTATTGCTTAAAGTTTGTCTGTTTTTGCAATACAGGGTATTTCCTTTATTACAGGTCTAGGCTGATGGGCAGGTGCTTTTAGGGAGCCCCCCCAGCGCTACCCACAAATTCCACTAGGGACTGAACCTTCTGCACGCACGGCAGCTGTTCTGCCACGGAGGTGCATCAAACTGATAACAAGCACGGCAACCTTCTCAGGACAAGTGTGCTGAACTGACTACCTTCCCGCCGGGGCCCCCTGGTCTCTGTTTCTAAAGACGCTGGGCCCCGCAGGCTGCCACCAGGAGAAATTGGCACAGACAGCCCCGCAAAAACACAAGAAAAAAGTATCACCTGAAGGTCTGGCTGTGATTTCCTTGCTTGCTTCTCCAAGGCTGGCGCCTCCAGGCTCTGGTTGACCCATTCCCGGGTCAGCTTCGATTTGTCCAGCCCGTTCACCGGCCGCCCAGAGGCCCGGCCGAGGCTCCTGCTTCCCGGGGGCCCGGGGTCGGCCACAGAGCCCCCTGCCCCTCCTCCGGAGCCTGCCTGGGGCTCCCCGGCACCCAGCTCCCGGCCGTCGGCCGTGTCATGGTAAGGCACCCTCCCGTCGAGGCTCTTGGACCGCTTCCGCTCGTCCAGAGAGAGCCGGTTCCTCCGGGCCGGCCGCCCCCGCTGCTGCGCCTTCGCGTCAAACTTGTGGATCAGAGAGTCCACCGAGGACAGGGGCTTTGTGTCGATGTCGCCAGCCGGAGCGGCGGGCTCAGGGGAGTTTGCCACCGCCGGCTTGCGGACGGGTCTCAAGCCGGACAGGCTGCCTGCAGAGTCCTCACTGGGGCTGGGCTGCCGGCGACCAGGCAGGTTCATCATGCTAGCGCTCCTCACGGCGCCCCCCGGAGGCAGGGGCTGGGGGGTGTCTGGGGAGCCGGCCCCAGGGGCGCTGGGCTGGGGAGGCTCGTCCAGTTGGGGGTCGAGCAAGGAGCTGTGCGACTGAGTCCGCCGCAGCTGCTCCCCGAACGATTTTTTGTGCGGCAGTGTCCGGTAGCCGCCGGCGCGGTGCTGCGGCGTGGGCCGCCCCTCCAAGCTGCCGGCTTTCGGGGTCCGCCGCGGGCCGGGCTCCTCGTCCGAGGTGCTGTAGCGGGAGCCGTGCCGGGACTGCCTGGCCCCGTACGGATTCTCCGGCAGGTCGGAATCGGAGCTGAAGGAGCCCGAGGCATCTTTGGAGGACGAAGCAGCCCCGGGGGAAGCGGGGAAGGAGTCCTCCCGCTGGGGGCTGCGGGCGGGGGGCCCGTACTTGCTCTCGCCTTTGATCTGCACCCCGAAGGAGTCTCCCCCTTTCTCGCCGCTGTTGAGGACCACGAAGGGCTGCCCGTCAATGCCCTGCACCCGCACCGCCACCCCGTAGGAGCCCGGCTTGGAGGGCTTCGGACGGATCTTCTGAGACTTGCTGGGCTCCTTCAAGTCGTTGATGAAGCGGATCTGGACCCCGTAGTCCATGGGGCCCGGCTTCTCGGCTAGAGTGCCGTTCATGTGGTGGTCCATCTTCTGCGGGTCTGGGGCCTTGAAAGGATCCTGCCAAAGAGGGGAGAGAACACAGGCTCAGAATCATAGATTATAGAGCTGGAAGAGATCTAGCCTATCCCCACTGCAGTGCTGGAATAATAATAATAATAATAATAATAATAATAATAATAATAATATTATTATTTATACCCCGCCCTTCCCGGTTCAGAAAATCAGACTCAAGGCGGCCAACAACAAATTTAAAACACTTAATTGATGCAACAAAAGACAGCATAAAATACGGTATAAAGCATGAATAACAATAAATTCAGAATTCAAAAACCAGTTTAGGGGGAAAATCCATCCAATAAACATTAGATGATCACCAGGACTTGTTTTTACCTATCGCAACGGCCTGATCCTGCCGGCTTCTTCTGATGTTCTTGTGCTAGCTAACCCCTGCGAGCCCCTACATCTTAGGCTCAGGATATATAATAATAATAATTTATTATTTGTACCCCGCCCTTCTGTCTGGGTTTCCCCAGCCACTCTGGGTGGCTTCCAACAAAGATTAAAAATACATTAAAACATCAGTCATTAAAAACTTCCCTGAACAGGGCTGCCTTCAGATGTCTTCTGTATGTCAGGTAGTTGTTTAACTCTTTGACACACACACACACACACACACACACACACACACACGCATGCATGCAAATACAAATATCTACATCCTATAGACACCGCTGCCCTTCCTTCCAAGGAAGCCAAACCCTGGGAGAGCTCAGATGAGCGGGTTCAGCCAGTCACCACCTCTTAGCCCAGAAGTTGTTGGACTACGACTCCCATCATCCCTGAGCTCTGGGCTTGCTAGCTAGGGGTGATGGGAGTTGTAGTTCCACAACATCTGGGTTGAAAAAGGCTGCCTTAGCCTAACCTACCTCACACGGTTGTCGTGAGGGTGAAATGGGGTTTGGGCGAGAACCATGCACAGCACCTTGAGATCATTGGAGCGGCGGTATGTAAATGTAACCGATAAATAAATGAACGAATAGCAAACAATATAAATGCATCAAACATTTTAATGAGGCGGTGGGGGAGGAGATGTCCCAGGAGGCTGAGCAGTGGGGCCAATCCTGCAAAATCCTAGCTCTGTATATAACCACAACTTCAACTCAACAGGATTTTTCAAATAATATTGCATTATTAATTTCTGTAACCTGCCCTGAGATCGTTTATGGTGAACAACAGGAAATAAATCGAAAATAATGTAAATTCTTACAACAACCGTGCAAGGTAGGTCAGTATTGTCCTCTTATTGTGGATTAGAGGGTGGGTGGGGAGGGAGAGTTCATGGTAGAGGTGAAATTTGAACCCAGAGCGGGTGGGGGGTGAGAGAGAGACGACTTCCTGGGTTTTGAGATTATTTCCTCCGCAGCCATCCTCCTCTGCTTGATCTCCTGCTCTCAAGATTTTTATGAACCTGCCTTCCTTGCACTAAGTCTGAACACAACTTCACTGAGCTCAGTACGGCCCACACGGACTGGCAGCAGCTCCCCAGGGGCCTCAGGCTGGCAGGCAGCCTCTCCCAGGAAATGCCACCGGGGACTGAACCTGGAGCCTTGTGTGCAGGGCAGACGCTCTACCCTTGAGCCTCAAAATAAAAGATCCTTGTCCTCCTGGTTCTGAGCCAAAGGCTGGATTCAAACAGGAGCAGAGGCAGACAGGATCCCTCTGGACCAGTACTGCCTGCCCAGACTGGCAGCAGCTCTCCATGGTTTCAGGCAGGGGACGGTCTCAGCTCTACGTGGAAATGTCAAAGATTTAACCTGGGACCTTCTTGCTGCTGAGCTACAGCCTTGGCCAGAGATTTAAAACCCTGCATTAATTCAGGGATTAGTTCCACTCTCAGAGACCAGCAGCAAAGCTGCACTTTCACCTCCACACAACACGGCCGACAACTCCCTTTTACGATGGTGGAGCGAGAAGGAAAAACAAATAAATATGCAAAGCGCTCTTATCGGGTCAAGGCAGAGTGCAGGTTGCAAGCGTTTCAGGTGGAAAAACACACCCAACTGCCGTCAGAAATCTGCCGCCATGCAGGAATGCAAGGAGATGGAGAGGGTGGGTGGATAACGCCAGCGGAACTTGGGGAGCAGGGTGCGAATCCCGGTACAGAGACTACCTGCAAGGACTCAGTCGTCCATGTCTGTAAAATGGGGGGGAAGTGTGGTGGAGGCCAGACCACACACACACACGCACACACACACACACCCTGAAATAAAAACAAAAGAAGATCCTGTATAGGATCAGGGCAAATGCCCTTAAGAACTGAGAAATCTGGATAGACCGCTGCTGGATTTGGAGGCTCCATAAGAATGTCAGAAGAACCTGGTTGCTGGATCAGGCCAAAGGGGTTCAGGATAGCATCCTGTTCTTGCAGCGGCCAACCAGATGTTCCAATGAGCCCTGCCAAAATGACCTCACCGTCAGGAATGCATAAACAACCCAGGATTTTTTTTTACACAGCAGGACCATTCAGAGGGTGTCATCCCAGAGTACTTTTTCGCAAAGACAGCACTGCTCCACCTATCCGGCCAAATAATTGCAGGTTGTTGTCCGATTCACACTTGGCAGACCTGCCTGTCGTGGGTACACCCATCTGTCCTGGTGAGCAGCGGGCGTCTCAAGGGGGCGGGGAGCATCTATGCCTCCAAATCAGCCTAAGTTTCTAGTCCTCAGGAGCATCTGAGCAGCTTGCCTCACACCCAGGAATGGCTCAAGCCCTTTGGGGGCAAGTCGGGTGTGCCCTGGGAGCGCCTGCGCATGGGGAAGTCGCTCAGGAGCATAACACGTGCTCTGAAGTAAGGAGGTCCGTGGTTCAACCTCTGCCATGTCCAACAATGTTCGAAATTAGCCAGGCAACAGGGGCATTTCGTACCTGGCCATCGGCCCCTTGCAACCAAGTGGAGGTGCCAGGATGCCACCTGAAGTCTCCACCAACTTGGATGGCCTTTAAAAGAGGATTAGACAAATTCACGGAGGGTAACCTAGACAGCATCTTAAAAAACAGAGACACCACCTTGCCGACAAAGGTCCGTATAGTTCAAGCTCTGGTTTTCCCAGTCATGATGTATGGAAGCGAGAACTGGACCATCAAGAAGGCTGATCGCCAAAAAATGGATGCTTTTGAATTCTGGTGCTGGAGGAGACTCTGGAGAGTCCCATGGACTGCAAGAAGATCCAGCCTCTCCATTCTGAAGGAAACCAGCCCTGCGTGCTCACCGGAAGGACAGATCCTGAAGCTGAGGCTCCAAGACTTTGGCCACCTCATGAGAAGAGAAGACTCCCTGGAAAAGACCCTGATGTTGGGAAAGATGGAGGGTGCAAGGAGAAGGGGACGGCAGAGGACGAGATGGTGGGACAGTGTTCTTGAAGCTACCAGCTTGAGTCTGACCAAACTGCGGGAAGCAGTGGAAGACAGGAGGGCCTGGCGTGCTCTGGTCCAGGGGGTCACAAAGAGG
This sequence comes from Podarcis gaigeae, assembly GCF_964106915.1. Classification (NCBI taxonomy): domain Eukaryota; kingdom Metazoa; phylum Chordata; class Lepidosauria; order Squamata; family Lacertidae; genus Podarcis; species Podarcis gaigeae. The sequence goes on from NC_139693.1 coordinate 3,066,424, forward strand.
CAGACACGACTAAACGACTAAACAACAACAACAAAACAAGGCTACTGGTGGCTTCTCACCATGATGGCTATGTTTTGCCTCCAGCAATGCCTCTGAAACTACAGGAGGAGAGAGAGGGCTCTTGCGCTCAGTTGTTGTGGCCTCCCCTCAGGGCATTTGCTTGGCCCTGTGACAGCAGGACACTGGGCGAAATGGGGCCTCCTTTGGCCTTATCCAGCAGCGTCTTCCTACGTTCTAAGCATTCTGAGAGACGGAGAAACTGTCCAACACAGCTCACAGCTTGAGGAAATCTCTCACTCGCCGTTTCCCGGAGGAAACTTCCTGCCTCGCACTCTTAGCTCCCCGACCAGCTGGCACGCTCCCTTTTTGCTCAGCCGAACGAAGCTGCTACCTTTAAACCAGAAATGGATTTCAAAGGGTGCTGGAGCCTGCAAGGGAGAGGGGGCTTGCGAGGTTTATCAGGGAAGCCGGGAACAATACAAGCGATTGTTTTCGTGCGAGTCTCACTCAGAAACTGGCTCCTTTCAACTCCATCAGAGCATCGCGCGATCGGGGACCGTCAAGAGCATCAATTAAAAAAAAAAACAAAACGACAATAACGCAGTGTCAGCAGGAAATGGACTGGCAGAACCTCGCGAGCAGAGAAGCTGGGGGAGCTGCAGGAAGGGGTACCATTGTGTTCATCGCCGCTGCAGGGCTGCCAACGTTGTGTCCATCACCAGCTGCCAGGCTGCCGAGCCGAATGGGAAGGTGGAAAAACAAAAGGGTGCTGCTCTTCAACCCACCCACCTTGCTTTCTGCAGCCTGTCAGATTACTGCTGCATACTCACTGCGACCGGAGAAATCCGAAAAGACGAGGGGGTTAGAAGTGCATCCAGAAAGGGACAGGGGTGTGTGCAGAAGAGGAGAAGAGAAATAAACAAATTTTTAAAAGTTTGACGCAGCTAAAGAGGCAGCCAGCGTCCTCCGTGGCCGAACGCCGTGGGAACCTGGCCGGCCCGCAGACCCGCTCGCGTCCGGGTGACGGCGAGCCTTGACATTTTGAGCGCAGTGCAATGCGGTGGCAGTTTAGCGGCGCCGGCGGCACGTGGCGGAGTGGCTGGGCTGCATCGTGGCATCGGTTCCACGGCAGGCGGGGAGCAGGAAGAGCCAAACAGCCCCGCTTCCCCCCCCACCCCGCCGGCCAGTTCCTTCCTTGCCGCAGGCTCCGCAGATCAGGCAAGCTTCCTGGCCAGCCGTGGGGAGGAGAGCGGCTGGCTGGCTGGCTGGCTGGCTGGGGGAGAGCGATGTCCTTGAGCCAACGGTCAGCAGAAGCACTTATCTCGCCTACTTTCTCCCCTCCGCTGTCCTGCCTGCTCCCAGACGCAGGCTTCCAAAGAGCGCCAGGAAAACAAGCACAACGGAGGCTTCTTCCTTCTCCAGGCAGGGGCGAAGGGCATCAGAAACAGCCGGGGCAAGAGGGGGCTGTTCTGGGTGGTGGAAGGCAGGCAAGCGAATGGAGCTGGCTGGTGGCTGGATGCGGAATTTGCAACCTCAGCTGGAAGGTGTGTGTTTGTGTGCATGTGGTTTGATCACAGATCGGGAAAGGAGGAGGAGCAGGAGGGGTTTGAGGGTGGCGGGAGGAAGGAGGAGGCGGTGTGGAAAATGAGACTTGGGAATTCAGGTCTTTGGGAGACAAGATTTGCTGTCCCATGCGGAACAGCCTCTGCTGCAGAGAGAGGAGACGGTTGTCAGACATGATAAGGATGCTGTTTGCGTGCTAAGAGGAGGCATAGTGGTTAAGTGTGTCAGGACGGGACAGACCAGGGTTCAAATCCTCACTCTGGCATGAAGATCACTGGCGGGGGTGACCTTGGAGGCTAGTCGCTGCCTTGGCCAGCCTGGCCTACCTCACAAGGTTGTTGTGGGTATCAAGTGAGGAGGGGCGGGACAGAACCATGAGTTCCACCTTCAGCTCATTGGAGAAAAAGGTGGGCTAAAAATGAAATAAATTAAACTGAATGCAGGAGTGAGCCAGCTACCTTATTTATTTATTAAGCACAGTATTCACTGCCTTTCGGCCAAAGCAGTTTATACACTTTTAAAGGACTCAAACAGATTATATAACATGTCCCTTAAAATGGGACCGGGGAGGAATTTTGGTTTAGGGGATAGGGATGGAAAGAAAATTAAGGGGTGGGGGAATGTAGGTCTATAAAAATCACACATGCTGAGGAGAAGAAAAACAGGAGAGGGTGAATAAAGCTTTTGTCTCTTCGACTAGAATTACAGGTCTCCTGACGCACACAAATAACACACAAAGAAGAATCCTATCTGTGGAACTCCCTGCGGCAGGTCCACTGGTTTACGTTTGAAAAAAACAAAAAGGGGAAAGAGGGATTAATCAAAACCACAAAAATCCGTCGCTGCCTATTAATGTGAGGGTGAAATGGAACTTCCAGGTCCAGAGGCAGTCTACCCCCAAATATTGGGAGGAAAGAGCAGCGGCGAGATATTCCCATCATGCTCGGCTTACAGGTTGTGTGGAAAGCATCTGACTGGCTACTGAAAGAAGCACGGTGCACTGGAATAGCTTAAATTCTTATTTTAAGCTTGGGGGTGGGAACTCTGTGGACATCTGGGCTCCAGGTCCCATCAGCTGGGATGGCAAGAACACGAGAAGAGGCGGCGGCAGGATCAGGCCAAAGGCCCGTCTAAGTCCCGTATCCTCCTCTCACAGCAGCCAACCAACCAGAGGGAAACCAGTGAGCAGGATTTACGGAGGCAGGGCAGGGGAGCAAACTTCCAAAGCAGCTCTCAGGATCTGAGCCAAAATAATAATAATAAATCCCGCATCTCTTTGGCTCAAGCACACACCTTTCCGATCAGAAGGAACAGCAGCGGCAGGAGATCTGACACGGAGGAGGCCGTTGCTTTTCTGCAAACGCAGCCGACGTGTCCACGGACAGGGCTTGGAACATGGCAAGCAAGCCAGGCAGAACGCGGTGGCCAGTTTCCGTCCAACAATCGCTGGGCAGGCGCCAGCTCTGTATCAGCGGAAGGAGGAGGAGGAGGAGAGTTAGGTGCCCGTCCGAGGCTGGCATTCACTCCCTGGGCCCAGCAAATGGAAAAGAGAAAGGGGGGGCTGCCAGGAACCTCCACCCTCCCACCCGCCGATGTACCTGGTCAAGTGACCACCGTGGTTTCGGAATCGCTGGGAAAGTGAGAGCCGCAGGAATGCGAAGCCTCTCTGACCCTCCCCGGCTACAGACTCATGACTTCAACTCCACATGATTTACTTGTTTTTAATGAGAGTCCACTGGCTTTTTAGGAAACTAGCGATCTGCTTAATGCCCAGGCAGGAGCATTTCCCAGGCTTAACGACTAACAGATTGAGGTTGAATCCTGACAAGACAGAAGTAGTGTTTTTGGGGGACAGGGGAGAGGCTGGTGTGGGGGACTCCCTGGTCCTGAATGGGTTAACTGTGCCCCTGAAGGACCAGGTGTGCAGCCTGGGAGTCATTCTGGACTCACAGCTGTCCATGGAGGCGCAGGTCAATTCTGTGTCCAGGGCGGCTGTCTACCAGCTCCATCTGGTATGCAGGATGAGACCCTCCCTGCCCACAGACTGTCTCACCAGAGTGGTGCATGCTCTAGTTATCTCCCGTTTGGACTAGTGCAATGCGCTCTACGTGGGGCTACCTTTGAAGGTGACCCGGAAACTGCAATTAATCCAGAATGCGGCAGCCAGACTGGTGACTGGGAGCGGCCGCCGGGACCACATAACACTGGTCCTGAGAGATCTGCATTGGCTCCCAGTACGTTTCCGAGCACAATTCAAAGTGTTGGTGCTGACCTTTCAAGCCCTAAATGGCCTCGGTCCTGTATACCTGAAGGAGCGTCTCCACCCCCATTGTTCTGCCCGGACACTGAGGTCCAGCTCCAAGGGCCTTCTGGTGGTTCCCTCACTGCGAGGTTACAGGGAACCAGACAGAGGGCCTTCTCGGTGGTGGCACCCGCCCTTTGGAACGCCCTCCCTTTAAATGTGAAGGAAATAAGCAGCTATCTTATCTTTAAAAGACATCTGAAGGCAGCCCTGTTTAGGGAAGTTTTTAATATTTAATGCTGTACTGTTTTTAACATTTGATTGGGAGCCGCCCAGAGTGGCTGGGGAGACTCAGCCAGATGGGCGGGGTATAAATAATAAATTATAATAATTATTATAATTATTAACTTGTGATAGACTGAACCTAGGACTTTCTGCACGCAAAGCAGATGTTCCACCACAGGGCTACGGCCCTTCTCAGGCAGGAATAAAGCGAGTCTCCAGTCCTCATGGTTACGGACAAAAATGGCTGGTTTAAACAGGGGCACAGAAAGCAGCCTTACAAGCAGTCAGGCCATTGCTCCATCAAGCTCAGCACTGCTTGCTCTGACTGGCAGCAGCCCTCCAGGCTTTGGCAGGTGCTTTTGGAAGCCTCACCTGGGTATCGAACCTGGAGGTCTGCCGCTGAACTGTTGTCCTTCCACTAAACAGACTCAAGATCCTAGTCCTCATGGGTCTGACTTAAACCAGAACATAGAAAGCTGGCTTATCAGACTATCACCGTATCTAGTTCAGTATTGTCTGCACAGACTGGCAGCAGCTCTCCAGGGTTTTGGCCAGGGGACATTCCCAGCCTTTCCTGCAGGTGCCACTGGGGATGCAATCTGCAACTTCCGCACGCAAAGGATGCGCTCTAACCACTAGGCAATGACCCTTTCCTAAATCTGCACAAAGCCAGGAGTACATATTCAGGGTTTCCTCCCGCCTAATCGGCACCCGGCGATCCCAAGCATGCAGATTTTCAAAAAGAGCATAAGGAAATCCTCCTGCGATTGGGGCCAATCACCCCCTCATCTCACTTTCTATCTGGTTTGTTTGTTGTTGATTTTGTACAGCAAATTGAAACCCAAGATGGCTAATTGCTAAAGATGCTCCATACTTTTGGGGGGGGACGACTCCTATTTCCAAAATTAGGAGCCCATGTGCCAACAGAGCCTAAGATATTCCTGCTTGGATATTTAAACAGAGAGATCAAGAGGTGGAAACCAATTTGATTACTGCAAAATGGTCAAACTTATCGCAGGAGACTCCTGTACAAGCAAAACAACCAACCACATTTATGAAAAAATGGGTGTTGGCTCAGCCAAGTATAATGACATGTGATGTTCTCAGTTTCTTGTAAAGTATTTTTGTTGGGAATTTAGACACTGTATTGCAGAAGTACTGCAAACTTTAAAAATATCAATGATTTTGTAAATTAAAAACAAGTTCACAAACTACAATTTCCATTGAAATACACCGCCCCCACACACAATCAAAGCACAGAATAGGAAACATATTGAGGGCTCCAATGCAATACATACAGTGGTACCTCTGGTTAAGTACTTAATTCGTTCCGGAGGTCTGTACTTAACCTGAAACTGTTCTTAACCTGAAGCACCACTTTAGCTAATGGGGCCTCCTGCTGCCGCCGCAGGACGATTTCTGTTCTCATTCTGAAGCAAAGTTCTTAACCTGAAGCACTATTTCTGGGTTAGCGGAGTCTGTAACCTGAAGCGTATGTAACCCGAGGTACCACTGTATTTCAACCTAGTGTTAAGCCCAAACCGAATACAGTGGACATACAAGGGCGTCAATCACACAAGCGTCTCACCGTTTTCTATCAGTTTCCCACCAGCAACGGAGAAAATAATAAAGTAGATCCAAACTTCTCTGGAAGTCCACCTCCCTGAATTGAACAACCATAGAATTCCGGTGCCCAAAGGGACCTCAAAATGCCATCTAGTCCAGCCCCTTGCAAATGCCAGGGATTTCCTGCAAAGACAGCGAAGCCTAGTGAAATCTTTGCACATGCCATGGCAGATATGTGCGCCTGGGGGAGGAAATCGCAGTGCGTCGGCTGCCACCAGAAATTCCCCGGAGCTCAGAGCCTAGGAAACCAGCCCCCTCCTGGGGAAGAAATATATACAGATGCCTGACCAATCCCATAATCTACAGCTCATTATTTCAATCCTCTCTAGATCATTAGCACAACAAGATTTGCGGAGGGGAGCATAACCTCTCCAGCAGAGTTCACGTTGCGCGGAGTACGGTTCTTCGATGCAATGCAATAGATGGGGAAAAAACACACCCCATTTTTCTCGGGTGGGGAGGGGAAAATTTGCTGGGGGGTGGGGTGTTGAGTGGGAAAGGCTTAAAAATTCCCTCTTCCCAACACCAGCCTGCAGCCTTAGTGGGACTGTGCTGTAGAAGCATATTGGAAAATCAGTGGTTTTCAATGAATATCTTAAAAACTACATGGACAAGACAAATCTCCTGAGAGATATAGAATGAATCTAGAAAATAGAGGAATATATAGTAAAATTTGTAGAGAGAAAAAAAGTGGAAACCTAAATAATAAAAATGTGTATAGACCACCAAAATGTAAAATAGAATATTTGGAAGTCAAACACTTGGGTGTATTCACGTTGGGTATGTATATAGGTAAAGTATGTATTGTATGTACAGTGGTACCTCTGGTTGTGAACGGGATCTGTTCCGGACCTCCATTCGCAACATGAGCAGAACACAACCCGTGTCCGCACGTGCGCGGGTCGCGATTCACTGCTTCTGCGCATGCGCGTGACATCATTTTGAGCACCTGTGCATTCGCGAGCAGCAAATCCCGGAAGTAACCCTTTCCTGTACTTCCGGGTTGCCGTGGGATGCAACCTGAAAAGATTTAACCTGGAGCAAATGTAACAAGAGGTATGACTGTATTGTATGTAATGTACTGTATTGTCTATTCTTAAGCTTAATAATTTCCCAGTCGTGATGTATGGAAGTGAGAGCTGGACCATCAAGAAGGCTGATCGCCAAAGAATGGATGCTTTTGAATTCTGGTGCTGGAGGAGACTCTTGAGAGTCCCATGGACTGCAAGAAGATCAAACCTCTCCATTCTGAAGGAAATCAGCCCTGAGTGCTCACTGGAAAGACAGATCCCGAAGCTGAGGCTCCAATACTTTGGCCACCTCATGAGAAGATAAGGCTCCCTGGAAAAGACCCTGATGGTGGGAAAGATGGAGGACACAAGGAGAAGGGGACGACGGAGGACGAGATGGTGGGACAGTGTTCTCGAAGCTACCAGCTTGAGTTTGACCAAACTGTGGGAGGCAGTGGAAGACAGGAGTGCCTGGCATGCTCTGGTCCAGGGGGTCACGAAGAGGCAGACACGACTAAACAACAACAAACAAGCTTAATAAAATATTACATATTTCTTTTTTAAAAAGGAAAATCAGTCGTAAGGATTTAAGACGAGAGGCCTGAATTCAGCCTACGAAAGAAAAGAGGGAGCAGTTATCTTCGAACATCTGTAGATGGAGCAAGCTTGTTTTCCGAGTTGGCAGGACGGGAACTAACGGTTTTAAATGGCAAGAAATGAGATTTTGATTTAAAACCAAGAACCTGAGCTGTTGAGACAGCAGAACGAACTCCCTCAGAAGGTTGTGGACTCTCCTTCCTTGGAGGTTTTTAAGCAGAGGTTGGATGGCCATCTGTAAGGGACGCTCTAGTTGAGATTTCTGGGGTTGGACTAGATGACCCCTGGGGTCCCCTCCAGCTCCACAAGTCTATGATTCTACAGAAAGACCTTTCCAGCTCCCCACAGAGGCCATTCGGGATACCATGAGCAGGGCAGGAAGGCATCGTACAGCCCTCCTCTGGCTCCCTGCAACCTGGTGTTCTGAGGTATGCTGCAACTGAACAAGGAGGCTCCACTGAGCCATCACTACTAAAAGCCGCTGGGCCCACGGGACACACACACTAAACACAACACAATTATTTCTTATGACAAAGCTAATTGTTACTGTTAGAGATCGTCTAACAGAGGGGAGACTCAGCCAGATGAGTGGGGTATAAATAATAAATTATTATTATATATTATTATCTGATGGGGCAGTTAATACAGTCACCCACAGGCCCCTAAGATTTGAGCAACCTTTACTAAGGGTTGAGCCTTTATTTTTTATTTTATTGCTGCATTTATATCTCGCCTGTTCCCAACTAAGAGCACATATTGATACAGGAATGTATTAGATAAAATGTAAAGAAATATACAATAAAAAGAGTGGATTCATTTGTAAAAAAGGAATATACAACGGGATGGACAGGAAGTCTAGTGTGTTGGTATATATATGATATTGGGGGGGTTGTTTTTGTTTTTTCTCTTTGTTCTTTTTTTTGTTTCATTTTCTTTCTAGGTATATAAAATGTGTATATAATTTTTGTATACATGTTGGAAATTATAGCAAGTCCTGTAATGGAATATGACAATGTTTACGGATGTAATATAAGGATGTTAACAAATAAATAAGATACAAATTCAAAAATAAAATAAAATCCCGCCTGTTCTCCCCCACCTTAAAAGCAATTCAAGGCAGCACACCCTCCTCCGTTTAATCTTCACAATAACCCTGCGAGGCAAGTTAGGCTGAGATATAAGCAGCGGCCCAAAGTGATGTTGCCAAGTAGGATTTGAACCTTGGTCTCCTCCCGGGTCCAAGTCCGGCACTCTTAACGACTACCGCACACCAGCTCTCTCCACAGACTCTGCCCTGTGGAACTCCCTGCCACAGGTCCGGCAACCATTGTTCCAGCCCAAAACTCTGTTATTCAGACGGGCTTTTGCAGCCTATGTGGTTTCTTTGTTTGCTGATTCTTAGGCTGGCAGGTGCTTAGAGAGTTCAGGGAGCAACCTGAAACCGCCACACCTCGGGCTTGCATCATCGATCCGTCCTTGCAGGTGCAGCAGGAGGAATGGAATTCCAGAGGCATGAGAGCAGCCCTTCAACTGTTGCGCAAGGACTCGCCGTCCCGGGTAAATAGCAGCGATCGGGACGGCAGGAACGTCCTTGCCACACGGGGAGGAGAAGGGCCTGCAGTCGCTCTCGCTTTTTCCAGACACAGGATCTGAAGACTGTGGGAAGATTCAGGGCAGAGAGGGGAAAGTACTTCGGCACAGAGCACGTAGTTAAACTGCGGAACTCCCTTCCACAAGGGGCACCGGGGGCCATTTCCCAGCAGAAGAGTTTAGGAAGGAGCAAGGGACGTCAGACCTCTCTAACTCGACCCAGGCAGCAACACAACTGCCCTCCTCAGGCCATGCTCCTCCGCAGGTTCCTCAGGTGATTTTACCTGGCTGGAACCTGTCCCTTGAACTAGGAGACTGCCTAGCGCAGGGGTAGGCAACCTAAGACCAATCGCCTTCTAAATCCGGCCCGTGGACGGTCCGGGAATCAGCGTGTTTTTACATGAGTGGAATGTGTCCTTTCATTTAAAATGCATCTCTGGGTTATTTGTGGGGCATAGGAATTTGTTCATTTTTTTCTTCTTCAAAATATAGTCCGGCCCCCCACATGATCTGAGGGATGCTGGACCGGCCCACAGCTGAAAAAGGTTGCTGACCCCTGGCCTAGCGCTTGCCCAAGATGGGGACGGGGACAAGTTCACATCATACCATTGTCAGGGAAAAAATAACGCTGTCCAGGGTTGTAAAGACTGCGGAGAGAATAATTGGGTGCACTCTTCCCACCTTGGATCAAATCTATGCTTCCAGGTGCCATAAGAAAGCTGCAGAGATAGCGCAGGATAGTGCGCACCCCGGAAATGATCTCTTTCAGCTTCTGCCAGGGTTATAAAGACTAGGACTAGCCGTCTGAGAAACACTTTCTATCCAAATGCAATTTTGGTTTTAAACACAGTGTAAGGTGGTCTCTGCGGACCACTGCAGATGGTGACAGCAGCCACGAAATTAAAAGACGCCTGCTTCTTGGGAGAAAAGCAATGACAAACCTAGACAGCATCTGAAAAAGCAGAGACATCACCTTGCCGACAAAGGTCCGTATCGTTAAAGCTCTGGTTTTCCCAGTCGTGATGTATGGAAGTGAGAGCTGGACCATCAAGAAGGCTGATCGCCAGAGAATGGATGCTTTTGAATTCTGGTGCTGGAGGAGACTCTGGAGAGTCCCATGGACTGCAAGAAGATCCAACCTCTCCATTCTGAAGGAAATCAGCCCTGAGTGCTCACTGGAAGGACAGATCCTGAAGCTGAGGCTCCAAGACTTTGGCCACCTCATGAGAAGAGAAGACTCCCTGGAAAAGACCCTGATGGTGGGAAAGATGGAGGGCACAAGGAGAAGGGGACGACAGAGGACGAGATGGTGGGACAGTGTTCTTGTGTAGGGTATGCTTTCGATGTCTGGTGCAGCCCTGCCCTGGATTCTCAGCAGCTCACTGAACTCAGGCATTTGGGGGGAATCCAGGAGTTAAGAACCCCACCTACATGGCCACCCAAAATGCAGCCCTTCGGCCTGAAAACAGTTCCCTGCCGTGGTTTAGGAGGATGTGCTGGGCGTGCATTTCAGGTATTATCCTTCCGCAGGCAAGGAAAGCAAAAAAAGAACAAAACCCCGAGCGTCGTTAATCATAAGCCACGCTCCCCAAAGAGAAACAAACAATGCATAGAAATTGCTTCCTGCTTTTTTCGGATGCCCCTGAAGCATTCTTCAGAGTGTGCACCATCAAAGCATTAAAAAAATCACTCCTTCCCCGCCCGCTCCAAAATATCCCAGCCAACAATTAAGAGCGTCTTGCAAAGGTGAGGCATTCAATGGGGGAAAGGAGGTGAGATTTGACCCCCGGGAAGAGGGCATTCAAAACCCCAGCTTCCTGGTCTGGGACCAGCTGTCAACATGGCCCAAAACCAGTGCCTGCACCTCTTCAAAAGCCATTCAGGTTGGTGGAGGGAGTAGTTTTCTCATCACAACAACCTTGCGAGGTAGGCTGAAGCTATTTAATTTCAAATTTGCGGCTGGGGGAGGTTTCTGGGCGAAAATGGAAGAGTGGGAAATTCTGTTGTTAAGTTTCAGTATTAATAAATTTATTTAAAGCCTCTTTCTGTTAAAAAAAAAGACTCAGGGCTCCTTGCAACAGGTAAGGATATGCAAATATAAAAATAAAAAGTATAATATAATGTAACCACCAACAATTCTTTTTAAAAAACCACCCACCATTTTGTGGTCACACACTGTTCCAACCTGGAGACACGAACAGCAGCCAAGTTGTGTCTTTTTAACCACATACAGAGGACTTTTTAAAATACTTTCTTCCAACAGAAACCTGAACCTGGTGGGGGGCAGGAGCAAAAAACCAGCCTAACAGGTTGGAGTAGGATAAGGGAAAGGGGGTGAAATTAGTTTGGGAAGAAAATAAAGTCAGTTTCTTTGCCAAAACACTGGACTGTGGAGCCAGTATAAAAGGGATTTTTTTTCCACCAGGATCTCAAGAACTTGGCAGCCAATCCTGAGGCTGCGATCCTAGGCTTACCTGGGAGCAAGTCCCTTTGAACTCAGTCGGGTTGCTTCCGAGTAGATAGTGGATAGGATTGCATTGTCATGGGGTGAAGAACATTACAAATCTGGCTGTGATTGTGGCAGAACTGACGAAATGTGCTACCTAGAAATGGAGGTGTGTTCTGAATATTTTCCTCAGGTGTACACACACTTACACGATGATGCAGCCAAACCCCACGCAAGAGGTTTTATATCAAGGAAAGTAGCAGGAAAATCTAGCAACCGTGAACGAACTGTACATTTTTTTTTATTTTTAGGGCAGTAATCCCCAACACCTCCCCCAGAGGTGAAATAAGGACAGCATTTTTATTATCAGAGACAGGGATATGCCAGTCCCTGGGTGCCACTGCCTTCCGATCTGTGAAATGGGTATATTTTAAACCAGGGGTGTTTGCGGAGGTGGACTTTTGCGACAGGGACAAGGTTTCTCAAATGACGCATCTGTGACAAAGACCAGCAGGTGACCTCAATTCGATCACCTCTCCGTTTCTTGACAGGTGGCTAAACTTTTCAGCTGGCGACACCCTGAAAGTATGACATTCGGACACCGCCCTTAACCAGAAGTACCAGACCCGTCACTCAAGGTTGCAGGCAAACAGTGGAATTATTCAGATTTTCGACAACTCGCAAAGGGCTCAGGTTATCATCGCCTGCCGTGGAAACTGCCACTTGAGAGTTGGAACATTAAAATTTTAAAGGCATCGCATTACAGAAGGGAGGTGCAGTGGTTAAGCTCATGCCAGCGCTCAAGCCCGACACCGAAGAGATTAACAAAATAAACTCACCAAGATAGATGCATGCAGGGGGTCTTGTCTTAGCAAGCGATTTCGGAGACGCCCCAGGAGGGATGTAATCTCACATAATGATCAGACATATTTCTCTACGATGCGTACAGAAAAAAAAGCATAGATGCTACATACAGGGACGCAGGTAGCAGCTGCCTTTTACAGAGTCAGAAAACAGGTCCATCTAGGTCAGTATTGCCTACACGGACTGGCAGCAGCTCTCCAGGGTTTCAGCAGGAAATCTTTTCCAGCCCTTCGTGGGTATGCCAGGGATTGGATTATCTGCCAATCTATGTGTGCCCGGACACTGAGGTCCAGCGCCGAGAGCCTTCTAGTGGTTCCCTCTCTGCAAGAAGCCAAGTTACAGGGAACCAGGCAGAGGGCCTTCTCGGTGGTGGCGCCCGCCCTGTGAAACGCCCTCCCACCAGGTATCAAAGAGAACAATAACTACCAGACTTTTAGAAGCCATCTGAAGGCAGCCCTGTTTAGGGAAGCTTTTAATGTTTAATAGACAATTGGATTTTAATATTCTGTTAGAAGCCGCCCAGAGTGGCTGGGGAAACCCAGCCAGATGGGCGGGGTATAAATAATAAATTATTATTTATTATTATTATTATACATACACCATAGGCATGAGGCAGAACATACCAAGGTTTCATTTAAGTTATTTAATAATACAATCAGACGCTTCAGGTTGCTTTTTTTGGGTTACGGACCACCGAAACCCGGAAGTACTGGAACGGGTTACTTCCGGGTTTCGGTGGTCGCACATGCGCAGAAGCGCTAAATCATGCTTTGCACATGCATAGAAGCATCGAATCGCAACTCGCACGTGCGCAGACACGCCGCTGTGGGTTGCGAATGTGCATCCCGCACGGATCAAGTTCACAACCCGAGCGTCCACTGTAATAATATTATTATAATTTATTATTTATAGCCCGCTCATCTGGCTGGGTTTCCCCAGCCACTCTTGTTAAAAGGAGTGTGCGCCGATTGTATGACTCATACAGGACACCTAAGGTGGTGGTATAAAGACACGTTGGACATGCATTCCCCACAGAACAGCCCCATCCCATCTCATCTAGCAAACCAGTGATGTGTCAGGACATTAATATAAAAGATTCCATCAGGATTTTAGGATTCTGGATCCGGAGGGGGCTGTTTCTTTAACGCCACAAGGCCTAGAAACTTGAACTCGCTAGCCACGTTGGTTCGTTTTCATATATTTTTAGAAACCCTTCCTTTCAGCAGGGCAAGAATTGATATCGATCGCCCTTCGTTTGCCCTTTCGGCCGTTGACCTTTGACAGCAGCTCCTGCTGAAGCCGAAATCTCCAGGGGGCTGGCCCTTGTGGATTTATTTATTTTATTCAAAAAAGAAAAGAAAAAAAGGTCAGCGGTTTAGCTAGATCTAAGTCCACCCCCGTCCTCGCTTACTTTATCCAAACAGGATTTGACAATGGGCAAATTCTTTGCAGAAATAGCCAATTAAGCAATGAGGTCTCCCAGATGGATGCGAGAAACCGCAGCTCCCAGCAACTTAAAGGCAGCAGCCCCAGACACTGGGATATTGTTCTCCATTCATGGGGAAAACTAGAATTTCAGCCTTTACTCTAGTTTCAATCAGGCGATGGAAGGGAGAGAGGAGGGCATACACCCCGAAGGTGTAAGAGGAAACCTCAAACTGAATACCTGGAGAGAGAGGATGGTCGTCAAAATTCCTACAAGCACATACAAAAATCGGAGAAAAGACGAATTTTGCAGTCACTTTGGAACGAAGGCTGCAATCCTAACCCTACTTACGTGGAAGGAAGCCTGGCTGAATTCAGGAGGTCTTATGTACTGCTTTTTGCCCAGAAAGAAAAATTGCCAGTACTCTGTACTCTTGAGCACCCCCAGAAAAAAAAGCACCAGGCTTATATCAGTAGCTGCGCTTTGGTTCCCAAACTGTTTCAGGAATCGAACAGACTCCCTGAATGGATTAAATTCAGAAACCAAGGTTCCACTGGATAGATTTCACAAAAGCAGCTGTGTTTTCCAATGCAAAGATGTATCGCACCAAGAAGGTTGTTCTAAATTTTAATCTTAAGGAGGGGCAGTGTTACGGGAAAGCAGCTGTCAATTTCAATGCAAGTGTGTAGTTCACTCTGTGTGTGTGTGTGTGTGTGTGTGTGTGTGTGTGTGAGAGAGAGAGAGAGAGAGAGAGAGAGAGAGAGAGAGAGAGATCCTGACCCTACCCATCCTTACTCAGAAGTAAGACCCAATAATGTTGACTGTATGTGTGCCTAAGACAGCAGTTTAAGGCTGAAATCTTACTTCACTGTAACTTTCCTAAACTGTTCCAAATCAAAAGAGTTAATTTTTTGCAAATTTGGGAGTGGGACAAGGGTGGGGGGGGGAGAGAGATGACTACAACAGGGTTTAGCAACAGAGGGGCTTCATGGTGAGGGGGGTTGTTTCCAGTTAGAAGAAGCTTGGGGGGGGGGGGAGTAGAGAAAGAAAATGACTCCCATCTATCAGCAATGCAAAGATTGGCTCTATATATCAGGGAACCTGAGGCCTGCCATTTGTACCAGAGCCAGTGGTACAAATGGGTAGAGTGTTGGACTGTGACCTGGGAGACCAGGGTTCGAATTCCCACGCAGCCACTGGGTGCCCTTGGGCCAGTCATGAATTTCTTAGCCTAACCCACCTCGCAGGGTTGTCGTTGAGGATGAAATAGGGAGATGGAGCACCTTGAGTTCCTTGGGAAAAGGAGGCGCATGAATGCAATAGCAATATATAATGTTGAGTGCAATAACAATATATGTTGTTGGGATTCCAAATCTCCAGCACAGCCAAATGGCCAGGAATGAGAGTTCAGCAACACCTTGAGCGCATCAGGTTCCCTATCCTTTGAGAGAGAGAGCAAATCTTTGCATTGCTGATATAGCTGGAGTCATTTCCTTCCTCCACCCCCACCTCAAAGCAATTTATAATAGGATTCCTTCGCATTCCAAAAGGTCACGTAGTCAAAGGCCTCTTTTAATCCCTTCCTCCCCAGGGCAAAGGAACAACACCAGCTTTGCCTTTAACTGCGGGGTTGTGTGTTTTTTTAAAGAACCCTTTGCTGTTTCTTTGCTGAAAGTTGTTTTATTCGTTTTATGTATCTTGAGCCTTTCCTCCAAGGATCTCCCTGTTTTATCCTCTCAGCAACCCTTCTAGGTAGGTTTGTGCAGACCCAACGGGTTAAGCTAAGAGGCTGTGCGTGGGCGATTTGAACCCTGATCTCCCAGGTGCGGTGATTAGGAGTGTTGGATTAGGACCTGGGAAACCAGGGCTCAAATCCCCTTATTCAGCTGTAAACCTCGCTGGCTGGCCTTGGGCCAAGTCTCTGCATTTCAGCCTAACCTACCTCACAGAGGTAAGGATAAAATGGAGATGGAGGGGAGAACTATGTTCATCATCTTTAGATCCCTGGAGAAAAAGCAGGGTATAAATGCTGCAACAAATGAATAATAATCAAAATAACAGAGGAGGGTTTTGGAGCTTGCAATCAGGGATTATTACGGAGCCAGGCAGGAAACCTCCCGAGAGAGAGGCAAATGAATGGAAGATAAGTCTAAATAGAGCCTCCATGTTTGGACACAGTATACCTCTGATTGCCAAAACTTGGACATCATGATCTAATCTAGCAAGACTCTCCTGTTCTCAGTAGCCATATAATGCTTGGGAATGGCACCACCATCTTCCAAGACACACTACCTCTGAAAACTAGATGCTGCAGTCAGGCAATTGGGGGGGGGGGTTTGTGGCCCTCTTTCTAGTCATTGTGGAAAGTGGGGTGCTGAATCTGACCCCAGCAAGGCTTAATTCATTTTGTTTCAGGCCCCCTGAGCCACGGGGGTTTATGCACATAAATGCATCAGAGTCAGTTACTCTTCCCTTCCACCTGAAGAGTTCTGTGTTGCTCAAAGGCTTGCACACATCTCTCTCTTCTAGCATCTAGTTCAGGCTTACTCAACCTCAGCCCTCCAGATGTTTTGAGACTACAACTCCCATCAGCCCTGACCACTGGTCCTGCTAGCTAGGAATCATGAGAGTTGTAGGCCAAAAACATTTTGCGCCTCCTACCTTATAGCAATTACCAACACCAATGTGGCTCTAAAAAGGCAATCCTTTAGTTTACATGCTTGGGAACATTAACAGGAGGCTGGCTTTGTTATTTATTGAAGAGCAACTTGGAGCAGGAAAAAGAGAGAGACAGGCCTGCCTTCACAATCAAAGCCTCCCTTGCAGTAAAAGTGCAATGACCAGAGAGCTAATAAAAGGAGGATTTTATCCAGAGTTGGTGGTTTTTGGAGCCATCAGTCACCAATGCCATACATATCGCATCAAAATAAACCATCCCCAAAACTGCTCAAAGTTTGAAACCTTAGCTAACACAAACAGATCCCCTTCCAGGATCAAAGTCCCTTTTTGGCTGAATATACACTACCAGCTTTAAAAAACAGCTAGGTTATTCTTTTTCCTCAATTTGGATCAAAGCTGCACCGGAATACAGTATTTCAAAAGGAATGAGAGGCTAAGATATGGCTTTTGGCTGACATCTTGGGTACACCAACCTTGGTCAAAAAGGGCAGCCTCAGAGCGGCTTTCACGCATGAGGTTTGTGGTTCCCTGTGCAATCCCTGTGCAATCCAGAGAAAACCCACTAGTGGGTTGCCTCCACAGTATTCTGAAGGAGCACCTAACTTAAAACCACCTCCAGCCCTTCTGGGTTCGTTTATAGTTAGACAGCAGAAAACATCGATTCCTTTCCTGCTCTCCTGCACCAACCCATCACATAAACAGAGCTACGTTTAAGCAAGATGTAATGGAATAACATGGTGCAAATCCCAAAGAATGTAAAGGAACACTTCCAATCCCTATTCCCACTTTACGTGGAAGGAAACCGAGCAAAGATTTCAAAGTTCCCAGGCACCAGAACCAGGCATCAACATTTAGGCTCATGGAATTTCTGCCGGCTCTTGCTAGTCAACCCCACAAAGAGGCCAGTCCACACCCTTCAGAAAGCAGCATGCCAACAAAACATTCCTCCCCACAGTTATCTCAGTTGGCGTTTTAAAGGTGTTCCACTATGGGAAAATATAACCAGAATGGAAGATAGAGGAAGCACAGCCCCACTCTGGGACAGCAATCTTGGAAGGTAAGGGGGGATTTGAGAGAAGGGGGAGCAAAATTCCAGGTGTGGGGTGTAGCTGTAGGGGGAATTCAGTGTGCACAGGGCAGAAAATCAGGATTACAATTGTGTTTTGTGTGTGTATGTGTGTGAGAGAGAAAGTGTCAGGCTGTGACAGATTGTGGGGGCATTCACTGGGGCACGAACAGTAACCATAAACTCAGTGAGTGTGTGTGTGTGTGTGTGTGTGTGTGTGTGTGTGTACACACAGGAAGTATTTATCACAAATGGTGTACCACACCCTTAGAAGGTGGGAGTATAAAACCAGAAACTGCACCAAGAGGATTGTATTCAATGTTAGTTCCACTCTAGAAATTAACTAACAGTACCAGTTTTGGGGCAACCCGAGTGCTTCCCCTGCACAGGGCGCTGAGCCGAGGGGGCACAAAAAAATACAGGGAAAAAGGAATTATTGTGAAAATACGTAATAAATATTTAGAGGCGGGCATCAAATTTGTCCTTGCTTCGGGCACCAGATTACCAAAGTCCACCCCTGTGACTAATGCAAGTCCATTAATTCTAATGGGTCAAATTGGAACTTAGCTGGATGCAACCCAGAAACCCCAGTGATAAAAATCAGTGTTAGGTAGGTACTTAAGTTGGGGAGGGGCGGCCGGACAGTGTCCCCTGAGGACTAGAGAGGGTGGGCAGGCATGGTACCCGAGAGCACTGATCTTTTTATCCAGATCTGGAGCCACTAGCGCTTCCCGGATCAATCCAATGCACGTTTGGATTTTAGAAGGGGGTCCTGTCTCTGAAAAAGTTGAAGAGGGGTACAAACCCAAAACAGAGTGCAGTTGGGCCAAGAGAGAAAGAGAGAGATATACATACTGCGTGGATTTCTTTCCAAGGAAACATAGTGATTCTTTAAAAAGCGGCGGGGAGGGGGGACACCAATAGCAGCTGGAAGCAGGAGGGTTCATAACAATTATTATTATTATTAATAATAATAGTAATTAATAATCCACAAACTCCCCCGGGACTGAAAGGAGATATAGTAGCTAAGGTAGGGTCCAGCACCCTAACCACCCCCTCCCACAAATAAAAGCAGCCACTGGGCGGGGGGGGGAGAGCCTTAAGGGCAAGGGGGCGGCCGTCCTCGCTTGGGGACAGTGAACTGGGGAAGGGCAGAAACTGGGCTGGGGGGCGATACCCATAAAAGGAAATGGGGTGGGGCGCCGGCTGGGACCGCTGCTTTCAAAAGGAGGGTGGGAAGGGAAGGAGAGAGCCTTATTCACGAGCCAAAAGGGGGTTTTCCCCTCTTACTCACCCTCCTGGTTCCTCCTCGGCCGCCCCCACCTGCCCCGCTCGCCTCTCACACCTTCTGCGCCTCTGCCCGGGCGGGCGCAACCTGTTACCTGAGCCAGGCGCCGGGGCCACGCCCACGCCGCTTCCCATTGGCTCCGCCGCGCTGGGAGGCCCGGCCCCTTCGCTCGCCCCTCCCTCCCCGGGCGACCACGCCCCCTCCGTCTCCACTCCGCCCCCCCCCGACTCTTCTTTCTCCCCTTCCCCGAGCTCGGTAGGCGTGGCATAAGTGTCCGCACGTCATCAGGCGGGAATGGAGCGGGGCGGAGGATAAAAAATGGCCGCCGAGTTTCGGGCGAGGGGGCGGGGCTGGAAGGAGCCCTTAGCAACCGGGCAGTGAGGCTGCCTCGGCCTTAGCAACCAGGCCAGGCCTTGGCCTTTCAGAAGAAAGGGCATTTTATATATTTTTTTAATTTGTTGTTTTCATAGAGCTTTTGTTTTGGCTAAGTGTAGAAAGCATCTTTTTAAAAACTGGAAATAAAGATAGCTGGGTTGTGTGGCCCATTTATATTATACACACACACACATATATGTATGAATACATATGCATATATATATGTATGTATATATATATACATATAAATATATGCAGGTTTTGGTGTCCTCGGGTGTCTTCCCGTGTAAAAGTTGGGGTGTCTAGGCGACGTTTCGACGAGGTCTCACTCGTCATCTTCAGGCTGGTGCTTTCGGCTTCTTGTTACTGGAACAGAGCGGGATCTCAATGTTTGAGTTCCTATAAATACTGTAGAGGGGGTGTGGTGTCTAGCCTCCAATGTTCTGGGCAGAGAGGAAGTTCCCAGGCTAGTGTGCCTTTTCTTCTTTTGTTCCTTAATTACTTGAGAGATACCTTGAGTGATTTCTTGAGTGATATCCTGAGTACCACTTAGGTGGGTCATTAGATGGCAATACAGCCATCTTCTCAGGAAAACTCTTCACAAAGTTCAAGAGGTCAAGACACAAAGACTTTAGCAACTAATCCACACCTAATGACCCACCTAAGTAGTACTCAGGATATCACTCAAGAAATCACTCAAGGTATCTCTCAAGTAATTAAGGAACAAAAGAAGAAAAGGCACACTAGCCTGGGAACTTCCTCTCTGCCCAGAACATTGGAGGCTAGACACCACACCCCCTCTACAGTATTTATAGGAACTCAAACATTGAGATCCCGCTCTGTTCCAGTAACAAGAAGCCGAAAGCACCAGCCTGAAGATGACGAGTGAGACCTCGTCGAAACGTCGCCTAGACACCCCAACTTTTACACGGGAAGACACCCGAGGACACCAAAACCTGCATTCCTGTACCCGTGAAAATCTACGAAAGCATATAAATATATATGTATATACATGTATATGCGCATATATACATATGCATATATGTATATAATATATATACATGTATATGTGTATATATAATCCATTTTAAAAACACGGGCCATTTTTTTATTTATTTAAAAAGTCAAAATTTTGAGGCTTAATAAAGGTCTTCAGGGTGATACAGGACCCTTTGGTCGTTTTGCAACAACAAGCTGTCAAAGCTACAGTGGGTGAGGGAGGCGAAAGCACTCTGGACATGCTCCGTGGAACTCTTATTTTTGTTTTGCATAGTCCAAGGCTGGATCATGGCCTCACAAACTGGCTGGGCCGCTGTCTGGGTCAAAACTGAAGCCTTGCCAAATCCCTACAGCTGGGAGATTGACGTGTGGTCAGGATGGCCAGCCTGTCAAAAACTGAAGGGTTGGTGGACGAAGAAGAACGCCACTCTGTTCCCTCATATCCCCCTTTCCTTGACTCTTGCTGGCTCTCCACGAGGCCAGAATGACATTTTGTCTTAATTAAGCCGGGTTTGACTTGGGGGACGCCAGTTCCTGACCCCCTGTTTGAAAATGCCTGCATCGGCCATAGCTGTCAACTTACAGATTTGAAAATAAAGGACCAGCAGCCTCGAAAATAAGGGATCAGCAGCCAAAATAAGGGATCAACAATTTCTTTGAGAAAATACATATTTTGTTGCGTGCAAATGGCTTTAGATACCTATTAGGTCCGAAGAATGGAGATCAAAATTGACAGACTGTGCGGAACTGGATAAATTAACTGGGAAAATTAGATATACTAAAGACCAAAAGTTCATCGAGGACTGGGGAAAATTTGTGGATTATCTGAAAAATATATGTGGTGTAAATATAACGCTAGTGGGATTTAAAGAGGCACTGTAAAAAAATAAATAAGTATTGTTTATTAGAAATAATGGGAGTAAGGAGGAACAATGGCAATACGAAAGAAGGGAATGTGTATTAAAGGTATAAACATGGATGATTGTCAGAGACGCTGAAGGAAGTCAAACAGTTACAATTTGTTGTATTCGGGATAAAATGTATAATTGGATGAAAATTAATAAAATTTATATATTAAAAAAAATAGATACCTATTAGGTCCATGAATTACCATATAGCATATATTCAACACAAAAAAACAGCAACAATTTGTTGTTGACAAAGGACAGCTGGACATAGAAAGGGCCCCATTACCTTCAGCAGCTTATTTAAGGGACATCATCAATAAGGGACAGCAGCGGGACATGGCGCTGGGATAAGGGACTGTCCCGCCAAATATGGGACGCTTGACAGCTATGGCATCGGTGACTACAGGAAAAGTTCTCGAGCCAAACTTCTTATGTCCGGGCAAAGAGTATCTCAGGACAGCTGGCACTGGCGAGGGAGACTCTTCCCCAAGAGCGATGAGGCCATCGAAGACGAAGCCCTTTCCGCTCGCGATCGATGCATGAACTCTGCAACCCTCTTGCAAACAAACAAACAGCGCTTCAGACATGGCCGTGGCTGACCCCTTTCGGATAGCGTGTCGATTTGATTTTGGGTAGTGAGCCCAGAAGTTAAGAAAACATTGCCGTGAGCCACATCTGAGGGCGCCGGGGAGATCAGATTAGATCCTTGATGGGGAAAGCCGAAGTTTAAAGAGACGTCTCCAGCTACGGCTGCCTGGGAAATTCTCCTCTCTAAACTGCAACCAGATTTAAGATTCTTCTTGACACTTTCTGGCTCAACCGGACATTAATTTCAGGGTTTTTTTAGATATATACAGTATATAAAAGCGCAATCTTTATTATTCACTGCTCACAGTTCATAACAAACAGCTCAGGGCAGCAAACATATGGTGCCAGTCTAGTTTGGCTTCAAAACAGCCCCGCAAGGGAGGCTAAGCTACAAGACAGCGATTTGCCCCTGGCTTTTCTCATTCGTTTAATAACGGAGTAGGGATTTGAACGCAGGCTGCTCCGCTCTGCCTTGCAAAAGGGTTCTGTGTAGCTCGAAAGCTTTCATGCTCCCAAAGTACGACACAGACCTAAACTGGTCTTGTCAAGAGATATAACTTCCACCTCCTTTGTGTCTCCTGTTCCTATAAAGCCCTCAACTGTGTGCTACATGGAGTAACAGCAGCACTACGAAGGAAGGGATCCACAGCCTCTCATTCTCTTCTCCGACCTCCCTGCCTACCAAACCAGCGACACCTAATTTTGCACTGTTATGTGTCAGGTGCAATTGGAGCAGTCCATTATTCTCCACTGAGGCGCAAGGCACCTTTAGCCACCGTCAGAGGAGAAAACTCCTGTTGCATCTCTGTGAGAGTCCTTGTTCTGAGCCCCTGCTCTGCTTCCTTCAAATAAGGAGGTCCAGATCTGAGGGCCTTCTGGCAGTTCCCTCTCTGTGAGAAGCGAAGTTACAGGGAACCAGGCAGAGGGCCTTCTCGGTGGTGGCGCCCTCCCATCAGGTGTCAAGGAAATAATCAACTACCAGACGTTTAGAAGACATCTGAAGGCAGCCCTGTTTAGGGAAGCTTTTAATGTGTGACATTTTAATGTATTTTTAATCTTTGTTGGAAGCCACCCAGAGTGGCTGGAGAAACCTAGCCAGATAGGCGGGATACAAATAAAAAGTTGTTGTTGTTGTTGTTGTCGTCTAATGTTTTAATGTATTTTTAATCTTTTGTTGGAAGCCGCCCAGCCAGATGGGCGGAGTATGCATACATGTTATTGTTGTTATCATCATCATCATCATGCTCACAAATAAAGGTGATGCTCTCTTTAACCCTGGGAAGGTCCAACTCTTACTAGCTCTAAAATAAAATATATGGAAGGTGTGTGTAAAAGTGAAGTCATTCTTCCAGCTCAGTCCGGAAACTAGTCTGCTGCAGGTAAGTTTGGCAAGAATCACCATGCAACCCTTGGCGGCAAACAGAACAAAAAGCGGTCACCATGGTCACTTGCCTGTCAACATAGGGGAGAGAAATAAGAAGATAATGCTCAACAGCAGGGAACATTTGGATCACTCGATTTGGACCAGTCACATTTCCTTCAGTTTCCAAACCGTTGGTGATGCTGGCACAGCCGCGGAGAAGCTCTGCACAGTCTGGTTTGAGCATTACCGCTCCTGACACCTGGATGGCAGAGCTCACCTCACCGATTCCCCTTCCGGGCGGCAATGCAAAGACGGCACGCCACCTCTCACCTTGGGCTCCTGTCGGGCCTGTCTCCTTCCCTTGCGCTGACCATTTTATCACCTGCCGCCACTGCCAAGCGTTCCCCCGAAGGGCCCCTTCCTCCACACCAGGCAGCAGCAGAGAATGGCGGAAAAGAACAGCCGGATCGACAGGGAAGAGGTGGGCAAAGAACAGGTATGATTCAATCTGGACCAGCCTGTGTTTTCACGGTGGTGGAGAAGCCTGCTCTGCTTTTCTGCCCTGGGCCTCGCATACACACAACTCCCCGGGAACCGGACGGCTTGCTGCATAACGACGCACCCCTCTCCTTTGGCCCTAACTAATTTGCCAGACCCGTCGCCAGAGAGAACAAATTAAGAACAAGTGTTTATTGTCTGCCGCTGCAGTAGGGGAGCATGTTCTCTCTCTCTCTCTCTGGAGCAGCGGTCAGGAAGTTTGAACCCGGCTCCCACGACAGATGAAAGTAGGGAATGTGGTTCTTCGATCATCCCAACAGTGGCTGCACCCGTTGCATTCATATGCTCTGCAGTCATTGGTCCTGCACAGTTTTAAAAGTAAGGCAGGACCAAAAAAAAAAAAAAAGGGTATACTAAGAAATCTTAGCCGAGACATCACCATCTTAAGCAGTCTGCTGGGATCACTTAAACCTTGAATGGTGTGGACTGCTCCCTTTGTGGGACCGACTGGCAAGAGTCAGAAGAAAATCCAGGAGCTTAAACATCAATGTCTGATGGCCTTCTGTTTTCTTGTACACATACTAAAGCAAATAGCAGGTCCATTTCCTATCAGGTGTTTCAAGAGTTCTGTAGATCAGATCAGATCAGAAGGAAATATCAACACTCTTCTTCCACCCCTGGTGAAACCGAAGTCCAAAACTCCCTCAAGAGTGTGGACTGCGCAGCTTTTACAATCCAGTAGTTCAGCGAGTCCCATGGAGAGTCCCATGGACTGCAAGAAGATCAAACCTCTCCATTCTGAAGGAAACCAGCCCTGAGTGCTCCCTGGAAGGACAGATCCTGAAGCTGAGGCTCCAAGACTTTGCCCACCTCATGAGAAGAGAAGACTCCCTGGAAAAGACCCTGATGTTGGGAAAGATGGAGGGCACGAGGAGAAGGGGAGGACAGAGGACGAGATGGTGGGACAGTGTTCTCGAAGCTCCCAGCATGAGTTTGACCAAACTGCGGGAGGTAGTGGAAGACAGGAGGGCCTGGCGTGCTCTGGTCCAGCGGGTCACGAAGAAGCGGACACAACTAAATGACTAAACAACAACAACAACAGTTCAGCGAACTGCTGCCGCTTTCAAGACACCTGATAATTGTTGCAGTTGAGAATCCTATTATATGCAAATACACTTACACGCCAAGAACATGAGAAAAGTCCTGCTGGATCAAGACAAAGGTCCATCTAGAGTTTTTAAAGCAGAAGTTGGATGCCATCTGTCAGAGATTATTTAGCTATGACTCCTGCACTGCAGAGGGTTGGACCATTTCAGCTAGACAATATTACGATTCTGTTATCCTTCTCTTGCAGTAGCCAAGTAGATTGAAACCTGCAAACAGGACCTGAGAGCAATAATGTTCTCTCCACTTGCAGTTCCCAGCAATTGGTATTCAAAGGAATACTCCCTCTGACAGTGAAGACAGAACCATCGTGGAAGCAGGTAAAAGGTAAAGGACCCCTGGACAGTTAATTCCAGTCGAATTCAACTAATGGGTGCAGTGCTGATCTCGCTTCAGGCCGAGGGAGCCGGCGTTTGTCCACAGATAGTGTTTCTGGGTCATGGAGCCAACATGACTAAATTGCTTCTGGCGCAACGGGACACTGTGACGAGTGCCAGAGTGCACAGAAATGCCATTTACCTTCCCGCCACATTGGTATCTATTTATCTACTCACACTGGTGTGCTTTCAAACTGCAAGGTTGGCAGAAGTTGGACCGCCAACCTTCCAATCGGCAAGCCCAAGAGGCTCAGTGGTTTAGACCACAGCACCGTTGCAAGTGCAATTAATTTAATTTACAAACTGTATGTGAATCGCCCGAGTGTGGAATGTTAATCTCTTCTTCGGATACGCCACCCTGTTCAAATGGCTTTTTAAAAAAGTTGTTATTAAATATTTTATTGCGCAGCAAAACAAACAAATAAACAAGGAACAGAAAATATAGGACCTGCACTTTTAAGGTCAAACCAATCCTGTATTGACAACCTCTCCTTGCGCCAATCATACATCATCGAACTTTTCCCCCTTCAGGCTGTGGGAATCCTGTACCAAACTACACCAGTTTGGAACGACGCTGCTGGAGGGTAAAGGGTGGAAGACAGCCAGCTCCCATTCTTCCGCAGCCCCACAAGGGATTTGCTGCAGCGCATCATGCCAAAAACCTTGTCACCCAAATGATGCTCTGCGCCGGGTAATCAGCAGCTCGTTAACCTTAATCATATCACCGCACTGTCACTTTCTTTTCTGCCTGTGTAAGACGGCCCGGGGGGGGGGTGTGCAGGGGGGACTGAAACGGACCAAACACAAATGTTTGGCGCCATCACTCATGAGAACGCCTCCGTGCGACACTGCCAGCTTTTTCTAGGGATGGCGAAGGCCAATCCTCTAATTGGAAGCAGGGAAAGTTCAACGGGAGAGACCTCGAGGACGGGCAGCAAAAGAACAACGCTGCATTATGCTTTCCCCACTTCTCTGTGCAGTGACGGCATTTTGAAGGGTCCGCTGCAATCTTTTTTCCTGCACAGAGAGGCATTTGAAGAGCCCTGTGGGATCAGGCACAAAGGAGCGTCTCCAGCCCCATCGTTCAGCCCGGACACTGAGGTCCAGCACCGAGGGCCTTCTGGCGGTTCCCTCCCTGCAAGAAGCCAAGTTACAGGGAACCAGGCAGAGGGCCTTCTCGGTGGTGGCACCCGCCCTGTGGAACACCCTCCCACCAGATGTCAAAGAGAACAACAACTACCAGACTTTTAGAAGACATCTGAAGGCAGCCCTCTTTAGGGAAGCTTTTAATGTTTGATGCATTACTGTATTTTAATATTTTGTTGGAAGCTGCCCAGAGTGGCTGGGGGAGCCCAGTCAGATGGGCAGGGTATAAATAATAAATTATTATTATTATTATTATTACTACTACTACTATATAAGCTGTCCACCACCCTGTTCTCCCGATGTCCCCAATGGCGTGAGGTCAGTTTCCTAAATGTTTCTCTGGTGCCTCCTTCCCAAAGCCCAGGGAGCTTCTGTCCGGCTTAGGGAGGGAGGTAAAAGGTAAAGGGACCCCTGACCGTTAGGTCCAGTCGTGGCCGACTCTGGGGTTGCGGCGCTCATCTAGCTTCACTGGCCGAGGGAGCCGGCGTACAGCTTCCAGGTCATGTGGCCAGCATGACTAAGACGCTTCTGGTGAACCAGAGCAGCGCACGGAAACGGCCATTTACCTTCCCGCCGGAGTGGTACCTATTTATCTACTTGCACTTTGACATGCTTTTGAACTGCTAGGTTGGCAGGAGCTTGGACCGAGCAACAGGAGCTCACCCCGTCGTGGGGATTCGAACTGCCGACCTTCTGATCGGCAAGCCCAAGAGGCTCAGTGGTTTAACCCACAGCGCCACCCGCGTCCCTTCTAGGGAGGGAGGAGCAATGCTCAAATGTGTGATATCACCCTCACAAGCTGACGCCTCTGGTCCTAACTGTCCCCCTTTGAAAAAGTTCACCGCATGCCCCTGGGTGCCCCTGTGGGAAGCCCACTCGCAAGAGCTGAGAGCATCAGCAACTCTCCACTTCTGTGGTTTCCAGCGTGTTATGTTCAGAGGCACCCTGCTTCCAACAGTGGAGAGCCCTCTGCTGTTGTAAACAAAATAATCTGCCCTTTCCCCCTTATGGGGTATCAAAGAGCCCATATAGAGTCCTTACATAGGTTCCCTATTGGTAGGAGAAAAGAACAAAGGCCAAGCAGAGACTATTGAGAAGCAAAGCAGCTAGTAAGCCTGATCTTTGTTGATCTGTTGCAACAGGGTGCTCCCCTCACACGCAGGAAAGGAGGAAGACCCAGAACCAAGGTGTGCCTGCCCTTATATATAGACATTTTAAATTCCCTGCCCTGGAGCTCAAGACCACCCCTCCTTACATCATACATACATCACAGAAGGGGTGTAGCCCAAGACCACCACCCCCACATACCTACAGCACAGAAAAGGCAGTCTACAGCAGAAATCTGAGTGCAGTTGTTGATCTCGTCTGACAGGTTACCTGTTAATGCTCACTTGATTGGATACCCTGGGGAGCCTGGCCAGTCTTTTGTAATGAGAAATACTTAGTTCCTGAACCAGGTCACGGGCTCACCCTATTCAAACACTTAAGACAGGATTTGTGAAGGAAAAGACAATGGGGAGGCTTTTCCATTTTCCTTTGACCTTGCAGAAAAAAACATTTAGTCAGTTTGGGAATCAAAAATGGTTTTAGGTCGGTCTTCCTTGTGCTGATGTATGTACGTGCTTGGATGGTACATTTATGAACATTTATTATATATCTAAGACTTTAAATTCTCATCTTACTGCCTTCTTACTTACAAGTGCCTCTAAGTTCGGCAGCAAGGAGCAAACAGCCCCAGAGGCGTCACAGGTGTGCAAAAAGTACTGTACTCAAGAGTCGCGTCCTGCTTGCAGGCTGGACACTGCTAGAAAAGGATGGGGGACTTAGATGGGCCTGATCCAGGATGCTGTTTTCTGTTCTGATGATGGAGGGCTCTTGCCTGTGGAAATCTGATTGGCCCCAGCGAAAATAGGCTTGCTGGACCAGGTGGGCCTCTGGTCCATAGCTGTCAAGCGTCCCTTATTTGCCGGGAAAGTCCCTTATCCCAGCGCCGTGTCCCGCTGCTGTCCCTTATTGATGTCCCTTAAATTTCCCGGGTTCAAAGGAAGCAGCTCCTCTCCCTCCCTCCCTGCCGGCCAGGGAGGAGGGAGGCTCCAACTGTGTTGCTTGGCTGTGTTGCTCACCCAATAAGGAGTCTAAGAACGATTGGGGGGTGGAGCTTGCATGCCTTGTGCCGATCAAATCGGCCGCGTTGCCTGGGGACTCACCTTTGCTCAGCGCTTCCCAACAGAGAGGTGACGGTGGTTTCCCTTGCTGCATCCCCTTTGCCGGGTTGCTGCGCTGTGGGAACCACCGCTTGAGGCTTCGTTTGGCTGCTGGTTGACTAAAATCCCTTATTTTGGCTGCTGATCCCTTATTTTCGAGGCTGCTGGCCCCTTATTTTCAAATCTGTAAGTTGAGAGCTATGCTCTGGTCAGATCCAGCAAAACTCTCCTGACGCACTTTTGCCAATTCCCTCCTCCAGGAAAACAGCCTGCTGTTGGAGCCAGCTGCAGAAATCTGTACCTCTTTTTCTCTCTTTGGATGCCTGCCCAGCGACAAGCTGTTTCCAGGCCTTAGCCGAGGTGGTTGGCTAAGAGCCATCCCAAAACCTAGCGAGCAAGCAGATTCGGCTCGCTGGTGCCTATTAAAGAAAATATGTAAGTCTTTTGTCTGATTAATAGCCAGAAAGAAAGATGAATCGGTCTCCTTATGGCCGTAAGCATGATATCTGCAATACCGCTGTTGGCCTTTTTAAAAAATAATAATAATAAAGACCGGGGGGTGCAAGGTAGAAGGGGAAGTTAATTATATCCTTTGCCTACCTGTCAATAGGGGAAAGTGAAAGAAAATGTTAGATTCAGGTTCCTCCAGTTGCTTCCACAAGGCCCTACCCACCTGGTTGGCCGAGGAAGGACAAAGCCACAACTGCAGATAAGGAATGTGTCCTGGCCAACTTTATGGGCGTTGTAAAATGTGAAATGAAAAGCAGGTGGGAAATAGGCGGGGTGAGATACAATCTTGCTAGCGTGGCTTCCTCCTTGTTCAGTTTATAGGAGTATTATTCAGCTATGGTTATTTATCAGGTGTGAACGCTCCTTAAAACTAGGCTACGTATTAGAGTTGCAGAAAGGACTACAAA
This sequence comes from Podarcis gaigeae, assembly GCF_964106915.1. Lineage (NCBI taxonomy): Eukaryota > Metazoa > Chordata > Lepidosauria > Squamata > Lacertidae > Podarcis > Podarcis gaigeae. The sequence goes on from NC_139693.1 coordinate 3,095,645, forward strand.
CAGGAGCAGACTCATCTAGTTCATCATGCTGTTCTCACAATGACCAAATACCCCTGAGATGCTTGGAATAATAATAATAATAATAATAATAATAATAATAATAATAATAGCAATTTATTATTTGTACCCCGCTCATCTGGCTGGGTTTCCCCAGGCACTCTGGGCGGCTTCCAACAAAGATTAAAAATTCATTAAAATATCACACATTAAAAGCTTCCCAAAACAGGGCTGCCTTCAGATGTCTTCTAAAAATCTGGTAGTTTTTCTCTTTGACATCTGGTGGGAGGGTGTTCCACAGGGCGGGCGCCACCACCGAGAAGGCCCTCTGCCTGGTTCCCTGTAACTTGGTTTCTCGCAGGGAGGGAACTGCCAGCAGGCCCTCAGAGCTGGACCTCAGTGTCCGGGCAGAACGATGGGGGTGGAGACGCTCCTTCAGGTATACTGGACCGAGGCCGTTTAGGGCTTTCGAGGTCAGCACCAACACTTTGAATTGGGCTTGGAAACGTACTGGGAGCCAGTGTAGGTCTTTCAAGACCGGGGTTATGTGGTCTTGGCGGCCACTCCCAGTCACCAGTCTAGCTGCCGCATTCTGGATTAATTGCAGTTTCTAAGTCACCTTCAAAGGTAGCCCCACGTAGAGCGCATTGCAGTAGTCCAAGCGGGAGATAACCAGAGCATGCACCACTCTGGCGAGACAGTCTGCAGGCAGGGAGGGTTTCATCCTGCGTACCAGATGGAGCTGATAAACAGCTGCCCTGGACACAGAATTGACCTGCGCCTCCATGGACAGCTGTGAGTCCAGAATGACTCCCAGGCTGCGCACCTGGTCCTTCAGGGGCACAGTTACCCCATCCCCGGTAGACTGCCTCTGGACCTGGGGGTTCCACAAGCCAAAGGGGGCCCATCTAGTCTAGGATCCGGTTCTCACAGCAGCCACCCAGATGCCCCAAGGGGGAACTTGCAAAGAGAACATGAGCGCAACAACACTCTCACTCACAGTCCCCGGCCAACTGGTATTCAGGGACATCCTCCTGACACTGGAGTTAATAATAAAGCAACCATTGATTTGCAGCTATTGATAGCCTTATCCTCTGTAAATTTACTTATCTAATCCCTGTTTTAAAGCCATTTAAAATGCCTCTGTAAGCAAATTCCAGACTTCGACTGTGAAACAATACATCTTTTTTTCTTTTTTAAACTTTTATTTTCAATGCAAAATTACAGCAAAAATTACAAACATTGAATCCAAAATAAAAGCAGTACAAATAAAAAAACACAAGAAGAAAAACAAAGAAACAAAAAACAACAACAAAAACACACATCTACAAACAAAACCATATCATCATTCTAATCATTATGTACATATAGACATATTGACTTCCTTCCTTTGTTCTAAGACCTCGAAGCTTTGCAGGTTTAAAGAAAGAGAAAAATGGTACAAAAAGTATAAAGATAGAGGTAATCTACATTAGACAACAATTTAGAAAGAGTAAAAATTTTGAAACAAGACATCTTGTCTGTCCTGAATCTCATTTGGAACACCTTGCAGTGCTAGTATTATGAGATAGAGAAAAACACTTATTCTGCAACAGAAAAAAACCCAATTTAAATATTCCAGATTGCACCCATTGTTCGTCCTCCTCAGAGTAGCAGACCCCATTAAAAACAAAGGGTGTTACTAACGTGGGTCTTTTCATTCCAATAAGCATAACTTAGTTGTATACAATCATCTTTACTAGGAGAAAGTTATTCCTCATTTCTTTATTACAGTAAAGTACTGTATATTTCGCATATTTGGAATGCTTAAAATTAAATCAAGATGGTTTCATTCCACTCACATTCCAAAAGAGGGATAAGCAGATAGAAGCATCAAGACAATTCACCTCTTATCTTTAAAGGCTAAAAAAGGAAAGGAAGTCTCCCATATCTAGGAGAGATTTGAAGAGACTTCATTTTCAGTGTGTGGGGAAAGAGGGGAGCCTAGCAGAGGCAAAGGAGGAACACATGTTTTGTCCCTCACTAGATTTCTGAAAACAGAAATAAAAATATTTTCCTCATTGATGCTCCTGACTTACAAATCTGCTTTCTATTTGACTGAAGTCAGCTGTATTGGTTTTGACAGAGTTAAGCTTGCATTTAACTCCACTGCAAGACACATTTCAATTTCCAGTTTACAATTACGTCGCAATTTATGAGAAATGTCTGCTCTTCCCAGTAATCCTGGCATTGCCTCTAATCCCTCAGCAAATGACTTTACCCAATATAGCCACACACACACACCCCCTAAATCTATCTTCTGTTCCTATAGTTCTGGGCACCTCTCCCCATAAAGGATATTGTAGAGTTGGAAAATATTTTTTTTAAAGGGCAAGCAAAAGGTTAGCATGGCTTTCTCTTCAGTTCAGGATGCAGTGATGGCTACCAACTTGGGTGGTTTGAAAGAGGATTAGACGAATTCCTGGAGGATCAAGTTATCAGTGATGACCTAGCCGTGATGGCAGTACTCTGCTTCTGCAGTCAGAGGCAGGAATGCGTCTGAATATCAGCTGAAGGAAAACAGGATGCGGGTGGCGCTGTGGTCTAAACCACAGAGCCTAGGACTTGCCGATCAGAAGGTCGGTGGTTTGATTCCCCGCAATGCAGTGAGCTCCTGTTGCTCGATCCCAGCTCCTGCCTACCTAGCAGTCTGAAAGCACACCAGTGCAAGTAGATAAAGAGGTACCACTGCGGCGGGAAGGTAAATGGCGTTTCCATGTGCTCTGGCACTCATCATGGTCCTCCGTGCACCAGTAGCGGTTTAGTAGTCCTGCTGGCCACATGACCCGGAAAGCTGTCTGTGGACAAACGCAGCCTCCCTCGGCCTGAAAGTGAGATGAGCGCCGCAACCCCATAGTTGCCTTTGACTGGACTTCACTGTCCAGGGGTCCTTTACCTTTTTAAATACCTGAAGGAAAACACAGGAGGGGAGAGGGCTGTTGTGGTTGAATCTTGAGGGTTTCCCAGTGAGGCATCTCTGTGGCCACTGGGAGAAGAGGATGCTGAACTACCAGTACTTGGGCCTGTGGCCTGATCTAGCTAGAGGGCTTGTCTGATGTTCCCATGGAACCTCCAGGTTCAAAAGCAGTCTACCTTGATTACTAGGTTATTAGGGGCATTTGGCCATGGTGTGAACAGGAAGGCAGACTAGGTGGATCAATGGCCTGATCCAACTGGACTATATATCTATATCTATATCATCTATATCTATATCATCTATATCTATCTATCTCTATATATCTATATATCTACATCTATATCTATATCTAGGGATGTGGGTGACGCTGTGGTCTAAAACACACAGCCTAGGACTTACTGATCAGAAGGTCGGCGGTTCGAATCCCCGCGGCGGGGTGAGCTCCCGTTGCTCGGTCCCTGCTCCTGCCAACCTAGCAGTTCAAAAGCACGTCAAAGTGCAAGTAGATAAATAGGTACCACTCCGGCGGGAAGGTAAACGGCGTTTCCGTGCGCTGCTCTGGTTCGCCAGAAGCGGCTTAGTCATGCTGGCCACATGACCTGGAAGCTGAACACCGGCTCCCTCGGCCAGTAAAGCGAGATGAGCGCCGCAACTCCAGCGTCGTCCGCGATATTTTTATTAAATTTTCTGTTTTACAATTTAGAAAATTCATTTAAAATATCAATGACTTCTCTTTCCATGGTTCGTTTTGCATAACATAAATCCCTGCATATTTTATATAAACCATTCAGTATTCCCTTTTCACATCTGTCAAAACTTATTTACACTGTTGAATTTATCTTAATGGTGCCAACGTTTTCAAGTGTACACAGTTCCCCCCGTATACTGTATTCAATAAACATTTTCCAATCTTCTTTAAACGTGTGTTCTTCTTGTTTTCTTATTCTATATGTTAGGTCCGCAAGCTGCACATATTCCATCAGTTTAAGTTGCCGTTCTTCTTTAGTTGGGACCTCGCTCGTTTTCCATTTTGGAGCTAACAAAACACGGGCCGCTGCAGTGGCATACATAAAAAACTCTTTAAAAATATTTGTATTCTAATAAATAAAAAGGTGTATAATGCACGAATGACATACAATATTAGAGAGAAAGAGTGTGTATATATTCATTACTATGACATGAGCAAATTCTTGGTATACAGTAATAATAATTACAGAATATACACTTAAATAATGGTAAAAGAGGTGTGGCGTTAACTGATGCCACACTCAAGATGGCGCTTCTCCATTCAAGTAACAGGGAAAGAGCGCCCCCTCGAGGAAAGAAAGCTTCAGAAACTCGTCCTCAGCTTAGCCCATAGAGGTTTCAAAAGGCTAGAGCGACACGTTTAGCTGAAACTTATGGCAAAATGTGAGCGTAGACAGCCGTCGTTGCTCTAGCCGTTCGCATCTCTATGATGGAAGCGCGGGAAACTAGTTCCCTTTGAGATAGCGGAAGTGCTCATAAAGTCTGCGACGGCGATTGTCACTCTAGGCCTGCTTTATCTACGGGCTCTAAGCTAAGTTTTGAGCAACACTCAAGATGGCGACCCCGGGGGGCGGGAAACATGCCTTCTTAAATTATACCGCCCGCGCGGCCCCCTTCGCACCACAACTTCCCAATATTAAAAAGCACTTTCGTAACTCTCTGCGGTCTGCGACGTATGATATATTACCTTTTAAAAAAGGTTAAAGAGGTGCTTCAGTTCCGCCACACACAAAATGGCGGCTCCTCACGATCTTCGGCTTCCTGTACGGGTCGCCGCCGAGGACAAAAAACGAATTCCCGAGCGCCGCGCATGCGCAGAATGCCGGCGCCTCTTCCTGCTCAGTGACTAAGCTGCGGCTCTTCGGGGAAAGATGGAGGTTCCGTCGCCGTTCTCGCTGCCGCCGTTCTGGGCCGGTGGTCCCGCTCCGGGGGCGCTTTACTCACCGCCCTGCCCGGGAAACGCACCCGGGGTCCAGGCCGAGGGCATCACCAGGACTCTGTAAGGGGACTGGGGGGGGAGGCTGGGCGCCCCCAGTTAGGCCTAAAAGGGGGAGAGGGAGGGAAAATGCGCCTGTGATGTCATCTTGCTGACGTCGCACCAGGTTGATGACGTCTCTGGGTTAGGGGTGGGCAGGAGGCAGGGTTGGGGGGGGAAGAATGGCTAAATTAGACAAATTATATTTTGTTTAAATGGGCATTTATTTATTTCAGAAGTGGGGGCCTGGATGTTGCTGGACTCCATCTCCCAGCACACACCTCAAGCAAGGAAAAAGGGTCCAATTATATCCCGATTTCCCCATTTAGCCCATCAGCATCTAAATAAATGGACCAGATTCACAGACCATATCCTGATCTGGCGGGGGTGAGGGTATAGAGATATACTGCAGCTATTTATGAAGGTTTTAAGTACAGGTATTGTGAGTTTTATTTGTGAAGGTTTTAGGTATATAGGTATTGTGACCCCCTGGGTGGCGCTGTGGGTTAAACCACAGAGCCTAGGACTTGCCGATCAGGTCGGCGGTTCGAATCCCCGTGACGGGGTGAGCTCCCGTTGCTCGGTCCCTGCTCCTGCCAACTTAGCAGTTCGAAAGCACGTCAAAGTGCAAGTAGATAAATAGGTACCGCTCCGGCGGGAAGGTAAACGTTTCCGTGCGCTGCTCTGGTTCACCAGCAGCGGTTTAGTCATGCTGGCCACATGACCCGGAAGCTGTACGCTGGCTCCCTCGGCCAGTAAAGCGAGATGAGCGCCGCAACCCCAGAGTCGGTCACGACTGGACCTAATGGTCAGGGGTCACTTTACCTTTATTGCGAGTTAATGTGTTGTTAGTTACTTGGAGACTTTCAGGTAATAAGCAGCTAAGAAGCCTAATAGAAAATAATACCCTCTTAGTACATCATCTACATCAGTTTGGTATTATTTGTTAGGAGGGACTTGTTAGCTCTGCCTGGGATGGTGTGTCTGTCCCAGGGGAGTGGGGACAGAGTAGGAAATAGGTGTGTGAACAAGCAGCATTTTGTGGGGTTAGATTTGACTGCCTCAAAGGGAGAGAGTACAAAATGCTAGCACAGGAGGCTGACTTATACCAAGTCAGTCCATTTAGTTCAGTGCTGTCCACACGGACTGGCAGGAGCTCTCCAGAGTTTCAGACGGGGGACATTCCCAGCCCTGCCTGAAGATGCCAGGAATTAAACCGGGGAACTTCTACATGTCTAGCATAAGCCCTACCACTGATCTACAGTCCTTTCCCCCAATAAAGAGTCAAGTAGGAAGAGGCACTCGAACACAGCAGGAGATGTGGGGCTGCTTTGCCATTTTTCCCAACTCAAATTATTCCCCACAGAGAAGGGGGAGCTGCAAGCTGACCCTCTGATGCTTCTTGTTCCCCTCAAAGGAGCCCCATGGTGACAGGCACCTCGGTCCTGGGGGTGAAGTTCAACGGTGGGGTGATGATTGCGGCTGACATGCTGGGCTCCTACGGGTCGCTCGCCCGCTTCCGCAACATCTCCAGGATTATGAAGGTCAACGACAGCACCGTGCTGGGGGCTTCGGGCGACTATGCTGACTTCCAGTACCTCAAGCAAGTCATTGAGCAGATGGTGTAAGTCTGAAGTTCTCCAAACCAACGGCAGGGAGCAGTTTTCCCCAATAAGAGCTGGGAGAAGATGGAGGCCTTTTAAGCCTCTGTCTCCAATTCACCTCCACCAGGCTCTGCCCTCTCCTGGAGAAATTTAGAACCTTAAAGAACAAACCTGAAGACAGACATTCCTCCTCCTCCTCTGTCCCATTGCCTGTCTCCTGGGGCACCTTATCCTGCTGGACTGGCAGAGGCACCTATGAGAATCCCAGGTCTGGCCCTGGGGGTCCGGGAGATTATTCTGGGGGCTTCTTTCTGCCAGGTTCTGTGTCCCTCCGATATCCAGCAGCCAGCTCCAAGCCCTGAACAGTTAGTGTAATCTAAAAATAGGCTTGAAATGATTCTTGCATAATTTTGCCTCCCAGCAACAGGCTTTCCTTAGCAACAGACTTCTATATTAGACGTGCTCTGATAGTGGCTGTTACTCTGTCCGGATGGTTGAAAAGCAGAGAGATGGAATGACTCTATGTACCGTATTTTTCGCCCTATAGGACGCACTGTCCCATAAGGCGTACCTAGTTTTTTGGGGGGAGAATAAAGGGGAAAAAATTCCCCCCCCCCCAGGCGCGGGGCTGGGGCGGGGGAAGCCCGAACTTCCCCCGATCCCAGCCCCCAGAACAGGCAACTCTTCGCAAGCCGTGGGAGCCCGACCCCGGGCTCCTGTGCCTTGCAGAGAGCTGCGCGAAGCCTGGAGAGTGAGAGGGGTTGGTGCGCACCGACCCTTCTCGCTCTCCAGGCTTCAGCGAAAGCCTGCATTCGCCCCATAGGACGCACACACATTTCCCCTTCATTTTTGGAGGGGAAAAAGTACGTCCTATAGGGCGAAAAATATGGTATATCGTTTTACTTTGTTTTTCTTAGACCGGTATTTGCATAAGTTGTACAGTGGTACCTTGAGTTACAAACGCCCCAGGTTACAAACGCTTCAGGTTACAGACTCTGCTAACCTGGAAGAGTTACGTCGATTTGAGAACTTTGCCCCAGAATGAGAACGGAAATCGTGCACCGGCAGTGCAATGGCAGCAAGAGGCCCCATTAGCGAAAGCACGCCTCTAGTTAAGAACAGTTTCAGGTTAAGAACGGACCTCCGGAACGAATTAAGTTTGTAACTAGAGGTACCACTGTAATGTTAATTCTTCAGCAAATACTTTAAGTAGAACAGGAATGGGTGAGGTGTTTATTCCTGCATGGGAATTCACCAACAGATGAGCTGAACCAAGAAAGAAGAGCTTGGAAGACTGTCTTGGTGACGGCGGACTGAAAAAGGAGCCCCAAATGATTGGCATAGTGCGCTGACATGAACTTGGCCTGGTTCCTTAGCTGGCCCTTATGTAGTCTGCGACTGTGTGTCTGGGCTATTGCTGGATTCAGGCATCAATATGGGGGTTCCCATTCAGCCCCGAGCCGGAGGTCCCCCACTCCTTGCCGTAGAGCATCAGGTGCCGCATCTAATCTGGCTTCCGCCCTGCAGGATCGACGAGGAGCTCCTGGGAGACGGCCACAGCTACAGCCCCAAGGCCATTCACTCCTGGCTCACCCGAGCCATGTACAGCCGCCGATCGAAGATGAACCCCCTCTGGAACACCGTGGTGATAGGCGGCTTCAGCAACGGAGAAAGGTAAGTCACCCTAGGGTGCGATGGGCGGAAAGGTTGGGAGCGCTGTTGGAATCAGCATTCAGATGGGATGGGATGAGTCCTCTGGCTAAAGTGCTCTGCCTGCCTGCCTTTTTATGCGGAGAGGGTTCATCCTGGAAGATGAAGCTTTTAATGGTTACTACTCATGTTGGCTATGCTCTTGCCTCCTTGCCAGAAGCAGCGATGCTTCTGAACACCAGTTGCTGGAAACCGCAGGAGGGGAGAAGGCTCTTGTGCTGGAGTCCTGCTTGTCGTTTTCTCACTGAGGCAATTGGGTGGCTGCTGTGACAAGAGGGTGCTGGACTACATGGGTGCTTGGCCTGATCCAGCTAGAGGGCTCTTCCGAGTTCCCTTTTTCTGTTGTTTTGTTTATTTACTTATTTATTGATATCGCAATACATATGCCCCACGGAGGACCTTAAGGTCCATAAATAGCAACACCCTAGAGGTCCCGGGCCCTAAGGAAGTTAGATTAGCCTCAACCAGAGCCAGGGCCTTTTCAGCACTGGCCCCAGTCTGGTGGAACGCTCTGTCTCCTGAGACCAGGGCCCTGCAGGATCTGATTTCTTTCCGCAGGGCCTGTAAGACAGAGTTGCTCCGCCTGGCCTTTGGCTTGGAATCAACTTGATCCCCCTCCCCTTTTTCCTTTCTCCTTCTGTGATGGAACTCCTATTTGGGGACTTCCCTGGCTTTTTTCTGGCCCATGTAGGACCAGTCTGGATAGTTGGCCTTGGTGAAGATTTGATGTTTTCACCCCCCAAAAGTTTTTGCCTTGAGTTTCTACTGAAATGAGGCTGCATGTTGTACTTTATCTTGTTTTTAAGTTGTATTTTAATCAATTGTTTTTATACCTGGTGTTAGCCGCCCTGAGCCCAGGGTGGGGTATAAATAAAATAATAATAATAATAATAATAATAATAATAATAATAATAATAATAATTATTATTATTATTATTATTACTAAAGCCCCCCCCCTTCTCAGTTTCCTAGGTTACGTTGACATGCTCGGGGTGGCGTATGAAGCTGCTTCTCTGGCGACGGGATACGGTTCTTACGTGGCACAGGTAAGTGTCTCAGGCGGAGGCGGCACACGTCTCATGTTAAGAGGTGCCAAAGATCCGGTCTGTGCCCAGCCACTTTTGGTTGGCCACTGTGAGACCAGGGGGCCCGATGAGCCGTGGGCAGGGCTCTTCTGGCATTCTTAGTTCCCACTGCTTGCGTCAGCACAGCTGACGGATTTATTTCTCCCGCTCTATCACAGCCACTGATGAGGGAAGCCTTGGAAAATAAGCCCGTCCTGTCTAAGCAGGAGGCCAGAAGCCTCCTTGAACGCTGCATGAAAATCCTCTACTACAGAGACGCGCGCTCGTTCAACAGGGTGAGTCTCCCACTGCGCATCTTGGCTGTAGAACCATGGAAGGGTGGGACTTTGCGACCTTCCTGGTGTCACGATTTGCATCTCCCACCAGCCCTGGCCAAAGGTCACAACTGATGCTGGTAGACGGCCTCAGGAGGTCCTAGAATAGAATAGAATTGTTGTTGTTGTTTAGTTGTGTCCGACTCTTCGTGACCCCATGGACCAGAGCACGCCAGGCACCTCTGTCCTCCACTGCCTCCCGCAGTTTGGTCAAACTCATGTTGGTAATCTCGAAAACACTATCCAACCATCTCGTCCTCTGTCGCCCCCTTCTCCTTGTGCCCTCCATCTTTCCCAACATCAGGGTCTTTTCCAGGGAGTCTTCTCTTATGAGGTGGCCAAAGTCTTGGAGCCTCAGCTTCAGGATCTGTCCTTCCAGTGAGAACTCAGGGCTGATTTCCTTCTGAATGGAGTGGTTTGATCTTCTTACAGTCCATGGGACTCTCAAGAGTCTCCTCCAGCACCAGAATTCAAAAGCATCAATTCTTCGGCGATCAGCCTTCTTTATGGTCCAGCTCTCACTTCCATACATCACTACTGGGAAAAGAATAGAATAGAATAGAATAGAATAGAATAGAATAGAATAGAATAGAATAGAATAGAATAGAATAGAATCATAGAGTTGGAAGAGACCACAAGGGCCATCGCGTCCAACCCCCTGCCAAGCAGGAAACACCATCAGAGCACTCCTGACATATGGTTGTCAAGCCTCTGCTTAAAGACCTCCAAAGAAGGAGACTGCACCACACTCCTTGGCAGCAAATTCCACTTTCGAACAGCTCTTACTGTCAGGAAGTTCTTCCTAATGTTTAGGTGGAATCTTCTTTCTTGTAGTTTGGATCCATTGCTCCGTGTCTGCTTCTCTGGAGCAGCAGAAAACAACCTTTCTCCCTCCTGTTTAGGGCAAATGCGTCTGGCAAGAAGGTCTAACCTATCCCTCTTCTTTCTCTCAGTACGAGCTCACGACGGTGACAGAGAAAGGCGTGGAAGTAGAAGGGCCCATCTCCTCCGAAACCAACTGGGAAATAGCACACCTGGTCAGGTAAGCACACCTCCCTTTGGATGAGCTTTCATATGAAGCAGTTTGCGGTTGGCACAGTACAGGAAAACTCCCAATTTACCTACATGACCTTTGGGAAGGTGGCATTTTTGGAACCTGCACTGTCTGGACACCTTCACAGAAACCCCCTCGGCTACCAAGAACATCAGAGAGGGCCCTCATGGAAGTTCCACCTCCCTCAGAGGTTTGGGGTTCCCCTAAGTTGTGGAACCTGCTTCCCACAGAGGCGAGGCCAGCTATGCAGTTTTTGGCTCAAGACTTGCCTCTTCAACACAATTGCTAGGTGCATTTATAGGGTCTATTTTTGTGATTGCCACACGTTTTGGACTGTTTTGAGTCATGTGTTTTTAAATTGTGGTCGCCTGCCCTGGGACCTTAGCATGAAAGATGGGGAAATAAACCAAATAAATAACATCTTTCAGATTATCCTAGAACTCTTTGTCCTGCTCACATTTTCTTGGCTTGGCTCACCTCACATTACCTTACCTTTGGGAACAGGAGCTGAAAAGGCCACTAGATTTTCCTTTTCTTGCCCAGGGAGCCATCCAGCCCCTTTAGAACTCTTCCCAGGTCACACCTCTTCAGCACGCTACACCCACTACCAGCCATGATCTGTCGTTTTCGCACAGGCGTTTTGGTTGGCCCCTGTCAGAGCTGACACTTGGCTAAATGGGCCATTGGGCCAGGCTCTTCTTAACTTCTTGCCTGGGCCCTCAAGTCTGTTTTCCTGGCCAAAAGCCATCCCTGAACTGCAATGATGCCTATAGAAGGGTGTGTAGAAACCTCCTTGACCTTTGCTTGGCCTCTAGCCTACTGGGCAGTGAACATCTTATCCATGGCCCCCCTAAAGCTCCCCACAAGGGAATGTGGCCCTCGGTGTATAAAAGGTCCCCCTGCCTCAGACCCTCCAGATTAGCTAGGTTTTGGGTGTTTATATATGAACCTTGAAAGGAATATGCAGGTCTTAGAGGGAATGACTGGCTCCTAGCAAGAGGCACACACCCCTCTGTGACCAGACTTAGCAAACCTTCTCGTAGCAACTTTATGAACGTGGTTAAATGTCTGTATCCCTGGGCCCAAAGGCTATAGTAATTCCATATTCATCCCCTAAATACTGTGCTTCATTTTGTCTTAAAAACAATTTCCTGTTCTGCAACCATTTCTAGACGTCATGCAACGCTTGCCTCCTGCTAATTTGGGTACTGGCAACCTAATTTCCCCCCATTTCCTCCCCCTTTCTCTGCAGCGGCTTTGAATGAAGCTCAAGAGCTCGTGGGCAGCCTCTGTTCCCGTCGAGAGATAATCCCAAATCCCTTGCGATGCTGTTTGATGCCTAATGTTTCGGTGGCTCCTCAGACCATGTTTTCTTTTTTTGTAAACAGAATAAATGAGGTTTAGACTCTTTACCTGTATGTACATGTCATGATTCTTATACTTTCACTGTAACTTTCCAGTTTTCTCTGCTATAAGCTCCCTGTCTACCTGAATCGGGCATTCCTGATCCTGTGTCATCTTAAAGCGTTGCTGGCTTCTCCGCTTTCTGAGCTTGTCAGACTAATCTTGTGGTGAGGCTGTTTGTGTGTGTCGGGGGACAGGGGACGGGACGACACTTATAATTAAAGAGAGTGGGAGGTGCATTTTTTTAAAAAATGCTTCTCCATCTACTGAAAGCTAACAGAAAATTCACTGCATTGTAGAAAGCTGACACATCAAGGAAGAAGCCTGCAGTCCAGCCTTTCTTGACACTCTGATTTTCTACCACCAGGGGAATGTATTATTTGATGTAGGGGGAATTGGTCAGACTCTGGGGCTGAGGGCTAAACTGAATGTGGCATATCAGTCATGCAGTTAGTGACCGTGTGAATGGGTCTGTCCTTTAGAGGGAAATTAACGTAATCACTAATGAACATAGCTGTCAACGTTTCCCTTTTCTTGCGAGGAATCCTATTCGTAATAAGGGAATTTCCCTTTGAAAAAGGGAAAAGTTGACATCTATGCTAATGAATGGTGCTGTTTGGGCCTGTGTGGTTCAGTTCCAACACAGATCCAGAGAATGCACATGGACACTTCGCTTGCCAAGTAGATGAGAAGACAAAAGTGGCAGAGATTGGAAGCCCACTCTCTGCAATTTGACAGGCAGATGCAGGCTCAGAGTTTGCCACCCCTGCTGTTACCAATCTCATTCTTAAACCCCTGATAAGCTCAGGAGCAGCCAGTACAACTACCAACACATGGGGCCACTGAGAGGCATTCAAAACATCTGAATAAGCACCGTGTTGGCTATCTAATTTTCAAAGCACCCCGGCACCAAGTTTGAGAGCTGCTTACAGTCTTGAGGGGAGGGCAGGATAAGGGGGCATGACAGTGTCTGCAGAGAAGGAAAAGCAAGAGGGGAAGAGTCAGCTAAAATGGTGGGGATGGGGAGGGAGATGAGCCCCTTGGACTGGAAAGGGGAAAGATGATAGGATGGCAAGATCCACTTTGGGCAGGGGCTTGGGTGGTAATCTGTGCGTCCAAGGAAGGAAGGAAGGGAATTTAGTGTATAACGGGGAGAGAAAAAAACTATCCAGTTGCTCCAGATCATGCTAATATTATGCTTGTCTACAAGGTCACCTCGTGGTGCACCTTTTCTGAACCTCTTCCGACTCTACCATTATCCTTTTTGAGATGTGGCAACCAGAACTGTACAGTATTACAAATTCATGGAAGAGACAAGACTCGCTTTGGGGATCTGGCCCAAATAACTTTCCTCTGGACCCCACAACTGAATGCCCCCTTTTGCTGCACCATCAGCACCCACAGACTCCCCCCCCCCCGCTAACCTCAGCATCATACAGCTGTGCTGCCTTGGGCTGATGGAAGATGAAGTGCAAAACACCTGCATGGAGGACACCAGGTTGTATCGGGCATCCTGCCTGAAGCTCCTGTTAATTTACAACACGCACCAAACTTCTCCCCCGCCCCGTCCAGCTGTTATTCTCCATAATAAAAACACAGCGTTTATAAATTCATTTCCCTGGCTTTATTAAATGTTCCACGTATGTACATTTTAGAGATTAATCATTTACAGGTCAGCCCACCCTGTTTCCTTCTTCCCTTGAGTCACTGGGGTGGGGAGCGGGGTGGGCATATTGGGGGCTTCGGGGAAAGGGAGGGAAGGCGTCGGCCACAGAGGAGAGTCTTAAAACTTCAACGGAAAAAAGTAAAACCAGAAGTGGCATGAAGGGCAGGGGAGGGAGGAGGCTCCCACGTTCTTTCGTCATGTCAAAATGCTTTTCATTGTTCAGACCATAATACGTTACGATTTTTAAAAAAACTCTCAAACATGCAAACAGTAGAAAAAACATCTCTCTTTTTGTCTTTCTTTTGTCTCTGTTTTTTACGCTGGCAGTGAAAAATAAAAACAAGTTCTCCCTTGTTTTTTTTGAGTGTGCAGCTGGGTTCAACCGAAGTAGCAAATTCGGGGTACGTAGTGTGTCTTGGCGCCGTCGGAGAAAGCAGGATTCAGTAGCTATCGATACGTTTCCAGAAGGTTTAAAGTCAATGGTCCAGGAGAGGATTAGCTTGCAACCAACGAGTCAACCGGAAAGGATGTTGCCAACCTGAACGGAGTTGTCAAAAGGCTTGAAGCTTCCACAGTTTATACTCTTGTTGGGAATCAGAAGGAGCAGGTGCCCAGTAGTGTAGCCAACGGACGAGGAAGTGAGGAAGTTACGGCAGCTGCCTGGAAGTCCAGGTAACTCTCGACCAAAGTGGATCATCGGTCAACCCAAAGCATGGCACTTCTATGTCTATAAAGATCCATTTGCTGGTGACCAACAGGAGGGATCAACCCCTTTCCTGTCCCTAAACAACGGTGTCGGCCTTTAACTGCTGTCCTCTTTGTTAATAAGGAAACCTCAAATTTTCAAAGGGCGGCTACAGAACGTTCAATGTGTTAAAGGAAACATTCATACCTTAAAAGAAAGAAAAGATGTTATCACCTAGAAATCAACATTTCTGGATCCAAGTGTTAAAATGGGGAAGGTAGGGGAGATCTGTGTTATGACAAATTTTTTAAAAAGTGGGGTGGGATGTAGAGATTTTCATTCTTTAGCTACATATATTGGTGTTCCTTGGTTTTTTCAAAAGAAAAAAGGTCACATTGATGATGCGGCTTAATTAAAAACCTTTTTTTGCACAGTATAAAACAAACACAACCCAGAAACTATAATACAGTGAGGTAAAGAAAATGAAAAGCAAAAAATAATTCACCCACAACGTATCTTCAGAAAATAGCAACACAGTGATTTAAGAAAAAACAAAAACAAATTAAGCACATTTTTTTTCTTTTTAAAGAAATGAACAGACAGCATAAAATGGCTATTAGTCTGCATGTTCACCTACTAATCTCCCGTAGCCACAGATCCACAGGGAAGTGAAAATGGTCTCATCCAACATTGATTTTCTTTTATATATATATATCTATATATCTCTCTATATATCTATATATATATAAAAGAGAGAGGAAAAGAACTCTTTCTCTGGATCAAGGGGGAAAGCACTCAGACTTCCATCAGATCCAAGTCAGCATCCTCAAAGCCGTAGAACGATTCTGTTTCGCTCTCCCCTTCAAAGAGCTGGTGGAGGATCTCGGGGTTGGTGGATTCCTCGGCTGGCGCGACCGATGCCCCGTCCTGCAGCTCTGCCTCTTCCTCCTCCTCCTCTTCCTCCTGCGGCTCGTTGTTGAGCTTCAGCTGCTCCTCCAGTGAGGCAATGAGCTCCTCCTGCATGTCGGCGTTGCGGGTGGGTGTGTTGGCCGTGCCATCGGGGCCCGGCAGCACACTGGCCACCAGGAAGGACTGCTGGACCAGTTCGGGGCAGTCGCTGATGACCTCGAGCGCCTCGGCCAGCCAGCACAGGACCAGCTGGAGGAGGATGTCCGAGTCGCACGTGGAGTCGGCCATCTCCTTGGCCTGCTCCTTCCACTTTTTGTGCAAGAAGTTTTTCACGGTCCTTTTGATGCAAACGTCCAGCGGCTGGTTTTTGGAGCTGCAGCCGGCGGGGACGACGGCCGGCAGCGTGTTGGAGGAGCTCAGCACGGAGAGGACCTCTTCCGAGAGGTGCGTCCGGTGGCAATCCAGGACCAGCATGCCTTTGCTGTTCTGGCTCTTTATGTGCTTGTGCCACACCGTGGAGGACCACGACTCCATGATCTCGTCGTCGCTGTAGCCGCCCTCCTTCACCTCCAGCACAATCGTCTCCGGGACGTTGGCGGCCTGCTCCACCCGGCCCCGGTAGAAGACAAGGGTGGGCAGCACGCTCCCGTCAGCCAAGATGGCCAGGACCACGTCGCACCAGGGCTCCCCCGTCCCCACTGTCTGCAAGGCGTTCTCCTTCCGGTCGTCGCTGCAGAGCACTTCCACGTCCAGGAAGAGGGAGATTTCGTCGATGGCGGCGATCATAGATAGAGGCAGGTCCTGGGTGTGGATCTGCCGCTGAACGAACTCAATGAAGCAGCTGGCACTGCCCTCGACGTCCTTGGGCAGAGGGTGGGCCACCGCCCGGCGGTTGTGCGTGCTGAGGTTGTGCCGGAGCATGAAGCGGACGGCCCACTCGTAGGAGATCTTGAAGCCGCCTTCCAAGGACCGCCCAATCTTGGTGGCCTTCTGGAAGAGGGTCTCCTCGTTGACTGGCAGCTGCTGCTCCCGCTGGGTGAGCACCCACTCCGCCAGTTTCTCCTCTGCCTCGAAGCTCAGGTACTTCCCCTCGGACAGGGAGGCCACGTTCTCCTCCTGGAAAGCCTGGAACCGCCGAAGCCAGCGCCGGATCCGCCGCGGGGGGTTCTTGAAGTGCTCGGCCGCCTGCTCCGTGTTGCAGCACAGGGCGAAGAGGACCACCCGTAGCTTCTTCACCGAAAGCTGCTCCTTTCGGCTCGCCGGCTCAGGCACTTCCTTCGCCGGCGGCTCCTCGTCCTCATCTTCCACGTTCAAGCACTCGTCTTCGTCCTCCTGGATAGTAGCGGGAGCCGGAGTGGGAGCGACGACAGGGAGTCTGTTGCCGGCTTCAGGCGCCTCCTTCTCTTTCTCATCCTCGGGCAGAGGCGAGGCCGTGTTCACGGTAGCAGCTTTGATTGGCGGGTAGGTGGAGCTGGGGGCCTTCACGCCTCTGTCAAATGGCTGGGCAGGCCTGAAGGGTGGGAGGAAAAAAGAAAGACGGGGAAGATCCTTGAGTATTTTTCTTTCTTTCTTTATCTCATCAAGTTTACACACCGCTTAAGGGGGGTGGGGAATCTCAAAAGCAGTTTACAAAGAGAATAAAGCAATAAAATTATCAGTAAAAACCATACAAAACAACTCTCAAGATGATTCAAAAGAGAAAAATCACAGAAATAACTTAAAAGCAGATTAAAACATGTATCTACATTCTGCACATCTGGGGAGGCTGAAGAAAAATGTTTTTAGCAGGCAGTAAGAAGAGTACAGTGAAGTCAATACACAGGGAGTCTCAGAGTGTGGGTGCTGCCACAATAAAATATTTCTCACAAATGTGGAATGGGTATGATGTGGCACCTGTAGCAGGGCCAGTTTTGCAGTAAAAGAAAGAGAAAAACCCCTCACACAGGGGATGAGGGGCAGAAGAAGAGAATCTGACCAGATGGGAGGAAAATTAGGAAAAATTTACCTTGAATGTGAACTCCAGGTGGAACCTGTTAGAAAAAAAGAGGAAATAAAAGTATTGAGAGGCTGAGCTTGCACCAGGCGGCTTGTAAACAAGGAACACACAAAGGGACTGGACAGCCAGCCAGGGTCAGTGGCAACAGGTGGACTCACAGCACGGGGGCAGAGGAAAATCCAGGGGCGTTCTGGGAACTATTAGCCATACCCTGAGTCTGCACAGCAATCCATCACTACCCTTTTCCATCAGCATATAAACTGCTTCTTAGGAAGGTGACAGAGGACCAGCTGCAAGCAGCTCAGACACCATGCCATTCTTTGCCCCTCCCTGGCTCCCTTACGCAGCAGACTAGCTCCCCCATCCTCTCCCTGCCTATTCTGCCTTCCTGAACCTGGCCTTGCTTTCCTGATGGCACCCTCCTGTTCAAGCCTGCAAATCTGCCTTGCCCCGCTGTGGCCTGGTGATCTTCCTGGAAGAGTCCTGGACCTTTGTGTACTTATCTAGTGGGCGACACCATTGCCTTCCCTTTATTTCCTCATCCCTTGTTGATACCCCAATGTGTGTGTCTCAAGGACAAGTTAAACCCAGATCCATTGCTCTTTGAACCCAGAGTCTCCTAGGCATCTGCCCCCAAGGACTTCCATCGCAGTCTCTGAGCTGGTTGGGAAAGGAAGAGCAAAAAGACTGGAAGTATCAAGGCAGTGGGAATGGTGGGGATGGCAGAGGGAGTAGAACTGCAGCAAGGGCAAGAGTGAAGTGTTCAAACAGGCTTGCAATAAAACAGAGAGAGGAAATGCCTCTCTCTCTCTCAGAAGAGAGTCTCAGTTCGAAACCATGGGAAGTCAGTGTGGGCAACACTAAGATGGACCAGTATAGGGCAGTTTCCTAGGTTAAAAGACAGATGTGGTGGTGATGATTCTTTTTGGTGAGGAACTCTGTTTGAATGAGCAAACGCTGGGAATGGAGGAGTTGGGAGGAGCCGTGCTGCACCGTCCAATTTCCACCTGCCCCCTCCAGCCCTCACCTCGTAGGAGGACGTTGCTGAATTCGTGCGAGGGGTTGAAGACAAGGTGCTTGGCCATCGCGTCGCCTTCCGATGTGGCAAAGAGACAAGCCGAGCAAGCCAATCGCACTCCGCTGTGAGGCAGAAATGAAAAGAAGGAAGGTCGTCCCTTGTGGTAGGATCTTGCCACTCACAAGTGTATTTGATTCCCAAACATCTCCCCTTGTAGACAAACAACAAAAATGACACCACCCCCTCTGCCCTGGCAATGCACATCTTGATTTAGCTGCTCAAAAGATAAATCACATCAGTGTGGGGAACTTGAAGCCCTTTGATGTGATTCTTTGGGGATCTTGTTATAAGTGCCGAGAATTCCAACACATTCATTACACACACTTACACACACACACACACACACACACACACACACACACACGAAAACTGTCTAAGCCTCACTGATGAAGCATGTCAGAAAACAAGGTTTCTAAAACAACCACAGACCTTGGAGGGCTGGTTTAAAAAGTTATTAATTCAATGTTTGAAAAGCCAACCCCCCCCCAAAGTGCTCTTTCCACTAAGGCTGGAGTAAGCATTTTGAGCTGAGGTTCTGCAGCATTCGTTCTCCAGACCCAGGAACTGCCATTTGCGATTAGCACAAAAGCACAAAAGTGATTAGATACATCACACACAGGAAAGCTCATGAGGCAAATCTACACTAGAAAAATACAAGTCGTAGCACCAGTTCAGCTCACAGACTAAAAAGTCGTAGCACCAGTTCAGCTCACAGACTTAAACCAGCGTTTCCCAACCTGAGGGCTCCAGCAGAGGCTTCAGGTGACTTATTGATTCATGGTTTGCTTATCTCCAAACAAACCACAAGCAAAGTCCTCATTGTCATTGCCATCGCTTTCTTTAACATAGCGGGGTTAACCTTGCACATGAACCAAATCCCTCTCATTTTAATTATCATAGCTCCAGCCACCCTGCAAGGAATTCTGAGAACTGTAGGTCGCTGAAGAGGCTGAGAAGGCATTCTTGGCTTGACTACCCCCAACTGGGCCAGAGTTACAAATATTAGGTGTGAGAGAAGGATTATTAAGGCAGATTTAGGTCCACGGTGTAGACGAACACCACACCAGAACATTAAAAAGCTGCTAGCTAGCAGGTAAAGCAAAGAAATTATTGTTCCAGTGAAATTTCTGCCTTACCAAGCAGTGTAGTTTTTGAACAAGGCCAAGTACTTCGGACTCTTGCGAGGAACGTGGTTGCTGGTAAAAAGAGAGCAAGCAAACACACACAAATGAGGAAAGAGAGCAATTCTTAGGGACTCCCACAAGCCACCCACTTCCTTAACCGGGCCCAGCAACCACTTCAGCCCAGCAAAAGTGGGTGCACAGGTCACAGAAAGAGAAGAGCAGGCACACTCTTGCCCCCTCCTGCTTCAGCCGGAAGGGAAGAGTTAGCCGCTGCACCAAAAGATCAGAGGAGGAGGAAGAGAAAACCGCTTGGCCTGACTTACTTGATCATGTGGTTGGCATAGGCGCGGGAGCAGCAGGTGCTGTAACGGCATAGCGAGCAGTGGACATAGGTGGGGAAGTGGTTTGGGAAATCCGGGATTTCGAAGCTGCACTCCAGACACGTTTGCCGGCCAAGGACGCTCCTGCAGAGAGAAAGGGGGCAGCCGGTCAGGGGCTGGGTTCCAACAAAGGATGTGGGTTTTGCTAAGAGGCTTTGGCAGGTGTTGGACCACGGTTGATGATGCGGCAGGCTAGTGCTGCAGCTGTGGACTCCTTCCTGGCTTGTTGTCCTGTATCACCTTAAGCCATAAGGACCAGACACTTGCGTTAAGAGAAAAACCTTGAAAATGGAGTCCTATTGCTTCTTTTATTAAAAAAAAAAGCCAAAACGCCACCAAATTAAATGAGCAATTCTGTAAAGGACGTATGGGTCATTGTGCACCCAAGTCAAAGTGCAGGATTTGGATTTTGTAGCTGGAGTCCCACAACTAGCCAGGTGTTCAGCTCATAGCAGAGAAGGCTTCCTCCTTGCTCCCCTGGCTGGGACAGTGCAGGGAAGCATCTATACCAGGGGTTGGGAAGAACCTCAGGCCGAAGGGCCAAATGCGGTTCCCAAAACTCCCTCCAGCAAGCTGTTCTTTCCAAGCTGCTCCTGCCTCCACATCAAGTCACTTTCCTCATAAAAGTGATGCAAAGCATCAGCTGTCGAACGTAAGGAGGAAGCTGCAGAATCTGAACCACTGAACAGCACAGTTCTCCCCACCCACCCGCCACAGATTATTATTTCTAAGGGATGTTTTAGTGGGAAATTTAGTAATGAGCTCTGACATCTTCCTGACGGCTTTCTTCTGGATGTTCCTCTGGTAAGGTGGGCACAGGAAGTTGGGCTGGGGGTCCGCCGAGGCTGAGAGCAAGGTGGTGTCTTGTAGCAGGCCTGGGGGCATGTCGTTGGCAGACAAGGGCACCGTCCGCGGCTGCCCTCGGGAGGCCCTGATGGTGACCTGTAGCACAGAGGGGGAGAGAGACTGCAATGAAAACACTCAAGCGCTATACAGATACAGAAACGAAAAAGAAAAAAATCTCCAAATGATTCCTGTGCCTCATTTGCATAGCCCCACCCCTGGGGAAAGTAGGAGGGGTTACCCACTCCCAAGTAACCTTCCTCACCAGCTTATGGGAAGCCAGAAATCGATCAGCATTAAAGATGGGGACAGAGGAACTAGCTGGAAATGTATTTTATTCATGTCTTAAATTTATAAGACACCTTTCAAGGTGGCCTACAGACATCTCCTCCCCATGTTAACCTCACAACCACCCTGTGAGGTAGGCTAGGCTGAAAGACAGGCCAGGATCACACCTAGTGAGCTCATGGCTGATGGGGGTGGGGTGGGGTGGGAGAGGGAGAGAATTTGAATCCTGCTCTCTCAGGACCAAGTCCAGCGCTCTACCCACTACAGGCAGGTGGGGAGCCCAGGGAAACTATTCAAACAAGTCCACACAAGTTTCTGGTCCACAAACATTTCAACCAGCCTGCCTGTCACTTTGTGCCTTAAAAAAGAAAGTGGCGTGGGGAACCACATAGACAGGGAACCTTAGTAATGTCTGCCTGCTAGATTGTGCAGTGAGGACTGCCTGTCCACCCCTCGCGCCCCCCCAGGTGTCCCTCTCCGTACCTTGGTGCCTGGTTTTAGCCCCTCCAGCTGCTTGGGCTTGCGGAAGGTTTTGTGGTGCTGCAGCTTGTGCTCAATCTTGTCCTTGGCAAAGAGGAACTGCAGCCGGCACTTGTTGCAGTGATAGATGCTCTTCTTCTGTGGGAGGAATTGGAGTGGCATGAAAGCGGTGTTGACGCAGCAGTAGGCAGTGGCTTTTGTCGTAAAGGGAGGGAGGGTGGGGAACCCGCGGCCCCTTCAGATGTCGCTGTCATCGCCAGCGTGGTCACCACTTGGCTGGCGTTCTTACCCACCATTATATACCCACAACAATCCTGCGAGGTAGGTTAGGCTAAGAGGCAGGGACTGACCCAAGGCCACCCACAGGGAGCGCCATGTGGCCAAGCAGGGATTTGAACCCTGGTCTCTTCCAGGTCCTAGGTTGACACTCTAACCCATGGGTGGGCAACCTAAGGCCCGGGGCCGGATCTGGCCCAATCGCCTTTTCAATCCGGCCCGCGGAAGGTCCAGGAATCAGCGTGTTTTTACATGAGTGGAATGTGTCCTTTTATTTAAAATGCATCTCTGGGTTATTTTGGGGGCATAGGAATTCATTCATTCCCCCCCCCCCAAAAAAATACAGTCCGGCCCCCCACAAGGTCTGAGGGACAGTGGACTGGCCCCCTGCTGAAAAAGTTTGCTTTCCCCTGTTCTAACCACTACCCTCAGGACTCTCCTGCCCCATTCTAATGCACAGGTAGGCTTCAAGATAAAAATAACAATAAGGGTGGGAAATCAATAATTATTTCTATATCCCTGCATCTTCCCCACCCAAACCCCCTTTAGAATTTTTAGTCCTGGTTTTTACTTTCTGTTACATTCTCCAACTACCCCTTAAAAGGGAAGCTGAAACCAGATGTAGAGTTGAAAGGCACCTCTGGGAAATGCTTCAGAGACCTCTATGGCCTCAGGGGTTGAGCTGAGGAGGAGGGCGCAGAAGAGGGCCAGAGATTTCAGCTGGCCTGCATGGCACTCCCAATCACCAATCGGACCAGGCGAGTGCTTCACCTGCAAGGCCAATTTACCTGGTGCCTCATGAAATGCTGCTGGAAGGCGTTGCCGTTCTTGAAGACCTTGAGGCAGTAAGGGCAGAGGAGGTGCCGCGTGTCCTCGTGGACCATTCGGAAGTGGCTGTCTACTTCGGAGTAGAGTGACGAGCGGTACTGGCAGACCTGGAGGGAGCCATGAGCACAGAAGCATGGATAGACGGTTTTCTTTTCTTTTGCAAATTCAGTACAGGGGGGAAAACAGCAACACCGAAACGAACAGCCACAGATTTCTCGTATGTTACAGTATGTTTTTGGAAAGAAGTGATAAGGATTAAAATCAGGCGAGCAATAAGTAAAGCAACTATCTGATAGAAGCCCTCCAAATTCCAGCATGGGTAGCTGGAGGCTGTGAACTCTCAAGAGAGGGATCGGACCTTTCTCGTCTGGCATTTTGCTTTCAGCAATGGCTTAATGTGGGATGCTGATAATTATTTCGTAAACAACTTTGAGGCAGTTTTAAAAATTAAAAATTAAATAAAAATCAAGAGATATATAAATAAATAAGGAGTGTGCGAAGGCCATGGCTCTCCCATATCACTTTCTCTCCCTGCACAGAAACTCCCATACACCAGAAACTAGTATTCAGGGGTAGACTGCCTCTGTGCATGGAAGTTCCATTCCTACTACATTGTAGCTAACAAAGGGGAGAGGCGGCTGACCAGACTCAGTGTGGATTCTCAGTTTGTTGAAGCCAACTGGGGTTTTTTTTGGGGGGGGTGTTCTCCATACCTGGCAAACGTAGGGCATCTCCCCTGGCTTGTGAGTGTCCTTCATGTGCTGCAGGAACATGGGCTCGCTCTCAAAAGCCCATTCACAGATCTTGCATTTCGCTGTAACGCAAGAGGGAGTCTGTCAAAAAGGAGGACGCCAGGAGGATTCAGATGCCACCCCAAACTGCAGAAGGCTTGCAGGGCCTGGCCCAGGAACAAAGTCTGGGTTGAACCTCATATAACCATCCCCACACCCCATTAAGGGGCCCTGTTGGTCATGAAACAAAATCATATTTAGGTTTAGTTTCCCATTCTCCTGGACCCAACTGTAAAGGTAAAGGGACCCCTGACCATTTGGTCCAGTCGTGACCGACCCTGGAGTTGCGGCGCTCATCTCGCTTTATTGGCCGAGGGAGCCGGCGTACAGCTTCCGGGTCATGTGGCCAGCATGACTAAGCCGCTTCTGGTGAACCAGAGCAGTGCATGGAAACACTGTTTACCTTTCCGCCGGAGTGGTACCTATTTATTTACTTGCACTTGGACGTGCTTTCGAACTGCTAGGTTGGCAGGAGCAGGGACCGAGTAATGCGGGGATTCGAACCGCCGACCTTCTGATTGGCAAGTCCTAGGCTCTGTGGTTTAACCCACAGCGCCACCCACATCGTGGAGACCCTTCCCATCTCCCCCTGCTGAGATGTTTTGCGGGGGGGGGGGGGGACAGACGGACAGGAGGAGACACTTTGGGGCAGAGCTTACTGGTCGATTCGTAGGGGCTGTGTACATTCTCCAAGTGGCACTGGAGCTGGAAGGGCGTAGAAAACTGCCGGTAACAATGCTGGCAGATGGTGTGGACGTCCACCTCACCGTTCTGCTGATCCAGCTCGACGTGGTGCTTCATGTGGTTCATAAACCTGGAGGGGTGGGGAAAAGGAGCAGACGTTTCTGTGGTTACTTCAGGGTGGCAGGGGGGGGGGGAGAGAAATCTCTTCCTGCCTGTTTCCCCTTGCTGCTCACTGCAGGCAGCAGCTCCAAGTGCGAAGTGTGCCTCTCTAAATACTGGTTGCTGGGGAATGGTGGCACTGGGCTTGTGTCCTGATCGTGGGCTTCCCGGAAGAGGCACTCTGGCTGGCCATTGTGGGAAAGGGGATGCTGGAAGCAGATGGGTCCCCTTTGGCCTTTGCAAATCCTCAAACGGGACCCGAGCACAAGAGCCTTATTCCTTTCTGCAGTTCCCAACAACTGGAATCCAGAAACATGACTGGCTCTGTCTGTGGAGACAGCATGGCCATCAAGGCTAGCGGCCAAACACAACAGATAAACCTCCTTAAAGTGGGCTGGCTCTCTTTAAGACCAGAGTGGGGAAGCTGTGGCTTCTCCAGCTGATGCTGGATGGCAAAAGTCCCCCCCCCCCAGCATCTTCCAGAGGGCCACACCTCCTTCTCTGGCTGGCTTTGCCACAGCCCTTCCTCCCCCCCCCCTCCCTGACAACGCTTCACCCATCGCCGTTTACCGGATGTTGTTCTTGAGCCTCTTGGTGCAGTGTGGGCAGCGGAAGGACGTTGGCACCTTGGGGAAGTTGAGCAGCTGGTTCACCTTCCCGCCGTCCCGGCCGTAGTAGAAGTCGTCCACCAGCATTATCAGCTTGCTCTGTGCCCCGTCGCCCGTGCCGTCGCTGTGCTCAGAGACTTTGGCTGGCGGCGAGAGGGCGGGGATGGGGGTGGAGGAGGGGGGCGAAGCGACGGCGGCCGCTTTCTCCGGGGAAGGGGGCTTGGGGGCTTGGATATTTGGTTCAGACTCCAGGGGCTTCCCTTTCTTCAGGAACTCCACCATTTCAGGACAGCAGTACTGAGGAAAGAAGGAGGAGGTCCTTGAGTTAAGGTTAATATATGAATGAAAGATGAGAGCTACTGGATCAGGTCAGCCCAACATCCTGTTTTCACAGCGGCCAACCAGATGACTCTGGGAAACCCGTGAGAGGGGATCTGAGTACAAGAGCCACACTCCCGTCCGTTCTAGCAACTAGTATTCGGAAGCATCCCTGCCTCCAACTGTGAATTTGCTTAAACAAAGGTCCTTTCAGTCCTGAATCTCACTGCCTATCAACTTTGCAGGGTGACATCACCACCGCCCCGCTCCCTGAGCTCCCGGTTTTTTAGCAACAGCCATCGACCTGAGCTTCTGCTCTGGGCAGACACCATAGTCCTTTGACTTTATTCTTGGCTGCCAGCAGGGTGTAACGCTGCAATGGCCTTGGTCTCATAATTCGGGAAGGGGGTTACTTACACACATATGGCCTCTTAAAGCTTCAGTGACTCTAAACTGGGCATTGCACCGGGGACAGACTTTCCGCCCGCTGTCCTGCAGGTCGAAGGCGGGGATGGGGGAGGAGCTGACTGTAATGGGAAGAAAAAAGGAGAAAAGGTCATGGCTAGCATCCAGAAGCCCTGCAACTACCTTTTTGGACTTCTCGCTTGGGCTGGTCACATTTTTCCTTTCCCTTCCCCTGGACCTCCCTTCCCACCCTATGTAACAATGGAGGACAGAGCTATCCAGGCTGTGCTGTCTCCCATAGTGCACCCCACCTGTTTCATGCACATAGGAGTGGAATTGGGAGGGCATATTTGCATGGCACCATCTCCAGAGTGAATGGGAGAAGTCACCCACCTGATACCCTCCTCCATCACTAGGGAATTCCTGTTTTCTGTGCAATGGGCGGAAGTGAGGCTTGATGATGTGGTTTGGGACCAAGTTGCAGTCGGAGCCTGCCCAAGCCCAGGCTGCTGGAAGAGCTTACCTTTCTGCGCCGAAGACTCCGAGATGCCTGCTCTCTGGGGGACATGGGCCGGGCTGTTGTTGGAGACCACAATGGGGCCCGAGCTCTGGCCGAGGGAAGGGACCGTGTTCAAGGTGTTCACCAGCTTTGCCACCTCGTTGCTGTTCTCCCCAGTCACCCCGGGCCTTTTCACCGTCACGAAACTTGCGATGCTCACTGCCAGGGAAACAAGCGTTTTTGAGTTGAAGAACAGGGAGATGGAGCAGAATGTTTTTATTATTATTGTTAGATGGAGAAAACAGGAGAGGGCTGGAAAGCTTTCAAGGTATGTTACAGGGCAGGCAAAGCCCTGTTAATAGAAGCAGTTAATAGAAAAACATTTAAGTATATTCCCTTTGGAAATATAGACCCCAGCAATTTCTGCATTTTGGTCACAAAATGCAGGAAGCGCATTCCTTCCACACACACACACACACACCCTTTCAAAAGAGATGAATCTGCTTTGCATGCAGAAGGTCCCAGGTTCAACCCCAGGCTGAGCTGGGAAAAGGACTCCCATCTGAAACCCTGGAGCGCTGCTGCCAGTCAGTGTAGACAATTCTGAGATAGACGGAGCAAAGGTCTGACTTGATACAAAGCAGCATCCTAAGTTTCTTGGAATGAAAGACAGATAAAGGCTTGCAAGAGTGAGAGACGTATCCTGTAAGCCTGCTGGAAATGGCAGGGACAGGAAAGCAGTGGTCTATCCCTTCCCTCTTGTAGACTGGATTTTAATATCGCTTTATTTCCCTCCTCTGACTTGACATCTAAGGACTAGTAATAAGCAACTGAAGAACATGGAGCCCATTGGTCAACGGTCTTTGGATGGATTGACTTAAGTACCTTTTGTATATATGGAAGCGAGGTGTTATTAACAGGGATGTTGCAGGGACAATGTCAGAGAATGTACCATTTAATAAGCAGGAGCTACTGGGCTGGGGTGCCCCAGGTTCAAATCCCTGCTTACTGGGTGACCTTGGGTCCATCTTTTCTCAGACTGAATGATCTCACAGGTTTCTTGTGAGGGATGAAATGGTGGCAGTGGGATCATGTATGTGCTATCCTGAGTTCTTCAGTGGAAGGTTTTCTTCTTCCCTCCCCATCCCTTTTTCCTTTTGTGCCATGCCTTTTCAGGCTGTAAACCTGAGAGGCAGGGATTGCGACATTTTTTAAAAAATTGTCACCTGTTCCAACTGAAGAGTATATGCATAGATGCTTTGAAAATTTTAAAAAATTGCAATTAACAAATAGTCTTGTAATGCACTGGTTAAAATTAATCATTAATCAACACGAGCTGTTTTTCTTATATTTGCATACTTTCACATTCTGCCCTTCCCTGGAGTAGAGCGGGAGTGTTTTTCCTTAGCCCACCTCCCCATCAGATGGACAAACGGTGAGCATTTGCTGTGCCATGAGCCCCACATAATGCAGGGGCCGCAGCAAAACCCAGGGGCCGCAATGTTTCCCAGCTCCTCCAGACAAATGAGGACCAAAGTAATACCAGTTTTTTTTCTTTTTCTTTCATTTTTAGTTTCCCTCTCCACAGGAAGTCTTACCTAATTTGGGGTTAGTAGCTTGAGTGGACTGCCCTGGCTGCTGTACAGTTAACTGTCCCAGTGCGGTTGGCTGTGCTGGAGTAGGAGTGGTGGTGGTGGAGGAGGTGCTGGGAGAGGACTTACTTTGCGGTTGGGCCTGGGACTGCGGTACTGTGCTCCGGATGGTAAGGGTGGCTGGAATGACCGTCGTGAACGTGTTGGAAGACGGCCGGACCGGCATGGCCGGACCAGGTCTCACCTGGGCCATTTGGGAGAAAACCTGAGGGACGCCGACTGCAGGCTTCACAAACTGGGTGCCTGGGGCTGCAAAGGAAAGGAGGGCACAGTTACCGTCCCGTCGGTCCTCGAGACTCTCCTAAAACAAAACTATTAAGGAGGTGCCATTCCTCCGACAGATCAAATCAGTCAGCTTGTTCATTTCCATTAATTCAAGAAATTCTAATCAGTTCCAGGAGACTCTCCTGGAAAAAATTATTACGGCTGTTATAAGGAAGTGCCCTTCCACTTATGGGGCAAATCAGTCAACTTGCCCATTTATGCTAACTCAAGGCACTTTAGAGCAATCTCCATATAGATGGAACAGGAAAGTCTCTCAATTTCTGGCTGCGATTAACCAGGGCTTTTGTGTTGTGTGTGTGTGTGTGTGTGTGTATGTGTTTTACTAAATACATCAATCCTGCAAACACATCATCCTCAATCCAATTAAACGTTACAGACACTGGTCGAGAGGTGGCCGTACTTTGTAGATCATTGCAGTAGGAATCTAGGAAATATTAAGTGTCAGGGTTTCAGGGACAGAGAGCGAGGCGGAGGGGTCCCAGGGCGACGAGGAAGAGGACGACGACGACCCGAGGTTGTCAGTGAGTCCGTCAAGTGAATCCGAGGATTCCCAAAAGGGAGCCCCCCTGGTCAGGCCAAGGGGCAGTAGAGAGGGAAGCAGTCAGAAGCAGGGGAACGAAGAGGGAATCCCCAGTGGGGGTTGGAGATCGGGACCGGCCTCTCCGTCGGAACGGAGTGAAGGGGGTGGAGTTGCCAGTGTGTCAGAAAGAGCAGAACAGGAAGCAGAGAGGGGAAGGAGTTCGGAGCAGAACGTCCTGCCGGAAGGGGAGGAGTGTAGTACCGAGAGTAGCGTAACGGTCGAAAGGAAGGTCAGAGGCAACGTACGCGCGCCAAGTTCAAATGTGGAGGCGCGCGGAAATGAGGAGAGCCCTGAGGAGGAGCCTGGTCCCAAAGCACGAAGGAGGGGGGAGCAGGCGTCAGAAGACTCAGCCTCGGGGGAGTCCCGAAGGGAGGGAGCACAGGGGGGCAGGAAGACCCTGCGGAAAAGGAAGGAGAGGAAAAGGTGGAGCAGTACAAGCCTCTTAAGCTGGTGCAGGGGCGGGACTGACTCAGAGGGGACTTCAAACATCTAAGGGTAAAAGATGCTGAGCCACGGAGCTTGGATGTAACGACAACAATGTTCTTCAATAAAGCCTTTTGTATATAACTTGGACTGGACTTTGGTCTCTTGTGAGCTGGGACCTCGGGTGGCTCTGACATTAAGCTTGGAAGACATTTATTACCTGCCCCCTTCACCCTAAGGTCCAAGGGCGGGTTACAACACTAAAACACAATATTAAAAACAGTTTAAAACAACTTGCTCATATTTGCAGAAATATGATTTGTACAATTCTCTAAAACAATTACATATTGGGCTGTTGATGTTTGATAGATTTAAAAACAGATTTTAATGTTCTTATTTTTAATGTCTGTGTGGCACAAACTGCAGAGGCTGAAACCAGGAGTGGGGGGAGATCGCCTGTGCTCCTCAAATTGCTGCTGGACCACATCTCCCAGCAGCCCCAGCAATTAGAACGGCCATGGAGCAGGGATGAGGGGTTGGGAGTCCAGCAAAATTTGGAGGGCCACAGATGTTCCCCACCCATAATCCAAAAGAAGGCAGTCTTGCCTATCCCCAGCATGGAAAATGCGCTCTCTCTTTTCTCTTGCTTTTAACAGAAGTACACAGGGGGAAAACCCTGAAGACTTTAAGCCATGACTTCGGTCAGCCATGAATCCTGGTTTACCACGCAGTGCAAACTGGTTTTGTGGCTGAGACCTGGTGCGCCCCCCCCCACTCTCCTCCACCTCCTGCTACCCGCTTTCTACTTCTGTACTTTTTGTCCCGCCTTTGATAAGCCTGCCCTCGCGCTGCATTTTTTGTAAACTCAAATGAGGCAGAAAGATGCTAGATAAGCGAACCTCTAGGATTATATATAGGAAGATAATATATTCATCACACTTTCTTTGGCTAAGGAGACACAGGTGCATAGGAGCTCTGTACCTTCAAAGGAGGCGGGGCTGGGACTGAGGAAGCCCCTCCCACTGAAGGTGACAGCAAAAACGTGAAGCTTTTCACGTAGCCCTGCCTCTGCAGCCCATACTCTGGTGCTGGAGGGAAATTTCCTGGGCCTCCTTTCTTCCCTTTTGACACCTACTGGCCCAGCAGCCTGACCCCTCCTCACGTTCACCGTTCCAGCCTCTGCTTTACCTGGGACAAGGGTAATGGGCCGCACTGTCTGGCCTTGCTGTACATTCAGGACAATCCCAACCTGGTTCATCGCGTTCTGCACAGGCCGGACGTTTCGCACGGGGAAACCCTGCAACGTGCAAGCAAAAAGAAGTGGATTTAGCAGGCTTATCTCAACAGCAGGCTTGGGGGCAGACAATGAGGATTGCTGCATGCTGCAATTCCACAGGAACTAAGGGACCCGGGTAGGCTTGTCTAAACACAAGCATTTTTAGCATTTAAATTAAATACAAATTGTACAAATAAATTTATAGTGCATAATTTTTTTTACATAGAATTGTTCAGTCTGGCACCATATTACAGTGGTGCCCCGCAAGACGAACGCCTCGCAAGACGGAAAACCCGCTAGACGAAAGGGTTTTCCGTTTTGGAGGCGCTTCGCAAAACAAATTTCCCTATGGGCTTGCTTCGCAAGACGAAAATGTCTTGCGAGTTCCTGCGGGTTTTTTCCCTCCCCCCCCTTTTCCTAAGCCGCTTATCAGTTGATCCGCTGATAAGCCGTTTAACAGCTGATCGCTAAAAGCCGCTAAACCGCTAATAGCGCTAATCCGCTAAGCTGCCAATGGGCTTGCTTCGCAAGACGAAAAAACCGCTATACGAAGAGCCTCACGGAACGGATTAATTTCGTCTTGCGAGGCACCACTGTATAGAGGTTTCTGAATTATTATAACATTGAGTAAAAAGTGTTCACAGCTCTGGGTATGAGTGACTTCTCTTAACATTTCAGTCAGCTCATTGTTCAAGGTGTCACTCTGCTGGCCCAGTCAAAGTCTACCACGGAACACAGTGACAGGCCAATGGTACCATCCACCAGCTCCAAATGTGAAAAAGAAATAAATGAACTACACATCTGCATAAAAACAAACCAGGAACGTGCCAGGTACTCATAAGGAGTTATCAACAGAAGAAGAGCTCTGTCGGATCCTCAATGTGGCAACATACAGAGTGGTCCAAAAGTATACAGCTTTAGAATCCACTTTCTTTGTTCGTAACTCAAGTTTGCAGTCATCATTCACAATAACAGTATAATAATCCTTTTATCTGACTCCACTATTCTTTCCAACTGCCAGCCTGAAATTTAACTGCCACTTTGTTGTGTGTCAGTGATGTGTACCCATATAATCTGTTGTGATGAATTTCACTGATTCAACTGTATACCTACTTTGCGGCCACCCTGTATTTCCTGCAAGAGCCAATGAGATGCCTTTGGAAAACCCATAAGCTGGACAAGAAAGGGGGGGGCATACCCTGTTGACTGCCCCCCCCCAGCAACTGGTATCAAGACGTAGAAGAGGTGCTGCCCCTCCCTCACCTGAGTCGTGATGAAGATGGGTTGACTGGTCACCGGGGAATTGGTCACATGGTTGGCGTTCTGCATGACCTGCACAGGCCGGAGGACTGGTTGGGTCACCACTGTGCTGAGGCCAGAGCCTGGGTTCTGCGTGAGGATCAGAGGCTGCCCGCCTTGCTGAACGAGAGGAGTCCCAGCTGGACAAAAGAGAAGGGCAAGTGGGCAAAATCATCATTGTCACCTGCCCTATAACTTCCAACTCTTGCGAGATCAGCTTTGTCACTTCAGGGCCAAACAGTGGCTTGGAGGACTGGTGTTGGAGTCAGGTGCAAAATGGCGCCCCAGCAGGGTGGAGCAAATTATCTACTGCATATACACTGAGATTCCCAATATTGAGGGAAAATACAACTTCTTAAAGTGGCATCAAAGCATGAATGTGGCAAATGGGAAAGTGGGTCATTCACTTAATTGGCAGGATTCGTACTGGCCACAGAATCCCATTTTCCTTGGCAAAGAATTTGGGTGAGTTGGATATCGGAAGTGTGTGGCCTTCAGATCCTAACACTCGCCCCCAAACCAAGATCCTCCCATCCAAAGCCTCTCCCCTTACCGCTGTTGTTTGCAAAAAGCGTCACCAGCGTCTTCTTTGTGCTGTCGCTGTTGGGTCCCCCGCTGCCGCTGACAGATGTGGAGGTTGTGAGGCCGCCGCCAATGGATGCATGAGCGACGATCGGCATCGGGGTGGCAACTGGCTGCACGCTCACCGAAACTGCCGGGAAGGAAATTCAAAATGGTTTACTGCCTGCAGGTACGGACAGAGAGGACATCCACATGGCTTAGCTCCTCATGCAGAAACACTCAGTGACTAATTCACACCAGGAAAGCACCTTCACTCTACTCCTTTCAGCACCTGCTAAAAAAACCATTCTTGTTTAGGCAAAGCCTATCTAGACATCTGGTATTTAGCTCATCATTTATTTTAATTATTGTTTTAATGTTTTAAACAGTTCCCTTTAACTATTCTTACTGATAATTTCATTGTCTTATTATTTCTGTAAACCACTTTGAGATTTTTTGTTCTTTCTTACAATGAAGCAGTACATAAATTTTGTGGGGGGAAATAAGTATCTGCCAACAATAAAAGGCTCTGGATCTGAAAACCAGTGCAGAAGCACTGCAAGGGAACTAACAGGATGGAATGGTCATCCATACCTACTTAAATAAATAAATAAATTTACTGAAAAGAAAATAAAAATCCCTGCAGACAGAAAATCAGTATATGATGGAGCCTTATCTCACTCTATTATACTGGTTATCTATAAGCAAAGAAAGCTGATTGCCGAAGAATTGATGCTTTTGAATTCTGGTGCTGGAGGAGACTCTTGAGAGTCCCATGGACTGCAAGAAGATCAAACGCATCCATTCATAAGGAAATTAGCCCTGAGTGCTCACTGGAAGGACAGACCCTGAAGCTGAGGCTCCAAGACTTTGGCCACCTCATGAGAAGAGAAGACTCTCTGGAAAAGACCCTGATGTTGGGAAAGATTGAGGGCACAAGGAGAAGGGGACAACAGAGAACAAGATGGTTGGACAGTGTTCTCAAAGCTACAAACATGAGTTTGACCAAACTGCAGGAGGCAGTGGAAGACAGGAGTGCCTGGCATGCTCTGGTCCATGGGGTCACAAAGAGTCGGACACGACTAAACGACTAAACAACAACAATATATGCAAAGATTCATTCTTTATTAGAGGAGAATCCAATCAGATGAATGAATCCCCACCTTCAGCATGACGTGTAATCCTCCACTAAAAGTAAACAAACCAATAAACACAGCACAGAGAAAATTAGCATGTCATGGCTGAGGGTGAAAGGTGATAGCTTTCTACATACAGGGACATACTTGGTTTCCTTTGTAGAAGCAGGTTGGGAATGTCCCCACCTAAGAGCTGCTGCCAGTTGGCGTAAATAATACTAAGCTAGATGAACAAATGGTCTGATTTGGTATAGGGCAGCTTTCTATTGACCTCTCCGGAACCATGGGGATCGTTATATTGCTATTATTTTTAAGGGAAGGTCCACAGCTTGGTGGTGAGTCATCTGCTTTGCATGCAGAAAGTCCTAGGTTCAAATTTCGGCATGTTCAGGTAAGGCTGGGAAAGACGTCTTGTCTGAAACTCTGGAGAACTGAAACAGTCAGTGTAGATGATACTGAGCTAGATGGGCCCAAAGGTTTAGAGAATAGCTTCTCTCTCTATCTCTCTGTCTTTCTCTCTCATAACCTTAGAACTTGGGGATATCCAATGAAGTTGTGTCTGACGTATCTGTGTCTGAAGTATCTGAAGAAGTGTGCATGCACACGAAAGCTCATACCAAGAACTGACTTAGTTGGTCTTTAAGGTGCTACTGGAAGGAATTTTTTTGTTTTGACTATGGCAGACCAACACGGCTACCTATCTGTAACTGGAACACTGGAAGGTTCAGGACAGATAAAAGGTAAAGGTAAAGGGACCCCTGACCATTAGGTCCAGTCGTGGCCGACTCTGGGATTGTGGTGCTCATTTCTCTTTATTGGCCGAGGGAGCCGGCATACAGCTTCCGGGTCATGTGGCCAGCTTCTGGCGAACCAGAGCAGCACACGGAAATGCCCTTTACCTTCCCGCCGGAGCGGTACCTATTTATCTACTTGCACTGGTGTGCTTTTGAACTGCTAGGTTGGCAGGAGCAGGGACCGAGCCATGGGAGCTCACCCCGTCGCGGGGATTCGAACCACCGACGTTCTGATCGGCAAGTCCTAGGCTCTGTGATTTAACCCACAGCGCCACCCGCGTCCCTCTCAGGACAGATAAAAGAAAGTATTTCTTCATGCAGTGCATAGACTATGGAACTCGCTCCCACAGGAGGCAGTGATAGCCACCAAGATGGATGGCTTTAAGAAAGGTCTGGACAAATTCTTGAAGGACAAGGACATCAATGGTTACCAGCCACAATGGCTAGGCTCTGCCTCCACAGACAGAAGCAGCAATGCTTCTTGAATACCATTTCCTGGAAGCCACAGGAGAGGAGAAGACTCTTGTGTTTGAGTCTTGCTTGCAGGTTTCCCACAGGAATCCAGTTAGACACCATGAGAACAGGCCATTGGCCTGAACCAGCAGGGCTGTTCTTATGTACCTGCAATCATACAGCCCAGAAAAAGATTGAACATCTCACCAGCTGCTTCTCAGAATCTAAGACCCAAGTCTCACAT
This sequence comes from Podarcis gaigeae, assembly GCF_964106915.1. Classification (NCBI taxonomy): domain Eukaryota; kingdom Metazoa; phylum Chordata; class Lepidosauria; order Squamata; family Lacertidae; genus Podarcis; species Podarcis gaigeae. The sequence continues at coordinate 3,130,491 of NC_139693.1, forward strand.
ATTAATCTCAAATTGAAGCTATTCTTTATATCAGCCAGAAGGCAGGGAAGGAGCAAATCAGAACAGCCAGACAAGAAGACAAGCTATTAAATGTGCCAATCTGTTACACCCACAAGGATATTAATAGCTAGGGAAGGAATAATGGGGTCCCCCCCCCCCGTGTCTTTGCATGTAAGACTAAAGAACAGAGACTGAATTCCATTGGTAAAGGGGTTGAGGATAAAACTACCAATATCATAGCATTCTTATACAACTCTATAGTGGAACCACACTGGGAACACTGGGAAACAGTTCTGGTTAGTTACCAGACCTCAAAAAGGATATTGTAGAGCCAGAAAAGGGCAAGCAAAATGACCAGGACTATGTGTGCAATACTGGACCAACTCTCTTTCCAGGAAAGCTTACAACATTTAAGGCGTTTTAAGTTGAGAAAAAGGGTGAATAAGGGACATGATAGAGCTGCATAAAACAATACATGCTGTGGAAAAAGTGGACAAGGGTAAGTTTTTCTTGCTATCTCATAATACTGAAACTCAGGGCTATCCAAGCAAGTTGAATTGGGGGAGATTAAGGACAGACAAACGGAACGACTTCTTCAAACAGTGCACAGTTTAACTGTGGAGTTCACTACCACAAGAAGGGGTGATGGCCACCAACTTAAGACAGCTTTAAAAGGGGACTGGCCAGATTCATGGAAGAATAATGCTATCAAAGGCCCGCTAACCACAACAGCTTTGTACAACTACCTTCCACTGCTGGGAGACAGGATGTCTTTGAATAGAAGCTGTTGGAAGTTATAAATGGGGAGAGGTGCTGTCACACTCAGGTGTTGCTTGTGGGCTTCTCAAGGGCACCTGGCTATGATTATTATTTATTAACTGTGTGCATTACTCCCACCAAAGTCTTTAAGGTGACTTACAAGATACAAAATAGGAAATACAATTTAAAAATCCATAAATACAACCGCATAGGAATATCAACGGCCATTTTACAAAGCTGTGCGAAAAGGGTTCCCATAAACAACATTAAAATCTGTCAGCGGAAGAAAGATGATAACTCCCCAAACCCTAAAAACCACATCACTGTTGAAATTAATAGAACTGCTAACGTTCAGTGAAAAGCCAAGGAGCTTACTTGCCAGGAAGTATGGCTGGAGAAAAGTACTGGAACTCTCTGCTCCGTCAAGACTTGAGAAGCCTTTTGCTAGTACAGTCATACCTCGGGTTGAATATGCTTCATGTTGTGCGTGTTCCAGGTGTGCTCCACAGCAACCCAGAAGTAACGGAGCACATTACTTCTGGGTTTTGCCACTTGCGCATGCGCAGACGCGCAAAATGACGTCATGCGCAAAGCGGTGAAAAGCGACTCGCGCATGCGCAGACGTGCAGTCACTAGTTACATTTGCTTCTGTATGCGAACGGGGCTCTGGAACGGATCCCATTCATATCCAGAGGTACCACTGTAATAAGGATAATTCTGGAAGGACCACAGCTTAGTGGCAGAACATCTGCTTTGCATGCAGAAGGTCTCAGGTTCAAGTCCACCCCCTGGCATTGCCAGGTAGGGCTGGGAATGTCCCGTCTGAAACCCTGCAGAGCAACTAGAGTCAGTGTGGAGTCTGAGTTATACAGATCAATTCTGTCTGGGTATAAGGCAGCTGCCCATGTTTCCCTTATGAATCAATTGTCAAATTCCAGGAGACTCTTGTTCCATGCCCACCTGGAAGGGACATACACAAAGGCTCAATTCATGCATTATGAAAATGGTGAGACACAGAAACAGAACTAAATGCAAGATTTCTTTTTTTTTTTAAAGCATTTGGAAAATGAATGCTGCAGTACATCAGATTGGAAGGCAGATGAATTATTTAAACTGGGTATGGATGGCATACCACCCGAAATGAAAACTGCCAAGCAACGTAATGTAGAATTTGTGTATCATCTTACATGAGTTTTGTTTTGTTTTTTTAAAGAAGGAAAGGAAGAGGATCATTACCTGTAGCGGTTTTGTCAACCAAATTGTAATCTTCAACCACAGAGTCCTCGATCACATCACTGATTTTCTGCCACGGCTCCAGCTCCTCCTCCTCACATTCCATAAATAGGTCTGTGTCCGCCATCCTGGGGGTGGGGGAGAAGAAAATAAAATTTGTCAATCTGTCTTTTGCGGAGAAATGAAGAACTGAGGCCTAAGCCAGGAAAACATATGCTATCGGTCCAATAGAACGGTTCTCAAACTTCCTCCCCTCTGGGAACTCTCTCCACGTTCAATGAATGTAAGAAGAGTCCTGCTGGATCATCTCAGTGGCCAACCAGATGGAAATAAGAAGTCCACATGAGGTGGACATGAGCACAAGGAAACTCTTCCCTCCACACCCCGTTTCCAGCAACCAACAGGCACAATGCCTCCAACAGTAGTGGTTTCAGAATTCCTTATACATTCTAGTGGCCCCCAATTCTTGATCATCCTGGGAAGTGTTCAACACCTGCCTAAGGCTGGTATGCCCTGCCTGCGTACCGAGATTGTTGAAGGATCTCTTCTCTGTATTCCACCACTGGGGGAACGAGGCTATGTGGCAGTGCATGGCGGGGCCTTCAATGTGGTGGCTTCCCAAATGGGGACAGCCCTTCCCTTACAGGTAGAGCCAGTTCCAAGAGCATTATCATTTCACACAGGCATGTCAAGTTTTGTAGAGTTGATGGTTGTTTTAACCTGCTCTATTTTTCAATGGTATATTTCAGCATGTTGTTTATTATTTGTTTGTTTTTATCTGTGCCCCACCAGAGAACAGATGAGAGGACAGATTATAATATTATTTAATAACTAAAGTAAAGAGGAAATATTGTCAGATCTTCCACAAAGCCACGATGCTGAAAGTGTTTGAGGAATTGGCCCAATGCCTATTTAGAACAACTGCTAAACTGAAAGTTTAACAACTGGCTTTGTGTTTTGTTTTTTTAAAAAACACTTGCTGTTACTTTGTTTTGCTTCAGTCATTTAAATTGTAACTGTATGTCGGCTGTGATACATACTATCACATTTATATAGCTTTGAAAGAATTATTATTAGTATTTCATTTCATTAATATTACAACAAAATACCCATCAAACCAAATTATGACACTGTGGGAACTCTTTAACTCAGAGGTCAGCAACCTTTTTCAGCCATGGGCCTGTCCACCGTCCCTCAGACCGTGTGGTGGGCTGGACTATATTTTTTGGGGGGGGAAATACGAACAAATTCCTATGCCCCACAAATAACACAGAGATGCATTTTAAATAAAAGGATACATTCTACTCATGTAAAAACACCAGGCAGGCCCTACAAATAACTCAGAGATGCATTTTAAATAAAAGGACACGTTCTACTCATGTAGAAACACACTGATTCTCGGACCGTTCGCAGGTCGGATTTAGAAGGCGATTGGGCCGCATCCGGCCCCCAGGCCTTAGTTTGCCTACCCCTGCTTTAACTAGTGCCAAGATAACATTTCTTCTATCTAGTTCTTATTTTCAACAAATGAGGAGTACAAAAAAGAAGAAATGTTCCTAAAACGATGCTTTGAAAGAGCGAAGGTGATCAAGGAAACATAAGGATTTCACTGCTTTTTTCCATCTACATCCAGTCTAACAGAAATTGTGACTGAGGTGTACTCCTTTAGCAATGAGATTGAGAAGTTTGACACTGAAGGAGGTACAAAATCTCTGGATATGTGCTGTTGGTGGACTATGAAAGTGGAAAAGGAACCGTGACTTCTTTCACCCGCCAAGCCCAGTATCATCTTCTGTTTACCCATCTAGCCGGGATGCTCTTAAGGTAGGGTGAGCACAAGTTCTAACAAGGGTCAACCAAGAACTGCAACTGGCCGCACTTACACTTTGACAAAAAAGGAAAAGTTGTGTGGCTACAAATGCTCTTTAAGAGAGTTTGGTGTGAAGTATAAATAATGGAAGAATAAATGTTTTCAGACCCGTTTCATGTGTAAGGTTTCCACACCCATAATTTAGTTTGATATGCATTTTGTTGTAATGTTCATGAAATGAAGTACTAACAATAATTCTTTCAAAGCAATTCTATAACACAGCAGCAAGCTATCACTCTACTTTGGAACATGTTTTTAAAAGAAAAGCCTGACTAGCTTTTCAGATACCTTACAATTGCATAACTTTCTAAAGAAATGCCTGGCGTAACTGATATTATAGTCTGAAGTCTTGTTTCTTCTGTTATATTTTACTCCAAGAAGACCTATTCACCCTAAATAGAACCCAGTAAGGCAGACATGTATGTACAAAATATTTTTTCCAATGTGATCCCCTTGAGAGCCCAAGATGAAATTTTGCAGGTAGATCTTAGAAATATTAAATAATCAATACAATATTTTTTGAAAAAGTTTCATCATTAATTTTAATCACTTTTTAAATTTTTTAATTTTGTAACTTAAATCTAAAATTTAAAGTAAGTTCATCTTTTGACATATATTAAAATCCCAAGAAGTTCTGAAGTGATTGGTGTTTTAGTTTTAACGTATCTCAATGCTGGGTTGAGCTTTTAAGATTTTTGTGTACTCCAACAAGGCCAAAATTGTCAAATTATTTTTTTTTTGACAATTTCAAACCCTCATAGCTCACAAACGGGATGAGATAAAAAGCTAAAATTTTAGATTTAAACTTTGTTCTGATCATTCAACAAGTGTACAAAATATTGAGAAAATTGGATGACAAGGTAAAAAAGTTGGATCACTTGATATGGAATGAACCAGCTGAGGTGCCACATCCAAAAAGGTGTTCTCATTGGTAGAGAGAGAAAGTGCCAAAGAATAACCATCCCGTGAACTCTCTCTGCATTCAAAGCTTGCTGACATGGTTCAAAGTTATAAACGATTCACTGCAATTTTATTTTGCTTGTTTGAAGCAAAATTTCACAATACAGGACTGTAAACAGTTAACAGATTTGTTGGGGGCGGATTTTGTAATTAACACTAAAGCCTAAACCTATTGATAATTCAGTGTTATGTTGTTGTTGCTCTAATTTAATGCTTGAGAGTTATTTGTCTGGTTAAATGTCCAGCTTCTCCAAATGCTACAATTCTAACCACTCTAGAGGAGGCGACTTTATTATTATTACTTAATTCATACACCCTAAACAAAAAATTATATTCACAGGGCAGCTAAAAAAATGTCCTCTTAAGGGATCAGTTTTGCCATACTTCTTGCTATTCTTCCATATATGTAGCATTACATTTGCAAAACAAAGTTGACGTTTACTGCCGGTTTTTTTGATCAAGCAGCTCAACTAGCTCTGCTCTAGCCATCCAGCCTGATCTGGCCCATATGCTGCTTGGCCAGATCTACGGCAATGCCATGATAGCAGCAGGCCTGAATGATGACCCCCTGGCCAACAGTGAACTGGTTGAACAAGCTCCTTGACAAAGCCCTGGAGAAGCACTGAGAGTCTGGACTCTCTAAGACTTTAAAGCTCAACAACTTTCGGGGTGTCCTAGTTTTTTGTTTCTGAAATATGGCAACCCTAGTAGTTTCAATTTTAATGGGTTGTCTGCAACCAAATTTTACCCAAAGTAGACCTACTGAAATCAATGGACCTAAGTTAGTCATGTCTATTAGTAATTTCAATGTGTCTACTACTCTACTGTTATATTATTTCAACAATTTGCATACCGCTTAATCACGGTCATCTCTATGCAACGTGCAAGAGAATCTGAATGGACTGTTTCCATTTTAGCTGGTTGTGTTAGTTTGCATGATTCATTTTATTATTCCTATGTGCTTTTAACCAGCTTGAAACTAGCATGAAAGTCACTATTCCAGATGCTGCTTTGGTTGGAAAGATGTTGTAGTAAGCAACTAAAAGTGAATAGAGAGACTTTTGCCGTTCGGCCTCATGCCTTTCAACTCTTCAGATAACACCTCTTGGCTTAAATTCCACCTTCTTGTGGATGATTCCATTTCCTACCTCATTAAACTTTTATTCTCTGTCCATTGTACTATTTGCCATCAACTTCTTGGTCACCTACTGAAGCCAACTCCCTTTGACTTCCCATCCTCTTTTCCTCACAACCTCCGTGGGTCCTCTGTTACCAGGGTTTGCATCCAACTGAGGTCCATTCCTTTCAGCGGGTCTACTATGAGCAGAAAAGCTGGGTGCTGCTCAAGCGATACAGCTGTTTTGAAACCCCTTGGGTCCACATTGATCAAAGGCGGGGAGCCACAGGCCTGGAAACCAAATACAGTTCTCCAAGCCTCTCTGTCTGACCCTTGAGATTCCCTCCAGGCCACACACCTCCACCAACCTTGCTTCATAGCCTACTTGAGTCTTTTTGCTTGGTTGGGATGTCCCATTGAACTCTGATAATTCTCTTGGTTGCCTGCATCAACATCTTTGAAGATTTAAGAACAAACATAGCCTGGCATCAAGATACACTGGTCTACCTACAACCCCAGCACATTATTTTAAACCTCCAGAACTCTTCAAGAACTGCAAAGAGACAAATTCTAAGCAGGCCACTGTGTCCAGCCTCAAGCACAAATTTGTACCATTTGCACACACCAGTTCAACTAAGTAGAAATCTTTGTACTTAATTGATTAACAACCTGGCACAAATAATAATAGCAGACCACTTCCTTAACTTAAGTAGCCAAACCAGTTTTAAATTTTCTTACAACAAGGAAAGGAATCATTCCATTATTTTCAAACTGAGTGCCATGAAAAATGAAAACAGTGTTTATTATTTACATATACAGACTGGTTGTTGTCTGAGATCTCAAAGCAATTTACAATGAATAGATATGAGCACAGTAAAGTAAGTACAATAAAATCTTCCACCAAGTGATTTGTAAAACAAATATATAAACAATATCCATACATAAACACAATACTCACGTAAATGAAATCGGGGAGCACTAGAAGGCAGCACAACGTAACATTTCAACCAGCTAAGACACATTGTCATTACACCCACTCACTTGGTCCACTCACCTTCCATGCAACCACCATACTCCTTTCACTACCTCAACCAACCACTCATACATAAAGCACTCATACTCAATATTATAATTACAATATTATAACCCACATACAAAGGGTATGATGGATGTACCCACTAACCAAGCCTTCACCAATCTGATGAAAACCTCCAGATCTGGATGGCTGTGGGTGATGGAAGTTATAGTTCAAAACAGAGGATAGCACATTGGTGAGGTTTCTGCTCATCTATACCCCTTGAAGGAGGGAGGCCATGGAGTGTTGATCAAAGTGGACTGGACAAATCCACTGAGTAGGCTATCAATGGATACTAGCCTTGGTGGCTATGCTTTGCCTCAACAGCTGGAGACAGCAATGCTTCCAAATACCAGTTGCTAGAAAACCAAAGTGGGGGAGAGGGTTCTTGAGCTCAGATCCCGCTTGCAGGTTTCCCACAGGCATCTGGTTGGCTACTGTGAGAACAGGATCCTGGACTAAATGGGATACTGGCCTGATCCAGCAGACTCTTAATGTGTTCTTAATCCCACTCAGCTAATATAGGCGGGCGCTATGGCCCTGAATGAGGAAGGACACACAGGCTGACTCAGTTCACCTTACAACTGTCATGGGGGGTATTGGGGGGGGGGTATCCCTGAAGCATCTAACGCTGACTGACGCTCCCTTGTTCCTTTCACATCAACACTATTAGGTGAAGCTCATTAACTGCGTTTCCATTTTATTTTCCAACCAGCTGCATCAAACCCTGTGCGCCACTGTTAGTAAGTCATACAAGATGAACAGAGTTAATAAGTAATATAAGAAAAGTCCCCAAGTGCTACAACGCTCCGTGCACCCCCCCCCCCCGGGAAAAAGAATGGCTGAAAAATTGCTGAGGAAAATGAGAGGCTAAAACCATCGTATTCATATTTAGGTTATTGATTTGGTCCTGAACTTTTTTTAAAAAAGGAAGGTTCACATGGAGGTGAATCTCCTTCACCATGGGCGATCAGATGTGTGGCTATTTAAAAAGCCTGTGTGAAATTACATTGTAATGATTGCAACTGGAATAAACACATATTATTCCGCTGCTTGCTACCACACATACACACACACGCACACTTCCCATTTGACTAATTTTAAAATATAAGTCCCCTTGGGACAGGCACCTCGCCTTTTATCTAAAAAGAAATGCATATTCTTCCTGTAGTTACTCCTCTCCTCCTTGTTGCCTCTTCCACCACGGTTGGCCCCAGTGGTTGGAATGGTTGGGAATTTGCGGGGGGCCCACACTGGTGGGTCGTGTGTTGTGTGTGTGTGTGTCAATAGTAACAGCGCCTCCCCGCAAGACCTGCTCCTCTTCCTCTCCGCCATTGCAACCTCCTTGCTTGTTTATCAGCCTCTTCACTCTGGTCCAGAAAGTGTTACTGGTGAGAAAGTGGATCAGAAATGACACTCTCAGGTATCTTGTTCGTTCTCTGCTTGTCAAGCAAGCAGCTCTGTTGCCATGAAGAGGAAGAGAAGGAGATGGTGATGGCGGTGGAGAGGAGGTAGATTTGCTGAGGGGAGGAGGTTCTCTGAAACCTGGAGCCAACACTATCTCCCACGTTAAATTTCACACTGGACCTCTTGTACATCATAAAGCATCATGCACACTGACAAGGCTACCAGCAGGTAAATACCCAGAGATTGCTACGGTGTCACCTCTCTCAGAAACCCAGTGCACTCAACAGCCAGTATTTAACTGAGACCTCACAACACCCACGCAGGTTGGCAAGGATACACACTTGATCAACAGTAACAGAAGAATGGGGGGAGGATGCACAGGGACCGTGCTCCAATAAGAAGCAACTCAGGAGCAGCCAGCCAGCCAGTCTGTCTATCTAGGAAACTGGACTTCATCTTCCAACCAGGAGCACATAGTGCCAATCTGCTTTTAGCATATTAAAAGTCAGGATGATGAAAACATATTATGCCTGGGTGAAACACAGTGAGTGGCTTGTTTACTGACGGTTGTTATCAAGGGGTACCACGGCCATAACCACAGAGTCAACGGCTGTGGATATTTTGACAGAAAAGCAGTATGTAAAAGATACAAAGTGTGTAAAAACCCTAGATGCTGCAAGGCAGCCTGAGAACAGTGGATAGAAGGAATTTGTTTACAGCAAAGGTGGCTAAAGCTTTGGCGCTCCCAGGAGTTGTTGGACTCCATCAGTCCCCACCTAGGATGGCCAGCCAATGGTCAGGGAGGATGGGAACTTGAGGCTAGAGATATTTGGAGGGCCCACAGACACCTGCATTACAGCAATCACCAAAGCTTTCAGACCTTTAACCCTAACACACAACATAGGACCAATCTGCTTCATAAAAAACCCCCTGCACACACTCATTATATTATTATTATTATTATTATTATTATTATTATTATTATTATTATTATTACTACTACTACTCCCCCCTCCCGCTTTTCTCTCTACTTCCTGCCTTTTTTCAATATTTCCCCTTCTCTTAAAAAAAATTCCAAGAAGAAAAGAAAGATAGCAATGCCACATTTGTGCATTCTAGCCCATTGGTTGAAATCCAGCAATTAATTAGACCAGGGCTGGGAAAACTTTGCCCCCCCCAGATGTTGTTTGGCTCAAACTTCCATCAGCCCTAGCCACCATGGCCAATAATCAGACACAGTGGGAACTGTAGTTCAGTAACATCTGGAGAGCCACAGGTTACCCATCCCTGAAACAGAATTAGGCTTACAATTCCAGAGGGCTGACCACATTTTGTAAGAATAAAAAACCAAGGATCCAGTGGCTCCTGAAAGATTATCACGTTTCTCAGGCTATAAGGTTTATTGGGCTAGAGACCACTTTTCCAAATCTGACCACGTGGCCTGTGGTCCTCTGAAGTGACAGTCTTTTAAGATGCCACAGGACTCAGCTGTTTGAAGCTACAGGGTGGTTAAAGGGGGAGCTTATTTTTAGCAGAAAAAGGAGAAAGGAAGGTGTTGTCCTGGAACTGGCCGGTGTGTGTGTATGGAATTTCCAGGCTGCACATCACTGACAAATTTGGTTATAGTGCTCCCAAAATAAATTAACCGATTGTTAAATTTATTGCCTACTCTTCACCAGCAGGTCCCAGGGTGTGGGTCCAACAATTTACAAACAGCACCTAGGAACATGTAAGATTTCCCCCCTCACTCCAGCAGCAACTTGGAATATTGAAGGTGTACATGGCATAGAAAGCTGCTTTATATTGAATCAGATCCTTGATTCAACTAGCTCAGTACTGTCCACACTGACTGGCAGTGGCTCTCATGGAAGTGCAGGGAGTTGAACCCGGGACCTTTTACATGCAAACTATGTGCTCTAAAACAGAGCTGTGGTGCTTGCCTCAAAAATAAAGCAAGATTCCAGTCCTCGTGATTCGGAATGATCGGCTGATTTGAACAGGGGCATAGGAAGCTGCCACCTGAGTCAGACAGTATTATCTGCACTGACTGAAAGCAGTTCTCCCAAGATTTTAGGCAGGACTTCTTCACAGCCCTAGGTGGAGATGCTGGGGATGGAACCTAATATCCCCTATATGCAAAGCAGATGCAGTTCCACTGAGCTACAGTTCCTCCCCTCACATTTTCATCAACACATTTATTTATTTTTTAAAAGGGTATGTTAATAATGTCATACTGGCCAGAGTGATTAAGGCTGGATGGCTCTGGAATGCAACAAACCAGCCCCAGATCCAATTTCTCGTGACGCATTTTTCAGGCCAAAGAGTCTACGACTTCCTCAGAGTACTGTTAAGAGAAGAGAAGCTTTCCAACTCAAAAGGTCCATTTTTCTAGCAGGAGAATCTGATTCAACAAGAAGCATGGCACCTGGGAGAACTCCTGGGAAGAGGTGGGTAAAAGAAACAGTCACCTGACAGACAGCAGAACTGGTTTAAAACACACACTCAAAGGTTTGTCTTGAAGGAACTGACAAGATACTACACATTGTTCAATTACATGCATGTTCACAGAGAAATTCAGTCAGACTGCAGCCTTGAACAGAACAGGATTCTGCAGAGGTCTGACCTAGGGTCACACACTATTCAAAATCCACATTAATTACATAAACTAGGGATAGATAGCGCCTTCATGGATCACTGCCTTGCCGTGGCAAAGGGGCCTGAATAACTCAGAGAAGCTATGAACTATGCCAAGCAGGGCACCCAAGATGAACAGGTCATAGTGGAGAGTTTTGACCAAATGTGATCCACCTGGAGGAGGAACCGGCAAGCCACTCCAGTATCCCTGCCAAGAAAACTCCATGGACAAAGACAACTCTCTGGAAGAGACCCTGATGTTGGGAAAGATGGAGGGCACAAGGAGAAGTGGACGACAGAGGATGAGATGGTTGGATAGTGTTCTCGAAGCTACCAGGATGAGTTTGACCAAACTGCGGGAGGCAGTGGAAGACAGAAGTGCCTGGCGTGCTCTGGTCCAGGAGGTCACGAAGAGGCGGACACGACTAAACGACTACAACAAGGATAGAGACTTTTTCAGCTTGAGACGCGCATTCCCTTTCAGGCAAGCTTTTGAAGGTGACATGTCTACAGTGGGCAGGGCCAGAGGGTAAAATGAGAGGAGCAACTAATACCAATTTTACCTATATAAGTAAGTTAGTTTCTGCACACACTCACACAGCATTCTGTATCCTATATCCAGAAGAGCAAGAGGCATTATCAGACTTCAACAACACATTCCTGCCAGGCAAAAGCACTGGGGGTGTAAAGCAGGGCTACTGAGGGGTGTTGCCTGGGAAGCAGGGTGTATACTCTCAAGATGGGTTATGAGAGCCAGAGAGAGAGGACTGGAGGGCCACTTTCACCTCCTGTGCTTGAGGTTCCCCACCTCTGACATATATGCTTATGAAAATGAGACAAAAGTAGGAGGACGTGCAACCATTTCTGAGGAAAAATTCAAAATGATCTGAAACGAAGGAGAAATCAAGATGCAATTGAATGGAGGTAGAAGGTAAGTGTTACACAGAAAGTTACTGAATACGTTAAGTTTATGATGGGGCAAAACTCACTAGCTACTCGCACTTCAAAAGGAAGATTCAGGAATTACAGTACGACAAAGTGGACATGAGATAAGCCAACAATAGGTTGCTATGATACAGAAGAATGTTGCATCAATGAAATATCACAGCCAAGATTCTGGAAGAAATGGAACTGGTCTATTTTGGACCAGTGAAGTATCTCTTGGGCAACCCAAAGAAGTTGGAAAATAGGGAGATAGTCTGAGGAAAGTCTGAAGATACAGGGTGTATTTAGCATAGATTAAGGAAGATAAACTGGACTTACTGCTCGTGTTTTCAGATAGAATGGATAGATAAGATAGATAGATAGATAGATAGATAGATAGATAGATAGATAGATAGAACTGAAGAAAGTGAATGGTTGGTCACCCTTCAAAGGATGTTCAAATCTCAGCTTAGTGAAGAAATTCACTGGGTGATGTTGGGCTACTCTCAGTCTTTATCTCTTTACAGGGTTGTTGTGAACACTAAGTAGGTAAACTCTGTGCACACTTTCCTAAGCACATTGGGAAATGGTATATTTAAGTGATAGTTCAGAGCATAGTATATTAGAACCAGCCGACCAATTCAACAGTTTATTTATTCATTTGCTGTTGTTGTTAAACAATGTGGCAGAGTCCTAGCTAGACAATACCATCCTACATTGAAGAAGAGGGTGTCCGTCTTCCTCATGAAAATAGGATTGCCAACTTTTGAAAGAGCTCATGAATCTATAACCTCAGTAGCAGTTTGAGCTGCAGATAGCAGCAAATACATTAACACTCATCTCAATGAGTTTCCTATGCACAGAGTGCTTTGTTTGTTTGTTTTTTTAAAAAATACAGCCTTGACATTGAAAACTCCGCTGAACATGTAGATAATTTAATCCATTATGGTGCTCATGCTGATGTCTGATATTACAATAGGAACAAGTGCTAGAGAAACAGTGATATATGTCAATAAAATAAAAACACCCTTCTTAAAGGACTACAGTATTTTGTTCTAGGCACATAAAGGTAGGGGCACTGAGAGATTGTGTCCTAAATTTATGCAAACTATTATCCTAAATTTATCACCCAATTTATTTTTCTTATATATGGGTGGACTGCTTGGATCCCCCCCCCAGACCTTGTAACTAACAAAGGATGCCCAAATCTTGTGTTTCGAAGACTCCTGAACTCACTTATTAGGGAACAAATCCCACAGAATACACTAGGATTTACTTCAAAAGGAAAACGCTTAGAAATACAGGAGCCTTCTAGTACAGTGGTGCCTCGCAAGACGAAAATAATCCGTTCAGCGAGTCTCTTCGTCTAGCGGTTTTTTCGTCTTGCGAAGCAAGCCCATTAGCGGCTTAGCGCTATTAGCGGCTTAGAAAAAGGGGGGGAAAGGGGAAAAACTCGCAAGACGTTTTCGTCTTGAGAAGCAAGCCCATAGAGAAATTCGTCTTGCAAAGCGCCTCGAAAAACGGAAAACCCTTTCGTCTAGCGGGTTTTTCGTCTTGTGAGGCATTTGTCTTGCGGGGCACCACTGTATATCAAATCTGGGGACATTCGTCACCTTTCCACAGTAGGGGTTTACACATCATAATCAAGTTAAAAGGTACCACCTTTTCAACTGTTTGACACTTTACAAAATCCCTACACAGCAGACAATCCCTTCACAGAATTTGCCACCATGTATACAGGTGCCAATTTGCACTGTGATCTGTGAGCTATAAGTTTATACCACCTGCCATGAATTCACAGGATGCCCTAACAGCAACAAATATGTCTGTCTCAATGCCCACCTGTAATTTGGAGTTAAGAAAAATGGGCCAACTTACTGTCTTGTTATATAAGCACATGGAGATAATGGCCTGTTTCACACTTAACTTGGTTTAAGCCACAGTTTAACAAGCGATGAGTTGTCCCACAGACAATCAAAGAAGCCATGGCTTTTCTCCAGCGTTTGGTTTGTTTCCCAGCTGCTTTTGCCTAGTGCCTTTGTGGGCTACTGAGCATCTGAGGATGGGGTGGCCAAACAAACCATTAATATTATTATTTATTAAATTTATATACTGTCCTTCATCAGAAGATCTTAGGGGCAGTTCACAGAGAATTAACACATAATACCCAAGACGTGGTTAAAGCAAACCAAGTTTTGCAAGCCAACAACAAATCAGGGTTTCAGATCACTGCCTTATGGGCAGTAAACAAACCACAGTTAAGCAACTGGCCTTTGCATGCAACGCTAAGCCATGGTTTAATAAACCATAGTTTTAGCGTGTAAGGGCCCTGCAAAGGCCTGTCTAGCTCAGCATGCTATTCATGCAGGGGTCAAGCAGATGCGTCTGGAAAGCCCACACACTGGACCTGGGCACAGTAATAATACAGTCATACCTTGGGTTACAGCCACTTCAGGTTGCGTTTTTTTGGGTTATGCACCCGCCAAAAAGGGACACGGGTGGCGCTGTGGGTTAAACCACAGAGCAGAGCCTAGGACTTGCTGATCAGAAGGTCGGCGGTTCGAATCCCCGCAAAGGGTGAGCTCCCGTTGCTCGGTCCCTGCTCCTGCCAACCTAGCAGTTCGAAAGCACGTCAAAGTGCAAGTAGATAAATAGGTACCGCTCTAGCGGGAAGGTAAACGGCGTTTCCGTGCGCTGCTCTGGTTCGCCAGAAGCGGCTTTGTCATGCTGGCCACATGACCCGGAAGCTGTACGCCGGCTCCCTCGGCCAGTAAAGCGAGATGAGCACTGCAACCCGTCAGCCATGACTGGACCTAATGGTCAGGGGTCCCTTTACCTTTACGGGCCAAAACCCAGAAGTAACGGAATGGGTTACTTCTGGGTTTCGGCGGTCGCGCATGTGCAGAAGCGCTAAACCCGCACATGCGCAGATACGCCACTGCGGGTTGCGAATGTGCATCCCGCACGGATCACGTTCGCACCCCGAGCGTCCACTGTACCTTTATTGTCATTGTACAACCTGTGTACAATGAAATTAAACAGCAGCACTCTTCCCACTTGCGATTCCCGGCATATGGTATAAAGAGGCATACTGCTTCTGACAGTAGAGAAGACAGCCATCATGCCTTATAGCCACTGATATCCTAATCTCCCATGCTCATGCCATTTATTAAACCAGGCCACTGTATACAAATGTGACATATCCCTGAAGCCATAAAGGTCTCAACCCACCAGCCTCCTTGCTGCACAGATGCAGAGTTGGGAAACGGTGGCTTTCCTCCCTAAGTTGTGCAGATGATCATTATGTTATAATGCACAGAAGAAAAATTAATGGGAAGCTCACCTGTAGCTCTTAGCCCAACAGCTGATCGTAAGCACAGGGAAAGTGGGAAGCCCTGGCCGCGACTGTCACATGGCCGCAAACTCCCTGCACAAGAAGACTTTGGCAGTGAACAAAAACAGCCCTTGGCGTGAATTAGTATGGAAAGGGTGGGTCCCCCCCCCCGCAACTCTCACAGAACTCACATCGGCGACGGCAAATGCGGAATTCGATTTAATGCAGAATAAAAGGAGCTGTGTTGCCTCGAGGTGGTTGACATGACAACAAAGCCAGGTCAAGGGATGAAGCTTCCTTTCTTAATTCTGATGGGGGGGAATGGAGGGGGTTGTCAGAATATTAAAAGCCCCCCCAAGCGAACATATTATTATATTCTATTATAATTATGTATGTTTTGGGGAGGGATGCGATTTCTGAAGCGAAGCATCTCCCTCTTACTCTCCCCCCCACCCTTAAAGTGAGGGAAATTCAAAACCAGCTACTTCCCACTCAAAGAGGACCCCAACAAAATATCATTATTCCTCCCAATATGGATTTAAAAATCACCTTAGAAAGCCCAACACCTCATGCTTTAGTGGGGGGGAGGAGAAAAATAATCCCTTTGCCCAACATGGCCGCCCACCCAGCAGCTTGGGAAGGATGGGTGCATTAGATTAATATATTAATAAATTTGTACTATATATATGTGTGTGTGTGAATGGTGTGTATGTGTAGATACATGGAGTCCTATGGTTTATTCTGATTTTTCATCTCGTAGTGTGTATTTATGCTTTCACTTAGTACCTATGACGAGATTGGGGGGATTTAGGAGGGAGGAAGAAACGGGTTCTGTTTGAGGGACGAAAAAAAGAAGATTGGGAGTGGGCGGAGGGAGCCGCGGCCACCTCACTCCCTTTTTTTCCCTCTCTTTCTCGTCCCGCCCCTCAGGACGAAATAGTCCGGGATCACTCCGCGCCTTCCCCTCACAGCGAAGGAGGGCGGAGGGAAAAAGTAACAAGGCAGAGGTATTCCGCCGCCTAGCGGGCGGGAAAAGAGCGAAGCCCCGCCCCCTTTCTCCCCCTTCTAAGAGCGAAGCCCCGCCCTCTCCCCACCTCCCCTCCAATCGGCGGCTTTCGCTTCGCCCCTCGCGCCGCCTCGCCTGCCCCCTCCCCCCCCCTCACGGAACGTCTCGCTTTGTGTACGGCGCGCGCGCACTTTCTCCCTCGCTGCCCCCCCCCAAATACGCGGCTGAGGTAAAATATATATATATATATATATAAAGAAGGGGGAAAAGGTGGACCGCTTTCTGAGGGGGGAAAGAGGCGAATGAGGGGTTAAAAAAGAGAGCCGGGCGGTTCGAACCGGTTTCCAACGGTCTCCAACCGCCACCTGCTTTCCGTTGGCGGGCGTCCGCGCGCCACCGCCGCCGCCATGGCGCACGCGCGCTCCCCTCACACACCTTCTCTTCTTCGCCCTCGCGCTGCCTCTTCCCCTCCCCCCGCAGCTAGCGGGTCGTGCCTTCCGTCGCGTCCGCCTCTCCCCTACATAACGGAATGGCGCCAACTCACCTTCCAGGCTCTGGCCGCCGCGGCTGCCGCCGCCGCCGCCGCCGCCGCTGCTGCGCCTCCCGTCTCCCTCCTCAGAGCCTCGGAGGCTTGGCGCGTCCACACTCTTAAAGGGACACACACACCCCTCGGAGGAGGAGAGCGGCCTAGCATGAGCTTCTACGCGCACACCCCTCCCTCCCTCCCTCCCTCAAATCTCCGGTTTATTTTTTTTTTCCCCTGTTGGAAAAAAAAAATAAATAAAAATATGGTTGCGGGTTGATACTGAAGGAACAACACACACACACACACAAAAAAAGGGGTCCTGGCTGGCGGAGGGATACGGTGACGTCATTTCCTCCGTCCCGCCAAGCGGCAGGCGGATTGGCTGGGGGAGTGACGTCACTGGCAGGCTGGCACACCCTAACCCAACCTGGTGAAGTTTGTCTGAGGCATAAATTATTTTGGGTGATTTCCCCCCCTCCCCTCTGGTTCCTCCCAGTGTTTTTTTTTGGGGGGGGGGGTGTCTTTTTTTTAAGGTATTTTCAAGCTAGAAAGGGAAGAACAGGTGGTGGGGGGAACAGGGGATCAAGGTTGGCCATTCCCCATTGAAGGAGACGTTAGCGCATCACGCCAAACATTCAGCTCTTGTTGCATTGACACTAAAATATGTTACTATTTTCATTTTTTCCTCGGTTTTCCAACAGATGCAAAAGCTCTGGAGGTTTGGTTCGGCTCCGCTGTTGGGAACTCATTGGCGCTCAAGTAGAAGCGTGGAAGGCTGTACCGTTTCATCAAACAAACAAGTGTTGAAAAGAAGCGAGGCATCAGAAATAACCCTGCCACTGGGATTTTGTAGACTGATTATTTAAATTATGTATACATACATGCAGACATACATACATATATATATATTTAGAAGCATTTGAGATTACTCAACTACACCGAAGTCTCCATGGATTTCAACCCATTATGTGGGCAGTCTTACTTTTTCCCACTAGATGATCAGTTGTCTCTTGGGACATTTAATTAATTAATAACTTATTTAATAATTATTTAGTAACGTTCCAATAATGGCTTTGCACTCAAAGAACTTATGAGACAGCTCACATCCATAACTTTTCATGACAGGATTGCCTAAAAAAACTGCAGATCGCAATAAAATCATCATTCCGGTTGAAAGCAGGTCCAAACAGAGCATGTGTTGAACAGCCCACACACACCCCACTCCGAAAAAATAAATAAATGTCCAAATGGCCTGGTGGAGACAAAAGTGTTCTAAAGTCAAAAAGAAGACACTAATAGCATAGTTATCAAAGAGAACAGCATTTGATACAATGTGATCAGGAAAAATAAACATGCTCCGTCACATCAGGCCAAAAAAATTGATGTCTACATAAACCTTGACTATAATGAGGGATTATGTGGGGTTTTGGAGGATTAAAAAAATTATCAGTCATTAGTTTACTTCATCATTCGGATTGACCCAAACTTTTAAAGCCATCAAAATGGACTGAGGTCTAAGACTTGCCAGTGACTTTGGCAGAAAATCAAAATGGCACCCTTGGCTACTACAGAGGTGGACTTAGGGGAGCACCATGGGTTTGGTCGCCCTTGGCTTGGAGCGTTGGGGGCACCTCAACTATGAGGTAGAATGGAAGGTGAGAGGCGGGGGGCACTGAATTTTGGCATTTTGCAGGGTGCCGCAGAAATTTGAGATTCCCAAGTTCTGCCACTGAATGCAGTAAGAATATATATAATAAGTGAAATACTGTAGTTGACGATTGGCTGACTTTTTACAGAATCTGTCTTCTTAAAACTGGGGTCACTGTGCTTAATGATAGAAATTGATGGTAGAAATCCAAATGAGGAAGATCCCTTTGTAAATAGTTTGTGGCTCCTGGGATTTTACCTCTGAATTAATACCTATAATTTCCATTGTCTTGTTGACAAGACACTGAACACAGTTGTTCCTGTTGTATACGTTGAGCAAGTGCCCAGAGGCTCCGTCCTACTCGACCAAACATTTTAACGCTGAAGGTCTTTAGCTAGTAGTTAATTACAGCTAGATATGTAGGTGGCAAAGTGTGCTGGCTTAACACCTGTGTCTCATAACGACTTAATCGTCCCCTAGTGCAATATTACTTGGGCTGCTTTGCCACAACAGATTCTGTTAGTTGGAAATTATGAATGAAGGGCCAACAAATTTCTGTAGCTCTGGGCACTATAAAGGTGTTAAAGGTGTTTTATTATGTTTCCACAGCGAGTGGGCAATGCCACAAAGTCAACAAGCCAGCAAATTCCAGTGGATACCCAAAGTTTTATTTAAAAGCAGCAACTTCCCAGCATGTTTCAAGCAGAGGTTACGCTGTATCTGTAAATGCTTCTTTGGTTTCCCCTCAAACTAGACGGATCAGAAAGACAACTCGTTTTGATAAAGATGTTGCATTGCCAAGACCTGAACTGCAGCCAAGGGGAACGCCAGCTGGCAGCAGGATCGCAGCATTATCATATTGATTGCAATATGTGTAGCCCTTTATGAAAACGGCAAGAAGTTATTGGCAGCTTTAGGAGAGGCAATAAGTCTTCGTCAGAACAGGTAAATATTGGTTCCTTCAAAACATACTAGTTCAAAAGCCAGTTTCCAACCTCCTGTCATGCTGTCATGTGACCAACAGAATTCAAAATGAATTCAAATGAAGGGGCAGTCTTGATTCTGAATAGATGGTGTCGCCTAAGCTGTCTCACATACCACATCCATAAAAATGATAGCATTGTGTTAGTTATGCAAAATATGTTCCCTGAGACACACATAATAAATTTATTTTAAAAACATTTTGCCTGACAGGCCACTAAAAATAATTCAGAGAAAACAGTATCCTGTAATGTGCTTCAATTAAAATCATTGTTAACAACGCACAGAAGCAAATAATATCCTACAGATATTAATTTATATTTATTTATTGGCTTAAGTTGCAAACTGCCCTTCAGTAACAAAACTTCTGGGGGGGCAGAGAATTAAAAAACCTTTCTAGCTAATTTTAAATTTTTTAAATTAATTAAAATAAGCTACCCATAGCTGAAGGCTTTGACTATTGAAATGATGCCCCAAATTTATATATCCTATAGTGGGTAACAGATTTATTTAGTTTAACAACAACAACAACCTTTGTTCCTGAATGCTTCTGGTGAGATAACAATATTTATGAAAGTGATATTGTTTCTGATATCCGTCTGTCTCGGGAGGCAATGCAAAAGTGCACCTTTGGAGGCAAGTCAAACTGTTGGAGAGTTGCAGCGCCTGCTGTGGCCGTAGAGACCAATGCGGGAGAGAGATGTTTTATTGCCGACAGGGCAGATGAAGGGGCCCATTTGTGCGGCTGCAGATGCCCCATGGCGTTCCTTCTCTCTGCCCTCCTCCCAGTGCTCATTCCTCCTCTGGTCACTGCTGCAGCTACACAACCTGCCTGTCTGTCTGTCTCCAGGCACTGCGATCACCTGCAAAGGATTCCCATACGGCGGGGTTAATGTGCTTTGCAGTGAGCTCAACACACAGGCCTGGCAGACCTTCTTCATGCTATTGGTTGTGATAATAATGAGGGTGATGATGTAGTAATATTTATTTATATTTATTTAGAAGACATCTGACATATATACTCTGGTTTCTCTTCAGATCGTATAAATCTTTCACCTTTTATTTAGAAGACATCTGAAGGCAGCCCTGTTTAGGGAAGCTTTTAATGTTTGATGCATTACTGTATTTTAGTGTTTTGTTGAAAGCCGCCCAGAGTGGCTGGGGAAGCCCAGCCAGATGGGGGGAGTGTAAATAATATATTATTATTATTATTATTATTATTATTATTATTATTATTATTATTTGCCCTGACTTTTAGGAGAAGCCCTCTTGATGCATCTTACAATAAAATTCTTAAAATGATTGGCTAAACACATAACAACAACAGCATAAGATAAAATTGAATAGGGTGCCAGCAATAAAATCAATTAACAGCTTGGTGGATTAAAAAAACAAACAAACACACATTTAGAAGTCATAGGAAAGGGGCTCAAGTGAAGCTCCTGGGGGAGGAAATGCCTCACAGTACGTTAAAGTAACATATAACTAAAATCTAAAATGAAACAGTAGACCATAGTATAGACCTGGGTTGGCTAACATTGTCCTCCATATATTATTGGACTCCCAACTCCCATCAGCCCCAAAAAGCATGGCCAACAGTCAAGGGTGATGTGAGATGTAGTTTAGCAACATCTGGAAGGACACAGGTTTGCCACCTCCTGGTCTAGACTGGTCTAGAGAGAGCACAGTTAGTTGTGTTTGTCTCTGTCTGAAATCAGTGGGGAGTGTGATCTCAGCTATAAAATACACTTTACTGAAAGTAATACTACTAATAATAATTTATTATTTATACCCCTCCCATCTGGCTGGGCTTCCCCAGCCACTCTGGGCAGCTTCCAACAAAATATTAAAATACAGTAATGCATCAAACATTAAAAGCTTCCCTAAACAGGGCTGCCTTCAGATGTCTTCAAAAGTGTGGTAGCTGTTTTTCTCTTTGACATCTGGTGGGAGGGCGTTCCACAGGGCAGGTGCCACCACTGAGAAGGCCCTTTGCCTGGTTCCCTGTAACTTGGCTTCTTGCAGAGAGGGAACCACCAGAAGGCCCTCGGCGCTGGACCTCAGTGTCCGGGCAGAACGAAGGGGGTGGAGATGCTCCTTCAGGTCCACTGGGCCAAGGCCAGTAAAGTCAATTTACCTATTCAACATATGGATCTACTAGCTTCTAGTTGGGAAGGTCACAGCCTTAAGCATGCCTAATTGTAAACTGCAACCATAGGAAATAACTGCAGCCATCATGAAATATAAACGTATTTAGTTAGTGCTGCTGCCTGCTCATCATTGATGATGCAACGTCTGCTGAAAGTGAAAGATCTCTGGAACTGACTGACTGACACTTCGATTGATTGATTGATTGATTGATTGATTGAATTTCTTCCCCATTTTTCACCATGAGGTCTCAGGGTGGGTTACAGCAAAAAACATACCATGCCTTATTTTGAGGTGACTGTCAGCCCTCAATCAGCTGAGCTTGCAAATGGAGCAAATGTGTGGGATCTACAATAAAATGTTATGGTGTACCCACACTCATAGTAACAGGAGTGCAAACTTCTGGAGCAGGGGTAGC
Source organism: Podarcis gaigeae (assembly GCF_964106915.1). NCBI lineage: Eukaryota > Metazoa > Chordata > Lepidosauria > Squamata > Lacertidae > Podarcis > Podarcis gaigeae. Next base: position 3,152,531 of record NC_139693.1, read on the forward strand.
TACCATATTGGCTCTCTCCCATCCCGGCCTTGGGGCAGAGGATGGGGGACTAAGTATGGGGCGGACTACGTATGGGGCGGGCACCGCTTTGCGCACTCCTGGCGCTGTTTGCCCCAAGCTCCTGGCTGTTGCGAATATAAGCTGCACTTTAACTTTTCACGGCCGGAATTTGGGGGTAAAGTGAGGTTTATATTTAGGCCAATACGGTAATTTGTGACCCTCCATGTGTTTTTGGATTCCCATCACCCAGGATCACTGGCCACACTGGTTGGGGCTTAAAGGAGCTGGAGTCGACTCCAACAGCATCTAGAGGGGAAAGTGGCAGAACGAAAGAGCAATGTCTGGGAATACTTACAAAGTGAACTCTCTTTTTTTTAGAGGGAAGAGAATGTGTGAGTCATATGATTTCTGTTTGATGCTGGGGATCACTGTGGGCATAACATGTAGTGTGTTCACTTACCACTTTAATGCATAATACAGTCATAATTAATGTTTTTAAATTTAATTACATGAAATACAAATCATGTTTTTATTCACACATATGACTAAAGCATTATGACACATCTTTCAGGTTCATGAAGTCTAGGCAAATAAATCCCATTCACATAATTTTGATAATGTTGATGTTATTTGTCGGAAACATTTAAGCCAGGAATTTTCTTCGACGGTATCAGCTAGTGTCGTAAACAAAATCTGCCTTTATTCCTTTATGGGGTACACAAGAGCCCTTATAGAGTCCTTTGCAAGTTCTCCATCGGTAGGAGAAAATAACAGAGGCCAACCAGAGAATATTGAGAAGCAAAGCAGCTGGTAAGCCTGATCTTTATTGATCTGTTGCAACAGGGTCCTCCCCTCACAGGCAGGAGAAGGAGGAGGACCCAGAACAAAGGTGTGCCCGCCCTTATATAGACTTTTGGAATTGTCCACCCTGGAGTCCAAGACCACCCCCAGAAACATCATACATACGTCACAGGGGGCTGTCTAAAACAGAATCCTGAGTGTGTTGTTTATCTCCTGTCTGGCAGGTTACCTGCTTGCATTATCTGGATTTTGGCCACTCTTTTGTTGTTGTTGTTGTTTAGTCGTGTCCGACTCTTCGTGACCCCATGGCACTCCTGTCTTCCACTGCCTCCTGCAGTTTGGTCAAACTCATGCTGGTCTCTTCGAGAACACTGTCCCACCATCTTGTCCTCTGTCCTCCCCTTCTCCTCGTGCCCTCCATCTTTCCCAACATCAGGGTCTTTTCCAGGGAGTCTTCTCTTCTCATGAGGTGGCCAAAGTCTTGGAGCCTCAGCTTCAGGATCTGTCCTTCCAGTGAGCACTCAGGGCTGATTTCCTTCAGAATGGAGAGGTTTGATCTTCTTGCAGTCCATGGGACTCTCAAGAGTCTCCTCCAGCACCATAATTCAAAAGCATCAATTCTTCGGCGATCAGCCTTCTTTATGGTCCAGCTATCACTTCCATACATCACTACTGGGAAAACCATGGCTTTAACTATACGGACCTTTGTTGGCATGGTGATGTCTCTGCTTTTTAAGATGCTGTCTAGGTTGACCTTTGTTGGCAAGGTGATGTCTCTGCTTTTTAACATGCTGTCTAGGTTTTGCCATCGCCTTTAAGTTATAACTACTTAATTCCAGGTCACAGGCTCACCCTATTCACACCTTAAATGTTCCCTTAAGGCAGGATTTGTGAGCACAGAGACAATGGGGAGGTTTTTAAAGTTCTCCCCTCCTTGCAGAGGAACATTTGGTCAGTTTGGGAGAGTCCTGATATCAGGAATCACAAGACAGAGAAACCAGTAGGATTCAATCTCACAAGATCCCAAAGTAGCTGTCTTATTGCAAAAGAATTTCAGAAATAGACTGGAAAGAGAAGTTGCTGAATTGCAACTTATTACCAAACTTAAAACCATGGAGAGGCCTGGTCTGAATAGAGACATTGGATTCTTATCTCATTATACATCTCACCCCTTGCTTTTTCCTGTAAGACCAACTGCAATCGTTAACAGTCATCAACAGGTTTACCACACCTATCAGCCAATCACCCATTCCCAACACCCTTCTGAGTAATACAGTGGTACCTCGGGTTACATACGCTTCAGGTTACAGACTCCGCTAATCCAGAAATAGTACCTTGGGTTAAGAACTTTGCTTCAGGATGAGAACAGAAATCGTGCTCCGGCGGCGCAGCAGCAGGAGGCCCCATTAGCTAAAGTGGTGCTTCAGGTTAAGAACAGTTTCAGGTTAAGAACGGACCTCCAGAACGAATTAAGTACTTAATCCGAGGTACCACTGTACCCCTCCCCACCCTCTCACTATATATAAGGATCCGTGACTTCTGTTTCAGTGTATCTGAAGAAGCGCGCATGCACACGAAAGCTCATACCAATAACAAACTTAGTTGGTCTCGAAGGTGCTACTGGAAAGAATTTTTTTAATTTCCTGTACTGTTTCAGACATATGGTTTATGTATTTATGTACGTGTTTGCCTTGTTAATTTAATTTATATATATTTGAGACCTTAAATTCTTATAACAATAGTAATGTACAATAGCCACAAATCAGTGCACAGTTACGCATGCTTGTCCCATGGAAAGGAAGATTCACATTACACATCTGAGGCATGGTCAATGCATATTTAAAGCACATGACTTTCTCCAAGGTATCCTGGGTGCTGTCGTGTCCCTTTCACAGAGCTAGAATTCCTAAGACCCTTAAACTACAGTTCCCAAGATTATTTGGGGGAAGTCAAGTGCTTTAAATGTGTGTTAGGTGTGTGCTTTTAATGTGTGGTGTGAGTCTTCAAAATACCAACAAGAAACCATCCTTTTTCAGTTGATTTATTCAGTTAATTTAATTGGTTAGATCATGGGTAGGCAAACTAAGGCCCGGGGCTGGATCAGGCCCAATTGCCTTCTAAATCTGGCCCGCTGATGGTCCAGGAATCAGCATGTTTTTACATGAGTAGAATGTGTCTTTTTATTTAAAATGCACCTCTGGGTTATTTGTGGGGCCTGCCTGGTGTTTTTACATGAGTAGAATGTGTGCTTTTATTTAAAACATCTCTGTGTTATTTGTGGGGCATAGGAATTTGTTTTTGTTTTTTTTTCAAAATATAGTCCCGCCCCCCCACAAGGTCTGAGGGACAGTAGACTGGCCCCCTGCTGGAAAAGTTTGCTGACCCCTGGGTTAGATTAATCCAGTGGCGTAGCGTGGGTTGTCAGCACCCGGGGCAAGGCAAGTAATTTGCGCCCCCTAACCCGTGGATTTGCGCCCCCTAACCCCCAGATGTTGCGCCTGGTGCGGCCGCCCCCCCCCTGCACCCTCCACGCTATGCCACTGGATTAATCCAATAAAACTGCCCAGCATCAATTGGATGATGATGATGATGATGATAACAATAACAACAACAATAATAGTAATGACGGTGATAATAGTATATAGACTATAATAATGATGATGATAATGATATAAGTATATAGACTAGTAGAGGGAGGCTGGGCAACTCAGCTAGTTTGGGTGAGAGATTTGCATTGGGTGAGAATCTTTTTCATTCCACCTATTGTTATAATAATTTTGTGACTAAGGACTGGTGTCTGAGTTTACTTTCTTCTTCTCTACCAGTGCCTTTTCTTCCTGTATTGTATCTTTCAAATGGTAAGCTTAAAGCAACGACTATCTCATTTCCAATCTTTGGAAGTCACCCCTGGGAGCCACTTTCAGTCGAAAAGTGGAATCTGAATGCTTTAATTAATTATAAAATCAACAGATAGCAAACATGATCTCTTCTGCCATGCAGGAGGGTATATCTCTTCTAAGAGCTTGCCTTCAACACATACTCTGATAGTGATACAAAATAAGCTTTCTGCAGTAGATCAGCAACGGATTAAAGAAGCCAGTAAAATTAGAAGCATTTATAATGTATATCCCCTTTTACAAGCTTTCCTCAGTCTTTAATCGAAGACCCTGTTCCCAGATCACCTAGAATCCGCCATGTGTTCCCACGGTTTCACCTTTCCTGTTTTTTGAGGACTCTCGTATTTTCTAGCTTATTTTTAAAATTGTTTTCCAAATTTAAGCCTAAACCCCACAACAAATTCTATTATGTGCTGTAGTCCAATTTATTCCCAATCTTTAAACTGCAAAAAAACACACACCACAACCATAAAACATGGAGTGATTAAGTATTTCCAAATTTTTACATACATTTTTAAATTGATTTCAAATATGTCTGATTATCTAAAGTAAAAAATGGACACACTTTTAAAAATATCTCAGAAGGGCATTCAGAGCTGCTAAAGTCATTAAATAAGTGCACTTTTATGAGCATTTACCACCACAAAGCATTTAGGTTTCTGCAAATGGAATAGAAAACAAGACCCCAGAAGATGACAGTTAATGGGATAGAGATTAATAAAATGTATATCACATATTCTTGCCTTTTAAAATTAACATAAGAAATGGAGAGATGCATGAAAGAAGACATGACAAATAAAAGGATAATATTATTCCTTCTTTCAGCTGTGAAATCCTAGAGGATATTTGTTCCTTGGCCACTCGAATCTAGTGATAACCAAATTACAGGACTGTAGTTGTGTTACGTGCACAACATTTGTCACGGGCATATTTAACAGGATTTCCTTTGGTCAACATAAGAAGAGCAGACTAGGTCAGGCTAGTGGTGGCCTATGTAGTCCAGGACCTAAGGGAGAAACGTGCTAAGAGGAAGGCACGCTTGGCAAATCCACACCGTGATCAACTCCGGCCCGGAAACCAATGTCCCCACTGTGGAAGGACGTGAGGATCCAGAATTGGCCTCCACAGTTACTTACGGACTCATGGTAAAAACGTGTTTATGGACCAAAGACTTTGGGTATAATATACAGTTAAAAGATTGGGAAAAATTGTGGAAAGAAGGATTAAAGAACTGCATGCAATGCCTTAAAAGAAAATGTGATGAAAATGATGTACAGGTGGTATATTACTCCTGTGAAATTAGCTAAAATGTATAAAGTTAGTAATAAATGTTGGAAATGTAAAGAAAAAGAAGGAACATTTTATCACGTGGTGGGAATGTGAAAAAGTTATGGGAAATGATATATAATGAGATGAAAAAGATGTTGAAATATACATTTATTAAGAAACCAGAAGTATTTTTACTTGGCATTGTAGGAGATGATATAAATAGAAAGGATTGTTTTTATATGCTATGATGGCGGCAAGAATATTATTGGCACAAAAATGGAAGCAAGAAGAATTACTGACGAAAGAAGAATGGAGGATTAAATTGATGGACTATGCAGAATTAGATAAATTAACAGGAAGGATCCAAAACTTGCGGGACCAGAGATTCTCAGAAGACTGGAGTAAATTTACGAACTATTTGAAAAGCGACTGTGATGAACAGATTACGCTAGTAGGTTTGCAAAAAGTTTTGTAATTATTTGAAATATTGCAAGAAAGATAATGAGGAGAATTATTAGTTAAGGACAATTAAAGGTAATATGAAGTTAAGAAATGCATAATAAGTGATAAAGAACGAAAAATCATCAGAGGTGTTGACCGAAGTCTAAAAATATTGTATAAGAGGAGAAGTTATGTTGTAAGACTGTTGGAACTGATATGTTAAAAAATTAATAAAAATGTGTGTATGTTTGTGTGTGTATGTGTGTATGTACCGTATTTTTCGCCCTATAGGACGCACTTTTCCCCCTCCAAAAATGAAGGGGAAATGTGTGTGCGTCCTATGGGGCGAATGCAGGCTTTCACTGAAGCCTGGAGAGCGAGGGGGGGTCAGTGCGCACCGACCCCTCTCGCTCTCCAGGCTTCAGGAAGCTATCCGCAAGCCGTGGGAGAGCTGCGCAACTTCTTTTTTTAAAAAAAATAATATTTATTAGTTTTCCAACAATTTAAACACTACCCCAAAAAAATAAACAATACAATACAAAAACAAAAACACTACATAACACTGACACATTAAACTAACAAAACAAAACAAAGACAGTTTAAAAACACATCAAACAATTTCAATATCTTATCTTTCATTCACTTGTTTCAACGACCTCCTCACACCTCCCTTTTCGTATTCCACTTCTGTTAATTGTTTCATCAATTCCTTTCCATCTTCCTCTGTTTTCTGTCCTATAATTATCTTAACATATTCTAACCTTATTTTTTCCTTTAATACACTAATAATCTATTTATACTTAATTCCTTATAACATTTCTACTAAAGCCATATAACTTCATTCCCACATTTTTCTAACATTCATTAATTTTACAATATTTCTGTAAATAGTCTTTAAACTTTTTCCAGTCTTCTTCCACCAACTCTTCTCCCTGGTCTCGGATTCTGCCGGTCATTTCCGCCAGTTCCATATAGTCCATCAACTTCATCTGCCATTCTTCCCGGGTGGGTAAATCTTGTGTCTTCCAATATTTCGCGATGAGTATTCTTGCTGCTGTTGTTGCATACGAGAGCTGCGCAACTTCGCGCAGCTCTCCCACGGCTTTTGGAGAGCTGCCTGCACCCCGAAGCCTGGGAGCGCACTGAGCTCAGTGGCCCCCAGGCTTTGTGCTTCGTGCGGCTCTCCCACGGCTTGTGGAGAGCTGCCTGTTCTGGGGGCTGGGACCGGGGGAAGCTCAGGCTTCCCCCACCCCAGCCCCGCGCCTGGAGGGGGAAAATATTTTTTTTCTTTATTTCCCCCCCAAAAAACTAGGTGCGCCCTATGGGCCGAAAAATACGGTATATAGTGGTATCTCGGGTTAAGAACTGAATTTGTTCTGGAGGTCCGTTCTTAACCTGAAACTGTTCATAACCTGAAGCACCACTTTAGCTAATGGAGCCTCCTGCTGATTTCTCATCCTGAAGCAAAGTTCTTAACCCAAGGTACTATTTCTGGATTAGCAGAGTCTGTAACCTGAAGCATATGCGACCTGAAGCGTCTGTAACCCAAGGTACCACTGTATATGTATGTATGTATATATATATATATATATGCTTTCGTAGATTTTCACGGGTACAGGAATGCAGGTTTTGGTGTCCTCGGGTGTCTTCCCGTGTAAAAGTTGGGGTGTCTAGGCGACGTTTCGACGAGGTCTCACTCGTCATCTTCAGGCTGGTGCTTTCGGCTTCTTGTTACTGGAACAGAGCGGGATCTCAATGTTTGAGTTCCTATAAATACTGTAGAGGGGGTGTGGTGTCTAGCCTCCAATGTTCTGGGCAGAGAGGCCTGGGAACTTCCTCTCTGCCCAGAACATTGGAGGCTAGACACCACACCCCCTCTACAGTATTTATAGGAACTCAAACATTGAGATCCCGCTCTGTTCCAGTAACAAGAAGCCGAAAGCACCAGCCTGAAGATGACGAGTGAGACCTCGTCGAAACGTCGCCTAGACACCCCAACTTTTACACGGGAAGACACCCGAGGACACCAAAACCTGCATATATATATATATATATATATATATATATGTGTGTGTGTGTGTGTGTATGTGTGTGTGTGTGTGTATATATAACCGTGTTTATGGAAGACAATCTTACTTTTCTACGAGGGATCGCCAAAGATGTAGTCCAGCATTCTGTTCTCACAGGGGCCAGCTAGATGCCAAGGAGAAACCCAAAAGCATGTTACTGGAAAAATCCGAGGGCTCCCTTGGACAAAAAGTAAAGACACCAACCAGAGTAAATTGAAGCAAATCAGCAGCCTGTAGGCTTGGTCTTTATTGAAGAAAGACTGTCGCGACAGGGTGTTCCCCTCACTTGCAGGTGAGAGGAAAGACACAGAAAAATGGTGTGCAAGGTCTTATAAAAACTTTTGGAATCCCATCCTGTAAGTCAAGCCCACTCCCAGAAACATCATGTATACATTACAGAAAGGAGGGGTTGAGGGAGGGGTGGTGGTGGTAACCTGAGTGTCCTGTCACCTGGCTGGTTCCCTTCTCTCCCCCTCCCCATGAGTCGCTTCCAGGAGACAAAGGGGCGTTTGCAGTTTCCTGCCCCCAGAGGGAAGATCTGATCATTGTCCTTTGCTTCAGTCCATGCTGAATCCACTCCCATATGCAAGTTCTTTGTGATCTTGATTGTCTTCTGTCTGGGACCATCAGGGTTGGCATAGCAACTGGGCAGGGCTCCTGTGGATGTGCTGGGATGGTGAAGGGATTATGGCTGACCAGAACCAAGCCATCCCCCTTTGATAGTCCTTGTCATATGGAGTAAAATAAAAATGGAACAGTGCAAATCCGATGTATGGCTGATTTTTCTATGAATCTACAACAGAAGTGTGGCGTATGTAGTGTGTGAGCATGAGTGTGTGTAAAGCCTGTGTACAAACTGGATGATGGGGGGGGGGGGGTTCCTGCTACAAGCAGGACCTGAGCACAACAGCCCAACTCTCTCTCCTCCTGTGGGTTCCAGCAACTGGCATTCGGAGATGTACTACTGCCTCTGACAGAGGAGCGAGAGCCTGGCCACTTAATCGCAACTGACAGCTTCACCCTCCATGAATTGGTCTAGCCCTCTTTTAAAGCCATAGCTCACCTGGTAGGGCATGAGACACTTAATCTCGGGGTCATGGGTTGGAGCCCAGCGTTGGGCAAAAGATTTCTGCGTTGCAGGGGGTTGAACTAGGTGACCTTCGTGGTTCCTTCCATCTCTACCATTCTATGATTCTAAGCCCATCAGTATCACTGGTGGGAGTGTCAGATGTAAAAAGGCAGATGGGGACTATTGCTAGAATGGTATACAAAAGACGAAGTAAAGGAATCAATGATAAAATGGGCAATTGATATTGGGCATAACATTGAATTGGATGCGTGGAAAAGATTATGGAAGGAGGGTTTGAGATTTACAGGATGCATGGCTTTAAAGGAAAACTTGCTAAAAATGATGTATAGATGGCATTTGACGCCAGTAAAATTAGCTAAAACGTATAGGAAAAAAGAAAGAAAATGTTGGAAATGTAAAAAGGCACATGGGGACTATTTCCATATGTGGTGGACCTGCGATAAGGTAAAAAAAAAATGGGAATCAATTTATAATGAACTCAAAGAAATATTTAGATATACCTTCCCCAAAAGACCGGAAGCGTGTCTATTAGGCTTAATAGGAACAGAAATTAAAATAGAAGATCAAAATTTGTTCATGTATGCTACAGCTGCCGCGAGGACCCTTCTGGCCCAAAGATGGAAAGTACAAGATATACCAACTATTCAGGATTGGCAGGCGAAGTTGACAGAATATGCAGAGCTTGCCAAACTGTCAGGGAGGATCCGGGACCAGGGAGATCAAAGATACCAATATAACTGGAGTAAATTTATTGAATATTTAAAGAAGAATTGTAAAGAGGTCAAGACACTAGCAGGATTGACATAATACCTCCAATGTATAATAGTACTAATATGAGAATGATGTGCGTGATGAAAAGAGGATAAATATACCAGTTGTGGGGAGGGAGGGGGGTCGCGACTCGGCAGAGTCAAAGGGAATGTATGGTGCTATGACAATTTGTTGGAAAAGAATATGTAAGGAAAACAATAAAAATTCACTTGGGGGGAAAAAAAGATGCTGGGGGTGGTTGCTCGTGAGTAACCAGGCAGGACTCTGACCTGGCTTTTACAGGTTTTATTGTGCAAACTATTTACAGTGCAGACCTACCAAGTTCATGTCCGTCTCAGTCACTTGCAGAATCTGGGAGTGGCCCCTTCCGGCTTCTCCCCCAACATAAGAACTTCGGCACCCCAAGGCTCCTCCTCCCCTCCTTGCGTTTCACCCCTCTGCGCAAGCTGGGCGACGGAAGTGGCGTGCGTCCCTCCTGGCCGGTCTGGCCAGGTGAGGCGCTGGGGCTCTCTGAGGGAGAAGAGTTGGTGGAAGAAGATTGGAAAAAATTTAAAGTTTATCTACAGAAACATTGTAAAATTAAGGAATGTTAGAAGGATGTTGGAATGAAGTTATGTGGTTTTAGCAGAAATGTTATAAAGGATTAAGTAAAAATAGATTGTTAATTGGTGAAAGGAGAGAATGTAAAGTTACACTATATTAAGATAAATTATAGGACAAAAACTGGGAAAGATGGAAAGGATTTGCTGAAATAGCTAACCGAACTAGAATACAAAAAAGGGAGGTGTGAGGAGGTTAAGGAAACAAGCAAATGAAAGATCAGTCATGGGAAGGTTTGATGTGTTTTTTAATTGTTTTTATTTTTCTCTTTTTGTTTTCTTTCCTTTTTTCTTCTTTTTTCTTATTGTGATGTGTTGTTTTGTTTTTGCTTAATTTGGTGTTTTTTCTTTTCTAATTTTGTAACCTTTAAAACTTTAATAAATATTACTTTAAAAAAAAAAAGGAACTGGGGCTCTCTGCATCATCCTCGAGCCCTTTCCTTCCAGCCCGGCCAGGTGAGGCGCTGGGGCTCTCAGCATCATCCTCAAGCCCTTTCCTTCCAGCCTGGCTAGGTGAGGCACTGGGGCTCTCTGCATCATCCTCAAGCCCTTTCCTTCCAGCCTGGCCAGTTGAGGCACTGGGGCTCTCAGCATCTTCCTTGAGCCCTTTCCTTCCAGCCTGGCCAGGTGAGGTGCTGGGACTCTCAGCATCATCCTCAAGCCCTTTCCTTCCAGCCTGGCCAGGTGAGGCCCTGGGGCTCTCAGCATCATCCTCAAGCACTTTCCTTCCAGCCTGGCCAGGTGAGGCACTGGGGCTCTCTGCATCATCCTCAAGCCCTTTCCTTCCAGCCTGGCCAGGTGAGGCCCTTTTTCCTCGGTTTTCCAACAGATGCAAAAGCTCTGGAGGTTTGGTTCGGCTCCGCTGTTGGGAACTCATTGGCGCTCAAGTAGAAGCGTGGAAGGCTGTACCGTTTCATCAAACAAACAAGTGTTGAAAAGAAGCGAGGCATCAGAAATAACCCTGCCACTGGGATTTTGTAGACTGATTATTTAAATTATGTATACATACATGCAGACATACATACATATATATATATTTAGAAGCATTTGAGATTACTCAACTACACCGAAGTCTCCATGGATTTCAACCCATTATGTGGGCAGTCTTACTTTTTCCCACTAGATGATCAGTTGTCTCTTGGGACATTTAATTAATTAATAACTTATTTAATAATTATTTAGTAACGTTCCAATAATGGCTTTGCACTCAAAGAACTTATGAGACAGCTCACATCCATAACTTTTCATGACAGGATTGCCTAAAAAAACTGCAGATCGCAATAAAATCATCATTCCGGTTGAAAGCAGGTCCAAACAGAGCATGTGTTGAACAGCCCACACACACCCCACTCCGAAAAAATAAATAAATGTCCAAATGGCCTGGTGGAGACAAAAGTGTTCTAAAGTCAAAAAGAAGACACTAATAGCATAGTTATCAAAGAGAACAGCATTTGATACAATGTGATCAGGAAAAATAAACATGCTCCGTCACATCAGGCCAAAAAAATTGATGTCTACATAAACCTTGACTATAATGAGGGATTATGTGGGGTTTTGGAGGATTAAAAAAATTATCAGTCATTAGTTTACTTCATCATTCGGATTGACCCAAACTTTTAAAGCCATCAAAATGGACTGAGGTCTAAGACTTGCCAGTGACTTTGGCAGAAAATCAAAATGGCACCCTTGGCTACTACAGAGGTGGACTTAGGGGAGCACCATGGGTTTGGTCGCCCTTGGCTTGGAGCGTTGGGGGCACCTCAACTATGAGGTAGAATGGAAGGTGAGAGGCGGGGGGCACTGAATTTTGGCATTTTGCAGGGTGCCGCAGAAATTTGAGATTCCCAAGTTCTGCCACTGAATGCAGTAAGAATATATATAATAAGTGAAATACTGTAGTTGACGATTGGCTGACTTTTTACAGAATCTGTCTTCTTAAAACTGGGGTCACTGTGCTTAATGATAGAAATTGATGGTAGAAATCCAAATGAGGAAGATCCCTTTGTAAATAGTTTGTGGCTCCTGGGATTTTACCTCTGAATTAATACCTATAATTTCCATTGTCTTGTTGACAAGACACTGAACACAGTTGTTCCTGTTGTATACGTTGAGCAAGTGCCCAGAGGCTCCGTCCTACTCGACCAAACATTTTAACGCTGAAGGTCTTTAGCTAGTAGTTAATTACAGCTAGATATGTAGGTGGCAAAGTGTGCTGGCTTAACACCTGTGTCTCATAACGACTTAATCGTCCCCTAGTGCAATATTACTTGGGCTGCTTTGCCACAACAGATTCTGTTAGTTGGAAATTATGAATGAAGGGCCAACAAATTTCTGTAGCTCTGGGCACTATAAAGGTGTTAAAGGTGTTTTATTATGTTTCCACAGCGAGTGGGCAATGCCACAAAGTCAACAAGCCAGCAAATTCCAGTGGATACCCAAAGTTTTATTTAAAAGCAGCAACTTCCCAGCATGTTTCAAGCAGAGGTTACGCTGTATCTGTAAATGCTTCTTTGGTTTCCCCTCAAACTAGACGGATCAGAAAGACAACTCGTTTTGATAAAGATGTTGCATTGCCAAGACCTGAACTGCAGCCAAGGGGAACGCCAGCTGGCAGCAGGATCGCAGCATTATCATATTGATTGCAATATGTGTAGCCCTTTATGAAAACGGCAAGAAGTTATTGGCAGCTTTAGGAGAGGCAATAAGTCTTCGTCAGAACAGGTAAATATTGGTTCCTTCAAAACATACTAGTTCAAAAGCCAGTTTCCAACCTCCTGTCATGCTGTCATGTGACCAACAGAATTCAAAATGAATTCAAATGAAGGGGCAGTCTTGATTCTGAATAGATGGTGTCGCCTAAGCTGTCTCACATACCACATCCATAAAAATGATAGCATTGTGTTAGTTATGCAAAATATGTTCCCTGAGACACACATAATAAATTTATTTTAAAAACATTTTGCCTGACAGGCCACTAAAAATAATTCAGAGAAAACAGTATCCTGTAATGTGCTTCAATTAAAATCATTGTTAACAACGCACAGAAGCAAATAATATCCTACAGATATTAATTTATATTTATTTATTGGCTTAAGTTGCAAACTGCCCTTCAGTAACAAAACTTCTGGGGGGGCAGAGAATTAAAAAACCTTTCTAGCTAATTTTAAATTTTTTAAATTAATTAAAATAAGCTACCCATAGCTGAAGGCTTTGACTATTGAAATGATGCCCCAAATTTATATATCCTATAGTGGGTAACAGATTTATTTAGTTTAACAACAACAACAACCTTTGTTCCTGAATGCTTCTGGTGAGATAACAATATTTATGAAAGTGATATTGTTTCTGATATCCGTCTGTCTCGGGAGGCAATGCAAAAGTGCACCTTTGGAGGCAAGTCAAACTGTTGGAGAGTTGCAGCGCCTGCTGTGGCCGTAGAGACCAATGCGGGAGAGAGATGTTTTATTGCCGACAGGGCAGATGAAGGGGCCCATTTGTGCGGCTGCAGATGCCCCATGGCGTTCCTTCTCTCTGCCCTCCTCCCAGTGCTCATTCCTCCTCTGGTCACTGCTGCAGCTACACAACCTGCCTGTCTGTCTGTCTCCAGGCACTGCGATCACCTGCAAAGGATTCCCATACGGCGGGGTTAATGTGCTTTGCAGTGAGCTCAACACACAGGCCTGGCAGACCTTCTTCATGCTATTGGTTGTGATAATAATGAGGGTGATGATGTAGTAATATTTATTTATATTTATTTAGAAGACATCTGACATATATACTCTGGTTTCTCTTCAGATCGTATAAATCTTTCACCTTTTATTTAGAAGACATCTGAAGGCAGCCCTGTTTAGGGAAGCTTTTAATGTTTGATGCATTACTGTATTTTAGTGTTTTGTTGAAAGCCGCCCAGAGTGGCTGGGGAAGCCCAGCCAGATGGGGGGAGTGTAAATAATATATTATTATTATTATTATTATTATTATTATTATTATTATTATTATTTGCCCTGACTTTTAGGAGAAGCCCTCTTGATGCATCTTACAATAAAATTCTTAAAATGATTGGCTAAACACATAACAACAACAGCATAAGATAAAATTGAATAGGGTGCCAGCAATAAAATCAATTAACAGCTTGGTGGATTAAAAAAACAAACAAACACACATTTAGAAGTCATAGGAAAGGGGCTCAAGTGAAGCTCCTGGGGGAGGAAATGCCTCACAGTACGTTAAAGTAACATATAACTAAAATCTAAAATGAAACAGTAGACCATAGTATAGACCTGGGTTGGCTAACATTGTCCTCCATATATTATTGGACTCCCAACTCCCATCAGCCCCAAAAAGCATGGCCAACAGTCAAGGGTGATGTGAGATGTAGTTTAGCAACATCTGGAAGGACACAGGTTTGCCACCTCCTGGTCTAGACTGGTCTAGAGAGAGCACAGTTAGTTGTGTTTGTCTCTGTCTGAAATCAGTGGGGAGTGTGATCTCAGCTATAAAATACACTTTACTGAAAGTAATACTACTAATAATAATTTATTATTTATACCCCTCCCATCTGGCTGGGCTTCCCCAGCCACTCTGGGCAGCTTCCAACAAAATATTAAAATACAGTAATGCATCAAACATTAAAAGCTTCCCTAAACAGGGCTGCCTTCAGATGTCTTCAAAAGTGTGGTAGCTGTTTTTCTCTTTGACATCTGGTGGGAGGGCGTTCCACAGGGCAGGTGCCACCACTGAGAAGGCCCTTTGCCTGGTTCCCTGTAACTTGGCTTCTTGCAGAGAGGGAACCACCAGAAGGCCCTCGGCGCTGGACCTCAGTGTCCGGGCAGAACGAAGGGGGTGGAGATGCTCCTTCAGGTCCACTGGGCCAAGGCCAGTAAAGTCAATTTACCTATTCAACATATGGATCTACTAGCTTCTAGTTGGGAAGGTCACAGCCTTAAGCATGCCTAATTGTAAACTGCAACCATAGGAAATAACTGCAGCCATCATGAAATATAAACGTATTTAGTTAGTGCTGCTGCCTGCTCATCATTGATGATGCAACGTCTGCTGAAAGTGAAAGATCTCTGGAACTGACTGACTGACACTTCGATTGATTGATTGATTGATTGATTGATTGAATTTCTTCCCCATTTTTCACCATGAGGTCTCAGGGTGGGTTACAGCAAAAAACATACCATGCCTTATTTTGAGGTGACTGTCAGCCCTCAATCAGCTGAGCTTGCAAATGGAGCAAATGTGTGGGATCTACAATAAAATGTTATGGTGTACCCACACTCATAGTAACAGGAGTGCAAACTTCTGGAGCAGGGGTAGCTACCATATTGGCTCTCTCCCATCCCGGCCTTGGGGCAGAGGATGGGGGACTAAGTATGGGGCGGACTACGTATGGGGCGGGCACCGCTTTGCGCACTCCTGGCGCTGTTTGCCCCAAGCTCCTGGCTGTTGCGAATATAAGCTGCACTTTAACTTTTCACGGCCGGAATTTGGGGGTAAAGTGAGGTTTATATTTAGGCCAATACGGTAATTTGTGACCCTCCATGTGTTTTTGGATTCCCATCACCCAGGATCACTGGCCACACTGGTTGGGGCTTAAAGGAGCTGGAGTCGACTCCAACAGCATCTAGAGGGGAAAGTGGCAGAACGAAAGAGCAATGTCTGGGAATACTTACAAAGTGAACTCTCTTTTTTTTAGAGGGAAGAGAATGTGTGAGTCATATGATTTCTGTTTGATGCTGGGGATCACTGTGGGCATAACATGTAGTGTGTTCACTTACCACTTTAATGCATAATACAGTCATAATTAATGTTTTTAAATTTAATTACATGAAATACAAATCATGTTTTTATTCACACATATGACTAAAGCATTATGACACATCTTTCAGGTTCATGAAGTCTAGGCAAATAAATCCCATTCACATAATTTTGATAATGTTGATGTTATTTGTCGGAAACATTTAAGCCAGGAATTTTCTTCGACGGTATCAGCTAGTGTCGTAAACAAAATCTGCCTTTATTCCTTTATGGGGTACACAAGAGCCCTTATAGAGTCCTTTGCAAGTTCTCCATCGGTAGGAGAAAATAACAGAGGCCAACCAGAGAATATTGAGAAGCAAAGCAGCTGGTAAGCCTGATCTTTATTGATCTGTTGCAACAGGGTCCTCCCCTCACAGGCAGGAGAAGGAGGAGGACCCAGAACAAAGGTGTGCCCGCCCTTATATAGACTTTTGGAATTGTCCACCCTGGAGTCCAAGACCACCCCCAGAAACATCATACATACGTCACAGGGGGCTGTCTAAAACAGAATCCTGAGTGTGTTGTTTATCTCCTGTCTGGCAGGTTACCTGCTTGCATTATCTGGATTTTGGCCACTCTTTTGTTGTTGTTGTTGTTTAGTCGTGTCCGACTCTTCGTGACCCCATGGCACTCCTGTCTTCCACTGCCTCCTGCAGTTTGGTCAAACTCATGCTGGTCTCTTCGAGAACACTGTCCCACCATCTTGTCCTCTGTCCTCCCCTTCTCCTCGTGCCCTCCATCTTTCCCAACATCAGGGTCTTTTCCAGGGAGTCTTCTCTTCTCATGAGGTGGCCAAAGTCTTGGAGCCTCAGCTTCAGGATCTGTCCTTCCAGTGAGCACTCAGGGCTGATTTCCTTCAGAATGGAGAGGTTTGATCTTCTTGCAGTCCATGGGACTCTCAAGAGTCTCCTCCAGCACCATAATTCAAAAGCATCAATTCTTCGGCGATCAGCCTTCTTTATGGTCCAGCTATCACTTCCATACATCACTACTGGGAAAACCATGGCTTTAACTATACGGACCTTTGTTGGCATGGTGATGTCTCTGCTTTTTAAGATGCTGTCTAGGTTGACCTTTGTTGGCAAGGTGATGTCTCTGCTTTTTAACATGCTGTCTAGGTTTTGCCATCGCCTTTAAGTTATAACTACTTAATTCCAGGTCACAGGCTCACCCTATTCACACCTTAAATGTTCCCTTAAGGCAGGATTTGTGAGCACAGAGACAATGGGGAGGTTTTTAAAGTTCTCCCCTCCTTGCAGAGGAACATTTGGTCAGTTTGGGAGAGTCCTGATATCAGGAATCACAAGACAGAGAAACCAGTAGGATTCAATCTCACAAGATCCCAAAGTAGCTGTCTTATTGCAAAAGAATTTCAGAAATAGACTGGAAAGAGAAGTTGCTGAATTGCAACTTATTACCAAACTTAAAACCATGGAGAGGCCTGGTCTGAATAGAGACATTGGATTCTTATCTCATTATACATCTCACCCCTTGCTTTTTCCTGTAAGACCAACTGCAATCGTTAACAGTCATCAACAGGTTTACCACACCTATCAGCCAATCACCCATTCCCAACACCCTTCTGAGTAATACAGTGGTACCTCGGGTTACATACGCTTCAGGTTACAGACTCCGCTAATCCAGAAATAGTACCTTGGGTTAAGAACTTTGCTTCAGGATGAGAACAGAAATCGTGCTCCGGCGGCGCAGCAGCAGGAGGCCCCATTAGCTAAAGTGGTGCTTCAGGTTAAGAACAGTTTCAGGTTAAGAACGGACCTCCAGAACGAATTAAGTACTTAATCCGAGGTACCACTGTACCCCTCCCCACCCTCTCACTATATATAAGGATCCGTGACTTCTGTTTCAGTGTATCTGAAGAAGCGCGCATGCACACGAAAGCTCATACCAATAACAAACTTAGTTGGTCTCGAAGGTGCTACTGGAAAGAATTTTTTTAATTTCCTGTACTGTTTCAGACATATGGTTTATGTATTTATGTACGTGTTTGCCTTGTTAATTTAATTTATATATATTTGAGACCTTAAATTCTTATAACAATAGTAATGTACAATAGCCACAAATCAGTGCACAGTTACGCATGCTTGTCCCATGGAAAGGAAGATTCACATTACACATCTGAGGCATGGTCAATGCATATTTAAAGCACATGACTTTCTCCAAGGTATCCTGGGTGCTGTCGTGTCCCTTTCACAGAGCTAGAATTCCTAAGACCCTTAAACTACAGTTCCCAAGATTATTTGGGGGAAGTCAAGTGCTTTAAATGTGTGTTAGGTGTGTGCTTTTAATGTGTGGTGTGAGTCTTCAAAATACCAACAAGAAACCATCCTTTTTCAGTTGATTTATTCAGTTAATTTAATTGGTTAGATCATGGGTAGGCAAACTAAGGCCCGGGGCTGGATCAGGCCCAATTGCCTTCTAAATCTGGCCCGCTGATGGTCCAGGAATCAGCATGTTTTTACATGAGTAGAATGTGTCTTTTTATTTAAAATGCACCTCTGGGTTATTTGTGGGGCCTGCCTGGTGTTTTTACATGAGTAGAATGTGTGCTTTTATTTAAAACATCTCTGTGTTATTTGTGGGGCATAGGAATTTGTTTTTTTTTTTTTTTCAAAATATAGTCCCGCCCCCCCACAAGGTCTGAGGGACAGTAGACTGGCCCCCTGCTGGAAAAGTTTGCTGACCCCTGGGTTAGATTAATCCAGTGGCGTAGCGTGGGTTGTCAGCACCCGGGGCAAGGCAAGTAATTTGCGCCCCCTAACCCGTGGATTTGCGCCCCCTAACCCCCAGATGTTGCGCCTGGTGCGGCCGCCCCCCCCCCCTGCACCCTCCACGCTATGCCACTGGATTAATCCAATAAAACTGCCCAGCATCAATTGGATGATGATGATGATGATGATAACAATAACAACAACAATAATAGTAATGACGGTGATAATAGTATATAGACTATAATAATGATGATGATAATGATATAAGTATATAGACTAGTAGAGGGAGGCTGGGCAACTCAGCTAGTTTGGGTGAGAGATTTGCATTGGGTGAGAATCTTTTTCATTCCACCTATTGTTATAATAATTTTGTGACTAAGGACTGGTGTCTGAGTTTACTTTCTTCTTCTCTACCAGTGCCTTTTCTTCCTGTATTGTATCTTTCAAATGGTAAGCTTAAAGCAACGACTATCTCATTTCCAATCTTTGGAAGTCACCCCTGGGAGCCACTTTCAGTCGAAAAGTGGAATCTGAATGCTTTAATTAATTATAAAATCAACAGATAGCAAACATGATCTCTTCTGCCATGCAGGAGGGTATATCTCTTCTAAGAGCTTGCCTTCAACACATACTCTGATAGTGATACAAAATAAGCTTTCTGCAGTAGATCAGCAACGGATTAAAGAAGCCAGTAAAATTAGAAGCATTTATAATGTATATCCCCTTTTACAAGCTTTCCTCAGTCTTTAATCGAAGACCCTGTTCCCAGATCACCTAGAATCCGCCATGTGTTCCCACGGTTTCACCTTTCCTGTTTTTTGAGGACTCTCGTATTTTCTAGCTTATTTTTAAAATTGTTTTCCAAATTTAAGCCTAAACCCCACAACAAATTCTATTATGTGCTGTAGTCCAATTTATTCCCAATCTTTAAACTGCAAAAAAACACACACCACAACCATAAAACATGGAGTGATTAAGTATTTCCAAATTTTTACATACATTTTTAAATTGATTTCAAATATGTCTGATTATCTAAAGTAAAAAATGGACACACTTTTAAAAATATCTCAGAAGGGCATTCAGAGCTGCTAAAGTCATTAAATAAGTGCACTTTTATGAGCATTTACCACTGTCACCGGAAATCACCCCCCCCCTTCATCTACACGTGTACCACACAAGCACCACACACACATACACGCTTCTCCCCTCCCTGACCCGGGAGATGTCCCTTTAGAGGGTCATCTCCTAAAAGCCTTCCGTAAATAAGGAAGCGCTAGACTGACAACCGTTCGCCATAAGCGCTCCGCTTATGGCCCCATTTTACTGTGAGTAGACCGGGTGCCTGAACTCTAGGTCAAACAGCAGCCGCCTCAGCCAATCATCGTTGCCGAACAGCGCCCCTGGCGGCGGCCGCGCTGGTACTGCAGCCGGCATTCGCTGCGTCCCTGTTTGACAGCCCACTAATACAACGTTTCCGAGTTCAGTCAACCATGACTGATCCAATCAAGACCTTGTTACATTGTTTCCTGAACTTGGAACTGGGTTGAACTTCAAAGTCTTTCGCCGTTTTATATTCACCAAAAATCAGCCGTATGTCGGATTTTCATCGGACCACTTTTATTCCACTGCACGTTACAAGGACTATCAAAGGGGGTGACTTGGGACGGAGCGGCCATAATCCCTTGACCGAGCAGTCACGTACTTTCCCTGCTGACAGGATAACCTTGATAGCCCTCGCGATGAACTCAGACACCGGGCCATCAGGGATACAATAACTTGCATATCTTAGTGTATTCCACGCGGACTCTCACAAAGGACACTGATCGAATCCCCCTCAGGGGGCAGGAAACTTCGCCTTTCTCCTTTGTTTTTCAGAGTGACTCATGTGGGGAGGGGAGAGGAAGCTCTGGCCAGGTGTCAGGACACTCGGATTACCTGTGAAGCCCCTCCTCGACTCCTCCTAATTCTAATGTAATCATGATGTAAATATGATGTAATTCTGGGGGTGTAGTTTGGGGGATTAGCAACTAATAAAAGTTAGGGTCATCTTTTGTTCGGGGCTTCCATCTTGTTTCACCTCGTGGACGGTGGGAGCCCTGTCGCGACAGTCTTTCCCTTAATAAAGACCGAGCCTACTGGCTGCTGTTTTGCTCTGAATTGCCCTGGTCGGTGTCTTCATTTGTCCAAGAGAGCCCTCGGATTCTCCCGTAACAGTTTTTGGCGACCGTGCTCAGGGACACTTGGTTCTCCTGCAGAGGTGAGAGGGGAGATAGAGGGGATCGGGCGCCACTGGGCAACCTTAGCCCAGGGATCCTTTTTCCTCTCCCTGCCTCCTCTTTGCGGGCGGTAATCAACCGTCACCAGAAGCCCGACCAGAGAGAGCAAAGGCGAGGTAAAAGCCGGCTAGAAGAAAAGGATCCCGGGATCTGCGGGGGACATCTTCGAACGTGAGTATGGTTTGAAGTAAAACACATTGGGAGGGGGGTGGAGAAGCAGTGTCCCCACGACAGCCAGACTTTCCTTCTTTCATTTCTGGCGTAACCCCTCGGAGTCGGCCGGGTACGCTCTAACTTTGTCCTTTTCTAACCCGATTCTCCCCTTCGGAAAGTGGCCAGGAGATCGTGGAACTTTACTGTCTGGCGTTTACCTCTCGGAGTCGTCTGGGTACGCCAAAACCTTTCTCTTTCTCTCCCCTCAATTTCTTACGCGGAGTGTGTCCGGGGAAATTGTGGTACCTTTGACTGTTTTCCGGCGTTTACCTCTCGGAGTCGTCTGGGTACGCCAAAACCTTTCTCTTTCTCTCCCCTCAATTTCTTACGCGGAGTGTGTCCGGGGAAATTGTGGTACCTTTAACTGTTTTCCGGCGCTTACCCCTCGGAGTCGTCCGGGTACGCCTTAAGCTACCTATCCTTTTCTCCCCCGTTTTCCGTCTTGGAATTGAGTCCGGGAAAGCGTGGCTCTTAGTTATTTCTCTGACGTCCCTCCCTCGGAGTCGGCCGGAGGCGCCCTTCAAAGAAAAAATTTTTCTCTCCCTATCCTTTTCTCCCCCGTTTTCCGTCTTGGAATTGAGTCCGGGAAAGCGCGGCTCTTTACTGTCCTTTTCTCTGACGTTCCCCTCTCGGAGTCGTCCAGGGGCGTCCATCCAAGCCTTTCTCTCCCTCTCTCCTGTCTCATCTATAATGCAAACGAAGCCGCCCCTCCTGCCTGGCGACCTTTGTTAGGGATGACCCGGGTATGTGAGAACGC
This sequence comes from Podarcis gaigeae, assembly GCF_964106915.1. Taxonomy (NCBI): domain Eukaryota; kingdom Metazoa; phylum Chordata; class Lepidosauria; order Squamata; family Lacertidae; genus Podarcis; species Podarcis gaigeae. The sequence goes on from NC_139693.1 coordinate 3,174,248, forward strand.
AAGGTCGTTTGTTTCCTTTCCAAACTATCATTTTCTCGGACCTTGATCTGGCATTGCACTGCGCAAGCGTCCAGTAAAGGTTCCGAATTTAGTCTCAAAGACTAGGCAGGAGGCTGTCGTGGAGGGTAGAAGGGGTGGCTCATGAATTGGGGCCCCACACTAGGACCAGTTGTAAGCAGTACTGCAGTAGAAACTTTAGGAGTTGTGTCGTGTGTATCGGGTAGAGAGAGAGACCCGTGAGTTCAAGGCTGATGTTTTTGAAGTATAGATGATAAGTTAGTTATAGTTAATGGTAGAGAGGATTAAGTTCAATAGAAATAAGCTGAGGTACCTAAATTACTGAAAGAATACTATTTTTTTCTCTATTTCCCCTTTTCGTGCGTGCGTGTGTGTGTGTCCCCTTGTCTGTCTATTTTCCCCCTGTAGTATACATCGCTAGTGAACCCCATTTCCATAGAACAGAGTAATGGGAGCCAACGCTTCTCAACACTCTGATTGGACTCCTCCTAGCGACAAGGCTTCTATGAAGCCTTTTCGCTCCGGAAAGGACTCCGATACCCCTCTACAATTTGTCCTCCTCAACTGGAAGGAACTGAGAGGGAGAAAGGGACTCTCAAAATCCAAACTGAGGGATCTCTGTAACATCTCGTGGGTCGCTTTTACCCACCACCTGGAACCATCCTCTCAATGGCCGCCTCATGGTTCCTTTAATCTCATGAGAATGCAAGCACTTAAGTCTTATTTGGCTGATGAGAAACCTCAACAATTATATTACCTAAATGCCTTCATCGAAGCCCGCGAATTATTTCAACGGCAGCAAGCTCAAATTGCCCGTCAGATGGCGGTACTGAAACCAACCAGACCCCCTCCATATGACGAGATTAGAGCCCAGGAGGAACAATTGGATAGGACCCTCGTCCCTTTCTACTACCCTGAACCTCGAACTTCCCGATTGCCAGGACCCGGGGCAGGAGACAGGACAGGATCCGGTGGAGGGGGCGCGGGACCGAGGGGAAACGCAACAGATCCAACTGCCGTTACCCCTTCCCAAGGTGCGGGACTAGGACAACGCGTAGTGGACCCACCCACTGTTGCCCCTTCTCAAAATATACCAAGTGTTTCACCACCTAACCTCCTCTCAAGTACTCCCACCTCGGGAGAAGACCAAGTAGGCTTGGATCTTGGACCCCTCCTCAACGGGCAACTTTTAAACGGAGAAAGAGAGGGACCTGTCTCCAGCAGAACTAGAAACAGGGATAATCTGCAGAATGGAGAAATAGAAGGTGCTTTTCCTCTGCGAGCATTACCTATACCCCCAGCCAGAGCAGGAGACCCACCACGCATGGTCTTTACTCATCAGCCCTTCCTTACCTCGGACTTGATGAATTGGTCCGACAAGATGCCCTCCTTAAGAGACGACCCCGACAAATGCCACCGCCAGGTGGCCACCATTTTCTCTACTCACAATCCTACTTGGGCAGATGTTCACATGTTGCTTGGGGCCCTTTTTAACGAAGCAGAGAAGAGGGAGATATTAGCAAAAGCGGGGGAGGCTCTAACACGAGAAGGCTATCAACCAAATCGCCCCGCCTCGATGACCCCACTGACTGCCCAGACGATACTTAATGACCCAGATTGGGACTACAACACCGACGATGGCATATGGGGTCTAAAAATTTTCAAAAAGGCCATCTTAGATGGAATAAAAGCTGCTGGTCAGCGAACCGTAAACTGGACAAAAGTCCAAGCCGTCCTTCAAGGGCCAGAAGAACACCCATCCGACTATTACACCCGTCTAGTCTCTGCTATCAAAACCTGGGGTGGGATAGACCCGGAAAGTCCCCAGCACGAAGTCATAGTCAAAGGCTTCTTCAAAGACCAGGCGACGGCAGATATAAGGAAAGCCCTAAACTCGCATCTGGGGTACGACGGAAAGACTATAACCGAGATCCTTTCCATTGCCAAGTCGGTCTTTAACTCTAGAGACGAGCGGAGAAAGAAAGATCAGAAGCCTGATTCTCCGCGAGTATTAGCTTATGCAGGAGGAGTCCCCGCTTTCAAAGACAAAGGCAAACCGAGGGGATCCGACTCCCGAGACCGGCGGGTTTGCTATAACTGCGAAGAAATAGGGCACATAAGAAGATTTTGTCCCCTCCTACCAGAAATTGCACGGTCCGACTATAGAGACTTTAGAACCTACAGGCCAGACCATCAAGAATCCCTCTACCCCAAGCCCAGAGAGTCAAACCTTCCCTATGGACCCACTCAACCCACGACCCATACGCAACATCGTGCGGGTCCTCCCCCTCCACAACCAAGAACCAGGAACCTCACCCAAGATCCACAAAATCCCTTTAAGCCGGCTAACCGCACCACCAATTCAGCACATGAAATGGTGATGGACGAGTACCAACCACATTGACAATTAGAAGCAGATCCCGTCTCCTTCTCCTTCCTTTGCCCCGTCTTACAACTGTCATCTTCTGACCCAATATGCACAATGCAAATCGACGGACAGTCTTATGATTGCCTTTTGGATACCGGAGCCACCTACTCTACCCTTACAAATAGCCATTTGACCCCCGGGGAAGAAACCAGAACCGTAATGGGACTGGATGGAATCCCCCGGAACTGCCCTCTTTCCCAACCTGCGAAAGTTTCCGTTGGACCGCTATCCGTCAAACATACTTTCTTGTTAACCTCTAGCCCCGTCAATCTATTGGGGAGGGATCTGCTCTGTAAACTAAATGCCACTATACAGTGTGGCCAAGAAGGGATTTATCTGCATATGCCAAATGAGTCCATCTTCAGTTTTCAGGGAGTCTTACAGGAAGCCCATAACACTACCATTGACCTTCCGTCCGAACTGTTAAATAATGTCTCCCCTTCCTTATGGGGAACCGAGTCAACCTCCGTCGGGCTCTTAAGGTCCGCAGTACCAGTCAAGATTAACTACAGAAAGGATCTACCCTTCCCTTGTACTAAGCAATACCCCCTTCCTCCAGACGCAATAGATGGACTGACCCCGATGATCGATGAATTTTTGAGGATGGGAGTCTTAGTCCCATGTGCCTCTCCCTGCAACACCCCTCTTCTCCCCGTCAAGAAGCCCAACACAAATCCCGTCAAATGGCGCCTGGTCCAAGATCTCAGACTCGTTAACTCTTTCGTCATTCCCCGACACGCGGTAGTCGCGAACCCACACCACCTCCTAAGCACCATTCCTGAGGGAACAGTAGTCTACTCTGTCATAGACCTATGCTCCGCCTTCTTCAGCATTCCTGTAGACCCGGAAAGCCAATTCCTTTTTGCCTTCACCTGGCGGACAGGGCAGTTAACGTGGACCCGGTTGCCCCAAGGATATGTAGAATCCCCGGCAATATTTTCATCTATATTACACCAAGATCTATCAGACGTCATTCTGCCAGGGGGTTCAGCCCTCAGGCTTTATGTTGATGACATTTTACTCTGTAGTCAGGATCTAGAATCCTGTAAAAATGACACAATAACTCTCTTAAACATACTAGCACAAAAGGGACACAAAGTGTCTCCAAAAAAGATACAATACTGCGAAAAGGAAGTGAAATATCTCGGCCACATCCTAGGAGAGGGTACTCGAGCACTAACTACGGACCGAATCGAAGCTATAACCAAATTACCCCTACCGAAAACAAAAAGGCAACTCCGGGGTTTCATTGGAATGAGTGGATTCTGCCGGGCATGGATTCCGCGCTACGGGGAATTCACCCGCCCCCTTACAGCAATGACACACGACAATGCCCCAGACCAACTACAATGGTCTGCAGAGGCGCTTGAAGCCTTTGAATCTATTAAAAAAGAACTGCGGACCTCTCCTGCCCTCGGACTCCCGGATTATAGACTACCCTTTTCCTTATTCGTACATGAGAATAAAGGAGTAGCTTCAGGCGTCCTTACACAACCTTTCCAAGGGAGGAATAGACCTGTCGCTTATTACAGCCTTCAACTAGACACGACCGTATTAGGAAACGTAGGATGCCTTAGAGCCGTAGCAGCCGCAGCCCTACTCCTAGAGAAGGCACAAGAAACTGTCCTGGGACACGATCTAACAGTCAACGTTCCTCATGCTGTTGCAACCCTCCTTAGCTTACAAGGGTGCCAACGCTTTACAATACAACGTTTAAATAGATATGAGGCTATTCTCCTCAGTCCATCAAATGTCACCATAAAAAGAGTCAATTCACTGAATCCTGCAACCCTCCTGCCTCTTCCCGATGATGGCACCCCACACCACGACTGTTCCCAGATAGTCCGCCATGTAGAAAAACCCCGGGAGGATCTCGACTACCTCCCTTTAACAGAGCCTGATCTCATTTTCTATACGGACGGGAGCTCCAAGATCGTGGGAGGTGAACGGAAGAGCGGATATGCCATAGTCACCGATAGCGAGACTTTGGAAGCACGACCCATCCATCCCAAATACAGCGCACAAGCGGCTGAACTTATCGCTTTAATCAGAGCTTGTGAACTAGGGGCGGGACAAAGGATCACCATCTACACAGATTCGAAGTACTGTTTTGGGTTGGTGCATGCTACCGGACAAATCTGGCTACAGAGGGGTTTCTTAACCGCTGCAGGTACTCAGATTGCACATGCATCCCTAGTGCAACGCCTCATGAATTCTATCCACCTCCCTGAGGCAATTGCAGTCGTACATTGCAAAGCGCACACAAAGGGCAGAGACCCTGTGTCAACAGGGAACAGACGCGCTGATAGTGCAGCACAAGATGCAGCCCTTTTACCTCTTTCTGCAGATAATGAGTTCCAAGGACCACAAGTTCTATCAGATATAAATTACACTGAGATGTACAAAACTGCAACCCCTGACGAGATTAAAAAATGGCAAGAACAAGGAGCCCGCTTAGAAAATGACGTCTGGTATTTCCCAGATAAAAGACTCATAATGCCTAGGTTATGGGTACCTAAACATCTAAGAGTTCTACACCAACGTACCCACTGGGGGAGAGAAAAACTGATTGACACAATACAACGCTGCTGGTACGCCCCAGGTCTTGCACTTGCCGCTAAAGCCGCTGTCAAAAATTGCCATACTTGTCAGAGTTTTAACCCAAAACATACCGCCAGATGCCCACCAGGGGCCAGACCATGGGCTTTTGTACCATTCGAAAGCCTTCAAGTAGATTTTATAGATCTTCCTCCCTGCCAAGGCTACAAGCATGCTTTGGTAATCATTGATCAGTTAACAGGGTGGGTCGAATGCTTCCCTACTCGCAGGACAACTGCACACATCGTCGCAAAGATTTTAATACAGGAAATCATACCCCGTTTCGGAGTCCCTAGACACATCGACAGCGACAGGGGCTCACATTTCACGTCAGACATAATCCAACAAGTAGCCAGTGCCCTTGGAGTCAAATGGAAATTACATACCCCATACCATCCTCCTTCCTCCGGACAGGTCGAAAGAATGAACCAGCAACTTAAAACACAGCTGGGAAAACTTTGCAAAGACTCTGGCATCAAATGGGTCAATGCCCTTCCACTAGTTCTCCATAATTTGAGAGCATGTCCCCGGGGAAACCTCAAAATATCTCCTTATGAATTACTATTCGGACGACCTTCCCCAGTATACAACACCCAGTTTCCAACATCAGAATTAGAGGTGGGCGAATCAGAATTAACCAACTACGTAATACAGCTGCAAAAACAACTCACTCTTCTCCACAAATATGCAGCCTCAAGTCAAAACATTCCGTTAGATGAAAATATCCACCCATACCAACCAGGGGACTGGATACTAGCGAAAACCTACCATAAGATACCCCTACGACCCACCTGGGAGGGTCCTTACCAAATACTTTTAACCACTCCAACTTCCGTTAAGGTAGCAGAAAAGACGGCCTGGTTGCATCACACACGCTGCAAACCCGCTTCACCACCTGAACCTACCGCTGACGACTCACCCTACAGCGTCCCAGGCCGTCCGGCAGACGACGACACCGATACAGAAGACAACCAACAGACCGGACCAGATCGGGGCACGAATCGAGCCCAACAGACCGGACCAGATCGGGGCACGAATCGAGCCCAACAGACCGGACCAGATCGGGGCACGAATCGAGCCCAACAGACCGGACCAGATCGGGGCACGAATCGAGCCCAACAGACCGGACCAGATCGGGGCACGAATCGAGCCCAACAGACTGGACCTGACCAACCACACACACCAGCCCATTGGACCTCAGAGATAACCACAGCAGCCGACCAGAACGGCCAACCCCCAATTCGCCTCAAACTCCGAAAAACACACCCCCCCCGTTTGACAGCTCCATCTGACAGCTCCATCTGACAGCTCCATCTGACAGCTCCATCTGACAGCTCCATCTGACAGCTCCATCTGACAGCTCCATCTGACAGCTCCATCTGACAGCCCCACCTGACAGCTCCATCTGACAGCCCCGGTTGACAGCTCCATCTGACAGCTCCGTTCAACAACTCTACCTGCCAACCCGACATTGCAATGACAACCACGATACCCACCTTGCTCTTCCTTTCTATTACCTCTGCCCTTTCTCAACATTCCATGAACACTCACGCCTCCTGCCCTGGACTACAAATGGAATACAAATATCTAGACTTTGGAATTGTCGACATGGTGAAGACAGGGACCCCAGACCGACTAGGGGATTTTGATTTCTGCTTACCCGAAACCCGTGTGCTCCTTCGACATTCCATACAACCTATCCTCACTATTCACCAGACTTGGGAACTTTTTATTCGGTCACCCTCCTACACGTCAATGGGCAAGCTCATCCTCACCAAAGATGGCCCTTGGAACCGAGCCCACTGCCTCAATGGTTCCTATATACTCTTTTCTGATGGTACCCCTAAACAAACTCTCAACTGGACACTTTTAGACAATGGTGGCAGTGAATCAGTCTATACTGACAAAAACCACCCCACAGACCATCTCATTCATGGCTTTTACTGTCAACGAGTGGATTCCGCTCCCCGCCGAACTATCCTACAGGGAGTTTGCCTCCGAAGGTACTGCTGCGTCTGGGACATCGGACTCGCCTCCGGTTGGGACGGGAAAGCATACCTCGAAGGCTGGCACCACTCAATTACACCTCCAGCAGAATGGGACACTACCGGACCACAAAGGTGTGGAGGTCTCGCCACGAATCTCACCTACCTACTCCGCCAAGACCCCCTTCACCCCGCGGGTACCGCACCTCGACAAAGGGGGGAACTGTCAATATCTGAAAACACCAACAATAATGACTTTTTGTCCACTTGGCATTCCAACACCTATGTGAAATTAATCTCTCAAATTGCAAAACAAACAACCAAGGACTGCTGGATCTGTGCCAATGCTCCTGCACACCTTCACAGTGGCATACCATTTCTAGGAGTACCTCTCACTCTGCAACAACACCTCTCCGCTGACGTGCAGTCCTGGAACCTGACTGCTGTGAACTTCACCCACCAGTACATCTACCTGACTGGACCTACAACGGGTGACCTTTGCCGAAAGTTCAGCGGGAACGACAAAGTTATCGGCGAGAGCACCTGTAAGTACACCATTGACATTACTCTAAATGGCAAAATTACCCTATGGCACCAAGGCGACCCCTCCATCCACCCCACCTTAATGTCTGCATGGAGATACGTTATGGCCCTACCTAACTCCTGGAGCCCCTCCCCGGTCACCCAGTGCTTTTTCCGCACCTTTCTCACCGGCCGCATAGACTCATGCCTACAAGGATTGTTCTGGGTTTGTGGCCATCGCGGCTATGTATGGGCCAGCCCCCACTCCCGTGGCACCTGTTATCTCGGCCTGATCTTGCCTGGAGTCCGGGTCACCCAAGATTTACCCCCCGGAAGAAGACGCAATAAGAGAGCAAAGGACTTGTCACAACTCTCTGACGTAGCGGCCAATAGCGAAACTTATGGCCGGGCTCTCTTTCCTGCGTATGGAGCCGGCTCCAACCATGTTGATATCCTTAAATTAACGGACATCCTACTAAATTTCATGGAAGAGTCCAATGCGGCTACTCAATCTATCCTGACGGAGTTAACGGAAGTCAGGCAGACCGCGATACAGAACCGCCTTGCTTTGGATTACGTACTCGCCTCGACCGGAGGCGTTTGTGCCCTCGTCGGAACCGAATGCTGCACACACGTGTCTGATCAAACCCTCAATATCACTGGACACCTTAACAACATCCATAAACTGATGGACGGGCTTAAAAATATCCAACACGAAGGACTGTCCGATACCCAGTTGTGGAGCTGGCTGCCAGGGTCAGGCTGGATGAAACAACTCTTAGGAAACGGACTCCTGATCCTCGTAACTGTAACCATTTGCATCTCCATCTTCTGCTGCGCAATCCACTGCTTCCCAATGTGCTGTCAGACGTGCGGCTCTTGCCTTCCGACTCTTCGCCCGCGATCAGCTATTGCCCACAGACTGCCGGCCCCAAGAACCCAAGCGACTCCCATCGAAATGGGGGCCCTGAGGAACTTCCAAGATCCGGATTCTAGGTATGGCATGTCCGACTTTTATTGATTGTACGGAGAAAAGGATTGCGCGGTTTTCCTACCTTCGCAATCTTATCTCCGAAGGGGGGAACTGTCACCGGAAATCACCCCCCCCCTTCATCTACACGTGTACCACACAAGCACCACACACACATACACGCTTCTCCCCTCCCTGACCCGGGAGATGTCCCTTTAGAGGGTCATCTCCTAAAAGCCTTCCGTAAATAAGGAAGCGCTAGACTGACAACCGTTCGCCATAAGCGCTCCGCTTATGGCCCCATTTTACTGTGAGTAGACCGGGTGCCTGAACTCTAGGTCAAACAGCAGCCGCCTCAGCCAATCATCGTTGCCGAACAGCGCCCCTGGCGGCGGCCGCGCTGGTACTGCAGCCGGCATTCGCTGCGTCCCTGTTTGACAGCCCACTAATACAACGTTTCCGAGTTCAGTCAACCATGACTGATCCAATCAAGACCTTGTTACATTGTTTCCTGAACTTGGAACTGGGTTGAACTTCAAAGTCTTTCGCCGTTTTATATTCACCAAAAATCAGCCGTATGTCGGATTTTCATCGGACCACTTTTATTCCACTGCACGTTACAAGGACTATCAAAGGGGGTGACTTGGGACGGAGCGGCCATAATCCCTTGACCGAGCAGTCACGTACTTTCCCTGCTGACAGGATAACCTTGATAGCCCTCGCGATGAACTCAGACACCGGGCCATCAGGGATACAATAACTTGCATATCTTAGTGTATTCCACGCGGACTCTCACAAAGGACACTGATCGAATCCCCCTCAGGGGGCAGGAAACTTCGCCTTTCTCCTTTGTTTTTCAGAGTGACTCATGTGGGGAGGGGAGAGGAAGCTCTGGCCAGGTGTCAGGACACTCGGATTACCTGTGAAGCCCCTCCTCGACTCCTCCTAATTCTAATGTAATCATGATGTAAATATGATGTAATTCTGGGGGTGTAGTTTGGGGGATTAGCAACTAATAAAAGTTAGGGTCATCTTTTGTTCGGGGCTTCCATCTTGTTTCACCTCGTGGACGGTGGGAGCCCTGTCGCGACAGTCTTTCCCTTAATAAAGACCGAGCCTACTGGCTGCTGTTTTGCTCTGAATTGCCCTGGTCGGTGTCTTCATTTGTCCAAGAGAGCCCTCGGATTCTCCCGTAACACCACCACAAAGCATTTAGGTTTCTGCAAATGGAATAGAAAACAAGACCCCAGAAGATGACAGTTAATGGGATAGAGATTAATAAAATGTATATCACATATTCTTGCCTTTTAAAATTAACATAAGAAATGGAGAGATGCATGAAAGAAGACATGACAAATAAAAGGATAATATTATTCCTTCTTTCAGCTGTGAAATCCTAGAGGATATTTGTTCCTTGGCCACTCGAATCTAGTGATAACCAAATTACAGGACTGTAGTTGTGTTACGTGCACAACATTTGTCACGGGCATATTTAACAGGATTTCCTTTGGTCAACATAAGAAGAGCAGACTAGGTCAGGCTAGTGGTGGCCTATGTAGTCCAGGACGCAAGGGAGAAACGTGCTAAGAGGAAGGCACGCTTGGCAAATCCACACCGTGATCAACTCCGGCCCGGAAACCAATGTCCCCACTGTGGAAGGACGTGAGGATCCAGAATTGGCCTCCACAGTTACTTACGGACTCATGGTAAAAACGTGTTTATGGACCAAAGACTTTGGGTATAATATACAGTTAAAAGATTGGGAAAAATTGTGGAAAGAAGGATTAAAGAACTGCATGCAATGCCTTAAAAGAAAATGTGATGAAAATGATGTACAGGTGGTATATTACTCCTGTGAAATTAGCTAAAATGTATAAAGTTAGTAATAAATGTTGGAAATGTAAAGAAAAAGAAGGAACATTTTATCACGTGGTGGGAATGTGAAAAAGTTATGGGAAATGATATATAATGAGATGAAAAAGATGTTGAAATATACATTTATTAAGAAACCAGAAGTATTTTTACTTGGCATTGTAGGAGATGATATAAATAGAAAGGATTGTTTTTATATGCTATGATGGCGGCAAGAATATTATTGGCACAAAAATGGAAGCAAGAAGAATTACTGACGAAAGAAGAATGGAGGATTAAATTGATGGACTATGCAGAATTAGATAAATTAACAGGAAGGATCCAAAACTTGCGGGACCAGAGATTCTCAGAAGACTGGAGTAAATTTACGAACTATTTGAAAAGCGACTGTGATGAACAGATTACGCTAGTAGGTTTGCAAAAAGTTTTGTAATTATTTGAAATATTGCAAGAAAGATAATGAGGAGAATTATTAGTTAAGGACAATTAAAGGTAATATGAAGTTAAGAAATGCATAATAAGTGATAAAGAACGAAAAATCATCAGAGGTGTTGACCGAAGTCTAAAAATATTGTATAAGAGGAGAAGTTATGTTGTAAGACTGTTGGAACTGATATGTTAAAAAATTAATAAAAATGTGTGTATGTTTGTGTGTGTATGTGTGTATGTACCGTATTTTTCGCCCTATAGGACGCACTTTTCCCCCTCCAAAAATGAAGGGGAAATGTGTGTGCGTCCTATGGGGCGAATGCAGGCTTTCACTGAAGCCTGGAGAGCGAGGGGGGGTCAGTGCGCACCGACCCCTCTCGCTCTCCAGGCTTCAGGAAGCTATCCGCAAGCCGTGGGAGTGCTGCGCAACTTCTTTTTTTAAAAAAAATAATATTTATTAGTTTTCCAACAATTTAAACACTACCCCAAAAAAATAAACAATACAATACAAAAACAAAAACACTACATAACACTGACACATTAAACTAACAAAACAAAACAAAGACAGTTTAAAAACACATCAAACAATTTCAATATCTTATCTTTCATTCACTTGTTTCAACGACCTCCTCACACCTCCCTTTTCGTATTCCACTTCTGTTAATTGTTTCATCAATTCCTTTCCATCTTCCTCTGTTTTCTGTCCTATAATTATCTTAACATATTCTAACCTTATTTTTTCCTTTAATACACTAATAATCTATTTATACTTAATTCCTTATAACATTTCTACTAAAGCCATATAACTTCATTCCCACATTTTTCTAACATTCATTAATTTTACAATATTTCTGTAAATAGTCTTTAAACTTTTTCCAGTCTTCTTCCACCAACTCTTCTCCCTGGTCTCGGATTCTGCCGGTCATTTCCGCCAGTTCCATATAGTCCATCAACTTCATCTGCCATTCTTCCCGGGTGGGTAAATCTTGTGTCTTCCAATATTTCGCGATGAGTATTCTTGCTGCTGTTGTTGCATACGAGAGCTGCGCAACTTCGCGCAGCTCTCCCACGGCTTTTGGAGAGCTGCCTGCACCCCGAAGCCTGGGAGCGCACTGAGCTCAGTGGCCCCCAGGCTTTGTGCTTCGTGCGGCTCTCCCACGGCTTGTGGAGAGCTGCCTGTTCTGGGGGCTGGGACCGGGGGAAGCTCAGGCTTCCCCCACCCCAGCCCCGCGCCTGGAGGGGGAAAATATTTTTTTTCTTTATTTCCCCCCCAAAAAACTAGGTGCGCCCTATGGGCCGAAAAATACGGTATATAGTGGTATCTCGGGTTAAGAACTGAATTTGTTCTGGAGGTCCGTTCTTAACCTGAAACTGTTCATAACCTGAAGCACCACTTTAGCTAATGGAGCCTCCTGCTGATTTCTCATCCTGAAGCAAAGTTCTTAACCCAAGGTACTATTTCTGGATTAGCAGAGTCTGTAACCTGAAGCATATGCGACCTGAAGCGTCTGTAACCCAAGGTACCACTGTATATGTATGTATGTATATATATATATATATATGCTTTCGTAGATTTTCACGGGTACAGGAATGCAGGTTTTGGTGTCCTCGGGTGTCTTCCCGTGTAAAAGTTGGGGTGTCTAGGCGACGTTTCGACGAGGTCTCACTCGTCATCTTCAGGCTGGTGCTTTCGGCTTCTTGTTACTGGAACAGAGCGGGATCTCAATGTTTGAGTTCCTATAAATACTGTAGAGGGGGTGTGGTGTCTAGCCTCCAATGTTCTGGGCAGAGAGGCCTGGGAACTTCCTCTCTGCCCAGAACATTGGAGGCTAGACACCACACCCCCTCTACAGTATTTATAGGAACTCAAACATTGAGATCCCGCTCTGTTCCAGTAACAAGAAGCCGAAAGCACCAGCCTGAAGATGACGAGTGAGACCTCGTCGAAACGTCGCCTAGACACCCCAACTTTTACACGGGAAGACACCCGAGGACACCAAAACCTGCATATATATATATATATATATATATGTGTGTGTGTGTGTGTGTGTATGTGTGTGTGTGTGTGTATATAACCGTGTTTATGGAAGACAATCTTACTTTTCTACGAGGGATCGCCAAAGATGTAGTCCAGCATTCTGTTCTCACAGGGGCCAGCTAGATGCCAAGGAGAAACCCAAAAGCATGTTACTGGAAAAATCCGAGGGCTCCCTTGGACAAAAAGTAAAGACACCAACCAGAGTAAATTGAAGCAAATCAGCAGCCTGTAGGCTTGGTCTTTATTGAAGAAAGACTGTCGCGACAGGGTGTTCCCCTCACTTGCAGGTGAGAGGAAAGACACAGAAAAATGGTGTGCAAGGTCTTATAAAAACTTTTGGAATCCCATCCTGTAAGTCAAGCCCACTCCCAGAAACATCATGTATACATTACAGAAAGGAGGGGTTGAGGGAGGGGTGGTGGTGGTAACCTGAGTGTCCTGTCACCTGGCTGGTTCCCTTCTCTCCCCCTCCCCATGAGTCGCTTCCAGGAGACAAAGGGGCGTTTGCAGTTTCCTGCCCCCAGAGGGAAGATCTGATCATTGTCCTTTGCTTCAGTCCATGCTGAATCCACTCCCATATGCAAGTTCTTTGTGATCTTGATTGTCTTCTGTCTGGGACCATCAGGGTTGGCATAGCAACTGGGCAGGGCTCCTGTGGATGTGCTGGGATGGTGAAGGGATTATGGCTGACCAGAACCAAGCCATCCCCCTTTGATAGTCCTTGTCATATGGAGTAAAATAAAAATGGAACAGTGCAAATCCGATGTATGGCTGATTTTTCTATGAATCTACAACAGAAGTGTGGCGTATGTAGTGTGTGAGCATGAGTGTGTGTAAAGCCTGTGTACAAACTGGATGATGGGGGGGGGGGGTTCCTGCTACAAGCAGGACCTGAGCACAACAGCCCAACTCTCTCTCCTCCTGTGGGTTCCAGCAACTGGCATTCGGAGATGTACTACTGCCTCTGACAGAGGAGCGAGAGCCTGGCCACTTAATCGCAACTGACAGCTTCACCCTCCATGAATTGGTCTAGCCCTCTTTTAAAGCCATAGCTCACCTGGTAGGGCATGAGACACTTAATCTCGGGGTCATGGGTTGGAGCCCAGCGTTGGGCAAAAGATTTCTGCGTTGCAGGGGGTTGAACTAGGTGACCTTCGTGGTTCCTTCCATCTCTACCATTCTATGATTCTAAGCCCATCAGTATCACTGGTGGGAGTGTCAGATGTAAAAAGGCAGATGGGGACTATTGCTAGAATGGTATACAAAAGACGAAGTAAAGGAATCAATGATAAAATGGGCAATTGATATTGGGCATAACATTGAATTGGATGCGTGGAAAAGATTATGGAAGGAGGGTTTGAGATTTACAGGATGCATGGCTTTAAAGGAAAACTTGCTAAAAATGATGTATAGATGGCATTTGACGCCAGTAAAATTAGCTAAAACGTATAGGAAAAAAGAAAGAAAATGTTGGAAATGTAAAAAGGCACATGGGGACTATTTCCATATGTGGTGGACCTGCGATAAGGTAAAAAAAAAATGGGAATCAATTTATAATGAACTCAAAGAAATATTTAGATATACCTTCCCCAAAAGACCGGAAGCGTGTCTATTAGGCTTAATAGGAACAGAAATTAAAATAGAAGATCAAAATTTGTTCATGTATGCTACAGCTGCCGCGAGGACCCTTCTGGCCCAAAGATGGAAAGTACAAGATATACCAACTATTCAGGATTGGCAGGCGAAGTTGACAGAATATGCAGAGCTTGCCAAACTGTCAGGGAGGATCCGGGACCAGGGAGATCAAAGATACCAATATAACTGGAGTAAATTTATTGAATATTTAAAGAAGAATTGTAAAGAGGTCAAGACACTAGCAGGATTGACATAATACCTCCAATGTATAATAGTACTAATATGAGAATGATGTGCGTGATGAAAAGAGGATAAATATACCAGTTGTGGGGAGGGAGGGGGGTCGCGACTCGGCAGAGTCAAAGGGAATGTATGGTGCTATGACAATTTGTTGGAAAAGAATATGTAAGGAAAACAATAAAAATTCACTTGGGGGGAAAAAAAGATGCTGGGGGTGGTTGCTCGTGAGTAACCAGGCAGGACTCTGACCTGGCTTTTACAGGTTTTATTGTGCAAACTATTTACAGTGCAGACCTACCAAGTTCATGTCCGTCTCAGTCACTTGCAGAATCTGGGAGTGGCCCCTTCCGGCTTCTCCCCCAACATAAGAACTTCGGCACCCCAAGGCTCCTCCTCCCCTCCTTGCGTTTCACCCCTCTGCGCAAGCTGGGCGACGGAAGTGGCGTGCGTCCCTCCTGGCCGGTCTGGCCAGGTGAGGCGCTGGGGCTCTCTGAGGGAGAAGAGTTGGTGGAAGAAGATTGGAAAAAATTTAAAGTTTATCTACAGAAACATTGTAAAATTAAGGAATGTTAGAAGGATGTTGGAATGAAGTTATGTGGTTTTAGCAGAAATGTTATAAAGGATTAAGTAAAAATAGATTGTTAATTGGTGAAAGGAGAGAATGTAAAGTTACACTATATTAAGATAAATTATAGGACAAAAACTGGGAAAGATGGAAAGGATTTGCTGAAATAGCTAACCGAACTAGAATACAAAAAAGGGAGGTGTGAGGAGGTTAAGGAAACAAGCAAATGAAAGATCAGTCATGGGAAGGTTTGATGTGTTTTTTAATTGTTTTTATTTTTCTCTTTTTGTTTTCTTTCCTTTTTTCTTCTTTTTTCTTATTGTGATGTGTTGTTTTGTTTTTGCTTAATTTGGTGTTTTTTCTTTTCTAATTTTGTAACCTTTAAAACTTTAATAAATATTACTTTAAAAAAAAAAAGGAACTGGGGCTCTCTGCATCATCCTCGAGCCCTTTCCTTCCAGCCCGGCCAGGTGAGGCGCTGGGGCTCTCAGCATCATCCTCAAGCCCTTTCCTTCCAGCCTGGCTAGGTGAGGCACTGGGGCTCTCTGCATCATCCTCAAGCCCTTTCCTTCCAGCCTGGCCAGTTGAGGCACTGGGGCTCTCAGCATCTTCCTTGAGCCCTTTCCTTCCAGCCTGGCCAGGTGAGGTGCTGGGACTCTCAGCATCATCCTCAAGCCCTTTCCTTCCAGCCTGGCCAGGTGAGGCCCTGGGGCTCTCAGCATCATCCTCAAGCACTTTCCTTCCAGCCTGGCCAGGTGAGGCACTGGGGCTCTCTGCATCATCCTCAAGCCCTTTCCTTCCAGCCTGGCCAGGTGAGGCCCTGGGGCTCTCAGCATCTTCCTTGAGCCCTTTCCTTCCAGCCCGGCCAGGTGAGGCGCTGGGGCTCTCAGCATCATCCTCGAGCCCTTTCCTTCCAGCCTGGCTAGGTGAGGCACTGGGGCTCTCTGCATCATCCTCAAGCCCTTTCCTTCCAGCCTGGCCAGGTGAGGCACTGGGGCTCTCTGCATCATCCTCAAGCCCTTTCCTTCCAGCCTGGCCAGGTGAGGCACTGGGGCTCTCAGCATCTTCCTTGAGCCCTTTCCTTCCAGCCCGGCCAGGTGAGGCACTGGGGCTCTCAGCATCTTCCTTGAGCCCTTTCCTTCCAGCCTGGCCAGGTGAGGTGCTGGGACTCTCAGCATCATCCTCAAGCCCTTTCCTTCCAGCCCGGCCAGGTGAGGCCCTGGGGCTCTCAGCATCATCCTTGAGCCCTTTTCTTCCAGCCCGGCCAGGTGAGGCGCTGGGGCTCTCAGCATCATCCTCAAGCCTTTTCCTTCCAGCCTGGCCAGGTGAGGCACTGGGGCTCTCAGCACCACCCTCAAGCCCTTTCCTTCCAGCCTGGCCAGGTGAGGCCCTGGGGCTCTCAGCATCTTCCTTGAGCCCTTTCCTTCCAGCCCGGCCAGGTGAGGCACTGGGGCTCTCAGCATCTTCCTTGAGCCCTTTCCTTCCAGCCTGGCCAGGTGAGGTGCTGGGACTCTCAGCATCATCCTCAAGCCCTTTCCTTCCAGCCCGGCCAGGTGAGGCACTGGGGCTCTCAGCATCATCCTTGAGCCCTTTTCTTCCAGCCCGGCCAGGTGAGGCGCTGGGGCTCTCAGCATCATCCTCAAGCCCTTTCCTTCCAGCCCGGCCAGGTGAGGCATTGGGGCTCTCAGCATCTTCCTCGAGCCCTTTCCTTCCAGCCCGGCCAGGTGAGGTGCTGGGGCTCTCAGCATCATCCTCAAGCCCTTTCCTTCCAGCCTGGCCAGGTGAGGCCCTGGGGCTCTCAGCATCATCCTCAAGCACTTTCCTTCCAGCCTGGCCAGGTGAGGCCCTGGGGCTCTCAGCATCTTCCTTGAGCCCTTTCCTTCCAGCCCTGCCAGGTGAGGCACTGGGGCTCTCAGCATCTTCCTTGAGCCCTTTCCTTCCAGCCTGGCCAGGTGAGGAGCTGGGGCTCTCAGCATCATCCTTGAGCCCTTTCCTCGCTTGGCTGGCCCCTTCCCTCTCTTCTCCACTGGAGGTGTGGCTTTTCCCACCACTGGAAGAGGAACTGCTCCTCAGGAGTTTCAGAGGCTTTCTGTATCCCAACGCCCCCCCTGCCTCCCTCCCCTGTTCCGATGGCAGTCCCCTGACAGGGAGCATATTCCATAGTTTAACCATGAGTCCTTCCTTCTGTCTGTTCTGAATTGTCTTGACATTCAGAATCATTTGATGTCTAGAGCTTTGAGAGAGAAGAAAAACCACCCGTTCACTTTTCCCATGCCATGCAGAATTCTTATATACACCTATCATGCTGCCCCCTTCTTGCCTTTTCTCTAAACTAAGACGTCCCCGCCCCCAAGTTGTCACTTTCCCTCACTGGGGAGTTGCTCTGCTCCCTTGATGGTTTTGGATTCCCTTTTTCAGAACCTTTTTCCAACTCTGCAATGTTCTTCCTCAGGTGAGGCAGCCGTTGCGTGGCGAGTTCCCGCCCCCCACCAGGATAAATAAAGACACGAGACACCATGATTTAAGGTTAATTGGGCGAATTAGGCCACAACTTTATTGAATTCAGGAATGTTAGGCATTGGTCCTATCGACTATCCGGCTCCAGCCCATTTGCTGGAGACATGGGGAAGGGTTAACACCATATCGGGGGAGTCTCCTGCCGAGGCACGACTAGGAGCTCCCCCGGGTCACCGCTCTGGGGCGTGCCTTTGGCCCACACCTCCATAGGCTTGGGACAGGGCCACGCCCCCGGGGTCCTTTATCAGACCACCCTTCGTTCACTGAGGGGAGGTGATGGCGTTCCTCCCCCCCCACACATCCTCTTAACCCCTTCTTACCAATGCCTACTGCCAATGCCGAGAAGTTGTGACGAGTTGCTACGAGGTAGGCGAAAAACCAAAAGGCTAGAAATCGCCAATTTGGAAAAATTCCTACCATGCCCCTTGCGGCGACAGACCGAAGTCCATAGCAAAGTCAAAAACCTACCTAAAGCCTACCTAAAGGGAGGGAGGGTGGGAAAACGTGGGGGCTAGCCGGCGAAAAGAGGGCAAGCCCCCTCTCCGCCGGCTCTAAATAGGGCAGACCACGCCCCCCAGCCAGCTGATTGGCTGGCTGGGGGGGGGCAGACCCGGCCGGGATTCCCATGCTCTTGCGGGGGCTGCAACCAGCCCCCGCTCACGTGGGGTGGGCGTGAAGCCCGCAACCCCACCTCCTGGGCAGGCCGGAAGTGGCTGAACTGTACACAGTATTCCAAGTGCACACCATAGATTTATACAGTGGTACCTCGGGTTATGGACGTGGGTGGCGCTGTGGGTTAAACCACAGAGCCTAGGACTTGCTGATCAGAAGGTCGGTGGTTCAAATCCCCACAACGGGGTGAGCTCCCATTGCTCGGTCCCTGCTCTTGCCAACCTAGCAGTTCCAAAGCACGTCAAAGTGCAAGTAGATAAATAGGTACCACTCCGGCGGGAAGGTAAATGGCGTTTCCGTGCGCTGCTCTGGTTCGCCAGAAGCGGCTTAGTCCTGCTGGCCACATGACCCGGAAGCTGTATGCCGGCTCCCTCAGCCAATAAAGCGACATGAGCACCACAACCCCAGAGTTGTCCGCAACTGGACTTAACTGTCAGGGGTCCTTTACCTTTACCTTACCTCGGGTTAAGAACTTAATTCGTTCTGGAGGTCCGTTCTTAACCTGAAACTGTTCTTAGCCTGAAGCACCACTTTAGCTAATGGGGCCTCCCGCTGCCGCCATGCAATTTCTGTTCTCCTCCTGAAGCAAAGTTCTTAACCTGAGGTAATATTTCTGGGTTAGCGGAGTCTGTAACCTGAAGCGTCTGTAACCCGAGGTACCACTGTATTGTGATGAGTTCAGGGAACCCCTGGAATCTTGCACCGCTGGGGTGGCACACAACCATATGTTGTATTGAGGCAGAACTGGGCATCCGTTGCGCTTCTTGGCACAACTCACAACTTGGCTTCTTTCACAACCCCTCCGGAGCCTGCCAGCGGTTGCTTTGCACCTGACATGCAAGCAAAATGGTTTTTTGTTTTAATTTAAAAAACCTGCCCCGTTTGCCTGTTAGTTTCAAAACTGCCCTGTCAGCTCAGGCATGCGCTGGCTGGCGGGCTGCATTTTGCAACACCACCTCGAGCCAAGAGTTTTTGCTAAACTCCACTTGCTTGCTTCCTTTCCACTCCAGCCCAGGAACCCAAGATGTTTTTTTCTGCCTTCTGAAACTAGAGTTGGAGCTCATCCTGAACTGCGTCTCTGTGTGTGGGAAATAAACACCATTCAAGCCAGGGAACAAATCTGTCCTTTGTGGCTTACTGAAAGTGAGGGAAAGTACTGGATTTTGACCCTGAATCCCTCCTCCCACTTCAGCCTCTCCTCCTTCCAGTTGCCTCCTCTAACAGCTTCTTTCACTCAACACTCCCCTTCTCCGCCCATTCAGCTGGTATATATAGCCCTGCAGAGCAGATCTCAGAGTCTGTGTGCCTCCTTTTTGCTGCTGAATTCCTCAGAATCTGGAAAAAGGGAGAAGCAGAGGACTCCAGTATGGGTAAGAGAATAACCACCTCTTTCTCCTTTTCACCCAGCTGTGTGATCTGTGGGAAAGCTGAGCTTGCCCTCCTCCTGCTTTCTATGTAGCTTCCAGCTCTAACATGCTCCAGTTTTACGGTTTTTTGCCCTGCAATCCTGTACACACAACCCACACGCCTCCAAGTTTACATCTTGGAGGGTTGAAAGTGTTTGTGTGTGTGTGTGTTTGTTGCTTTTCTTTTGCAGCTTAACCAGCCCAACTTGTGGGCGCTGGTGTGGTTTCTATCGCAGGACCTTTCCATGTGGTCTCTGGTTTGGGTTGCAAGTTCATGCATGTTTCCTCGGGAGTAAAGCCTTGTGGAACTCCAAGAGAGGTTTGCATTTAGGTAAATGCGTCCGTCTAAGTGGGCTGCACAACTTTTATCCCCGCAGGGGCAGTCTGGAGAGTACATTCCATAGAAATCCATGGGGCTTCTAGGAAAATACGCTCTCCAAAGTACAGTATTTTAGTATAAATACACAACCTCATTATTTAATATGCTGATGACAGGACGTTAGCTGAAAGGCTAGCGATTACCTTAAAAGAACTGATTTGACCGGTTCAGCAGGTTTTGCTGGCATCCGTCTGTCTGGGGAGACAGTGGAAGAGTCACCATTGGGGCGAAGTCAAACCCTTGGAGAGTTACAGCGCTTGCTGCGGCTGTAGAGAACAATACAGGAGAGACATGTTTTATTGCAGCCAGGGTAGCTAAAGGCACCCAGTTTTGCTGCTACAGGTACACCATGGCTTTTTATTCTCTCTGCGCTCCTCGCAGTGGTCATTGCTGTGGATTCAGCAGGTTTACTCTTATGGATTCTAACCTCACAGATACAGAATCAGAGGTTTGAAAGAGACCCAAGCATATCATTTAGCAGGTTCCCCCAAATCTGGGTCTCCAGATGTTTTCGGACTACAGTTCCCATCATCCCTGACCACTGGTCCTTCTAGCTAGGGATGGTGGGAGTTGTAGTACAAAAACAGTGGGAAACCCAAATGTGGGAAACTGTGGTCTAGATCGATGCACCAGAACCTATGACATTTTAAATTTGACATAAATATGTGTGTGTGTACACACACACACACACACACCTACAGACATGTAGGTTTTTGTTTTACTGAGGCTTACTTCCAAGTAAGTATGTTTAGGATTGAGCTTTAATATTTTTCATAGCCTGTGAGCAGTAATTCCACTTTGAAACCGCTGCCCAGTCCTGTGCATGTTTACGTGGAGATAAAGTTTCAATGTTTTTCAACAGAGTGTTCTCCTTTTTTGCTTCTATCTTGCATAGAGAGAACTATGGGCAAATCTGCATAAGTAGTGAGATTTTAGGGCCAGCAGATGAATTGCGCACGGTGCCACTGGAATGGAGAGACAGGCCTTTTGAAAGTCCAAATACAAAATCTGGAAGAGTTGGAAAGTGGAGACTGGTCCTGCACCATGATCTGTTTGTGCCCTGCTTTTCCAAAAGCCAGCCTAAAACACCTAACAACACGATATAAAATTGTATACAACAATATCAAAAGAGAATCAAACAATCTGAAAAGTGAATAAAAGTGAGACAGTAAGCCTATAAACAATTCGCAGAATCACAACGGTGGAGGGGACCTTAAAGTTAACCTTGTCCAACCCCAGTCTGACTTTTTGATACTGGGAAAGATGGCAAAACAGGTTATAAAGTGATCAGTTTGTTCATGCTTGATTATTGTAGGAAATGCACCAATAACCTGATTCGTGTATTGTGGGAATGCTGTGGACATAATTTATCTTTGCTTCAGCAACGCATTTGACAAAGACCCCCATAATATTTTGTTTAGCAGACTAGTTAAATGTGGGCTTGATGGCTTTGCTCTTCGGTGCTTCTTCATCAAACTGGAGGAAGGTTTTCACTGGGAGTGCCATGCAGCTGTCCTGGGCCCAGTACTTGTTTAAAAAAATTGTTAGTGACTCAGATGAAAGGGTGAAGGGAATTTATCAAATCTGTGGATGACACAAAGCTGGGAGGAGTAGTGAATGCTGGGATAAAATTCTGGTATTACTGTACTTTGATAGAATGGAAATTCAGCAGTGGTAGATGCATTTAAAAAGGGATGCAGGTGGCACTGTGGGTTAAACCACAGAGCCTAGGACTTGCCGATCAGAAGGTCAGAGGTTCGAATCCCCACGACAGGGTGAGCTCCTGTTGCTCGGTCCCTGCTCCTGCCAACCTAGCAGTTCGAAAGCACGTCAAAGTGCAAGTAGATAAATAGGTACCACTCCGGCGGGAAGGTAAATGGCGTTTCTGTGCACTGCTCTGGTTCTCCAGAAGCGGCTCAGTCATGCTGGCCACATGACCCAGAAGCTGTACGTTGGCTCTCTCAGCCAGTAAAGCGAAATGAGCGCCATAACCCCAGAGTCGGTCACGAGTGGACCTAATGGTCAGAGGTCCCTTTACCTTAGATGCATTTAGGCAAAAACCAAACAAACAGGTATACAATGGGAGATACCAGGCTTGGAAGCAGAACATGTGAAAATGATATTGGGACTAATCAATCCCAAGCTGAGCCAGCCATGTAACACTGCAGCAAAAAAGGCAATTAAAATATCTCCAAACTGAAAAGTGAGTTGCTGCAATTTGGATATATTGCTTTAGTTTATTGCTGTGATAAGGCTATCGGACACCAGTCGTCTCCTCTTTGCCTTCTTTTGCTTAATCTGTTACTTATTAAATCAAATATACTGCTTTGGGACTTGTTCAGCCCAAATTCCAGTTGAGCCCAAATTCCAGCTCCACTGGCTTGCTGCAGGAAATTCAGCTCACAAAACGAATTTTCCTATGGGCTTGCTTCGCAAGACGAAAATGTCTTGCGAGTTCCTGTGGGTTTTTTCCGCTTTCCCCCCCCTTTTCCTAAGCCGCTAAGCAGCTGATCGCTAAAAGCCGCTAAACCGCTAATAGCACTAATCCGCTAAGCTGTCAATGGGCTTGCTTCGCAAGATGAAAAAACCGCTATACAAAGAGCCTCACGGAACGGATTAATTTCGTCTTGCGAGGCACCACTGTACCTCCAGATTCTAGTGCTATGGTGAGAAAGATAAAAGCTTTTCTCTGGATCCACTTCACACACACACACAATATTTGAGTGCCTCCTAGAGTTCACTGTCAAGTCACACAGCAACAGGTTTGGCCGCTGAACTAAAACATGGATGCACCTTGCAACTTTTCCCAAGACAGATTGCAGCTTGCAGGAGTCCTGCAGCAGGGGCAGGACATTTTTGGAAAACGTTATCTTTGAATAGCTTCCCCACCCTAATCTCCAGATACTGTTTTGCTTCAACTACAGCCCCCGCCCTGACCATGGGCCATGCTGGCTGGGGCTGATGGAGTTCGGAGGGCACCACGTTGGGGAAGACTGGCCTCGGATGTTTTACAATGACCCCAGGTCAGGCTCTTTGGGTCGGCGCCCGATCTCTTGCGTGACAGCAGCCGCCTAAGAGGCTTAACAGGACACTCCTAAAAAATACAATTTAGAGTGTGGGGTGTGTTTTAGCACAAGTAGCTGTTGGGTGCCAAAAATTCCATTTTCACTCCAGTGCCAAGTTTGTCCATTCCAGAGCTTCATGTTGTTTACAACCATTTCTTGGATCTCAACCAACCTTAAAAGTGGAACTGCTGTGCGGATCTACCCCGTCTGTGAGCCCACAGCCCTACACTGGCAGCTTTCTCCAGAGTAGCCATGCAGAGAGCTAGCAAGAAGAACCTCGTTAGGTCAGGCCTGTTAACGGAGAAATCTGAGGGCTCCCTTGGGCAAAAAACAAGGACACCAGCCAGGAATACCAGAGCAAAACAGCAGCCATTCGGCTTGGTCTTTATTGAAGACTGTCGCGACAGGACTCCCACCTGCCACCAGGTGGAACAAGATGGAAGCCCCGAACAAAAGAGAACCCAAACTTTTATTTGCTGCTAATCCCCATGTTACACCCCCCAAAAACTACATCACTCATACATCACGGTTACATCATGAAAGGGGAGGCCTGGTGGCCGTAATCAGAGCAACCTGGACCCTGCCCCATGGTTCTCCTTGCCCTCCACCAAACACCCATCAAGTGTAACAAAAAAGATATTTACATTTCCCTGTTTACCAGCCAAGTTAATCACACCCTTTTGTCTTCATCTGGGTTTGTTGTTTCTGGAATGGCTACCTGTCTGGCACTCAGGTATCAGGATGCCAGGGATTATCACTCAGGCAGAGGGGCTGCTGAGGAGCTGAGCTCATGTGTCTATATGAATTTCTGAAGTTTTCCCAGTGAGCCGGTACATAGAGACATTTATCAGTGAATTCTTACATTTGGTATCGTGCAGCAAAGGCCCTTTGATTTATAGGAAGAAACTGTGATGAAGTGCTTTGTGGGGACAAATCACAAAAGTCACAAAAGTGATTGTGCTGGTTTTGGTAGTGGTCTGTGTGTGCCTGATATCTGCTGGAGGGGCAACCCCCCCCCCAACCTATACATAAATTCCTGCAACAGGCCCAAGGTTCACATAGTAGCCCAGTGTCCTCTTTCCCGCAATGGGATATTCCCAATGGCCAGCCCTTCCATTAGACAGTGTGAGGCAGCTGCCTCGGGTGGAATATCCTCAGGGATGGGGTGGGGTGAGGCAAGAGCTCCCTCATGCTTACTGAGCAACCTCATCTAGTGCTTTGGCTTAGAATCACAGAGTTGCAACCTTTGCAGTATCAGCACTGTTATGGTAAAATCTGGGTGCGAGGCTGCTCTGCCACCCAGCTCGTCGGACTAAGTCCGCGGGTCCCTGCGGAGGAAAATGAGCTCAGCCGGAGACAGGAGCAAGCTGCAGAAGATCCAAGTTTATTGTGCAACAGGTTCAATGCGAGATTGAACAGCGAGAAAGGGGTGACATGAACTTTTGAAACTTCCCTCCATGTCCCAGAATACAGTGCAAAATACATCCCAGTTACATCATGAATACTTTAAGAAGAGGTTGGGTTACACAGATTACATCATGAATACATTAAGAAGAGGTTGGGTTACACAGATTACATCATGAATACATTAAGAAGAGGTTGGGTTACACAGGATTAGCATATGGAGGAGGGAGGGGGGAATATGCAGAGCTGGAGATATGCGCAGATAAGCACATCCTGAGTACCGGTGATGAGAAGACAATGGTCCATGTACGCATAGTCTGCCACCTGGCATTGCCCGCAGGAAAGGCTTGGCAGAGTGATTTGACAGGATTAGCATCTTGACACCTTGCTT
This sequence comes from Podarcis gaigeae, assembly GCF_964106915.1. Taxonomy (NCBI): domain Eukaryota; kingdom Metazoa; phylum Chordata; class Lepidosauria; order Squamata; family Lacertidae; genus Podarcis; species Podarcis gaigeae. The sequence goes on from NC_139693.1 coordinate 3,199,382, forward strand.
GAGGGATTATGGAGGACAGGGAAGGTGTCATGGAGTCCTAGAGAAATTGAGCAAATTGGCACGTTGATTTTCTATGAATTTTATAGATTTTAGTCCCTTTTGACATTGACAATTGGAAATAAATGGATATATTGTAGCAAAGAAGAAGGTGAAAAAGAAATGCCCCCCTTTCGTATCAGCACCATTCTCTAACCAACTATGCAGCCTTAGCATTGAAGGAAGTTTCCGCTGCCAGGCTTGCGCAAAGGGGGGAAGGGACCTATTTGATACAAACTTTGGAGGATCCTAATTGCTATAGTCCTGAGGGCTAGAAACATGTGTTGTAAACAAAAATTGCCCTTTTCCCTTATGGGGTACCCAAGAGCCCATATAGAGTCCTTACGTAGGTTCCCTATCGGTAGGAGAAAATAACAGAGGCCAACCAGAGAATATTGAGAAGCAAAGCAGCTAGTAAGCCTGATCTTTATTGATCTGTTGCAACAGGGTCCTCACTCCCCACATGAAGGAGGGAGGAGGAACCCCGAACAATGATGCGCAAAGCCTTATATGGACTTTTGAAATTGCCACCCTGTAGATGAAGACCGAGGGACGCGAGTGGAGCTGTGGGTTCAACCACAGAGGCCCGGCCAGATGGGCGGGGCATAAGTAATAAATTATTATTATTATTAATTCTAATTTTAAAAGAAAGAAAGTTAAGGTGCGTAGGAAGTTGAATTCTGCATGGGGAGTCATTCTTTACTCCCTGCATTCCCCTGTTCCAAGATAGCAAACTAAAGACATTCACTCACATTAACACTCGATTGGGAGCCACCCAGAGTGGCTGGGGAGACTCAGCCAGATAGGCAGGGTATACCGGTAAATAATAAATTATTATTATTATTATTATTATTATTATTATTATTATTATTATTATTATTATATCAAAAGGTCTGGGAATATATCTAGGAAAGGCATCTTTTGGGACCAGCAAAACTGTCACCTGCTGATCTTTCAACCATTTCAATTTGCAGCGAAATGCGGAGAGTGCGGCCCTGGATACAAAACACCTTTGGACGCTATGAAAGGTAAGGGGCCAGGGTCTTTGTGGCCACTTTTTATTTTTATTACAAGCATGCCTGTATCTTGCCAACTTTCCAAGGAGTTCGGAGCAAGCTTGCGTACCTGAACAGCACAAGGGGACCCACAATTTTTTTTTTTGCCAGTCCCAATTGCTGGCTACTGTTTGTGTTTGCCAACAACCCTGTACTGGGGGGAAAACCAGTGCCTTGTCTGTGTCCTCATACTGGGATTTGAAAGTAGTGCTTTCTCTACTCCCCCACTGCTTTTTCCTTTTGTGTAGTTCCTGTTCTAGGTTGTAAGTCTGTGGGCTGGGATTCCCTTGTTTATAACTTGTGTGCAGTAACGGTTTCTAAATGACAAACAAGAGCATGGTGAAATCTAATCTATCCACTGGTCCATTGAGTTCAGTAATGTCTATACGCTGATTGGCTCTCCAGCGATTCAGCGGGTGATCTTTCTCTTTCTTATATATATAGTATTTTTATTGATACTTGTACAAAAATGCATACCTATCACAAAAATATAATACACTGAAATGTCTAAAAAAAGAACAGAGGCGGGAAGAATATGAAGAAGAAAGAAAGAAAGAAAGAAAGGAAGGAAGGAAGGAAGGAAGGAAGGAAGGAAGGAAGGAAGGAAAAGCATGGGAAAAGAGAAAAGAAAAATATATATAAAAAGATTTCTAGTTCTCTGTCCTTCACCTAAACATATTATTCGCTCATTCTGTCATCTATAAACCAGTACTTTTTCCATCTTCGAATCCAGATATTACAAGTTCATTTTCTCTTTCATGCAAAAAGTCCATAAGAAGTTTCCAGTCCTGAGTAAATGTCAATAATGATTTTTTTCTCTAATTAAACACATTACCTTTGCCATCTCAGCCAAGTCCAATAGTTTTATCAGCCATTCATCGATAGTGGGTAGGGCTGTATCTTTCCATCTTTCTACATATAACAATCTCGCCTCTGTAATCTTACATTGGAGTGAACTTCCATCGTCCTTTTGCAGTTGTGTCTCCATTAAGCCTCAAACAAAGAGTTTTGGCTTCAACTGAATACTAAGCTTTAAAATCTACTGCATCCATGTATTTGTATCCTTTTCCTCCTCCATTTTACATGTTCACCAAGCATGATAAAATGTCCCTTTGCGTTCTGGGCATTTCCATTAAACATTTGAAACACCTTTATACATTCTAAATAGTTTAAAAAGGTAAAGGGACCCCTGATCGTTAGGTCCAGTCATGGACGACTCTGGGGTTGCGTGCTCATCTCGCTCTATAGGCCAAGGGAGCTGGCGTACAGCTTCCGGGTCATGTGGCCAGCATGACTAAGCCGCTTCTGGCGAACCAGAGCAGCGCATGGAAACACCATTTACCTTCCTGCCGAAGCGGTACCTGTTTATCTACTTGCACTTTGATGTGCTTTCAAACTGCTAGGTGGGCAGGAGCTGGGACCGAACAATGGGAGCTCACCCCGTGACGGGGATTCGAACCGCCGACCTTCTGATCGGCAAGCTCTGTGGTTTAGACCACAGCGCCACCCACATCCTTCTAAATCATGGGTAGACAGCCTAAGGCTCAGGGGCTGGATCTGGCCCAGTCACCTTCTAAATCTGGCTCATGGACGGTCCGGGAATCAGCGTGTTTTTACATGAGTAGAATATGTCCTTTTATTTAACATACATCTCTGGGTTATTTGTGGGGCATAGGAATTTGTTCATTTTCCCCCTTCGAAATATAGTCCGGCCCCCCACAAGGTCTGAGGGACAGGGAACCGGCTCTCTGCTGAAAAAGTTTGCTGACCCCTGCTCTAAATAGTTTATTGGGAGTTAAATACCAATGGTCAGCCAGGAGACCTACCTGCAGACCTTCTGAGACTCCAGATTCCTGGGACCCATGCATTGCAAAACAAGCACGGTACCACTGAAGTGGTCATGCTGATCAGATTGCCTCTGAAGCCATGCACAGCTTAGGAAGGACAAAGGAAGCTTCCTTGTTCCATCTAACTCAGTGCCAGTGTGGTGTAGTGGTTAAGAGCGGTGGACTCGTAATCTGGGGAACCGGGTTCGATTCCCCGCTCCTCCACGTGCAGCTGCTGGGTGACCTTGGGCCAGTCACACTTCTCTGAAGTCTCAGCCTTACTCACCTCGCAGAGTGTTTGTTGTGGGGGAGGAAGGGAAAGGAGAATGTTAGCTGCTTTGAGACTCCTTAGGGTAGAATTATAGAATCATAGAATCATAGAAGAGTTGGAAGAGACCACCAGGGCCATCGAGTCCAACCCCCTGCCAAGCAGGAAACACCATCAGAGCACTCCTGACATATGGTTGTCAAGCCTCTGCTTAAAGACCTCCAAAGAAGGAGACTCCACCACACTCCCTGGCAGCAAATTCCACTGTCGAACAGCTCTTACTGTAGGAAGTTCTTCCTAATGTTTAGGTGGAATCTTCTTTCTTGTAGTTTGGATCCATTGCTCCGTGTCCGCTTCTCTGGAGCAGCAGAAAACAACCTTTCTCCCTCCTCTATGTGACATCCTTTTATATATTTGAACATGGCTATCATATCACCCCTTAACCTCCTCTTCTCCAGGCTAAACATGCCCAGCTCCCTTAGCCGTTCCTCATAGGGCATCGTTCCTCATAAGGCATCGTTTCCAGGGTAGTGATAAAGGGGGATATCAAATCCAAATCCAAACTCAGTGTTGTCCACACTGACTGGCAGGGGATCTTCAGAGTGCCAGGCATGGGACATTCCCAGCGCTACCTGGATGTGCCAGGTTTTGAACCCGGGACCCAGCCACTGAACTATGGCTCTGCCCTCTCTTGGGACTGGTTGCTTACTAATGTTTCATTTTTGCACATTTGATAAATTTAATGAAATTTGCACACCCCTGCAAGGTTTCCTGAACTGCAGTCGCAGCCTCCGTCAGGGAGTGGCAACTGTGTCGTCCTAACACTCAGGAGAAGCGCCAGCAATAATAAGGAAATGCTTTCAAGCTAAAGAAACTCCCTCTTTCATTTTTCATCCACATCTGGGCACTGTAGATAACAGGCTGTGGTTTTTGAGGGTATCATTGCCAGGGCTGCAAATGTATCTGAAATGATCCTGGACTGCTCTCCAGTCCTGAGGCCTTCATAACCCCCAGTAGGTGATATGTTAAAAGAGATATAGACGTTTTGATGTAGGTTTTTTACATTATGAAGGACTGCCACTCCCCCACCAATATATTTTTATTGGGTTTTACAGTACCAATTTGAATTCAAACATTATACATCAACATCACCATTTAGGATTCTCTGAATCTTATGACCCTCTCCGCCTTTCCATTGTTACAATTTTCAATCTTTTTTTCCAACTGCCTTCCTTATTTTCTCTATTTTTCAAAAAACAAATAAACCATTTTTACCATAATTCTTCATATATTACAAGCGTTACTCAAATCCTGCCAAAGTGTTTAGTTGTTTACAGTGTTCTCTTATAAATACATTGTGAATTTTCCCCATTCCTTCTTAAAATTCTTCTTTTCCTGGTTTTTGATTTTCCCAGCCAATTTTGCCATTTTGTGGTAGTCCATCTCCATCAGCCATTTGTCTCTGGTCAGAACTTTTTCTTCTTTCCATCTCTGGGCCAGTAGAATTCGCGCTGCTGTCGTTGGATACATGAATAGTCGTTTCTGCTCCTTCGGGATCTCTGCACCTAAAATACCTAGCAGAAAAGCCTCTGGTTTTTCCCTAAATGTTATTTGGGAAATAAAAGGACTGTCAAATTTAATCATGTTTGATTGGTTAGATAGATTGAAAAACATTTTGATTGGCTAAAAAGTCCCCCCTGCCTTAATTCAACAGTAAGTGTTTGAAATATGACTATTATTATTATTATTATTATTATTATTATTATTAAACCAGGTGCTTACAAGACCTTCAGATAGCATTGTCTTATGTTACGTGTTGCAGGAGGAACACCTCTTCATAAGATGGTCAAGTCAAGTAACTTTATTGGCATCACATAAGAACATTCAGAATACATTTAAAATAGATAGGCCACTTCGATCTCGTCACCACTTCAACAGCACAGTCATTTGCCAAAGGGCAGTAGAGGCGAGCAATCCACCTCATCTCTGAGGGTTTCCAGTAAGGGCAGGATCCTGTAGTGACAAAAAATCAAATAGAGGAACTTAGCTACTGTCTGGGTGAGCTCCTGGTCTCTCCCCTGTAATAAGAAGCATATGACCTCAGTCTCTGGTTTCCATGTTGGAATACATAGATGGTCTAGAAATTGTTGGCGGAGATCATCATACATTTTACATTTAAGGGCCATGTGAGCTAGAGTTTCCACCAGGTGGGCATCGCATGGGCAGATCCTATTTCCTTCTGCCATACCCGCAAGCCTACCCCAAAGGAGGTTAGAAGGATTAGAATTGAATCATAAGATTGTGTGCCCACCTGTGAGAGAGGAGGGATGCTTCATTCCCCCCAGTGTGTGAGTGAAGATGGAAGACCTCTTAGAGGAGGCGTGAGGAGAGATACGGTACCTTGTCTCAAATAGCATTAGAAAGGGCATTCTGTTCCCATGAGGGAGAATGCCTCTTTTCAGATGATACTAGACGAAGCACTCCAAAAAGATGAGGCATTACCTTCTTGCCTGCCTCTTCCCAAACTACCCCTGTTGTGATGAATACAGTGGCACCTCGGGTTACAGACGCTTCAGGTTACAGACTCCGCTAACCCAGAAATAGTACCTTGGGTTAAGAACTTTGCTTCAGGATGAGAACAGAAATCGTGCTCTGGCGGCAGCGGGAGGCCCCATTGTCTAAAGTGGTGCCTCAGGTTAAGAACAGTTTCAAGTTAAGAACGGACCTCCGGAACGAATTAAGTTCTTAACCAGAGGTACCACTGTACCTACATCACCAAAAAGCAATGTTTCTTTCCTTCTTCCCTTTAGAACTATTTCTCCCCCATCTGCAAATTCATGCATAAATTCATAAATGAAGCTTTGTTAAAAAATGGCCTCATTTCATGGCAAATCAGGGATGGCCGGCTTGTGGCTTGCACGTGGGATTTGCCCCCTCAGGCAATATTATCTCACGTCGTTCCCCCACTCCTTTGACCTTGCCAAAGTCTAACGGAAGTCTTGCTCACCATTTCATTCGAGAGCAAAGCAGAGATGTTCCAAGAAAGACACTGTTTGCATTGTTCGTCACATCCAAACGCAGTGGTGAAAGGGTTAGCTTTTCTCCTTTCCTCATGTGGCTCCCCTTAATACCAGTGTAATAAACAGAAAATCTGCCCTTATTCCCTTATGGGGGACACAAGAGCCCTTATAGAGTCCTTTGCAAGTTCTCCATCGGTTGGAGAAAATAACAGAGGCCAACCAGAGAATATTGAGAAGCAAAGCAGCTGGTAAGCTTGATCTTTATTGATGTGTTGCAACAGGGTGCTCCCTTCACACACAGGAAAGGAGGAGGACCCCGAACAAAGGTGTGTCCGCCCTTATATAGACTTTTGGAATTTCCCACCCTGGAGTCCAAGACCACCCCCAGAAACATCATACCTACATCACAGAAAGGGCGGTCTACAGCAGAAATCTGAGTGCGTTGTTTACCTCCTGTCTGGCAGGTTACCTGTCAATGGTGACTTGATTGGATACCCTGGGGAGCCTGGCCAGTCTTTTGTAATGATAAATACTTAGTTCCTGAGCCAGATCACAGGCTCACCCTATTCAACACAGACATACCCTTAAGACAGGATTTGTGAAGGAAAATACAATGCAGAGGCTTTTCCATTTTCCTTGACCTTGCAGAGAAATAATTTGGTCAGTTTGGGAGTCAAAATGGCTCCATGGCTGCTCTCCTGTGCAGCTTCAGACATGTGGTCTATATATCTATGTACGTGTTTGCCTGGTACATTTATGAACGTTTATTATATACATAAGACCTTAATTGATTTATTTCACCAGTGTGTTTGCTTCCCTGTTCCCCAACTCCCGGTGGCTCATACAAGGTTTTTTGCTTTTGGACAGGCCCCCGGGAAGAGATTGTATACCTGCCCTGCATCTACAGGAACACCGGAATAAAGAAACCAGACTACCTGGCCACGGTGGATGTGGACCCCAAATCTCCAACCTATTGCCAAGTAAGTATCTTTCGGTGTGCGAAGGCTAGTCACGCAACAAGGCTTGGCATGCACCGATATCTTCAGGGTTACGTTATTGCTCCACAATTGTGTGAGAAGTCCTGTTTGCTTTCCAAGGATAATTCTAAGTCGTATCTCGTAAAAGAAAACCAAAAGACACCCTGACACATCCCCATAGCAAAACCCCACCCTAAAAACACTTTTAAAAGTGCAAACATCGCAATCCGCCTCATTCAGGCTGTTGCAGAGGTCATCTGTGACAGCTGCTCGCTTTAAAACTGGAGAGTCCATTCTTGCAGAACAAAAGTGGGGGTGTGGTGGTTTTTCCAAACACTTCCCCGTTCATTCTCAAGCGGTTCAGATTGCTAAATCTTTTGTTGGCTTTTGTATACTTAGCCACACACTTTGTGGGGCAGTTGATCTGGTCCAGCAAGATATCTTGTCCAAGCTTGTTAATTTTATTTTATTTTATATTTTCAAAAACCTTAAACTGTAAATTGAAGAGGAGGTTAAGGGGTGATATGATAGCCATGTTCAAATATATAAAAGGATGTCACATAGAGGAGGGAGAAAGGTTGTTTTCTGCTGCTCCAGAGAAGCGGACACGGAGCAATGGATCCAAACTACAAGAAAGAAGATTCCACCTAAACTTTAGGAAGAACTTCCTGACAGTAAGAGCTGTTCGACAGTGGAATTTGCTGCCAAGGAGTGTGGTGGAGTCTCCTTCTTTGGAGGTCTTTAAGCAGAGGCTTGACAACCATATGTCAGGAGTGCTCTGATGGTGTTTCCTGCTTGGCAGGGGGTTGGACTCGATGGCCCTTGTGGTCTCTTCCAACTCTAGGATTCTATGATTCTATGATTCTAAATAAATGTTTCAAATTGCCACGTCTGTGTATGAGAGGGGGGCGGGTGGGGGAACCTCAGAGTGATAGTTGTGTTTAAAGGTTTTTTTTTAAAAAAATAATAATTAATTTTTTTACCAATCACCAAAACACAAACAGTGAACCGCCCCCCCCGACGGCTGATACATTGGGTATACAATATTCAATAATATACATATTCAATAATATATTCAAATTAACCATATGTACACTTCTATATACCTTAACACTCCTCCTTCCACAAGGTTTATTTAACTTCTAACATTTTAATTGCCCCAAATTGTTCAAACCTGCCCAAATAATTCAGTATCTTCTCAAACCAATCCTCCTCTTTCTCACTGACCTTAAACCCTTTCATTCTGTGTATCTTCACAGTTAGGTATTCTAAAATTATAATATTCAGTTTTTTCCTCCATTGGTTCACCTCTAACTCTTCTGCATTTTTCCAGTTACTCGCTATAACCTGTCTGGCTGCAATTACCATAAGTTTTACCCATTTGCAAATGCAGTTGTGTTTAAAGTTCTAAACAACTAAGCGTCCAGATATCTGAGAGACCGCCTCTCCCTCCTTCCCTACAGACACTCTCAGGTGTTAAGACCCCTCTCGCTCTGCAGGCTTCAGGAGAGCCCCACCAGCAGCCCCACAAACCCGATGTGGTTTGGAGGCTGACAGTGGGGAGACGCATGCTTCTCCCTGCCGCCAGCCCTGCAAGCTCGGGGGACAGCGCGCAGCTTCGGGATCGCTCTGGGACCTGTTCTGGGGGCTGGGGACGGGGGAAGCTCGGGCTTCCCCCTCCCCCAGCCCCGCATGCTCCCAGAGCGGGCTTTGCACAGCTCTCTGCAAGCTGTGGTAGCCCGGCGCGACTTCGCGCTGGCCTCCAAGGCTTGCGGAGAGCTGCCTGTTCTAGGGGTTGGGGTGGGGGAAGCTCGGACTTCCCCCGCCCCAGCCCCATGCCTGGGGGGAGGAATCATTTTTTCCCCTTTATCCCCCCCAAAAAATCTAGGTGCGTCCTATGGGCCGGTGCGTTCTATAGGGCGAAAAATACGGTAATTAAAAATATGTAAAAGATAATTAAAATTAAGCAGTGACAGATTAAAGGTCAACATGTTGGGATTGTTGTTGTTGTTGTTTAGTCGTTTAGTCGTGTCCAACTCTTTGTGCCCCCCTGGACCAGAGCGCCCCAGGCCATCCTGTCTTCCACTGCCTCCCACAGTTTGGTCAGACTCATGCTGGTAGATTCGAGAACACTGTCCCACCATCTCATCCTCCGTCGTCCCCTTCTCCTTGTGCCCTCCATCTTTCCCAGCATCAGGGTCTTTTCCAGGGAGTCTTCTCTTCTCATGAGGGGGCCAAAGTCTTGGAGCCTCAGCTTCAGGATCTGTCCTTCCAGTGAGCACTCTGGGCTAATTTCCTTCAGAATGGAGAGGTTTGATCTTCTTGCAGTCCATGGGACTCTCAAGAGTCTCCTCCAGCACCAGAATTCAAAAGCATCCATTCTTCGGCGATCAGCCTTCTTGATGGTCCAGCTCTCACTTATTGTTATTATTATTATTATTATTATTATTATTATTATTATTATTAATTTCATAGGTCATCCATCGCCTGCCCATGCCAAATGTCAACGATGAGCTCCACCACACTGGGTGGAACTCCTGCAGCAGCTGTTTTGGGGACACGACCAAGAAGCGAAACAGGCTCATCCTTCCCAGCTTGATCTCTTCCAGGATTTATGTGGTTGATACAGGCACTGACCCACGAGCTCCGCGCCTCCATAAGGTACAGGCTTTTCTGGGGCTCACCAGAAACCACACCCTCTGTTTTACAAGTTCCTCTGTTGCTCAGTGAATCAGAAGCCCTATCAGAGTGGCTCGCAGTGGGTCTTCGGTGTAGTATTTACAAGGCCATCAGCACTGAGGTTTTTTTGTAGCAGAACCCGTCCCTCACAAAATATGTAATAATGTTAGCACTATGGATGGGGGAGGGACGCGGGTGGTGCTGTGGGTTAAACCACAGAGCCTAGGACTTGCCAATCAGAAGGTCAGTGGTTCAAATCCCCGTGACGGGGTGAGCTCCCGTTGCTCAGTCCCTGCTCCTGCCAACCTAGCAGTTTGAAAGCACCTCAAAGTGCAAGTAGATAAATAGGTACCACTCCGGCGGGAAGGTAAACGGCGTTTCCATGCGCTGCTCTGGCTCGCCAGAAGTGGCTTAGTCCTGCTGGCCACATGACCCGGAAGCTGTCTGTGGACAAACGCCAGCTCCCTCAGCCAGTAAAGCGAGATGAGCGCCGCAACCCCAGAGTCGGCCACGACTGGGCCTAATGGTCAGGGGTCCCTTTCCCTTTACCTTTATGGATGGGGAATCAAATCCGTTTAGTTTTGCATTTTAATGCGAGCCAAACGGTTCTAACTTTCCAAGTCCAATGCATGAACCGAAATGCCACACCACCCTCCAAAATCCACACACTTCTCTGAACTTTGGGACGCAGTTCTCCAACAATGCGTACAAGAATGCAAATGTTAAGTGAAGGTGTGCCTAAAAATTCATATATTAGATAAAACAGCGCACAGGAGTGCATTATATTAGGAGAAATTGCTTGCAAAGGTTAATACGTTAAGGGGAAATGGCATTTAAAGAGTATCATAGGAGAAATGTATGCTAAAAATATTCCCTTTACGGCAGTTTCTCTTCTCCTTCATTGACGGAGAATGGTTAGGGAGTGAGGAACACACACATAGAACGTTTTCAGGACAACACTAGCTGTTATGTACTGAGTTGAATAGGATCCAAACTGCAGCAGTCTGATTGGTCCTAGAACAATAGGATTCAGAATGTAGCAGTCTGATTGGTCCTAGAACAATGCAGCAGTATGATTGGTTGGCAGGAACCACCCAATCATGCTCCAGATAGAAGTGAATCCACAACCTGATTGGCTTACAGTAGAATTCTGGAATTAGCCAATCATGTGCAGCCCATTGTGTAAATAATGTATATAAAGCAGATACTTTGAGGGGACTTTCATTCATTCCTCCTCACCACTATGAGCTGAATAAAGAGCATGAAATCACTTTGCGACTCTGAGTATATTTCACTAGCGTTACTTTCCCTGTGCAGAAGAAGGCACGATTCACACAATTTCTGTCGGTCCTGTACCCTTGGAATCATAAGAGCTAGAAACTTAAAAAGCACACAGAGGAGAAATTTTTAACACCGCACTAACCTTCGCTTTCTCTGTGCCACCTTTTCCCTTAGGCTGTCGAGCCCGTTGACATGTACTGGAAGTGCAACCTAGCTAATCCTCACACCACCCACTGCTTGGGCAGTGGCGAAATCATGATCAGTACCATGGGAGACCCGTCCGGCAATGGAAAAGGTGTTTGTTTTGGGCTGGGCAGACAAAGGAGGTGGTCTGGGCTGGGTTAACAAGAACACTAAGTCCTTTGCAAAGTGAGTCCCAGTCCAGATTTTGAACAGAGAAAATTTCTGTTCTTCCACATGCATGGTTTTTTTAAAAAGCAGATTTGCACCATGCCTTTTATTTTGTGTAATTTATTCCAATATTGATGGCTCTGGAGCAGTTTCCCCCTGCCACCAAGCTCCTGGGTGTATACATCTGCTTGTTGGGTTTCAACAGGCACGGCTCACAATTCTAGACTGCGTTTTTGCAATCATAAGGACTACAAACTTAACTTTTTTTAAAAAAAGAAAAAGGCTAGGGCAGGGGGGGCGGTGGAAGGAAGCAGAGATAATTGGGAAACTGAAATGTTAGGATTCTTGTGGGCCAGCTACTTATTTATTTATTTGTTAAATTTGTTAGTCTCTTTATCTTGCTTAGGGCAAAGTGACACAACCAAGTTACAGCAATATGCACACATACAGTGGTACCTCGGGTTACATACGCTTCAGGTTACAGACTCCGCTAACCCAGAAATAGTGCTTCAGGTTAAGAACTTTGCTTCAGGATGAGAACAGAAACCGTGCTCCGGCGGCGCGGCGGCAACAGGAGGCCCCATTAGCTAAAGTGGTGCTCCAGGTTAAGAACAGTTTCAGGTTAAGAACGGACCTCCGGAACGAATTAAGTACTTAACCCGAGGTACCACGGTACTCTCTAGGAGAGGTTTTAATTTATTTATTTAATACAAATATAACAGAAAGAAAGAAAAGAAAGGAACAGCATCAGCTCACATTAATATTAAAAATAATCCATCAATCCTAGAATCCTAGAATCATAGAGTTGGAAGAGACTACAAGGGCCATCGAGTCCAACCCCCTGCCAAGCAGGAAACACCATCAGAGCACTCCTGACATATGGTTGTCAAGCCTCTGCTTAAAGACCTCCAAAGAAGGAGACTCCACCACACTCCTTGGCAGCAAATTCCACTGTCGAACAGCTCTTACTGTCAGGAAGTTCTTCCTAATGTTTAGGTGGAATCTTCTTTCTTGTAGTTTGGATCCATTGCTCCGTGTCCGCTTCTCCTTTCTCCCTCCTCTATGTGACATCCTTTTATATATTTGAATGTGGCTATCATATCACCTGACTTAAACTATACACACACACACTATATATACAGTGGTACCTTGGTTTAAGAACAGTCCGGTTTAAGAACAATTTGGTTTACAAATTCCGCAAAACTGGAAATAGTTTCTTGGTTTGAGAACTTTACCTCGGTCTAAGAACAGAATCCGAATGGCAGAAGGTCACCAGCGGCGGGAGGCCCAATTAGGGAAAGTGTGCCTCAGTTTAAGAACGGTTTCGGTTTAAGAATGGACTTCCAGAATGGATTAAGTTCGTAAACCGAGGAACCACTGTATGTGTGTGTATGGTGTGTGTGACACCATAGCTGTCAACTTTTCCCTTTTCTTGCGATGAATCCTATTCAAAATAAGTGAATTTCCTTTTAAAAAAAGGAAAACGTTGACAGCTATGACACACAAACCAGACGCCTTCATCTGCAACAAAGCATGTCTATCCTATATTGGTTTCTACAACCTTCCAACAGTTTGACTTCACTCCAAAAGACACACTCCTCCATTGACAGACGAATGGCCAACCAACCATTATAATCTACATTCAGATGCAGAAAGGGCAGCGTGAACTTCAGACCACTGAGTAGTGGATGGAGCATGTTTACCCTTCAAACCTATAAGTCTTTTTGCAACACGCACTCACACCAGCTGGGCTATATCAAATACCTTTTGGGATTTAGAATAATGCATCTTGTTCATGGCAACGACTGTCGCTTCCTGGCAGAGCATCTCCCTTGCATGGAGAAAGCCTCGGGTTTAATCCCTGTCATCTCCAGGTGGGGTTGGGAGACAGCCCTGTTTGAATCCCCGAAGAGCTGTTGCCAGTAGGCAGTACTGCCTTAGGTGGACCGACATGGCCTGACTCGGTATATAAGGCAACTTCATGTGTTCCTACGACATCTTCATTGGCTCCCAGTACGTTTCCGAGCACAATTCAAAGTGTTGGTGCTGACCTAAAAGCCGTAAATGGCCTTGATCCAGTAGACCTGAAGGAGCGTCTCCACCCCCATCGTTCTGCCCAGACACTGAGGTCCAGCCCCGAGGGCCTTTTGGTGGTTCCCTCACTGCGAGATTACAGGGAATCAGGCAGAGGGCCTTCTCGGTAGTGGCACCGCCCTGTGGAACGCCCTCCCACCAGATGTCAAAGAGATCAACAACTACCAAACTTTTAAAAGACATCTGAAGGAGGCCCTGTTTAGGGAGGTTTTTAATGTCTGATGCTGTACTGTTTTTAAAATTCAGTTGGAAGCCGCCCAGAGTGGCTGGGGAAACCCAGCCAGATGGGCGGGATATAAATTATTATTATTATTATTATTATTATTATTATTGACATCTTTCCGCAGGGCCTGCAAGACAGAGCTGTTCCGCCTGGCCTTTGGTTTTGACTCAGTCTGACCCTTATGTTTCCCTCCCATTATTATTATTATTATTATTATTATTATTATTATTATTATTATTATTACTATTACTATTACTATTACTATATTTTTTTTTTTTTTTGTAATGTCAGGTGGTTTCGTGCTGCTGGATGGGGAGACGTTTGAGGTGAAGGGCAACTGGGAAAAAGGGTCCAAGGTCCCTAAGCTGGGCTACGATTTCTGGTACCAGCCGAGGCATAACGTCCTGATGAGCACGGAATGGGGAGTGCCCAAGTGCCTGGCTAATGGGTTTAATCCAGCTGATCTGGAGAAAGGTGAGTGCCTCCTTCTGCACATAAGCACTATTGAAGCAAAGGGCGGGGGGAATAATAATTGTAATACAGTGGTACCTCAGGTTACATACGCTTCAGGTTACAGACTCTGCTAACCCAGAAATAGTGCTTCAGGTTAAGAAGTTTGCTTCAGGATGAGAACAGAAATTGCGCCCCGGCAGCAGGAGGTCCCATTAGCTAAAGTGGTGCTTCAGGTTAAGAACAGTTTCAGGTTAAGTACGGACCTCCGGAACAAATTACAGTGGTTACATATGCTTCAGGTTACATACGCTTCAGGTTACAGACTCTGCTAACCCAGAAATAGTGCATCTTTGAAAGTCTGTATAGGAATAATAAGTCTATGGTTGAAACAAAGTACCGTATTTTTTGCTTTATAAGACTCACCTTTTCCCTCCCAAAAAGTAAGGGGAAATGTGTGTGCGTCTAATGGAGGGAATGCAGGCTGCACAGCTATCCCAGAAGCCAGAACAGCAAGAGGGATCACTGCTTTCGCTGCGCAGCGATCCCTCTTGTTGTTCTGGCTTCTGAGATTCAGAATATTTTTCTTCTTCTTTTCCTCCTCCAAAAACTAAGTGCGTCTTGTGGTCTGGTGCATCTTATAGAGCAAAAAATACGGTAATAGATGCTATTCTGTGGGCTAAGCAGTAAAACTTTTTTAGGCGCTTATGGTGCCGAAGTAGTAAGTGACTTACTATACTTCTATGGACTTTCAAAGATTGACAGACATGTGATCATTTGATTTCAAATATGTTAGAGAATTTACAAGTGTACACATTTTGTTTTTGTTGTACTAAATCATGTGTATTATGCAATAAGAATTACAGTGCTATCTAGTATACTGGTCTGCGTGTTGCTTGTATTGTTTGTGGTGCTATTTCACAATGCAGCATTCCTCTAGGAGATTATGAGGAGCAGAACGCTGAAGAATTGATAGTAGCGAAAGGAAGGGTTTCTTCACACAGTGCTTAGTTAAAATGATGGAATTTGCTTCCTGTGAGAAGTAGCAATGGCTGCCAACTAGGATGGCTTTGCAAAAGGTTTAGACAAATTCACGGAGGACAATAAGGCTATATTCTGAATGGCGCTTGCAGGGAATTGCAAGTGGGGAGAATGGCCGTTGCCCTCAGGTCTTGTTTGTGGGCTTCTGTCAAGAGCATCTGATTGACCACTGTGAAAACAGGATGCTAGACTAGTTGGGCCATCGCCCTGATCCAGCAAAACTCTTCTTACATTGTTAGATGGGAGGGATTTTGCGCACAAAAGAATGTCTTTCACAGGCAGCTGTTGTAAACAAAAATTGCCCTTTCCCCTTATGGCGTATCCAAGAGCCCATATAGAGTTCTTACATAGGTTCCCTATTGGTAGGAGAAAATAACAGAGGGCAACCAGAGAATATTGAGAAGCAAAGCAGCTAGTAAGCTTGATCTTTATTGATCTGTTGCAACAGGGTGCTCCCCTCACACGCAGGAAAGGAGGAGGACCCAGAAAATGGCATGCAAGGCCTTATAAAGACTTTTGAAATTCCCATCCTATAGATCAAGACCACCCCCAGAAACATCATACATACATCACATATAAGACCACCCCTCAGATACATCACACCTTCACACAAAAAAACCCTGTCTAAAACAGAACATTTGCATGTTGTTTTTCTCCTGTCGCTGTTTATCTCCTGTCTGGCAGGTTACTTGATTGGATTTCCTGGGTAGCCTGGCCATTCTTTTGTAGTGATAAATACTTAGTTCCTGGGCCAGGTCACAGGCTCACACCTTATTCAAACACAGACATACGCTTAAGACAGGATTTGTGAAGGAAAAGACAATGGGGGAGTCTTTTCCACTTTGACCTTGCAGAGAAAACATTTGGTCAATTTAGGAATCAAAATGGTTCCAGGTTGGTCTTCCTGTGCTGATCTATGTATGTGCGGTTATGAACATTACCATATATCTAAGACCGTAAAATTCCTATCACACAGCACTCCTCACACACCAATGCTGGGGGAAATCGAAAAAGTGACCTCTCAAGTAAGCTTTACTTTTCTGCTCTTTATTTACTCTACTTCCTCCACAACCACTGCGTCTTCGAAGGCTGCTACGGCAGCAACATTAATGTGTGGGACTGGACCACCCATGAACTCATCCAGTCCATCAACGTGGGGAAGAATTCCATCCCTCTTGAAATCCGCTTTCTCCACAACCCCGACGCGGCAGAAGGGTTCATCGGCTGTGCCCTCACCAGTGCGATTCATCGTTTCCACAAGACCGCGGTAACAAAAAGGAGTAACTTTTTAGTAATACTTGAGGAAGGGCTATGGCTCTCTGGCAGGAGATCCTCCTAGGTAAAGGTAAAGGTACCCCTGCCTGTACAGGCCAGTCGTGTCCGACTCTAGGGTTGTGCGCTCATCTCACTCTAGAGGCCGGGGGCCAGCGCTGTCCGGAGACACTTCCGGGTCACGTGGCCAGCGTGACGAAGCTGCTCTAGCGAGCCGGCACCAGCGCAGCGCACGGAAACGCCGTTTACCTTCCCACTATAAAGTGATACCTATTTATCTACTTGCACTTAGGGGTGCTTTCGAACTGCTAGGTGGGCAGGAGCTGGGACCGAAAGATGGGAGCTCACCCCGCCGTGGGGATTCGAACCGCCGACCATACGATCGGCAAGTCCTAGGCACTGAGGTTTTACCCACAGTGCCACCCACGTCCCTTTAGAAGACCCTCCTAAGCATCTCCAATTAGAAAAGGCCATTTCTTTGTAGACTTGGGGGAGAAATTTTAATTCAGTTCACACCGGAAGGCCAACTCACTCAGTTTGCACTTTCTGAAACAATGCATGGACTGCAACACAGCCTTCTTTTGAAATTTGCCCTTTTCCAAATTTTGCAGTGCAGTATCACGTACAAAAATGCATATACTGGGGGAAAGTGTATAAAAATGCATATGTTCAGAAAGGTCACACACAAAAATGCTTTATACTGGGGGAAATCGGTTTGCAAAATTGTGGATTTCAGGTGAAATTTCATACAAAAATGTGTTTGGGAGAAATTTGCACTAAAGTGCTGATGAGTTTTCACAAGGACTTTTTAAAAAAAAAATCCAAACTGATGTGGGAATGTGGAGAACTGAACTTAAGATGGGGGAAGGGGAGGAAAAACAGAATCTGAAATTGACAGGTGCCTAGTTGGATATGACCTTGGGGAGCGTACTCTGTCGGACTGCTCTCTTTTGCAAAAAAATTATTGGTGTACAGTCATACCTCGGGTTACAGCGGCTTCAGTGAGAGCCAGTGTGGTGTAGTGGTTAAGAGCAGTAGTCTCGTAATCTGGGGAACCGGGTTCGCGTCTCCGCTCCTCCACATGCAGCTGCTGGGTGACCTTGGGCCAGTCACACTTCTCTGAAGTCTCTCAGCCCCACTCACCTCACAGAGTGATTGTTGAATTGAATTAATTTTATAATGAAATGATTTTAGAATGTTTTATCATTTTATTGTTGTTAGCCGCTCTGAGCCCGGCTTCGGCTGGGTAGGGCGGGATATAAATAAAATTTAATTATTATTATTGTGGGAGAGGAAGGGAAAAGGAGATTGTTAGCTGCTTTGAGACTCCTTCGGGTAGTGATAAAGCAGGATATCAAATCCAAACTCCTCTTCTTCTTCTCTTCTTCAGGTTGTGTTTTTTCAGGTTGCGGACTGCCCAAACCCGAAAGTACAGGAACGGGTTACTTCTGGGTTTTGGTGGTCATGTATGCACAGAAGTGCTAAATTGTGCTTTGCGCATGCGCAGAAGTGCCGAATCACAACCTGCATGTGTGCAGACACATAGACGCGGGTTGTGAACGTGCATCCCGCATGGATCATGTTCGCAATCTGAGCATCCACTGTATTTGAGTGTATGTGGTTAGAGATGATAAAATAGACGACATTGCAAAGGGATGTGGCAAGGGTCCCTATGGTAGGGCCTCTGTTGAGGCTCTGCACCCTAACAGGGGCCGCATTAACAACAGCCCCGGCCCCCACCACAGACCTTCTCTTCCTCTGTACCGTTGCAGCCTGCCTGCTTGTTCACCCACCTCTTGTTCTGGGGCAGACATTAGTGGTGGCAAACAGGAAGAACAGTGATGCCCCTCTCGGCTTCCTCATTCCTTCTCTGCCTGTCAAGTAAGCAGGTCAGCAGTGATGAGGAGGAAGAGGAGCTGCTGCTGGCGGTGGTGAGGAGGGGAACTCACGGAGGGTGTTTTGTTTCCCCAGCCACCCTGGGCGGCTTCCAACAGAACACTAAAATACAATAACCTATTAAACATTAAAAGGGATGCGGGTGGCGCTGTGGGTTAAACCACAGAGCCTAGGACTTGCCGATCAGTAGGTCGGCGGTTCGAATCCCTGTGACGGGGTGAGCTCCCGTTGCTCGGTCCCTGCTCCTGCCAACCTAGCAGTTCAAAAGCACATCAGAGTGCAAGTAGATAAATAGGTACCACTCTAGTGGGAAGGTAAACGGTGTTTCCGTTCGCTGCTCTGGTTCGCCAGAAGCGGCTTAGTCCTGCTGGCCACATGACCTGGAAGCTGTACGCCGGCTCCCTTGGCCAATAAAGCGAGATGAGCGCTGGAACCCCAGAGTCGGCCACGACTGGACCTAATGGCCAGGGGTCTCCTTTACCTTTATTAAACGTTAAAAGCTTCCCTAAATAGGGCTACCTTCAGATGTCTTCTAAAAGTCTGGTAGTTGTTGATCTCTTTGACATCTGGTGGGAGGGCGTTCCACAGGGCGGGTGCCACTACCGAGAAGGCCCTCTGCCTGGTTCCCTGTAACTTGGCTTTTCACAGTGAGGGAACCGCCAGAAGGCCCTCGGCGCTGGACCTCAGTGTCCGGGCTGAACGATGGAGGTGGAGAAGCTCCTTCAGGTATACTGGACGGAGGATGTACACACACACACTTCCTCTGCAGTTTGTGACACTCCTCTTGAGACGGTGGGCAAAGGGAAGTATTTGCAGGCGAAATTAAGTTTTACCAATGGGGGCATCCAAAAGCGATCTCCCCACCCCCCAACTGGTGCAAAAGATCCCTTCTTGCAGCAAAGCACGGTGGGACAAATTGCTGACAGTCCGATTCCCTCTGAACACGTAAAAAGCCAACAGTGCACAGGATCTGTGTCGGCAGGAATAGGCGCCAGTCCAACTGGCGATGGAGTCAAACAGGTGTTGTCAGGCGGTGAGCAGGAGGCTTTGCGATCCCAACGGTTGTCTGACGGGGGCCCAGATCTGCAAGCCGTTCCCTCCCCACCCCACTATGCGCAGTTATCGCCTTTGCATCTCAGGGAGTGAATTATTGATCTTTGGCATAATGGGAGAGCGCAATCATTAACCCGCCTGGCTTACCAGAGGTGGTTCATTGAGCCGCCGCTCCCATTGTAACGGCTGTTTGCTCAGGTCCTGTGTCACCTCCGCATATGTCGAGCTGTGTACATACGATTGTGCGGCGGTTCAAGCCATTAAGCTTTCTCTTGTCTACATAAGATAGGTGCCTGTGATACCACACAAGAGCTGTTTACTCTGCAGTGCGTTGTGGAGTGGCCAAGAGACAGTGGTGACGGAGGAAGTCTCAGCATTCAGAGATTTCGCCTCTGCCCTGCACTCGCTCTCTCCTGCTGCCTCAGCCCTTCCACCTGTAAAATGGGACTAATAATGTTTGGCATGCCTTGTAACAGAGCCAGGCACACTTCAGGTTTGCAAGACCTGCTTTGAGCATTCCTCAACCCCCCCTTTTTTTTTACCCCTGAGATCCACTGACTGGAACCAGATGCAAAATAGTGGCTGGAGTGGGGTGGGGTGGGGATCATAAGTGGATTATTCCAACAGCTGGCGTGGAAGCACCCATTCTCTAAGAATCAAATAAGAAGATGCCTCTGAGTACATGCTCAGCACCAGAATTTCTTTTCAGAATTGTCACACAAAAGTCCACGCCTGGACCCACCCCCCAAAAAAAACTCTCTTCCCCTCCCAGCAACCTGATTTAGAAATAGGGCAGGAGGGTGGGGGGGACGCGGGGGGCGCTGTGGGTTAAACCACAGAGCCTAGGACTTGCCGATCAGAAGGTCGGCGGTTCGAATCCCCCTTGACGGGGTGAGCTCCTGTTGCTCGGTCCCTGCTCCTGCCCACCTAGCAGTTCGAAAGCACGTCAGAATGCAAATAGATAAATAGGTACCGCTCCGGCGGGAAGGTAAATGGCATTTCCGTGCACTGCTCTGGTTCGCCAGAAGCGGCTTAGTCCTGCTGGCCACATGACCCAGAAGCTGTACGCCGGCTCCCTCGGCCAGTAAAGCGAGATGAGCGCCGCAACGCCAGAGTCGGTCACGACTGGACCTAATGGTCAGGGGTACCTTTACCTTTACCTATTACTAAAACAAGTGGGTGTCATTTCTTACTGACGTTAAACAATTACAGTGCTACCTCGGGTTACATACGCTTCAGGTTACAGACTCTGCTAACCCAGAAATATTACCTCGGGTTAAGAACTTTGCTTCAGGATGAGAACAGAAATCATGCTGCAGCGGCACAGCACCAGCGGGAGGCCCCATTAGCTAAAGTGGTGCTTCAGGTTAAGAACAGTTTCAGGTTAAGAACGGACCTCCGGAACAAATTAAGTTCTTACCACTGTATTGAGCAATTGCCAGCATATTGCAGATCTAGTAGACTTTGATCTTCCTTAAGTCTTTTTGCCCTTGCAGAGTGTGATCACATTCTCAGCATACATTTAAAGCAACATTATACTATTTTAACAGTAGTTACTTCCCCCCTCCACCAAGAATCATGGGAACTGTAGTTTGTTCAGGGTGCTGAGAGTTAGGAGACACACTTCAATTCCCCTCAAAGAGCTCCAGGTCTCAGAGTGGCTTAATGGTCAAACCCTCTTCCCAAGGCCTGAGGATCTCCTAACAATGATGCCATTTAGGGCTTTAAAGGCCAGCACCAACGCTTTGAATTGTGCTCTGAAACGTACTGGGAGCCAATGGAGGTCTTTCAAGACCGGCGTTATGTGGTTTTGGCGGCTGCTCCCAGTCCCCAGTCTAGCTGCCGCATTCTGGATTAGTTGTAGTTTCCGGGTCACCTTCAAAGGTAGCCCCACATAGAGCGCATTGCAGTAGTCCAAGCGGGAGATAACCAGAGCATGCACCACTCTGGCGAGACAGTCTGCAGGCAGGTAGGGTCTCATCCTGCGTACCAGATGGAGCTGGTAAACAGCTGCCCTGGACACAGAATTGACCTGCGCCTCCATGGACAGCGGTGAGTCCAGAATGACTCCCAGGCTGCGCACCTGGTCCTTCAGGGGCACAGTTACCCCATTCAGGACCAGGGAATCCTCCACACCTGCCTGCCTCCTGTCCCCCAAAAACAGTACTTCTGCCTTGTCAGGATTCAACCTCAATCCGTTAGCCGCCACCCACCCTCCAATATTAAGAATATATCCATCTGTGCTGAGTGGATGATGCCGTTCCTGTGTTTAATCTCCACTGTGGTTGCTCTTTCTGCAGAATGGGACGTGGGCGGCCAAGCAAGTAATCCAGGTGCCCAACAAGAAGGTGGACGGCTGGGTTCTTCCTGACATGCCAGGTGAGTCCAGCATGGTTTCAGATTTGGGCCACAAGTAGGATTTATCTTGTGGTTTTGAGCAGCTTTCCCACCTGCCAAGCCTCTAGAGGCAAAAGAGGTTCATTCAGGGCAGCTTAAGAGAGTAAGTTCGTCCCAACAAAAGAACTGTGGCAAGAAAAATTGATGAGTTATGCAGAACTGGCTAAATTGACATACAAACTGCAGAACGAGGACAACTGTGACTTTAAGGAAGAATGGGAACTTTTTACAAATTTTAAATAATTTTACAAATTGTTTAAAAAGACAACAAAATGAACTGGACTCCTTGGCAGGTTTTGAAGAAACATACACAAAATTATTGGTTGATATGATAGATAGACAAGGCAAGGGTATGTATAATTTTATGACATGTAGAGAATAATATGTGCAGAGAAATCAGAGAGAGGAGCCGAGGGATGTCCCTGGTTGGGGGGGGGAGGAAGGGGGGGAAAGAATGTATGTGATTATATGATTTGATAATTTCTTATGTTGAAATTGCTTAATAAAAATACTAAAAAACAACAACAAATTTACCAAAAAAGCAAAGTATTTCTTTAAAGAGAACAAAACAAAACGAAAACTACATCTCCCCGCCCCCCAAAAAGAGAGTAAGTTCACTGGAGAGAATAAAATATTAGAGATTTGTGATATATTTGTAGCACCTCGTATATTTCTCTCTCTCTCTCTCTGCCCCCCCCAATACACACAAACAGGTGACTCACAAGAATTTAACGCTGTGGCTTCTTTTATTACTCTCCACTATTCTCCTTAAGGTCTTATCACGGACATCATCATCTCCCTGGATGACAAATTTCTGTATTTTAGCGACTGGCTTCATGGAGACATCCGTCAGTATGACATCACCAACACCCAGGAGCCCAAACTGGTGGGACAGGTAAAAGCTGGCTTTGAGTGAATGACCAGAGCAAATAATTAATTTTAATATATATATATATCAATATTTACCAATTAGGTATTTACTAATAGTTATTTACCAATAAGAGAACGAACAATTTCAAGAAAAAATTGTTTGACTTGGTTGCATACACACTTACAAAAGAAAATGGCTTTCAACCACCAGCAACACGTGGTAGACCATAGACAGATACTCGTTTTTGAAATTGAATCCAAAGTTAATCAACTATTTTGTTTGATTATGCTGAAACATTCTGGCAAGGAGGGTGAGGGGGGAATTCTTTGTTGTTTATTTATAAATTGTATTATCTGCAAAACAAAATAAACATTTAAATTTGTTTGTTTGTTAAATATCCAGGCTTCCACTGGTGTATAAAAAAGGAAGTGTAAACTGTAAATAAAGTGATAATTAATACCTGGCAAAGTCACCAATATATGCATATGTTTAACATCGTACTCCATTTATCAGCATCAGTCACAAATACATACAGTGGACCCTCTGGATACGAACTTACCGTATTTTTTGCTCTTTAAGACTCACTTTTTCCCTCCTAAAAAGAAAGGGGAAATGTGTGTGCGTCTTATGGAGCGAATGCAGGCTGCGCAGCTATCCCAGAAGCCAGAACAGCAAGAGGGATTGCTGCTTTCGCTGCTCAGCGATCCCTCTTGCTGTTCTGGCTTCTGAGATTCAGAATATTTTTTTTCTTGTTTTCCTCCTCCAAAAACTAGGTGCGTCTTGTGGTCTGGTGCGTCTTATAGAACGAAAAATACTGTAATTTGTCCCGGGGGTCCGTACTTACCCCAAAAAAGTCCGTATCTGGAGGCGCCGTTTCTGCGCACGTGCGCAGTGTGATAGAGCGCTTCTGTGCATGCGCTTCTGCACACACTCTTCTGTACGCTTCTGCACATGCGCACACGGCAAAACTCGGAAGTATACACTTCCGGATTTGCTGCGTTCGCAACTCAATTTTACATTACCCAAAGGTAACGTAACCCACTGTATATCAATCAAAAAACATATTAAAAAGGAGCTTGCCACACAGCGCATAGTTAAAACTATAGAGTTTGCTCCCACAAAATGTAGTGATGGCTTTTAAGGAAGATTAGGCAAATTTGTAGGTAAGGCTATCAGTGGCTATCAGCCATGCTGACTATGTTCTACTTTCCCTGTGGGAGGCAATGTACTTCCGAATGCTCGTTGCCGGCGGCTGCATTTTGCCCTATCCAAAAGGGTGAACTGTCTCCCTTTGCAGTAGTCTATATCTTACCTCTAATCAGATGCAGAGGTCACATACCTAGGAAGGAAAACTAGCTAGCATCTAACCAGCCAGATTTTTTAAATTTACACCATCTTGCCAGCTGGCCAGTACGGTAGGGAGATTCCTGGCTGCGCCATTTGCCCCTGGAAGCTGGCGACT
Source organism: Podarcis gaigeae (assembly GCF_964106915.1). Classification (NCBI taxonomy): domain Eukaryota; kingdom Metazoa; phylum Chordata; class Lepidosauria; order Squamata; family Lacertidae; genus Podarcis; species Podarcis gaigeae. Next base: position 3,223,634 of record NC_139693.1, read on the forward strand.
CTGCAAACATGATTCTGTCCTGTCCTGAGTCTGGTATATTTCCTTGCAGGTTTTCGTTGGAGGCAGCATTGTCAAAGGCGGGCCGGTCACTGTGGTTGAGGACCAAGAGCTGGACTGCCAGCCAGAGCCATTTATCATCAAGGTGCATGAGAACCACCACATTCCCCCCATTTATTAATTGTTTATCACATTTTATATCATGCCTTTAACCCAAGGCACTCAAGAAACACTCCTTCCTTCCTTCCTTCCTTCCTTCCTTCCTTCCTTCCTTCCTTCCTTCCTTCCTTCCTCCTCTCTCTCCCTTCCTTCCTTCCTTCCTTCCTTCCTTCCTTCCTCCCTTCCTCCCTTCCTCCCTTCCTCCCTTCCTCCCCTTCTGTTTTTGCCCTTGTCACTGTTGTTGTTATTGTTGTTGTTTAGTCGTTTAGTCGTGTCCGCCTCTTCGTGACCCCCCTGGACCAGAGCACGCCAGGCCCTCCTGTCTTCCACTGCCTCCTGCAGTTTGGTCAAACTCATGTTCGTAGCTTCGAGAACACTGTCCCACCATCTTGTCCTCTGTCGTCCCCTTCTCCTTGTGCCCTCCATCTTTCCCAGCATCAGGGAGTCTTCTCTTCTCATGAGGTGGCCAAAGTCTTGGAGCCTCAGCTTCAGGATCTGTCCTTCCAGTGAGCACTCAGGGCTGATTTCCTTCAGAATGGAGAGGTTTGATCTTCTTGCAGTCCATGGGGCTCTCAAGAGTCTCCTCCAGCACCAGAATTCAAAAGCATCCATTCTTCGGCAACCAGCCTTCTTGATGGTCCAGCTCTCACTTCCATTCTTCTTACCTTCTTAAAATCTGGAAGGCCACAGATGTCCTGCATCCCTGCTTCACTCTTTCCTCTTGCTCCAAATTGTCCTTCCACTTACGCCAAGCAATACATGATCCTCTGGAGTGTGTTAACATATCTGTTTTTTTTCAGGGAAAGAGGGTTCAAGGCGGACCTCAAATGATCCAGCTAAGCTTGGACGGCAAGCGACTGTATGTCAGTACTTCCCTCTACAGCGGCTGGGACAAGCAGTTCTACCCAGACATGGTCAAGTAAGACACCTTTCGCCTGGATATTATTATTTTTAAAAGTCAGGGCTGTAGCCCAGTGGCCGGACACCTGCTTTGCATGTAGAAGGCCCCAGGTTCAAACTCCACGTTGGGTCGATAAAGACCCCTCCCTGAAACCCTCTGCCCCTCTGCTCAAAGCATCTTCTTCACACAGCGCCCAGTTAAACTATGGAATTGGCTCCCTTAAGGCCACGGATGCCTTTAAGATGTGGCTTAGGGCCCTCGTATTTATGGGACCACCTCTCCTGGTCTGCCCCGCAGAGGACCTTAAGGTCCATGAATAACCATAGTTTAGAGGTCCCGGGCCCTAAGGAAGTCAGACTATCCTCCGCCAGGGCCAGGGCCTTCTCAGTGGTGGCTCCGACCTGGTGGAATGCTCTGTCCCATGAGACCAGGGCCCTGCAGGATTTAACCTCCTTTCGCCGGGCCTGTAAGACAGAGCTATTCCGCCTGGCTTTCAGTTTGAATGTAGCCTGATCTTTTATTCCCCTTCCTTCCTTCCCTCCCCCTCCCCTTTTATGAAGATTCCCCGCTCTGGGATCCCACAGCTAATTCTCCCCTGGTCTCCTCGCTGGCCCAAATAGGACTAACTTAGCCAGCTAGCCCTGGTGAACATCTAATGTTTATTGGAAGGATTTTCCCTCTAAATTTATTTTTGATTTTATTGTTATTCACGTTTTATACTGTATTTTATGCTGGGTTTTTTTGTAGCATCAGTTAAGTGTTTTAAATTTGTTGTTAGCCACCCTGAGGCTGGTTTTCTGAACCGGGAAAGATGGGGTATAAATAAAAAAATATTATTTTTATAAAAAAGGATTAGGCAAATTTGTAGAGGGATAAGGCTTTCAATGGCTACTATGCTCTGACTTCATCGCTGGAGTCCAGTGATGCTTCTGAATCTCAGTTGCTGGAAACCGCAGATGAGAAGAGAGGGCTTCTGTGCTTGAATCCTGCTTGCGGGTTCCCACTGAGGCATCTGGTCCAGCTTTCCAATCCTGAACAATAGGATTGTTAGCATGTCTGCTAAGCAGGTTAGTGCTTACAGCTATGTCAGGTCTTGAACATCTAGCAATGAAATTCAGTTTGCCTGGAATGCATCTGTACAGTGTAGTGTCAGAAAATGCTTCAGCAGTACCATCTACCTGGTAACCTGTTACCATCGGTGTGTCTGCTGGGTTTGCATCAACCAAATTCAGCCAGGTTAATACATCAGCAAGCTTCTGCGTTTGGTGTACCAGAAAATTACCTGCCTGGTCTTTCTCTACCTGCAAAGAAAGATAGTTGGGTGCTGGACCAGATGGGCCACTGGCCTGATTCTGCTACTGGACTCTTCCCTTTTGTCCTCAAAAATAAATGATTATGGCCTTATTTCTGCCTTCCTTCACAACATGTTTTCTCCACTCCTGTTTCCCCTCCTCTTCACTTCAGGGAAGGCTCTGTCATGTTACAAATCGACGTGGACACCAAGAAAGGCGGCTTGAAAGTGAATAAAAATTTCCTCGTGGATTTCGGGAAAGAGCCGGAGGGCCCTGCGCTTGCCCATGAGATCCGCTACCCGGGTGGAGACTGCACCTCCGATATCTGGATCTGAGGAAGGCTCCCAGCAGGACAGAGAGCAGTTGGACCCTTAATGTTGACCCTTTGTCCTTTCTATGTTCCACATATGAAAATTGATCTCAGTGGGGCCTCTAACCAGATTTCCATGTTCTTGCAGACAGGGAGCAAGTTTATAGTCTGTGGAACTGAACAGTACAGTGGACTCTCGGGTTGCGAACATGATCCGTGCAGGAGGCACGTTCGCAGCCTGCAGCATTCGCAACCTGCAGTGGCGCATCTGCACACACACAGGTTGCGATTTGGCGCTTCTGCGCATGTGCAAAGTGCGATTTAGCACTTATGCGCATGCGCGACCGCCGAAACCCGGAAGTAACCCGTTCCGGTACTTCCGGGTTTCGGCGGGTCCGTAACCAAAAAAAACCCACAACCTGAATCATCTGTAACCCGAGGTATGACTGTACAGCTTTTCCTGGACTGTACCACTTCAGGCAGTAAGCCGGGGTGTAGCAGGTTAGGACGCTCCCACACAACATTAAAAAAAACATATGCACATAGAAAACTAGTACATTAGCAGTAAGGCTTATGATCAGCTTTCTCTATGCATAGGGAGTCTGGGGGGAGTGGGAGGGGAATTTTTCCAACATGTAACTCCCGCTTCCTGAAGGCTGAAGGAATCATCCATAGCTCAATGGGTAGATTAAGAGAATCTCTGGAACAGGTGTATTACCTGATGCTTTTAATGATACCAAACTGTCCTGCGTGTTTACTGGCCTGCCTGCCTCTCTCTACTGCAAACCATAGTCTTGCTCACATGATTTATTCTGCACCTGATAGGTCATCACACTAGGCCTTGGAGCCATTCAATAAAGCTGAATGTGGGAAGATTCAGGGCGGACAAATGAAAGTTCTTCTCCACACAGCGCTTGGAGAGTTTTCTTTCACAACCAATCAGTGTATAAATCTTACGAAATAAATAAACAAATAGCCAAACTGTGGAATGTGGTCCCCGCCGGATGTATCAATGGTTTTTTTTAAGTGTTAGACAAATTCGTGCAGGATTAGGCTACCAATGCCTAGTGACTTTGATGCCAGAGGCAGAAATGTTTCTGAATACCAGTTTCGGGGACTTTCTGGTGGGGATAGCCCTGCTGCGCTCAGATCCTGCTTCCCATTGAGGCATCTGGGTACCCAGAGTGAGAACAGGGGTGCTGGACTAGAAGGGCCACTGGCAAAATAAAAATAAAAAGGCCTTCTCCCCACTTGTGCTCCTTAAGAAGTGATATTCAGAGGCATCCTACCTCCAGTGCACACAGCTATTGTGGCTCTGGATCCGGGCATTAGCTTTTCCCTCTTAAACTACCGTATTTTTCGCCCCATAAGATGCACTTTTTTCTTCCTTAAAAGTAAGGGGAAATGTCTGTGCGTCTTATGGAGCGAATGCGTGGTCCCTGGAGCCAAATTGCCCAGGGGCGGAAAGCAGATCATGCTCTGTTTTTTTGAAAGAGGGAAGAGGGTGTTGAAACAAAGCCGCTGATCGTGTGCGCTGATCGAGAGAGATAAGGGACGCTAGAGGTAAAGGAGGCTGCCTGGGAACGGGGAGGTAAAGACAGCAGACTTGCAAAGGGGGGAAACAGGAAGACTAAAGCAATAAGGAGAGGAATTAGAAGAAAAGGAGGAGCAAAAAAACTGCTCCAGCTAAGGAAAAGACACTAAGGCAAACAAGAGGGAAGGGAGTGTTGAAAGGAAGCAGCTGATCAGTAAGCGATCGGGAGGGAGATAAGAGACGCTAGCGATAAAGGAGGCTGCCTGGGAGGGGGGAGGTAAAAGCACATGGATCCTCAGGATTTTTGCATTGGGTCACCCCAAATTCACCATCAGATCACATAGCATGTCCGTGGCACAGCCTGCACCAAAAAAATTACGCACCCACTGTTGCATGGGGCTGCAATGGTGCAAAAACGTGGTTACACAGCACGGTTCCACATGGATCCTCAGGATTTTTGCATTGGGTCACCCCAAATTCACCATCAGATCACATGTCTGTGGCCACAGCTTGAACCACAAAAACCATACATCCACTGTTTCGTTCAGAATATTTTTTTTCTTCTTCTAAAAACTAGGTGTGTCTTATGGTCAGGTGCGTCTTATGGAGCGAAAAATATGGTACTTCCTTCCTACTGCCTACTTGGATTTTAAAGTAGGGTTACCAGACATCTCTGGTTCCCGGGGACGGTCCCCAGATTTGCAAATCTGTCCCCGGGAAACGTGGCAGCGGCAGCCTCAGCAGTCCGGAGCCAGTCTGGTAGCGCAGTTGGCTCTGGCTGGCTTCAGGAGATGCTCACTGCCGAGGGGGAACCGGGGGCGTCCGGGGGTACAGATTTCCTGCCCCCTCCCCCCTTTGTTTTGACAGATTGGGGGAGGCTCAGGAGTTGCGGGTGGGCAGCCGTTGCCCAGGAGGGATGCAAGGCACGCGGTGTCTCTGCCAGGCAAGGTGCAAAGCCCTTCTTTCACACCCTGTTAAACATAAATGTGCAGTGTTTTTTAAAAATTGGGCAACGGCCGGCCACGACTCCCGAGCCTCCCCTGATCAGTCAAAACAAAGGGGGAAGGGGATGGGAGATCAGGGGAGGCTCGGGAGTCACAGGCGCACGGTGCGCCATTGCCCAGTTTTTTAAAAAAACTGTGCATTTATGTTTCACATTTATGTTTGACCTTTATACAATATGCATGTATGCTTGGGTTCAGGGTCTTTTGCTTCACAATCCCCACTACTGACTCCCTGTTGCTACTCAGCTCCCCCCCCCCCCCCCAAAAAAAGTGTCCCCAGATTCATTGAAAAAAATCTGGTAACCATATTTTAACGTTCCATCTTCTTTAAAAGTGTCAACAGGACCCAAAGGCTAATGGATTTTTTTGAATGTATAAGGTTTGGACCCGAGCACAATTTGTTTCTCATCCTTCATCATTACTGAATGATGAAAATGTGTTAAATACCCATAGTCTACAGCAGCCTTTCTCAAGATGCTGTTGGACTACAACTCCTGTCATCCCTAGCTGGCAGAACCTTTGGTCCGGGATGATGGGAGTTGTAGTCCAACAAGATCTGGGGACCCAAGAATGGCTGGTCTGCAGTGAGATCTGAAATTACAGATTGGCCAAAAATGAATGGTTCGCTCTTTATTTGGTAACTACCATTTTCTGCCACAAGAGGTCACATTCGTATTTTACCACACGCCATTTAACTAGGGGCTCTGCCTGCATCAACAATACTGTACATTACTGCTTTTAAACCAACTTGACAATAAGATCAACTGTGTTATCATGACCCACAAACCTGAGGAAGGTGGTCTTCACCAAAAATTATTGGAATTCGTAGTGAGGCTACAATCCCCAGGGAGAGGTTTCAAATTGGTTTAAGGCCTCTCTCAGACATCCTTTTTATAATGCTTATGATTATCCGTGCTTATGATAATACTGAGGCGGTTATACACAATTCTGTTTGCAGCTACAAAAGTTTTGGAGAAGACATAACTGCTTCGGTTCCAGTCGTTGCATGTCCTGTAACTTCCAGCTTGAAATCCTGTATCTTTTTATTAGAGAATGTTTTCATGACAGAGTAAGCTGCAAGCATTCCCGTGGAAACTGAGCGCATGTTTTGGAGAAATTTAAAAAGTGTTTTAACAAATAGCAGAAGGGACCAGCATATTAGAAAGGTAATATCTTCCAGGGAAGGTAGGTGACAGGTCAGAATCCAGTTAAGGTGTGTTGAGGAAGGAGTATATTACACAACTGGAGCTTCTTTTAGGAAACCTCCAAATTGTTGAGTTTTTATATGTGTAAGATCCAGGACAAAGCGCTGCCTTTCAGAAATCCCCTCCAGGCATCAATTCTGCCTTCATCCTCCACTATATAACTTTTTACATAATTTTTATTGCAGGGTTTATGCACTCTGTTTTTTTTTTAAACTAATAGTGGCATATACCGTATTATTTGCTCCATAAGAGGCACTTTTTTCCTCCTAAAAAGTAAGGGGAAGTGTCTGTGCGTCTTATGGAGCGAATGCATGGTCCCTGGAGCCGAATTGTCCAGGGGCAAAAAGCAGATCATGCTTCTTCTTTTTTGAAAGAGGGAAGGGGGTGTTGAAACAAAGCCACTGAGCACCTGAGCAGCAAGGAATCAGGAGGATGATAAGGGACTCTAGAGATAAAGGAGGCTGCCTGGGAGGGATAGGTAAAAGCACATGGATCCTCAGGATTTTTGCACTGGGTCACCCCAAATTCACCATCAGATCACATAGCATGTCCATGACTACAGCCTGCACCAAAAAAACCACACATCCATTGTTTTGTGGGGCCACAGCGGCGCAAAAATGTGGTTACAAAGCACGGATCCACATGGATTCTCAGGATTTTTGCATTGGGCTACCCCAAACTCACCATCAAATCACATATCATGTCTGGAGCCACAGAATGAACAACAAAAATCATACATCCACTGTTACATTCAGAATATTTTTTTTCTTGTTTTCCTCCTCTAAAAACTAGGTTCATCTTATGGTCAGGTGCGTCTTATGGAGCGAAAAATACGGTAAATATTTTTTAATAAAAAAAATAAGAAACTAACTTTCATGTAGTGTCAAGGGCTGCTGTGACCTCAGCAGCCAATTAACCAATCGCCTCTCCCGTTCTCTGTCACATCCCACAGCCCAGCACATCTGAAAACGCTGAGCTTGTATCAGCGAGTTGGGTCACACGGTGTAGATCTCAAATGTTCTCATCCCCAAACGCCCAGCGGGGCTTTCCGTCTTGCGTTTCTTGAATGGCAGGCTCCCTCCTTTCAGTCCCCCAACACTTTGGCTCACGTCTTAAGCTTGGGGTGATTTCAGAAGCGGCGATATGGCGACAGGGCGGTTCAAAGGAAGCGCTAATGAACTGCTGAGCATACATACATATATGCTTGCAGGCACGCCCTGCTGCTTCCTGGACCCCAGCCATGTGCTTGAACGAGGCAGCCAAAACATTTATGGGAACTTTTAGCTGCATCATGCTCATTGATAAAGGCAGAGTCATGTGTGTAGCTCACCCTCAGTTGCAATTAATTCCGGGCGCCAGGCAGAATCCGTGCCACCTGCCTCACAACCAGTGCCAAACAACACAAGACGGAAAAGAAGGTGTGATAATGATGAACTGTTTGCAATGATGAACTGGGTGGCGGGAGCACAAAAAGAACGCCATGGGTGTTGCCAAGATTTATGTTAGGGGTGCGCGACACCCACCTGTCGTTGTCTTCTTCTGTCTGGCTCTGTCTGGCAGATCGGGATGGAATGTCTCAACCCCAGTTGTCTTCAATTACTTTCCTCTGATCCTCAGTGCCCAGAAAAACCTGTCGAAATCTCCAGTCGTTTGAAAACTAGGAAGTTAAGCAAAAAATAAACACCAGGGGGTACCTTCCATGCGGTTAACGAGCCTATTTTGCATAATTACAAAGAGCACGCCTTTTTTACATCTTGTTTATAAAAAATCTAAACTAAAACAAGTTTTCTCGGTTTCGCTGGAAACCTTTTCAGCACTTTCTTCTCAAATAACTCCTTTTTCACCCCCCCCCAAGGCAGTTTTTCTGTGCACGCTCAGTAAGCAGAGCCCATGGAGACGTTTTCCTTAGCCGGGTGATTACTCTCTCCTGAATGACTGCTCCACAGTACAAGTGAGCTCAGCAAACATTTCGATTTTGAATATTCTGATAATTTCTACTTTTAGTTAAGTATTTTTATTTATTTACTTAGAATCCTAGAATCCTAGAGTTGGAAGAGACCACCAGGGCCATCGAGTCCAACCCCCTGCCAAGCAGGAAACACCATCAGAGCACTCCTGACATATGGGTGTCAAGCCTCTGCTTAAAGACCTCCAAAGAAGGAGACTCCACCACACTCCTTGGCAGCAAATTCCACTGTCAAACAGCTCTTACTGTCAGGAAGTTCTTCGTAATGTTTAGGTGGAATCTTCTTTCTTGTAGTTTGGATCCATTGCTCCGTGTCCGCTTCTCTGGAGCAGCAGAAAACAACCTTTCTCCCTCCTCTATGTGACATCCTTTTATATCTTTGAACATGGCTATCATATCACCCCTTCACCTCCTCTTCTCCAGGCTAAACATGCCCAGCTCCCTTAGCCGTTCCTCATAAGGCATCATTTCCAGGCCTTTGACAATTTTGGTTGCCCTCCTCTGGACATGTTCCAGTTTGTCAGTGTCCTTCTTGAACTGTGGTGCCCAGAACTGGACACAGTACTCCAGGTGAGGTCTGACCAGAGCAGAATACAGTGGCACTATTACTTCCCTTGATCTAGATGCAATACTCCTATTGATGCAGCCCAGAATTGCATTGGCTTTTTTAGCTGCCGCGTCACACTGTTGGCTCATGTCAAGTTTGTGGTCAACCAAGACTCCTAGATCCTTTTCACATGTACTGCTCTCAAGCCAGGTGTCACCCATCTTGTATTTGTGCCTCTCATTTTTTTTTTGCCCAAGTGCAATACTTTACATTTCTCCCTGTTAAAATTCATCTTGTTTGTTTTGGCCCAGTTCTCTAATCTGTCAAGGTCGTTTTGAAGGGTGATCCTGTCCTCTGGGGTGTTAGATTTAGGGGAGGCAGCTGTCCCTCCCTACCCCCTGGCCATGCCCATCCACCCATCTTCCAATGACAACACCCCAGCCAATACCAGCCCTAAAGGTAAAGGTAAGGGTACGCCTGACCATTAGGTCCAGTCGTGGCCGACTCTAGGGTTGCGGCGCTCATCTCGCTTTACTGGCCGAGGGAGCCGACGTACAGCTTCCAGGTCATGTGGCCAGCATGACTAAGCTGCTTCTGGTGAACCAGAGCAGCGTACGGAAACGCCGTTTACCTTCCCGCCAGAGCGGTACCTATTTATCTACTTGCACTTTGACGTGCTTTCGAACTGCTAGGTTGGCAGGAGCAGGGACCGAGCAACAGGAGCTCACCCCGTCGCGGGGATTCGAACTGCTGACCTTCTGATCGGCAAGTCCTAGGCTCTGTGGTTCAACCCACAGTGCCACCTGCATCCCTTTACCTTTTTTAAAGGCCCCCAAATTGACTAAAGAGAGAGAAACGAGGACTTCAGATAAGCAGGCACAGTTAGAGATCATGCCATCCCAACGTGTGCTTTCATCAAAGCCTGTGTGAGAAGAGGAACTGGACCAACCGGAATCCGAATCTTCTGCGACTGTCTCCTCCTGAGCTCTGAGATCTCCAAAGGGCATGTGAGCACCTGGCTACAGGTAGATGGGGTGGGCGGGCCAGGAAAAAGGATTTATTGGGAGTCAGCTTTTCCCTTAATGAGTTCCTTTACAAGACCACACCTTCCTCACCCACCGTTTTGGCATCCTCTTGGGTGTGTGTGCGCACTTATATATTTAGAGGATCCCTCTGGGTATAAGCAGATCTCGAGCATCTTCTTACTACCGTCAGACGCACAAGCCCGGGCTGCCAGAGAATGTATCAGACAAAAGGAGGGGTTGTCCCGGAACAAGAGGAGCCCGACAAAGGAGGTAAGAATTGATCCTCTCTGTCTTCAGCTGGCTGGAGCAATAATTAGCATTGTCTTTTACAGTGGTGCCTCGCAAGATGAAAAGAATCCGTTCCGCGATTCTCTTCGTATAGCGGTTTTTTCGTCTTGCGAAGCAAGCCCATTGACAGCTTAGCGGATTAGCGCTATTAGCGGTCTAGTGGCTTTTAGCGATCAGCTGAGAAGCGGCTTATCAGCGGATCAGCTGTTAAGCGGCATATCAGCTTAGGAAAAGCAGGAAAAAAGCGAAAAAAACTTGCGGGAACTCGCAAGATTTTTTCATCTTGCGAAGCAACCCCATAGAGAAATTCGTTTAGCGAAGCGCCTCCAAAACGGAAAACCCTTTTGTCTAGCGGGTTTTCCATCTTGCGAGGCGTTCGTCTTGCGGGGCACCACTGTATTTTATTTTTATTATTTATATATATTTTTTATTAAATTTTCTGTTTTACAATTTAAAATACTCATTTTAACATCCTTAAAATATTCCTTCTTCCCTTCCCTTCTTCTCTTTCCACAGTTCATTTTGCATATCATAAATCCCTGCGTATTTTACAAAAAATAAACCCTTCTGTATTCCATCAAAACTTATTTACACTGTTGAATTTATCTTAATGCTGCCAGCGTTTTCAGGTGTACGCAATCCCCCCCCCCATATATTCAATAAACGTCTTCCAACCTTCTCTAAACATATGTTCTTCTTGTTCTCTTATTCTATATGTTAAGTCTGTAAGCTGCACATATTCCGTCAGCTTCAGTTGCCATTCTTCTTTAGCTGGGACCTCGCGCGTTTTCCATTTTGGGGCTACCTAAATACAGACTGCAGTAGTAGCATACACTTTTTTGACACCTGGGAATTTCAGTCTGAATTATCCCCAACAGAAAGGACTGTGTGTGTGTGGTTTTTTTTGGGGGGGGGAGAACTTTAAAAAAAAAAATTCAATTTGTTATGGAGCATTTCCCAATACCCTTTTACAAGTTTGCCACATGTGAAAGATTGTTCCCTCCACCTCTTTGCATCTTCAGCACTTATCTTATTCAGTCTTATACATCTTAGCAAGCCTGCTTGGAGTTAGCATTCTCTTTTAGTTCATTCATTCATTCATTCATTCATTCATTCAGGGTCTCTCCAGACTGGTGAAGCTTTTCTGTAGGGGCATTGATGCAATAAATGTGCCTCGGTGATGGATTGATACCAGACCGTCCACACAGAATTCCACTTCCATTACAGTGGTACCTCGGGTTACATGCACTTCAGGTTACAGACTCCACTAACCCTGAAATATTACCTTGGGTTAAGAACTTTGCTTCAGGGTGAGAACAGAAATCGTGCGGCAGCAGCGGGAGGCCCCATTAGCTAAAGTGGTACTTCAGGTTAAGAACAGTTTCAGGTTAAGAACGGACCTCCGGAACGAAGTAAGTTCTTAACCCGAGGTACCACTGTAGTTATTTTTCTGAGATGCTTCCCCAACGTTACTGCACAAACGCCCTCAGGAGGGGCCACTTTTGCAAAACGAAAGCAGGGCAAAAAAATAAAGGGGAATGTTTGTGGCAGGATTTCGGTAGGACGTGAAGGGAAATGAATATCTGATTGGAAATGAAGCCATATGCCCTCCTTGAAACTTTTGAAAGCAGGATCGTGCCCTGACACCATCATGAGCACAAATCATCATGATTGCACAATGAAAAGCATGGGGAACCCTCGAGGGAGACCCACAGATCCCCAGAGGAGGAAGGCTCAGGGCTGAGAGATTGGTGGTGGGACCCTGAGAAGACGTCAGAGGGAGAAGATTGGGAGGAGGGTCTGGATGCTGAAGGGGCAACAGGGTTTCGTCAGAAGCCACCGCTGAATAATGTCTTACAGGTGGCCATCCATCTTCTGCTTAAAAGCCTCTAAGGAAGGAGAGTCGCTGTTCATTCCACTGTTGAACAGCTCTTACTGCCAGAAGGTTCTTCCTGAAGTTTAGTTAGAATCTCCTTTCTTGTAGCTTGAAGCCACGGGTTCGAGTCCTACCCTCCAGAGCAGGAGAAAACAATATTGCTCCATCTTCCATGTGACAGCCCTTCAGATATTTGAAGATGGCTCTCTAATAAATAATAATTATAATTATTATAATTATAATTATAATTATTATAAGTTATTTATACCCTACCTTCCCCGGCCAGAGCTGGGCTCAGGGCGGCTAACTCCAGTAAAATTACAGTAAAAGCATAATGGGGGGGGGGGGACCGGGACCAATTTAAAATACAGGTTAAACTGCAATTTAAAATGCAGCCTCATTTTAAAAGTTGTCCATAGATCAAAACCGTAAGGGGAGGGAAACGTAAGGGTCATTCTGAGGCCAAATCAAAGGCCAGGCAGAACAGCTCTGTCTTGCAGGCCCTGCAGAAAGATGTCAAGTCCCGCAGGGCCCTGGTCTCTTGTGACAGAGCGTTCCACCAAATCGGGGCCAGTACTGAAAAGGCCCTGGCCCGAGTTGAGACCAATCTAACCACCTTGCGACCTGGGACCTCCAAGGTGTTGTCATTTGTGGACCTTAAGGTCCTCCGCGGGGCATACCAGGAGAGGCGGTCCCGTAGGTACATGGGTTCTAGGGCTTTAAAGGTCAAAACCAGCACCTTAAACCTGACCCTGTACTCCACGGGGAGCCAGTGCAGTTGGTACAGCATATCTCCTCCTTTCCAGGCTCAACATACTCAGCTTCCTCAACCATTCCCAATAAGACTTAGCTTGCACGCCCTTGGTCGTGTCTTGGTCACCCTCCTCTGCACACATTCCAGCTTGTCAATGTGCTTCTTAAACTCTGGAACACAATATTCCAGGTGTGGTCTGACCAGTTTTGAGGTCTGCACCCATGCAAATGATATTGGAAGAGCATAAACAACAATGATTGACACGGACAAGGGAGTTTCCATTCAAGGGTGTACAGTCATCTACCAGGAGCTAATTGCTGATGGAATCTAGCTAGATTAAATGGCCTAAATTACTCATGTGGGTTAGTTTCTATTGGTCTACTCTCAGCAGGAATAACATTGGCTAGAACCTTGTGGATGGGCAGCATGTAGGCATTTTCTGTTCTTCCTTCTTACTGTACCTTACTTCATCTTTAAATCAGACCTGGACTAGATATAGGGTGGCCATATTCCCAAAAGTGAAAATCCAGAGAAAGTTATAGAGCTTTTTTGTGATAAAATAAAAGTATTGGGCCTTTTTTGAATTTTTAAATGATTTTATAAAAAGCATTAACTATATACAGTACTATATGTCTAGCTTTCCCGGACATTTTGCCAATTTGCCAAAAATCCGCCCAGACGCCATTTTCGGGCCAAATCCCCGGATGTGTTTCTGAAAACCTGGACGTACAGCAGCCCTACTAGATAGCCCATCAAATAGGCCACCTTTAAATATAGGGTTCTCTTCTGTAAAACAGGCCACATACCCTCAAAACTAGTCTGGAGTGCATTAATTAATGGGCAGCACATGGAGATATTGATCATGACTTGTGGTATCGTGAAGCAAACACCTTATGTGTGCATTACAGTGACAAACTAAACATTCTCTAGAATTCTTCTTTAAAAAAGCTTTATTATAGGGTTGTAGCCAGTTAGATCTTTTCAGGGTAAATCTGTTGAAGTGAATGGACCTGACTGACCTGGACCCCTCAATTTCAATGCGTCTATTCTGGATAGATTGCATAATTTAGCTGGACGCATCCCATAATTTCTATATAAACAACATCATGCAACTTCATACTATCTCCACATTCCTTACAAATTCTGAAGGCTGTGTCTAGCGTTAGTCCAAGTGCACCCATTAAGAATAAACGGGCCTGACAAACTTAGGGCTATTCATTTGAATGGGTCTACCCACAGTATAACGTACTTGGATCCAAACCATAATATTCCCTGACATTCTCAGAATGCTGTAGTTGGAAGTAGTGTCCAGGCAGAAATCTGCAAAAATGTCCGGGAAAATTTGGATGTATGGTAAGTCGATAATCCTTTAAAATTGCTCAAAAATGGGATTTCAATGCCTTTAGTCTGAGTAGCTTATTACGCTTATTATTTTATCATGAATAATTATGATTTATGAATTGCCTTTATATGCTGCCTTTCTGCAACCGTGGTTTACACTGTTAAAGCACTTAAAGAAACAATTTAACTTGTAAATTTGGCCCGGTCAGTGGGTGGGTAGTATTGAACACAACCCTAATTACATTTTTTTAAAAAAAAAACAACAACCTTTATTTTACCTTTTAATCTCTCCTAAAAATTACATTTAAAAAACGCCTCTCTGTTATCTGGGTATTATCAAAGTGAACTTGGAAAACCAGAGCTCTTTCTTGTTTTCTTTTTCAAAATAAATTTATTTGTTTGGCTTTTCAGATTGAAATTTTAGTCACATATGTAGAACATATAAAGTAAAAACAAGGAATCTCTTGGACTTTCCTCCTCCCCAACTGTTAATCATTTCCTCCTGCATCTTTTATGATCATCCAAATATTCAAGGGATATTCCGTGTCCAATAACAGTTTTAACTGTTTACAATGCTTTTTAAGATAGCTTATCAATTTCCCCCATTCCTTATTGGAATTTTTGGTCTCCCTGATTTCTGACACTTCATTTAAGCCATTTAGGCATAAAATCCATCAATTTGATCTGCATGAGACTCTGGGAACCAAGTCTTCCTCTCGTGGTCCGTCCCCTATTCCTGCCCCCCAGCCTTGACTGGTCCGTCCTTTATTGCGCTCCCCCCTCTGCCTTTGCCACCTGCCTCCCTTCCAAAGACCAGAAGGACTGTCCACAGAGGTTGTGGGAATGGCTATACGAGTGTACAGCTCGACTCTTGCTCAACTCAAACTGCAAGCAGGTGCAAAAACCGGATACTGAGGAGCAGGAAGAAGAAGAAGCCAAAAGGCTTCTTGCGCTCAGGATTAGGTCTAGCGGGCTCAGGATGGAAGATTTAGGTTGAATATCGAGGGGCGGAGGGTGTTTTCTTGGTGGCAGCGTACATTTAAAATGTTATGATGCCGTGTTCCTGTCCGTCCACCTCCCAAGTATCCTGGGAGTTGTAGTTTCTTAAGGGTCCTGTGGACAGTTGTTAAGACATGCACAGGGCCAGATTGAGGTCTGATGAGGCCCTAAGCTACTGTGATAGGAATTTTATGGTCTTAGATACAGTGGTGCCTCGCAAGACGAAATTAATCCGTTCCGTGAGGCTCTTTGTATAGCGGTTTTTTCGTCTTGAGAAGCAAGCCCATTGACAGCGGATTAGCGCTATTAGCGGTCTAGCGGCTTTTAGCGGCTTATCAGCTGATAAGCGGCTTAGGAAAAGGGGGGGAGGGGAAAAACCCCGCAGGAACTCGCAAGACATTTCGTCTTGCGAAGCAAGCCCATAGGGAAATTCGTTTTGCAAAGCGCCTCCAAAACGGAAAACCCTTTCGTCTAGTGGGTTTTCCGTCTTGCGAGGCGTTCGTCTTGCGGGGCACCACTGTATATGGTAATGTTCATAACCGCACATACATAGATCAGCACAGGAAGGCCAACCTGGAACAATTTTGATTCCTAAACTGACCAAATGTTTTCTCTGCAAGGTCAAAATGGAAAAGCCTCCCCATTGTCTTTTCCTTCGCAAATCCTGTCTTAAGGGTATGTCTGCGTTTGAATAAGGGTGTGAGCCTTATCATTACAAAAGAATGGCCAGGCTCCTCAGGAAATCCAGTCAAGTAACTTGCCAGACAGGGACAAGAGAAAAACAATATTAAAATTTCTGTGATGTAGGTGGGATGGATGAGAGGGGTGGTCTTAGGTTACACCCCTTCTGTGATGTATGTATGATGTTTCTGGAGGGTGGTCTGGATCTACAGGAGGGGAATTTCAAAAGTCTTTATAAGCCCTTGCACAGTATTTTTGTGGGTCCTCCTCCTCTCCTGCGTGTGAGGGGAGCACCCTGTTGCAACAGATCAATAAAGATCAGGCTTACTAGCTGCTTTGCTTCTCAATATTCTCTGGTTGGCCTCTGTTATTTTCTTCTACCAATAGGGAACCTATGTAAGGACTCTATATGGGCTCTTGGATACCCCATAAGGGAAAAGGGCATATTTTTGTTTGCAACACTACTGAATGTAACAGGGCCCTTTATACGTCCAGCTGTCGTTTGTCAACCACAAATTGTCGCTGTTTTTTGGGTAAATATATGCTATGTGCGGGGCCCATAACTTACATCATAGGAGCCTACACAACACAAAACACTGTTGCTGTATGTTGGTTTTATTTTATTTTATTTGCTTTTTATCTTATACAGTGGTGCCTCGGGTTAAGTACTTAATTCATTCGGGAGGTCCGTTCTTAACCTGAAACTGTTCTTAACCTGAAGCACCACTTTAGCTAAAGGGGCCTCCTCCTGCTGCTGCGCCGCCGGAGCATGATTTCTGTTCTCATCCTGAAGCAAAGTTCTTAACCTGAAGCACTATTTCTGGGTTAGCGGAGTCTGTAACCTGAAGCGTATGTAACCCGAGGTACCACTGTATTTTGGAAACATCAAGGTTTTTTACCTTTAAATTTTGGGTGGGCCCCCAAGAGAGTGGGGCCCTAAGCTATAGCTTGTTTAGCTTATACGGAAATCCGGCACTGGGGACACACACCCTATTCCCCTCCTGGAATATGTTTTGGGGTACTCTCATTTTCCTACTCACATTGAAATACTGCCCCTCAATGAGGCCAAACTTGGATTCACAAAATGTTTAGGGGTGTGTGTACCCCTGCTTCTCCCCAGAAAAAAGCACCGCCCCTATGATTGCATCCCTTAATTGTCAGTCTCTCATTAGAAGTAAATAATTTAAAGAACCTTCAATGGGTGGGATGTCTGTTTCAGTCCTGCCTTTTTAAAAAATGTAAGTTTGACATCTTTCTCTGTTTTTTAATGCTGGTTTTAATGTATGTGCTTTTTATTGCTGTAAGTTAATTTTAATAATAATTATAATATTTTTGATGTGAATATGCTGACTCTTTCCCTCTCCCTCTTCCAAAACCTGCAGAGCAGTGTGGATGTCATGGCCCGGGTTATGCAACCCCTCTGGATGCTATGAGAGGTAAGTCTCAAACTGATTCCACCACAGGCCAGAAAAAATTGAGACCTTATTTCAAGCCACACAACAATCAGGTTTAGCAGTGCTCCCAAATCAAGATTGCTCAGGAGGAAGATTAAGGGATTAGGCACAAGTACAGAGGAGGTGTGGTTTATCAGTGGCTAATAATTATGGCAAAACTTCCAGGTAAAGGAGCAGGATACATTGAAAGACCAGTTGTTGAGGATGTAAAAGAGGATGTGCTGTTCCGTTTGTGCCCTTCTTGTGGTCTTCCCAGGGACATCCAGTTAGCTGCTGTGGGAGGAAAGGTGTGGGGACTGCTCTGTTCCAGCAGGGCTCAGTTTTTTAATTTTATTATAAGAAAATTTACAAACCATCACTAGCTATAGCTATATAATGGTGGTGTACAATAAAAGCAGGTGGCGCTGTGGGTTAAACCACAGAGCCTAGGACTTGCTGATCAGAAGGTTGGCGGTTCGAATCCCCGCGACGGAGTGAACTCCCATTGCTCAGTCCCTGCTCCTGCCAACCTAGCAGTTCAAAAGCACATCAAAGTACAAGTAGATAAATAGGTAACGCTCCAGCGGGAAGGTAAACGGCGTTTCTGTGCGCTGCTCTGGTTCGCCAGAAGCGGCGTAGTCATGCTGGCCACATGACCCGGAAGCTGTACGCCGGCTCCCTCGGCCAATAAAGCGAGATGAGCCCCACAACCCCAGAGTCGGCCACGACTGGACCTAACGGTCAGGGGTCCCTTTACCTTTACAATAAAAGCATCAAAGCTATATAAATGCAGAAGGATCTCATTCGTTCTCAGAAAATGCTTGGCAAAACAGGAACATTTTCGGCAGGTGACGAAATGTCAGGATTGTTGCCGCCTGTCTGATTTCAGTAGGAACAACATTCCAAATTGTGGGGGCCACCACACTAGAAGCCTTGGCTTGTGAAGAAACTTATACCACATTTGCACTGTTTATTTAAAGTGCTGTGATACCGCTCTAGGCAGTCATAGTTTCCCCTGAAGAATCTTGGGAGCTGTACTTTATTAAGAGTGCTGAGAGATGTTGAGAGGCCCCTGTTGCAGAGGTACAATCTGTGAATCGTAGCTCTGGGTGGGGCCTCTTAACATCTTTTCCAAGATCTCACACCTGCCCTGTGGAACTCCTCCTGTCAGATATCAAAGAGATAAGTAATGATATAATCTTCCATAGACATCTGAAGACAGCCTTGTTGCTGTTTTTTGTGCTGAATATATGCTATATGGTAATTTATGGGCCTAATAGGTATCTAAACCATTTGCACATAACAAAATATGTATTTTATCAAAGTAATTGTTGAACTGAAATACAATTAAATAGAAGTATATTAATAGTGAAAAAATTTTGGGCCCCCCAAAAGAGTGGGGCCCTAAGCTATAGCTTGTTTAGCTTATACATAAATCCCGCACTGATCCGAAGGCAGCCCTGTATTGGGATGCTTTTAATATGTGCTGTTCTGTTGTGTTGTGTTTCTGCAATATTATGTTGGAAGCCACCCAGAGTGGCTAGGGCAATCCAGTCAGATGGGTGGGGTAAAAAAACAAGTTGTTATTGTTATCATAATGATGATGATGATGATCCATACTGAGCTACAACTCCCAGAATTCTTTGGGGGAGGGGAGCCATGACTGGTTCAAGTGCTATCATAACACTTAAAAATGTGGTGCAAATGTGGCATAAATAAATACATGAATACTGTCGGACAGTCAGGAGGGCGTCTTCAGATGATCACAATGATCTGGCTGGTGTATAAAGAATGAAAAATATCTCTTCAGGGAACCTGGTCCGTTTAGGGATTTCTACACTAACTAACAGGGACGAGGGTGGTGCTGTGGGTTAAACCACAGAGCCTAGGGCTTGCCGATCAGAAGGTCGGCAGTTAGAATCCCTGCGAAGGGGTGAGCTCCCGTTGCTCGGTCCCTGCTCCTGCCAACCTAGCAGTTCGAAAGCACGTCAAAGTGCAAGTAGATAAATAGGTACTGCTCTGGTGGGAAGGTAAACGGCGTTTCTGTGCGCTGCTCTGGTTCGCCAGAAGTGGCTTAGTCATGCTGGCCACATGACCCGGAAGCTGGACGCCGGTTCCCTCGGCCAGTAAAGCAAGATGAGCGCCGCAACCCCAGAGTCGGCCATGACTGGACCTAATGGTCAGGGGTCCCTTTACCTTTTTACACTAACAGAAGTTAGCTCGGTAATATACCAGTAGCCACCGCAAAGCTTTCCGTTTTGGAATAATACACTCACTGTGTGCTAGTACGCCCGGCACTTTTATCAAGATAATGAGTGCTGGCACCTCGTTTTTTTCACACACAAAAAGTGCTGAATGCACCGGTGCAGAACTGTTCCAGCCAAAAGTCAAGGCATTCTGCATTAGCTGCAGTTTCCAAATCAACGTCAAGGGTGGCCCTACATGGAGCGCATCACGGTAGTCCAACCTAGTAGTTACCTAGGCCCGCATCATTGTGGCCAGGTTATATGAATGCTGCTTCGTTGTCTGCATTCAAATACCCTTTCTGAAATGTGTAAGAAACTGCACCCAGAGCGGTGTAGCGGTTAGAGCGCTGGATTGACATCAAAGAGGCCTGAATTAAATTCCCCACAAAACACACATTAAGCCAGGCATCACCTGCCTTGATAAAGCAGTAGCAGGGACATTTACGCTGCCCCGAGGTCCTCGGATGAAGGGTGAAATAAGAATTAATAACCACACTCAAAGTCTTTCGAGTCTTCTATATTAACCTTCCACGCCCCTTAACAGCGCCGCATATTACACTCAGCACAATAAAGGAAAGTTGTGAAAGCTGGCAGGTAACAAATTACTTTCAATTCATCAAAGCTTATTAAAATTTCCCTGGGCGCCTGACTTCAGAAAATGCAGAGTCACTGGGAATTGTGAACCAGAGGATGTTTCTAGGTGGCCTGTTGACTGAGCATTCGTCTTAGGCTGTGGTGCGCACAATACTTTTAAAGCTCCTTCAAAGCCCCTTCTCCCCCCTCAAGGAATTCTGGGCACTGTAGTTCGTTGCTGGGAATTATACCGTAACTCTTGTGTGAGGTAAACTGCAGTGTCCAGAATCCTTTGAGGGAAAGAATGTGTTTTGAATGTGGACGGCTATTTAAAGAGGCTTCACTCTGATTTCACTTCCACAGTTTCCAGGCACTTTTGTCCCATAAAGTCTAATATTTTGTGGACGCAAGACCTTCCAACCATCTTTTAATTGTACCACCTGCATTTGAGTTGGAGCCCAGTGCCATCTGGAGGTCCACAAGTTTCACCTCCTGTACCTAAAACAACTAAGCAGCTCTTTTAATAAAATAAAATAATAATAATAATAATAATAATAATAATAATAATAATAATAATAATAATTTATATCCCGCCCTCCCCAGCCAAAGCCGGGCTCAGGGCTGCTAACAACAATAAGATAATACAACATTCTTAAATAATTTCTTCTAAAATCAGTTCAAATCAGATTAATGGCAACCATTGGGCTAGAGTGCTATGAGGATTACCAAAGGAGGGGGTCAGGCTGTGCCCTGGCCAAAGGCCTGGTGGAACAGCTTCGTCTTGCAGGTCCTGTGGAAAGATGTCAAGTCCCTCAGGACCCTAGTCTCTTGGGACAGAGCGTTCCACCAGATCGGGGCCACGGCCAAAAAAGCCCTGGCTCTGGTTGAGGCCAGCCTAACCTCCCTGTGTCCTGGGACCTCCAAGACATTTTTGTTTGAAGACTGTAAGGTCCCCTGTGGGACATACCAGGAGAGGTGGTCCTTTAGGTACGAGGGTCTTAGGCCGTATTGGGCTTTGAAGGTTAAAACCAGCACCTTAAACCTGATCCTGTACTCCACCGGGAGCCAGTGCATCTGGTATAGCACCGGGTGAATGTGATCTCGCAGCGAAGACCCCGTAAGGAGTCTCGCCGCGGCATTCTGCACCCGCTGGAGTTTCTGGGTCAGTCTCAAGGGCAGCCCCACGTAGAGCGAGTTACAATAATCCAGTCTGGAGGTGACCGTCGCGTGGACCACAGTGGCCAGATCAGAGTGAGAGAGGTAAGGAGCCAACTGTTTAGCTTGGCGGAGATGAAAAAATGCTGCCTTTGTTATAGCTGCAATCTGCGCCTCCATGGAAAGGGAGGTGTCGAAGATTACACCCAAACTCTTAACGGACGGTGCTGGCACTAATTGTACCCCCACAAGAGATGGGAGTTTAATCTTCCACTGAAATATTAAGAACATAAGGAGAGTCTGCGGGATCTGCTCAGTCGCCCATCCAGTTCCATATCCTGTTCTCACAGCGGCCGACCAGATCCCTCAAGCAGGATTTTCAGTTTTAGGCTTTGGTGTAAGCATTCCAGCTTCCGTCTATTGGATCATGGCACACTAACAGAGGATTGGACAAATTTGTGGAGGATAAGGCTAGCCATGGCTGTTAGCCAGGATGGCGATGTCATACCCGCCAAGTGTCCTGGGAAAAACGGGGCATCCCATTTTCTCACATGAGATTGCAGCGGCCATTTGGGTGCCACAATCTTGTCCCGGGAAAAGCCGCTTCAGGTTGCGATTTTTCAGGTTACAGACCGCCGAAGCCCGGAAGTACTGGAATGGTTACTTCCGGGTTTCCGCAGTTGCACATGCACAGAAGCGCTGAATTGCGACCTGTGCGTGCGCAGACGTGGGTTGTGAACGTGCTTCCCACACGGATCACATTCGCAACCCGAGCATCTACTGTAACCTTAGAGAAATCAGATTCGGTATGGAATATTGGGACAGATTGTAGCCTATCCTACAGGGAACGTTGAGACAAGGTGATATCCAAAGACTGTTAGGATGGCATTAGAGGCAGGTAAGCTTTGCAAAAAGATTTCTCTGAGCTTAGGCTGAGCGGCTCAGAGCTTGTCCCTTTGCTCACCCAAGACAGATCCCTAAATATGGACTTTCCCCCCCTGAAGGTCCACGAGAGAAGCTGATCTACGTGCCCTGTATCTTAACTGGGACTGGAACACAGCAGCCTGATTACCTTGCTACGGTGGATGTGGATCCGGAATCTCCCTGCTATTGCCAGGTATCACATTAGATCCGCTTTCTCTTGCCTGGTGCCCCTTCTGGCTCCTTCGCACTACAACTCCCATCAGCCCTAGCTAGTGCAGGTGGGGCTGATGGGAGCTGTAGTCCGAAGCAGCTGGAGAAGGCGTCCGACTTGGGGAAGCTGGCTTTAGGAATCTTTACCACACAGCCGGAAGACTGTCTTTGGCGACTGTAGCCTCACGAAAGATTCACCTCCAAGGATGGTTGATAAAAGATCCACACTTCTCACTTTGGGAAGTAGCATGTAGGAAAGAAATTGTTTATCAGCCAAACTATCTCTGGCCAGGGAAGAGAGCCTTGCTTCAGCGGGGCAGGATTCAAATTCAGAACCCACGGCCCAAAGTGGGTCGGGAAAGGCATTGTGACTCAATTCCGTTCTGTGTAAACGTGGACTCTGACTCCTTTTATGCATTGCCGGGAGCAGTTAATTACGCTTTCTGCCACCGGCTGATTTATAGCCTGGGAAACTTAGCAAGGTAAACACCGGCACCTGGGCACCTGCCAGGGGCCTTGGCACTTGGATGGGACCGACTGCTAACGTGACCCCCCCCCTCACATTAAGTGTAGCCACCATTTAAATTCCCTACTGTTCCCCCTACCTGGCCTTGCTCTGGGTTACTGTGATAGAAGCAGAGACTCACAGAATTGCAGAGTTGAAAGGGACCTGAGGTCCAGCGCCGAGGGCCTTCTGGCGGTTCCCTCATTGCGAGAAGCCAAGTTACAGGGAACCAGGCAGAGGGCCTTCTTGGTGGTGGCACCCGCCCTGTGGAACGCCCTCCCATCAGATGTCAAAGAGAAAAACAACTACCAGACTTTTAGAAGACGTCTGAAGGCAGCCCTGTTTAATAATAATAATAATAATAATAATTTTTTATTTATACCCCGCCCTCCCCAGCCAAGGCAGGCTCAGGGAAGCTTTCAGTGTTCAATAGATTATTGTATTTTAATATTCTGCTGGAAGCCACCCAAAGTGGCTGGGGAAACCCCGCCAGGTGGGTGGGGTATAAATTATTATTATTATTATTATTATTATTATCATCATCTAGTCCAAGCCCCTGAAATGCAGGAATATGCAGGTGGTATTATCAGCACTGCAGTCTTAACCAACTGAGCTTTCAGTTGCATTTATACCCTGTGTTTTCTTCCAAGGAGGTGGCGTAGATGGTTCCCTCACTCCTCAGTTAATCCCCACAAGAACCCCGTGAGATTACTTTAGGCTGAGAGGTATAGAGGCTGCCCCAAGCTCACCCCAAATGAGCTTTGTGACCAAGTGGGGATTTCAACCCTGCTGTCTCCCAGAGGTCCTAGTCCTGCACTCTAACCACTGCACCACGCTGCCTGTGTGGCAGAGATGGCGGCTGAACCCAGGCACTCAACACTGCTCTGAGGGGTTCTGCTTTGCCCCTCCCAAATGGCAGAGGGCACCTTCCCCAGGGCGATTCACCAGGCTCCCACTGGACCTGAGCTTGGGCTATTCCCTTGTTGGGCTATTCCCATTGCAGGGTTTTCTACCCTTTCGTTGTGGAGATGCAGAGCTAGACGCTTATAAACAGCAGCGACAGGCAACCTCGATTAGAATCGTATGGAAAGACACCCCCCCCCCCGGGGGAAGATGGAACAAAACTCAAACCTAAGGGGGTGGGAGAGATTTCAGAAGGCGTTGTGGAATGCCTTCGAGCACCGATGGGAGCCTCAAAGATGGTCAGAGTTTCTAGGGAAGCATCTCTGCCTTAGAAGTCCTCTTACGGGTTCATTATTCAACACCAGTGGTGTAGCATGGGGGTGCAGGGGGGGCTGGCCGCACCAGGTGCAACATCTGGGGGGGGGGCGCTCGCCGCCTCCGGAGTCGCCAAAGAGCCTCGGGCGCAGGGTGTAGCAGAGCCCCATGGTAGCAGCCCAGGCAGCAGCAAGAAGCAGCTGGCAGCGGTGGCAGGTTAGGGGTTAGGGGCGCAAATTACTTGCCTTGCCCCGGGTTAGGGGGCGCAAATTACTTGCCTTGCCCCGGGTGCTGACAACCCACGCTACGCCACTGTTCAACACTCCTCATTCTCCAAAATCAAAGGACTCTGCAGAAACTGGCTGCCAAAAAGCTGAAAGGCGGAATCAGCAAAAGGCAGGTCTTCTTTGCACGGCGGAGATTCTGTCCTTAATCTTCTAGCATTCAGCTTCGTTGGATGAGTTCAATGCCCATTAAATTCTAGGGTTATGAGAGAAGGAGGGGAAAAAATTCTCCACCCACTTTCACCATTCCATACTTAATTTTATATGCATCTATCATGTCCCTTGGGACACGGGTGGCGCTGTGGGTTAAACCACAGAGCCCAGGGCTTGCTGATCAGAAGGTCGGCGGTTCAAATCCCTGCGACGGGGTGAGCTCCCATTGCTCAGTCCCTGCTCCTGCCCACCTAGCGGTTTGAAAGCACGTCAAAGTGCAAGTAGATAAATAGGTACCGCTCCGGCGGGAAGGTAAACAGCGTTTCCGTGTGCTGCTCTGGTTCGCCAGAAGCGGCTTAGTCGTGCTGGCCACATGACCCGGAAGCTGTACGCCGGCTCCCTTGGCCAGTAAAGCGAGATGAGCGCTGCAACCCCAGAGTCGGCCACGATTGGGCCTAATGGTCAGGGGTCCCTTTACCTTTATCATGTCCCTACTGTCTTGTGGGAAGGAGTTCCGGAGTTTAACTATGCACTGTCTGAAAAGGAGCTTTATATTGTCTCTCCTGATCCCAACCTAATCTAGCAGGGCTCTCCTTACCTCCTTGGTTCGTTCGCTTTTTGAACAGCCATACCGAAACCTGGCTAGCTCAGTCTGTTAAAGCATGGTTCTGATAATGCCAAATTTGCAGGTCCAATCCCCGTATGGGACGGCTGCATATTCCTGCATTACAGGGTCCTTTTGTACGTGCCCTGTGTTATTTCCACCCCCTCTCCCAGTTAAGAAATATCGGGAAGGCCTTTGCTGACAATCTCCAAGATACTTTTTGCTGGAAAGGTGAAGACGAAGCAACTTAATAAGACCTGAGAACAATTAACATGCGTCTAATTAATAGAACAGTTTCTTCCAGATTGGGCAGAGCTGTGCACCTGCAGTCGCCCCAGGGGCAAAATCGACCTTTTTTTCATATCGCTGGAATCACCACTTGAAGTGCGAAGTGATAACTTGTTCAGGTTCCTCAAATAAACACTCCCTTAAATGAAAGCACATGACGCTGGTCTGGGAAATGTCACTAGCCCCGCAGCAACTAATTTGGGCCCATTAATTCCATCGTATACAAGCCCATATTTGCTAATGTGCATCTTCGCATTCTTCATTGTGTAAGCACCTTGTGTATATTTTCTCTTTCAGTATTCATAGCCTAGTTGAGGCTCTCGTAAAAGAAAAAGGAAAACGTTTCCTGAAATATACTCTGAGTCGAGAGTGGATTTCATGCTCTTTATTCAGCTCATAGTAGTGAGGAGGACTTGAAGTTCCCCCAGAATGTCTGCTTTATATATATTATTTACACAATGGGCCCCACGTGATTGGCTGATTCTGGGATTCTGCTGTAGGCCAATCAGGTTGCAGATTCACTTCCACCTGGTGTTGGATTGGGTGGCTCCTGCGGACCAATCAGACTGCTGCATTCTGGATCCCATTGTTCTAGGACCAATCAGACTGCTGCATTCTGGATTCTATTGTTCTAGGACCAATCAGACTGCTGTATTTTGGATCCTACTCAGTACATAACATTTCTGTTTTTTAAAATAAAAAGAATAGAGTTGCCCATGTCAAAATATGCCCTTTGTCAGGGGCCAGCCCGATTGTTAGGCAAAGTGAGCAAGCTGCCTCAGGCGGCAGCAAGGGCACAGCTATGCAATGAGCAAAGGATGGAAGACAAAAATGAATTCAGTTCCCATTTCTTTTTTTTATAAATATTTATTAAAGATTTTCTTAATACAATAAAAAAGACAAAGAAAATGACATATAATTTTACAATGACCATACTTTCTTCACTTCTTTGGACTTCCTCGCATCTCTCGTTCCTGCGTTCCAAATTTTCGATCTTTGCCCAGCAATTTATCACCTTGTTTCAATTCTTATATTATAATTTTCCAATATTATCCCTAATTTTAGATAGTATAACCCCCAGCTTAGAAGCTTAATTTTAACATAATATTTATCCAAAATTTATCTTTTCTTATATTTTCATTTATCTTCATACTCCTTTTAACTAGCTTATTGGTGCCATATTGTTAATAATCTTACATCTTTCTTAACATTCATACAATTTACAATATTTTTGTAAATAGTCTTTGAATTTCTTCCAGTCCTCTTCCACAGCCTCTTCTCCCAGGTCTCGGATTCTGCCAGTCATTTCTGCTAACTCCATATAGTCTATCAGTTGCATCTGCCATTCTTCCAGTGTGGGTAAATCTTGGGTTTTCCAATGCTTGGCGACAAGTATCCTTGCTGCTGTTGTTGCATACATAAAAAATGTTCGGTCCTTCTTTAACACCCTCTGGCCGGCGATGCCCAAAAGAAAGGCCTCTGGTTTCTTAGGGAAGGTATACTTAAATACCTTTTTCAACTCATTATATATCATTTCCCAGAAAGCCTTAACTCTAGGGCAGGTCCACCAGAGGTGAAAGAACGTTCCTTCAATTTCTTTACATTTCCAACATTTATTATCAGACAAATGGTATATTTTTGCAAGCTTGACTGGGGTCATGTACCACCTATATATCATTTTCATAATATTTTCTTTCAAGGCATTACATGCCGTAAATTTCAGACCGGTGGTCCATAACTTTTCCCAGTCAGCAAACATGATATTGTACCCAATGTCCTGTGCCCATTTTATCATAACCGATTTAACCATTTCATCCTGTGTATTCCATTTTAACAGCAAGTTGTACATTCTTGAAAGTACCTTAGTCTTAGGTTCTAACAGTTCTGCTTCCAACTTCGATTTTTCCACCTGGAATCCTATCTTTTTATCCATCTTGAAAACCTCTTTAATCTGAGCGTAATGTAACCAATCTCGCACTTTATCTTTTAGTTTCTCCAAACTCTGCAACTTCCAATTCCCATTTCAAGGGGAACCTAATCAGTTTGCACTTTTGGAAATGAGACGAACATGGAAGCGCTTTGGGCAGAGGGGTGGACATCTGCCCCCCCCCCCGCACCTCGCCCAGAAGTCTTAGCTTACTCTCCCGTCTTCCCAATAGGTGATCCATCGGCTTCCCATGCTGTATATCGACGATGAGCTTCATCACACGGGGTGGAACGCCTGCAGCAGCTGCTTCGGAGACACCACCAAGAAGCGTAACCGCCTGGTCCTGCCCAGCCTGGGGTCTTCACGCATTTACATAGTGGATACGGGGACGGACCTGCGAGCCCCCAGGATGTTCAAAGTACGTCTTCCTTCTCTCAAAGGAGCAGGACTGAGCTAGGCTTGGGTAGAGTGTGGGGAGGGTGGATGTAGCGGAAGGGTCCTGAAGATATCATTCATTTATTTCATAATATTTAGGTGCATCTTGATTGTAAAAAGAATTTTTAAAAACCCACCTCGCAACTTGTTTCCTAAAAAGAAAAGGGAAAAAAACGCTAATGAAAAACAGTTAAAAACAAATATTTAAAACAGTGGTTCTCAAACTTTTCTCTTTAGGCCACACTTTCAGAAATTCTCTGGCAGCACAACACATTTTTTATTGATAAGGAATACACTGGAAAATGAAAAGAAACAACTCTTGGCCGTGCTTGATTTGTAACACAGAAGAACAAAACTACTGTGTGTGTACTGTAATATGATCATGGAACTTCAAGAAAGTATAAAACAGCACAGCAGCCACCTAAGAACATTTGAATCATTCCCAAAATGTAACATTGATTACCCTTGAATATTCCTGCCACACTTACCATCCTCTCCTGCCACACCAGCATGGCACGCCCTTCGAGAACCGCTGATTTAAAACATTTTCTTTTAAAAAATTACATTCAACGCTAAGCTAAAAACCAGGTGAAGACACAGCTCAACATCCTGCGTGTCTGGGGAGAGGGGAAATGTTCTTAGCAGACGCCGAAGAAGGAAGCGAAAGCCCCTCTCTGTCATCCACATAAGCCGGGACCACATAACACCAGTCCTGAGAGATCTGCATTGGTTCCCAGTACGTTTCCGAGCACAATTCAAAGTGTTGGTGCTGACCTTTAAAACCCTAAACGGCCTCGGTCCTGTATACCTGAAGGAGCGTCTCCACCCCCATCGTTCAGCCAGTACACTGAGGTCCAGCTCCGAGGGCCTTCTGGCGGATCCCTCATTAAGAGAAGGGAGGTTGCAGGGAACCAGGCAGAGGGCCTTCTCGGTAGTGGCGCCCACCTTGTGGAACACCCTCCCTTCAGATGTGAAGGAAATAAGCAGTTATCCTATCTTTAAAAGACATTTGAAGGCAGCCCTGTTTAGGGAAGTTGTTAATATTTAATGCTGTATTGTTTTTAACGTTTGATTAGGAGCTGCCCAGAGTGGCTGGGGAGACTCAGCCAGATGGGCGGGGTATAAATAATAAATTATTATTATTATTATTAGTATTATATGGATCTACCCCATATACGGGGTTAATCCCAGTGACTGCAAACTGGAAGTCACCGCAGTTCACACGACAAAAGTAGGATGGAGAAGAAGGGAGGAGGGCTGTGTGCCCATGTGCTTTTGTTACCTGCACAGGTAAGGTCACGCCCACCTCTGGTCACATGCAAAAGGAAGGGTGCTCCAGCCCAGGAGGAAACAGGAAGTTTTCAACCAGCTGGAACAAACATCGCCTTTGCATGGCCACTCTAGGAAAACAAGGAATGTTGTACTTGACTGCTACTTATATATCACATCCCACACAAATAGAGGGCCGCATTATTCTCCCCCACCCCTGAACAATCCAGTTATTACGCCCCACGTCAAAGAGGCTAACCAATGAATAAAATGGAAACGAGCACTTAAGACAAGACTGCTTTTAATGATACCAAACGAGGGGAACAAGAAACCACCCTTGTGATTTGGTTGCTGATGAGGAGAAGAGTAGAAATTAGGGAAGGCGTATAGGTAATATTTTGCTGACCCAGAAAAACACCTTTGGCTCACTCCATTATTGGCTGGAGTAAAAAAAGTTTGTTGCGTTGCTGAAGCCAAGAATAGGCTTCATCGGAGGAAGAGGAGGAGGAGGAGAATGATTCATTCACTCTGGAAGCCGCCCAGAGTGGCTGGGGAAACCCAGCCAGATGGGCAGGGTACAAATAAATTATTATTATTATTATTATTATTATTATTATTATTATTATTATTCATACAAAAGCAATTACGCCCGGAAACTGTAATTAGAGTAGATGATATTGAGACACGATCAGCAGAGGCGGGTCTCCTCCCAGCAAAAGTGTTGGCTTTGGCGGGGGATGTTTAAAATGTTTTCAGAGGATGCAGTTGAGATCGTGAGAACAGAAATAGATTGGGCATTAAAAGTAAACATGCCCAGGAAGGGGTAAATTGATATGGTTTTCCTGGTGATATAGACCAGGAAAACAGAGAACAGACAGAAAGCCGACGAACGTGTCAAAAAAGAACAGATTTGAGTTCCCCCACCTCTTAATGATGCCTTAAAATTCAAATGAATGTATTAGAAACAAGACTTCATATTGCAGTTTTTATACATATACATGTTGTTGTTTAGTCATTTAGTCGTGTCCGACTCTTCGTGACCCCATGGACCAGAGCACGCCAGGCCCTCCTGTCTTCCATTGCCTCCTGCAGTTTGGTCAAACTCATGCTGGTAGCTTCAATAATAATAATAATAATATAATAATAATAATATCTTTATTGTCATTGCCCCCTCTCAGGGACAACGAAATTACTTCAAGAACATTGTCCCACCATCTCATCCTCCGTCGTCCCCTTCTCCTTGCGCCCTCCATCTTTCCCAGTATCAGGGTCTTTTCCAGGGAGTCTTCTCTTCTCAGCTTCAGGATCTGTCCTTCCAGTGAGCACTCAGGGCTGATTTCCTTCAGAATGGAGAGGTTTGATCTTCTTGCAGTCCATGGGACTCTCAAGAGTCTCCTCCAGTACCATAATTCTTGCTTAATTACTTGCTTTAGATATATGGTGAGTTTCTCTGTTATTTCAATTCTTGAGGTTGCGTGCTTGACCTATTCAGAGTAGACCAATTGAAATTGCAAGACAACTAATTTAAGTACATTAATTTCTGATTAGAATTTAGAGACAGACTTTGTACTCAATTTACTTCCCATTTGCATACATCCATCCATCCATTCATATACACATACACATATTTATGTGTATATGTATGTATGTATGTATGTATGTATGCAAATGGGAAGTATATTGAGTACAAAGTCTGTCTCTAAATTCTAATCTACAAAACTAATGTAGTTGTCTTGCAATTTCAATTGGTCTACTCTGAACAGGTCAAGCACACAACCTCAAGAATTGAAATAACAGAGAAACTCACCATATATCTAAAGCAAGTGACTTCCTTTAAGAATCCTGGGAACTGTTGATTACCCCTCATGATGCTATAATTCCCAGCATCCATAACAAACTACGGTCCCCAGGGTTCTTTGGGGTAAGTCATGTAATATAAATGTGTGGTGTCCACACAACTCAAGTAGCGAAAGGAGAAATATCTAGAAGAGAAATGAGACAGGTTTTATAAGGAGCAAAGAACCATCAACAGGAGAATAAGTTCCTCTGAGAAAAAACATATCTTTATAGAACATGGAGCAATTAAGAACTGGTGAGTTCAGCAAAACTCACATGATCCACTGAGGAAGATCATTTTAATTACATTACAGCCCTCACTGATGACGGCCTTTGGAGTTTGATCTGTGAGTGTGCGGAATCCTGGATTTTAAGAAAAAAGTGCTTTTGTGTAAAGAACAGGAAGAATAATCACACCAGAAACTTAATTCTCTCCCTGACTCTCCTCGCAGGTTATTGAGCCCAGGGAAGTCTTTGAGAAGTGCAACTTGACTTTCCCACACACCTCCCACTGCCTGGGTAGCGGAGAGGTGATGATCAGCGCTTTGGCCGACACACTTGGCAACGGGAAAGGTATGGCCAGCTGTGTTTGTGTGTCACTTATGTCTTAAAGGGTGTGGGAGGCAGAGACCCATTGTGCAAAATGTATATGCAGTTGGCATATGCTACTACAGTTGTACCTTGGCTGTCAAACTTAATCCGTTCTGGAAGTCCGTTCGACTTCCAAAACCGTTCGAAAACGAAGACACAGCTTTCCGATTGGCTGCAGAAGCTTCTTGCACTCAAAGCCACGTCAGACATTCAGTTTCCACAAAACGTTCGCAAACCGAAACACTCACTTCCAAGTTTGCGGCATTCAGGAGCCAAAACGTCCGGGTATCAAGGTGTTCAAGAACCAAGGTACGTCTGTATATGTTTATAGATGCCTCTGGGCAAATATTTAGATTGCGAGTGGCTGGGGCCTCCCCAGCACTGCATTCTGCACCCAGAGACCCTGTAAGAATAGTTTAGAAACATGAGGATAGCCCGGCCGCTGGATCAGGCCAAAGTCTAGTATTCTCTTCTCACAGTGGCCAGGGCTGGATTAACCATTCAACGAAATAAGGGCATCGAGGGGAGAACCACAGAAATTTTCCATTACCGGATTTACTATGGACCGTATTGTGAATCAGGTTCCACAAAAAAAACAACCTCCCAAAATCAGAGAAAAAATTACATACACACATATAATATTAATTTTTTATTTTATGGTTTATTATGGTTTATATTTTGAATTAGATATATATATGGAGGCACCAAAGTCTTTAAGTGTTTGGGGCCTCTAATGGTCTTAATATAACCCTCCCAGAGCTTCCCAGATTTACCTCAGTGGAAAACCCCAAAGTAGGAGCTGAGCACAAGAGCCCTCTGTCCACCTGTGATTCCCAGCACTGGATCCGATGGGATCCCTTTGGCTTGACCCAGCAGGGCTTTCCTGATGTTAACTCCCATCGCCCCCCAGCCACCATTGCCAATGATCAGGAAGGGTGATGGGAGTTGAAATCTAGCCATATTTGGGGGGCCACGGGCTCCCCAATGTGGGATAGTTACAGTGCATCCTGGATTACAGTGGTACCTCGGGTTAAGAACTTAATTCGTTCCGGAGGTCCGTTCTTAACCTGAAACTGTTCTTAACCTGAAGCACCACCTTAGCTAATGGGGCCTCTTGCTGCCGCCGCACGATTTCTGTTCTCATCCTGAAGCAAAGTTCTTAACCTGAGGTAATATTTCTGAGTTAGCGGAGTCTGGAACTTGAAGCATCTGTAACCCGAGGTACCACTGTATTTAAACTAAAAGCCTAAAACCAGCCTATATAAGCTCCCCTTTTAAGCTGCAAAGGGATTCACTCTGCCAGACAACAGACATGAGGGAGGAAGGGTAATAACAGCTAGAATGGTGACTAGGAGCATATATATCCAAGACCATATATTTGTTACGATATGGATGCAATGGGACTGCAAGCAGCAGGTGGCTTGGAAGCAAAACATAATGGGAATGTTGGTTCTGTTCCGTGGGAACAGAGGGAGGGTCTGTTTTCAGTGCAAAGCACCAGAATTAGCTCAGAGTGTAATATGACCTATACAGGAGGTGGAGTTTTGTCTCTCTTCTGATGGACTCTGATGAGAGCAGACGTGTTTTCTCTGTAATGCTGCAAAGACAGAAATAAAGGCATGTAAATACATTTCTGTCTCTCTCTTTCCCCCTACCTGGGAGGGGAGGAAGAGCGGTGTGTTCTTCTCACGTTGAGGAGGATCGCCGATCGCGACCTAGCCTGCATCTGCCGGGGAATGCAGACAGAGAGGTCACCAGGAGATCATGCCGGGTGCCTGGAGAGTGGCCAATTTCTCCTGATATGGCAGATTTCCTAACAATATTGGCTCCCAGTACGTTTCCAAGCACAATTAAAAGTGTTGGTGCTGACCTTGAAAGCCCTAAATGGCCTCGGTCCAGTAGACCTGAAGGAGCGTCTCCACCCCCATCGTTCAGCCCAGACACAGAGGTCCAGCGCCGAGGGCCTTCTGGCGGTTCCCTCCCTGTGAGAAGCCAAGTTACAGGGAACCAGGCAGAGGGCCTTCTTGGTGGTGGCGCCCGCCCTGTGGAACACCCTCCCATCAGATGTCAAGGAAATAAACAACTATCTGACTTTTAGAAGACATCTGAAGGCGGCCCTGTTTAGGGAAGTTTTCAATGTTTGATGTTTTATTGTGTTTTTAGTATTCTGTTGGGAGCTGCCCAGAGTGGCTGCGGAAACCCAGCCAGATGGATGGGGTATAAATATATCACTATCATATTTATTAATATTGAATAAATATATGGTCTCCTTGCAACTATTCACATCCTTGCACCCTATCCCAGTCTACACACACACACACACACACATACATACACACAAATGTGTGCCTCCCCATGCCTGTTTGAATTAATTTGCACCCCCGCTACCCTCAATGACCTCAACCCAAATCACTTATCTCCATAAATAAGTCGCTTTCTGAGAACAGTTGTTGTTGTTGTGACTGCAGGCGGATTCATCCTTATTGACGCGGAGACCTGGGAAGTGAAAGGGACCTGGGAGCGGCCAGGGGACGAGCCCCCGCAAGGCTACGACTTCTGGTACCAGCCCAGGCACAATGTCATGATCAGCACTGAGTGGGGAGTGCCCAAGTACTTTGCGAACGGTTTCAACCCAGAGGATCTGAAGAAAGGTACATCCTTCGTTTGAGACGAGCGCGGGGGGGGGGAATTGTCATGGGTATCCCCCCCTTTTGTTGCAACAAGTCCCCCTCCTCCCTGGTCTCCCAGTACCAGAAGAGGCATGAAAAGAGCAGAGGTGAAGTTAGCTTCGCAGAGGCATCGTCTCTGATTGCTTGGAAAAAGCCCTGGAGGGGATGGGAATTAGGCGGCTGTGGGGCGGCAGGGACCTTCACCCTTGGCAACTGCTTCCTGGGGGCAGGACCTACCAGAGATGAATTAGGCTTGAGAATCCTCCGCAGATTGTGTTTTTGCCACTACAGAGTTAACTCAAACTTGCATAGTGTGATTTATTGCTGGCTTGCTCCTAGCACTCAGGGCTAAAAAAACCCGAGCAGCCTGTTTGCTTGGGTGTTGCAGGATCGCAACCAGAGTCCCCCTGTGGTTGATGTTGTCCTTGTTTTGCTCCTCTGCAGAGCGCTACGGGCGTCGGCTGAACGTCTGGGACTGGACAACTCACTGCCTGATCCAGCAGATTGACGTTGGAGAGGATTCTGCCCCCTTGGAGATCCGGTTCCTACATAACCCCGACGCCGCACACGGAATGGTGGGCTGCACATTGCAGAGTTCCATCCATCATTTCTTCAAGACCGAGGTTAGAATGAATGGGGGCAAGGGAGCCCACAGGAGTTTGGGGGCCCAGTAAGGGATGCGGGTGGCACTGTGGGTTAAACCACAGAGCCTAGGACTTGCCGATCAGAAGGTCGGCGGTTCAAATCCCTGCGACGGGGGGAGCTCCCATTGCTCGATCCCTGCTCCTGCCAACCGAGCAGTTCGACAGCACGTCAAAGTGCAAGTAGATAAATAGGTACCACTCCGGCGGGAAGGTAAACGGCGTTTCCGTGCGCTGCTCTGGTTCTCCTGAAGCGGCTTAGTCCTGCTGGCCACATGACCCAGAAGCTGTATGCCGGCTCCCTCGGCCAGTAAAGCGAGATGAGCGCCACAACCCCAGAGTCGGCCACAACTGGACCTAACGGTCAGGGGTCCCTTTACCTTTACCTTTTTAAGCAGCTGGTGGATTGGGCCCTCTGACTCGCTTGGGAATGAGGACGCAGATTTGCATAAAATCTGGGCATTCCATTTGGGGAAGGGGTTCTGCATCCTCTACCCGCACTTCTCATGTAGCAGTACTTGGAGAAATTACTGTATTTTTCGCTCTATAAGATGCACCAGACCACAAGACGCACCTAGTTTTTGGAGGAGGAAAACAAGAAAAAATATATTCTGAATCTCAGAAGCCAGAACAGCAAGAGGAGATCGCTGCACAGAGAAAGCAGCAATCCCTCTTGCTGTTCTGGCTTCTGGGATAGCTGCACAACCTGCATTCGCTCCATAAGACACACAGACATTTCCCCTTACTTTTTAGGAGGGGAAAAGTGAGTCTTATACAGCAAAAAATACGGTAACTTCTAGGGCGTACCTGATCTCAGACGAACCCACCATGGGAAGGACATTTCCTGGTTGCTAGGAAAAAAGGAAGGACAAACTACAGATATTACAGGGATCAGAAAATGAGAGAGGAGCAATAAAATATCACTGTTTATTTATCACCTGGGACGCGGGTGGCGCTGTGGTCTAAACCGTGCTCAGCCACTCTGGGCGGCTTCCAACAAAATATTAAAATACAGTAATGTCTCAAACATTAAAAGTTTCCCTAAACAGGGCTGCCTTCCGATGTCTTCTAAAATTCTGGTAGTTGTTGTTCTCATTGCCATCTGGTGGGAGGGCGTTCCACAGGGCGGGTGCCACCACCGAGAAGGCCCTCTGCCTGGTTCCCTGGAACTTGGCTTCCCGCAGTGAGGGAACCGTCAGAAGGCCCTCGGAACTGGACCTCAGTGTCCGGGCTGAATGATGGAGGTGGAGGCGCTCCTTTGGATATACTGGATATACCTTCAGATATACCTTCCTTGGAGATTTTTAAGCAGAGGTTGGGTAGCCATCTCTCAGGGGGTTGGACTAGATGACCCGTGGATCCCTTCCAGCTCTTAAGATTCTTGGATTCTATCCCTTGCACAAGAGGGATAAAAATGGAACTGCCTGTGATTGAACAGTTTCAGAGGAAGACCCAAGGTTTGTAGGAGCACAGACCTTCCTTCGTGGTGAATCCCAGGAAGGGGACTCCAAAAC
Organism: Podarcis gaigeae; assembly: GCF_964106915.1. NCBI lineage: Eukaryota > Metazoa > Chordata > Lepidosauria > Squamata > Lacertidae > Podarcis > Podarcis gaigeae. The sequence goes on from NC_139693.1 coordinate 3,259,988, forward strand.
ATGGGCCACAGAGAGCTGTGTGTGCAGAGGAATGCTGACTGATGGTGGAGCGGAGGAAATCGAAAGCCAGGGGTTGGGGAGGAACGCAGTGGTCTGTCTGGGCTCTTCAGCAGAGATCCCTCCATGCTGCAGCATCATGGCGCAGCGGATCCCCCTTCTCAACATGCTTTTCTGCTGCAGGACGGGGACTGGGCGGCTGAAAAGGTGATCCAGATTCCAAACAAGAAGGTGTCAGGGTGGTACTTTCCTGAAATGCCAGGTGAGTAAAGAACGAGAAATGGGTGGCCGGTGGCTCGCTTTCTGTTATGTACTGAGCTGAATAGGATCCAAAATGCAGCAGCCTGATTGGTCCTAGAACAATAGGATCCAGAATGCAGCAGTCTGATTGGTCCACAGGAGCCACCCAATCCAGCTCCAGGTGGAAGTGAATCCACAACCTGATTGGCCTACAGGAGAATCCCGGAATTAGCCTCACGCGGTGTTTCCCACAGTGCAGCAACCCGGCAAAGGGGATGCAGACATATAAAGCAGACATTCTTGGGGAACATCCATTCCTCCTCACCACTATGAGCTGAATAAAGAGCATGAGATCCGCTCTCAGCTCCGAATATATTTCACTTTCCACGTTCCTTTCAACTGAATCCAGCAGCCACTGTTCCCGGAATAAAACCTAGCCTCGGATTTGGTCGATAGGGCAGCTAGCTAGCGCCACTTCCTGGAAGACAGAGAACCAGTCGCTGTTGTTCCGTGCTTTGTGAACCTCTTAGATTAGACTACTGCAATGTGCTTCGCACAGGGCAGCCCTTGAAGGCAGCCTGGAATTGTAGTTCTGAGATGGGAGCTTCCTGGCGACTCTCAGCACCCTTCTGGGAAGCTATAGTTCCCAGAATCCTTTGGGGGCTAGAGGAAGCCATTACTGCTTAAAGTGGCATCAAAAGTTCTTTCAACGAATGGTGTGGTCATTGAATCTGTGTGGCAGAAAATAACCTAGGGAGTGGTTTTAACCTTTAAAGCCCTAGGACCCTCGTACCTATGGGACCGCCTCTCCTGGTATGTCCCACAAAGGACCTTGCAGTCTTCAAATAAAAACATCTTTGAGGTCCTGGGCCACAGGGAAGTTAGGCTGGCCTTGACCAGAGCCAGGGCCTTTTCAGCTGTGGCCCCGATCTCTGTCCCAAGAGACTAAGGCCCTGCGGGACGACATCTCTCCTGCAAGACAGAGATGTTCCACCAGGCCTTTGGCCAAGGCACAGTCTGACCCCCTCCTTCGGTAATCCTCATAGAACTCTAGCCCAACTGTTGCCATTAATTTGATTCTGAATTGATTTGAGAATGAAATGATTTTAGAACGTATTTCAATGAATTGATTGTGATTTTATGTATATGTTATTTTTACTCTTGTTAGCCGCTCTGAGCCCGGCTTCGCCTGGGGAGGGCGGAATATAAATAAATTATTATTATTATTATTATTATTATTAAGGAATAAAAGAAAGTGAATGCTGACCTGCCCTCTTCTCCTCCAGGTTTCGTCACCGACATCCTCATTTCGATGGACGACCGGTTCCTCTACTTGAGCAACTGGCTGCATGGCGATCTCCGCCAGTACGACATCACCAACCCGTTCTGCCCTAAACTGGTTGGCCAGGTAAAGAGCACCTGACCCCTTGCCAGACTTTGTGGGGTTGCCAGAAGCTTCTGGCCGTCCACAGTTGGAAACAGGATACTGGGCTAAATGACCGCAGAATTCTTATCACATCCACACTCTTGGTTCAGTTACACCTCAGGGATGATGATGATGATGATGATGATGATGATGATGATAATCCTTCGAAGACAGAGGTCCTCTGGCTGGGTCGGGATGTCATGGGGATGAGGGACCAACTCCCTTCTCTTGCGGGGGCCCAATTAGTGTCATTGCCTTCCGTTAAAAGCTTGGGTGTAATCCTTGACGCCTCCCTTTCCATGGAGGCGCAGGTTACAGCAACAGCCAAGGCGACATTTTCCCACCTTCACCGCATCAAGCAGTTGGTCCCTTACCTTTCCCGCCCCGACCTGGCCACAGTGATCCATGCGGCAGTCACCTCCAGGCTTGACTACTGTAATTTGCTCTATTCGGGGCTGCCCTTGAAGCTGTCCCAGAAACTCCAGCGGATGCAGAATGCTGCAGCGAGGCTCCTCACGGGGTCTCTGCCATGGGAGCATATTCACCTAGCTGCACTGGCTCCCGGTGGAGTACAGGGTCAGATTTAAGGTGCTGCTTTTGACCTTTGAAGCCCTTCACGGCCTAGGACCCTTGTACCTACGGGACCGCCTCTCCCGGTATGCCCCACGGAGAGCCTCAAGGTCCATAAATAGCAACACCCTAGTGGTCCTGGGCCCTAAGGAAGTTAGATTAGCCTCAACCAGAGGCAGGGCCTTTTCAGTACTGGCCCCGTTCTGGTGGAACGCTCTGCCTCATGAGACCAGGGCCCTGCAGGATCTGATTTCTTTCCGCAGGGCCTGTAAGACAGAGTTGTTCTGCCTGGCCTTTGTCTTGGAGCCAATTTGATTCCCTCCCCCTCTTTCTTTTTTCTTTTCCTTTATCCTCCTGCGATGATGCTACATTTTAATATTTTAATGTTTCAATATTTTAATATTGTATTTTAATATTGTTTTTAAGTTGTATTCATTCAACTTGTTCTTATTATTGCTTGTTAGCCGCCCTGAGCCCGGCCTTGGCTGGGGAGGGTGGGGTATAAATAAAAATTATTATTATTATTATTATTATTACTCATGCCCTGCCCATCTGGCCGGGCCTCCACACCCACTCTGGGTGGCTCCCAACAGAAAATTAAAAACACAATAAAACATCAGCCATGAAAAACTTCCCTAAACAGGGCTGCCTTCAGATGTCTTTTAAACGTCAGGTGGTTGTTTATTTCTTTAACATCTGATGGGAGGGCGTTCCACAGGGCGGGTGCCACAACTGAGAAGGGCCACATTCAACACCCATCTGTCAATCCCTGGACATCACGATGACAACTGGAGATTTAAAAGTACCTCGCAGGGAACAAAACACGGTTAAAATGGAGGAAGAAGGCTCTGTTTTAGCAGGGGGTTCAATGTTCCTGGAACTCCCCACTGCTGCTCTAACACATAAATAATAATATACCGCCCTATACCCGGAGGCCTCAGGGCAATTCATATAAAAACATCACAGTATATAAAATACCCCCCCTAAAAAAGCCATATTTTAAAAGGGCATGGGCTGTTGATCAGGTCAACCAAAGGCCTGGTTAAAAAGGAATGTTTTTGCCTGGCTCCTTAAGCTGTATAATGAAAGCGCCAGGCGAACTTCCCTACTTCCCCCAAGGAATCCTGGGAACTGTAGTCCCCCCCCCGCAGTGCTAGAACTCCCAGCACCCTCCTCAAACTACAGTTCCCATAATTCTTTGCGGGGAAAGCCACATGTTTTAAAAGTGTACGGCATGGATATGACCTTGCCAAGCCAAACAGCTCCTTGGAAGATGCTGTTCCTCGTGAGCTCAGCTGATTGTTTCTCTCTCTTTCTCTGGGGTTTTGGGGAACTTGTTTCGCGCCCCCAGGTGTTTGTTGGCGGGAACATTTACAAAGGCGGCGTGGTGACCGTCCTGGAAGACGATGAGCTGGACTGCCAGCCTGATCCGTTTATGATCCAGGTGAGTAAACCTGGAGCTGCAAGGGTGGCGAGGGAGCGGGAGGAATCCAAACTGAACCTTCCTCACCCCACATTTTCTCTGCCTTTAGGGAAAGAGGGTCTATGGCGGACCTCAAATGATTCAACTCAGCTTGGATGGCAAGAGGCTGTACACAACGACCTCTTTGTACACACCTTGGGACAAGCAGTTTTACCCTCAGATGGTCAGGTAAGAGCATCAAGCAGCTAACTGGCTGATTCCGCCCCTTCTTCCCCGACTCTGTACTGAAATCTGGTATGTATGTATCATAAGTTCGGGGGGTTGGACTAGATGACCCTCGGGGTCCCATCCACCCTACAATTCTATGACTCTTTAAGTTTCACAGCCTCCCTGACAGGGAGATGCTAGGGATTGAATCTGGCTCCTTCTGCAGGCAAAGTAAGTGCTAATGCACTGAGCTATGCCCCTTCCCTTAAATATAATAGCAAGATTCCAGTCCTCATGGCTCTTTTTCTCAAAACATATTTTATTAAAGCTGAAATATACTCGGAGTATATTTGATGATGTCCCTTATTGATGATGTCCCTTAAATTTCCCGGGTTTCAAAGGAAGCAGCTCCTCTCCCTCCCTCCCTGCCGGCCAGGGAGGAGGGAGGCTCCAACTGTGTTGATTGGCTGTGTTGCTCACCCAATAAGGAGTCTGAGAACGACTGGGGGGTGGAGCTTGCATGCCTTGTGCCGATCAAATCGGCCGCGTTGCCTGGGGACTCGCCTTTGCTCAGCGCTTCCCAGCGGAGAGGTGACGGTGGTTTTCCTTGCTGCATCCCCTTTGCCGGGTTGCTGCGCTGTGGGAACTCCCGCTTGAGGCTTCGTTTGGCTGCTGGCTGGGCTTTTTGCCTTTGGCTCACAGGGGCTCAGAAGTTGAACATACCTGTGCTTGGAAAATCCCTTATTTTGGCTGCTGATCCCTTATTTTCGAGGCTGCTGGTCCCTTATTTTCAAATCTGTAAGTTGACAGCTATGGCACTGACTGGCAACATCCCTCCTGCTTCCCGGCACAGAGTCTTTCCCAGCTGTACCTCAAGATGCTGGGGAATGAATGAACTTTATTACGGTCACAGACCAGGATAAAAAAAACCACACACATATAAATAAAATAGCAGTTAGGATTTTTTTAAAAAACCGATAATTGTTAGAACAAATAAGGACAAAGAAACAAGCATAGGATAAAACATCTGAATAAAATACAGAATTAAACAAAGATCATGGATGGATAAAAACTGATAAAAACAGATCAGAACTAAAAACAAATAAAAACACGCAGTTAAAACAACTGTAAGAGCATTAGAACTAAAAGACTTGCAGTTAAAACAACTATAAGAGGCTGCAGAGTAGAAGCCTCTGAAATAGAGGACACTCACAACATTAGAAACTGTTGTGCAAATATGGTTAAAACAGACAATTAAAACAATGTACAACACTAAATTTAGAAACAATGTGCAACAATAAACTATCCCAGGGAGTTGACTCAGAGTCACCCATGGAACTGAGTTTGGGGATTTTCATGCCGGATTATTTTGAGTTGGGCGATGGTCTGCGTCTACAGATTTGTATGCTGGGGGAATGGATCTGCGTGCCAAGCGAAGGACCTGCCTCTGAGCTCCCTTTTGCCTTTCCCTTTTGCAGGGAAGGCTCAGTCATGCTGCAAATCGACGTGGACACCGAGAACGGCGGCCTCTGTGTGAACCCGGACTTCCTGGTGGATTTCGGGAAGGAGCCCTTCGGTCCTGCTCGCGCTCACGAGATGCGCTACCCCGGGGGAGATTGCACCTCGGACATCTGGATCTAGGTGGATCTAGGTGATCTGGGCAGACATTTCTCTCCCCTCCTTCCTCCTGCTAATCTAATTTTACGGAAGCATCTCTTCGTCACAGGTTTCAACCCTTTAAAAATGTCTGTATGCACGTGCTGAGTCATGGGAGACCCTCTCTCTCCTGAGTCAGCGGTTTTCTTCCCTGCCTGCCTCCAAAGTATTTTTTTTAATATGTATTTCGTACAACAATAAACCAGTCTAAAGGAGAGAACTTCATAGGGTGGTTTTGGCGCTCAACTCATTGCATGACAAGACTGTTGAAAACAGAGCTTCAGAAAATGAATAAACATTTTTTTTTAAATCTCATATGCTTGATACATGGCCCCTTCATTAATGGGTAGCAGGTGGTCCGGTTGTCTGATTTATTTACATACCGTATTTTTCCCTGTATAAGACTAGGTTTTCCCCCTGAAAAAATGAATGTCAAAAATTAGGGGGCGTTTTATACAGTGGTACCTCGGGTTACATATGCTTCAGGTTACAGACTCCCCTAACCCAGAAATAGTACCTCAGGTTAAGAACTTTGCTTCAGGATGAGAACAGAAATTGTGCTCCAGCGGCGCAGCAGCAGGAGGAGGCCCCATTAGCTAAAGTGGTGCTTCAGGTTAAGAACAGTTTCAGGTTAAGAACGGACCTCCAGAACGAATTAAGTTCTTAACCCGAGGTATCACTCTACACAGATACATCTCTGCTCATTTTCTTAAATCTGAGACCCCCAAAATAGTCTTCTAGACAGAAAAATATGGTAACTGAAAAAGGGAAACTAAGAGGTATCAAATGGGCCACGTTTAATCTTCCCTTGCACCTCACATATATACTGTGCTAAATGCTCAGAGAGCATTTATTATAATATTTATTTATAGTCCACTTTTCCCCCCAGACCAGGAGGACTCAAGGCAGCTTAACAGAAATCAAAGCAACACAGTTAAAATACAGAAAACTAAAAATATATAAAAGATAATAGTTAAAAGGTAATTAAACTGTAATAGAATTAAGACAATATAGCATTCCTCATAAGGCTTGGTTTCCAGACTTTTGGTCATCTTGGTCGCCCTCCTCTGCACATGTTCAGCTTGTCAACATCCTTCTTAAATTGTGACGCCCAGAACTGGACACAGGATTCCAGGTGTGGCCTGACCAAGGTAGAATAGAGTGGCACTATTACGTCCCTTGTTCTGGACACTATACCTCTATTGATACAGCCTAGAATTGCATTAGCTTGTTTTGCTGCTGCATCACACTGTGGACTCATGTTGAGCTTGTGGTCTACGAAGACCCCTAGATCCTTTTCACATGTACTACTGGCAAGCCAGGTGTCTCCTACCTTATATTTGTGCATCTGGTTCTTCCTGCCTAAGTCTGTTGGGTATGTTTAGCCTGGGAAACAGGAGACTGAGGTGGAATTTAGGTAAAGGTAAAGGGACCCCTGACCATGAGGTCCAGTTGTGACCAACTCTGGGGCTGCGGTGCTCATCTCGCTTTATTGGCCAAAGGAGCCGGCGTACAGCTTCCAGGTCATGTGGCCAGCAGGACTAAACCGCTTCTGGCGAACCAGAGCAGCGCATGGAAACGCCGTTCACCTTCCCGCAGGAGCGGTACCTATTTATCTACTTGCACTTTGAAGTGCTTTCAAACTGCTAGGTTGGCCGGAGCAGGGACCGAGCAACGGGAGAAGAAGAAGAAGAAGAGTTTGGATTTGATATCCCGCCTTTCACTCCCTTTTTAAGGAGTCTCAAAGAGGCTAACATTCTCCTTTCCCTTCCTCCCCCCCCCCACCAAACACTCTGTGAGGTGAGTGAGGCTGAGAGACTTCAGAGAAGTGTGACTGGCCCAAGGTCACCCAGCAGCTGCAGGTGGAGGAGCGGAGATGCAAACCCCGTCCCAGTTGGACAGTGTTCTCGAAGCTCCCGGCATGAGTTGGACCAAACTGCGGGAGGCAGTGGAAGACAGGAGGGCCTGGCGTGCTCTGGTCCAGGGGGTCACAAAGATACGGACACGACTAAACGACTAAACAACAACACAAAAACAACAACAACAATAATTTGTATTTATACCCCGCCCTCCCCAGCCAAGACCAGGCTCAGGGCGGCTAACACCAGGTATAAAAACAATTGATTAAAATGCAATTTAAAAACAATATTAAAATACAACATTAAAATGCAGCCTCTTTTCAGGAACCCGTTTCCCATGCAGAAGTTCCTAGGTTCAGCATCTCCCAATATAGGGCTGTGATGCTCCCTGCCTGAAACCCAGGAGATCTGCCCTCCCCATGCCTACAAACATACCCTCCAGACCCAGAGGAATGGGTGAGACCCACAGTTTCCGCAAGCTCATTCATTCCTGGGGCTGCAGCGTCACCTGGTGCCCAAACCGCCACCTAGCAATTTAAACAGCATCCTTCCTGTAACAAAAAGTCCATCCAGATCCCTTGCAGGTATAGGGATCCAATATAGGGATCCAGTATAGTATAGGGCCCAGCCCTCTGGCACCCTAAATTGTCTCCCTCCATTATTGCTGAGATCCAGGGGAGACGGCCCTTAAACCACTTCTAGTTCTTGACAGAAGCAAACAGCTGTGCATGATAAATTTTGACCCAGCCTGCATTTAAAGGCAAAGCCTTCTGCAAACTGCCACACTGCAGAACATGCCCTTTTCTTAATTTAGCAATGCAGCCAAGTAATGGGTGCAAAGATGCAGCGCTTTTTTTTTCTTAAAAAAATGTTTAGGGGTACTCTTCTTTGGACTCAAGAAAAACCACCATTCTATCGTTCAAACTGGGGAAAATAAATATAGTAAATGGACCAAAGTACAAAGATTCACATAAAGTTTAGGGGTATACGTACCCCTGCGTCCCTCTGGGGGGGGGGGGAAGCACTGCAAAAATGGGTATGCAAAGGTTGAATGAGACAAAGGATACGTGTTTCAGTGAAATGAACAGGCAATAGCCATTAAGCCGCTTTGCAAGGGTTATTTTATTTATTTATTGCCTCCATATTCCATTCCCTGCTCCCTTCCCGGAGCTCAGAGTGGCATGCATGCTCCCCCCCCCCACCTAATTTAATCCCCACAACCACTCTTGTGAGGTAGGTTGGGTAGAGAGGCAGGATCTGGCCCATGGGCACCTTCATGGCCGAGTGGCGATCTGAACCCAGGTCCAACCCTCTAACCACCACACCACAACTCTCTTTGTCAAAAATCGCATAGAAAAATATTTAGATGGGGGGCTGGTAAATGGAAATTCTCGTGATTATTTGGTGCTCTAGATGTGCTTCAAGTGTATCACAGGATCATAGAGTTGGAATAATAATAATATAATAATAATTTATTATTTATACCCTGCCCTTCTGGCTGGGCATCCCCAGCCGCCCTGGGTGGCTTCCAACACAATATTAAAACACCATCATACATCAGACATTAAAAGCTTCCCTAAACAGGGCTTCCTTCAGGAGTCTTCTAAAAGTCTGGAAGTTGTTGTTCATTGACATCTGGTGCGAGGGCATTTCACAGGGAAGGCGCCACCACTGAGAAGGCCCTCTGCCTGGTTCCCTGTAACTTGGAAGGGGCCCTGAGGTCCCTCTAGTGCAGGGGTCAGCATTTTTTTTCAGTAGGGGGCCGGTCCACTGTCCCTCAGACCTTGTGGGGGCCAGATTATATTTTGAAGAAAAAATATATTAGCAAATCCCTATGCCCCACAAATACCCCAGAGATGCATCTTAAATAAAAGGACACATTCTACTCATGTAAAAACATGCTGATTCCCAGACCGTCCACAGGCTGGATTTAGAAGGTGATTGGGCCGGATCCGGCCCCCGGGCCTTGGTTTACCTACCCCTGATCTAGTCCAACCTTCTGCAATGCAGGAGTTTTGCTCAACATGGCGCACAAAACCACAACACTGAGATTAAGACTCTCATGCTCTACCAACTGAGCTAAGGTGTTTACACGGCCTAAGAGTGCTTTACTGTCATGACCGTAATTAAATTTATATGCCACCCTATACCTGCAGGTCTCAGGGTGGTTCACAAGATCAAATGACAATATAGAACCACAAAATACATAATCAAAATATAAGCAAACAGCCGAATAACCCCCCTCAACACCCCCACATAAAAACAGCTAAAAACAATTTTTAAAAAGAAAAGAAACACAATTAAAAAGCAGTTTGAAGCAGTAAACAGTCATATACTTTAGATCACTGGTCTTCACTGCGTAGGTCAGGACCCCTTAGTGGGTTTCTGCCTGATCCAAGGTGGATCACAGGAACACTACGGCCAGGCGGATAGATGCCAAAAAGTTAGGAAATAGGCCTCTAAATGCACGTTTGGCTTAAAAGCAGGGTCCTGAATCTGAAAAAGTGTGTATCTGAAGAAGTGTGCATGCACACGAAAGCTCATACCAAGAACTGACTCAGTTGGTCTTTAAGGTGCTACTGGAAGGAATTTTTTTTGTTTTGACTATGGCAGACCAACACGGCTACCTATCTGTAACTGAAAAAGTTGGTGATCCCTGGTTTAGAAGTATTATGTGGCCGTGTGCTATGCCTATAAGGATGCGGGAGCAAAAGGACCAGCAAATGTGGATGCTGGCGCTACAATTCCCAGCACCTTGAACTAAAATTTCCCAGTGTTATTTCGTGATCCCCATCACCAAAGAACACTGGGAATTGTAGTTCAAGGGTGCTGGAAATTGTCCCTGCATTAAATGTATGGAGACCACAGCCGAGGTGCCTGCGTCCCCCCCCCCCCAAAAAAGTATGATTTTCCAGAAAGAGGAGCGAGGGACAATTGGAATAAATAGAGATCAGTTTGAAAATGACTTTTTGTGGATAGGCTTAGGATTCAGATATGTAATGACAGGAATTAAGATGTCCAAAGCTAAAATAGAAAGAATGGAAGATGTTAAGTGATTAAGTTAATTTTATGAGGAAACTGTTAAAATGATGCACATTGAAATTCAACTAGGGGGATTTGAGGAAGTCACTTAACAAGGTTACTAAGATTGGTTTAATTGCGGTTGAGATTTATGTTTGTTTAAAATTTTTGGAAAATCAATAAAAAAATGGGGGGGAAAAGAAAGAAAACGACTTTTTCTGGGTTTTGGAGCCTGAGACCTTTGCATCCTAGAGACCCTCGGGAGTTAACGTGACCCTACTGCAGCCAGTCCACTCCTTGCAAAAAAAAGGAGAGAAAAAATAAATTAAATATAAATATAAAGGCGCCCCTTTTCCTCGTCCGCTCCTGAAGTGGCAGAGCTCGCACCAACCAGAAGCCCGTTGCTAGGCAGACTTCCCGACCCCGCTGGCCAATCCGGTGCCGAGCCCGAGCTGTATCCGGGTGGAAAGCGAGAAAACCACGCGGCAGCCATTTGCATTAAAGAAGAGCGCCGTATCCGGGCAGACCGGAGGCGCGCGGGCCAATCAGAGAAAAAGAAAACCCCGCCGGCCCCGCCCACCCGCTCCTCTTCCCCCCGCCCCCCTCGGCTGCTAGTTTCTTTTTCCCTTTTATTTTTGCAAGGGCTCAGATGCGCCGCGTAAAACTGCAAGAGGGGTGGATCCCTTTGCAAGCGGAGTAGGAAATCCGCATTGGGGAAAAGGGGGTCCTAAAAGATCCAGGAAATATTATTAATTGGTTTTTTTTTTTGGGGGGGGGGGGAAATAATCCATTAACTCTTTGGGGCAGGGAGAAGTTTAGGTTTTGGAGCAGCGATGTTTGCAGCTGCTGAGTTTTTTCTGAGCCTCCCCTTTTTGCAAAACGCGGCCCGGATCTTAAAAAGCTGCAGGAAGAGGAATCTCAGCCTGAAATAAAAGGTAAGTTCCATTTCACCCTTTCTCCCCAAATAAATAAATTTATATATATATATATATATATATAGAGAGAGAGAGAGAGAGAGAGAGAGGGGTTGATGGGGGGGAAAGAGTTTACAATTCTGGGAGTTTTCTGGATTAAGGAAACGGATCGAATTGGGTGTGTTCAAGGGAGATCCGTTTCCAAAAAGAGAGCATGGATCAAGACAGATCCCTTAAAATGCATCTGGGCTGATGGAGGAACTTTGCAAAAAGGCGCCTGTGTTGTTGTTGTTGTTTTTCATGGCGAGTTTTTGGCTTGAGATGCATGCATTTTAGAAGCAGGGGAGCATAGCTGGCAACTTTCCCCTTTTCTTGCGAGGAATCCTATTCGGAATAAGGGAATTTCCCTTTTTTTTAAAAAAAAAAAAAAAAAAAAGGGAAAAGTTGGCAGCTATGCAGGGGAGACTCCTGAAAAATAAGGGTTTCCTTCTAAGGGTAGGGGGAAGGGGAAGAAGAGGTGGTTTGTGTGATCTCAAGCAACAAAAAAAGGTTGACCCAATCTCTCTCTCTCTCTCTCTTTGCAAAAGGAGGTTTCGGGTTTTCCCACATTCTCACTGCAGGAATTCGAATTTCCCTCCTCCTGGAATTTAAATACCTGGTGCAGCTGCTAGGAGGATCACCCGCCTCTGGGGCAGGGAGGAGATCAACTTCAGTTTCCCGCCCAAGGAATGTGTGTGTGCTTATTATGGGGTGTTTAGGTTTTAATCGGGATCCAACAGAGGGAATCCACTTGGAGTAGCAATCTTGGTGAGCAGAAAGGTACCGTCAGCCGAGACAGATTGTCTATCACTGATATATTTTGTATATTTATAAAAAGCACCCAGCAGCCCTCCACATGAGCCTGGAACCCTTTGGGGAGTTGCTAAAAAACCCAAATAATAGGTAGGGTACTGTGGCGAACAGCAGCTGTTTCATCGTCATGTCTAGATTTGCACAGCTGCTGAAAACCTGACGCGAGGATGCTTAGCCGAACTTCTGAGTCAGCTTGGCGTGGGGTGCAGGAATTTAAAATTAAAAGCCTGATCTTGAACATCTAAAATGTACGCTGAGGGGGCGGCTGGCCTTCTGTGATCAATCCAGAGCGTGAAAGGTTGATTTCAACATGTTCAGCGCTTAAAACAGTCCCCAGCTTTCTCTCCCCACACATGCCTTTCATTGGGGATGAGGGACCAACTCCCTTCTCTTGCGGGGGCCCAATTAGTGCCATTGCCTTCCGTTAAGAGTTTGGGTGTAATCCTTGACGCCTCCCTTTCCATGGAGGCGCAAGTTACAGCAACAGCCAAGGCGACATTTTTCCACCTTCGCCGCATCAAGCAGTTGGTCCCTTACCTTTCCCGCCCCGACCTGGCCACAGTGATCCATGCGACGGTCATCTCCTGGCTTGACTACTGTAATTCGCTCTACGCGGGGCTGCCCTTGAAGCTGTCCCAGAAACTCCAGCGGGTACAGAATGCTGCAGCGAGGCTCCTCACGGGGTCTCTGCCATGGGGCATATTCACCCAGTGCTTTTCAAGCTGCACTGGCTCCCGATGGAGTACAGGGTCAGATTTAAGGTGCTGCTTTTGACCTTTAAAGCCCTTCACGGCCTAGGACCCTCGTACCTACGGGACCGCCTCTCCTGGTATGCCCCACGGAGAGCCTCAAGGTCCATAAATAACAACACCCTAGAGGTCCCAGGCCCTAAGGAAGTTAGATTAGCCTCAACCAGAGGCAGGGCCTTTTCAACACTGGCTCCAGCCTGGTGGAAGGCTCTGCCTCATGAGACCAGGGCCCTGCAGGATCTGATTTCTTTCCGCAGGGCCTGTAAGACAGACTTGTTCCGCCTGGCCTTTGGCTTGGAGCCAATTTGATTCCTTCCCTCTCTTTCTTTTTTCCTTTCCTTCTCCTGCGATGAGGCTACATTTTAATATTTTAATGTTTCAATATTTTAATGTTGTATTTTAATGTTGTTTTTAAGTTGTAATCATTTAACTTACTTTTATTATTGCTTGTAAGCCGCTCTGAGCCCAGCCTTGGCTGGGGAGGGCGGGGTATAAATAAAAATTATTATTATTATGGGCACAGGTCTCTGCCCCCAAGGAGCTTACATTTGTTGGAAAACTGAGTTTAACGCATTGTTCATTGCCGCAGGTGTTTTTGTCGGCTGACCGGCAGAAATGAAGAATGAAAAAATGTTTAAAATAAATTCGTAAGATAAAAAGTAAAACATTTTTTAAATTGAAAGTATTAACTTATGTGTGTATGTCTCTTTTCCTCAGGGACCTGAAGGCGGCGTACATGTTGCTGTCTTCCTCTCTACATTTTATCGTCACAACAACCCTGTGAGGTAGGTAAGGCTTGATGTGTGCAACTGCCGGCTTCAGGGTCACACCTGAGAATCCCGGGAACTGTAGTTTGCGAAGGGTGTTTGGAGTTGTAACTCTCTGGGGAGTAAACTACAGTTCCCATGATTCTTTTGGGGCGATGTGGTTTAAATTTATGAGTCCAGATCTCTCTGCCAAAGCAGCTGGTGAGTTTCTGTTTGTTGTTAAAGGCTCAGGGGCTTTGGCAACAAAAAAGAGTTGGCGACTTAACTATGATGGGCGGTTTGACAAAGAGTCAGGCATAACTTTCAACTGAAATTACTGTTAACTTGTTTACATATTAGCAATGTACAGGGTTGTTTATGGTCAGGAGAAAGTTCCCTGCCCCAAAGAGACTACAGGTTTAAATCACCCGGGCTCTACTCTGAATATTCTGAATGTGTTGCTGCTGTCAAGAGGTGAGTGCCTTTGATCACGCACAGAGTGCCCAGATATTCATATCAGGTTGAAAAAGAGCTGGCTTTCAGGTTGATGTGGGATCTAATTATTATTATTTTTTAAAGAGAATTACAGTGGTACCTCTGGTTAAGTACAGTGGTACCTTGCAAGACGAATGCCTCGCAAGATGAAAAACACGCAAGACGAAAGAGTTTTCCGTTTTTTGAGTCGTTCCGCAAGATGAATTTCCCTATGGGCTTGCTTTGCAAGACGAAACATCTTGCGAGTTTCTTTCCTTTTTCTTAAAGCCGCGCTTCGCAAGACAAAAAAACCGCAAGACGAAGAGACTCGCGGAATGGATTAATTTCGTCTTGCGAGGCACCACTGTACTTAATTCGTTCCGGAGGTCTGTTCTTAACCCGAAACTGTTCTTAACCTGAAGCACCACTTTAGCTAATGGGGCCTCCTGCTGCTGCCGTGCCGCTGGAGCACCATTTCTGTTCTCATCCTGAAGCAAAGTTCTTAACCCGATGTACTATTTCTGGGTTAGCGGAGTCTGTAACCTGAAGCATCTGTAACCCGAGGTACCACTGTATAGGGTCACGCTTAAGGGAGCACAGACAGGAACGCATCCCACCATAATACAGCGATACCTCTGCTTGCGAACAGGATCCATCCCGGAGGCCTGTTCGCAACATGAGCAGAATGCAGCCTGCGGGTTGCAATTTGTTGCTTTTGCTCATGCACGTGACGTCATTTTGCGCGTCTGCGCGGGCGGCAAAACCCGGAAGTAATTCTTTCCGGTACTTCCGGAGGCAACCTGAAAAGCTCAACCTGAAGCAAACGTAACATGAGGTATGACTATACTGTCATACCTCGGGATACAGACGCTTCAGCTTGCGTTTTTTCGAGTTACGGACCCCCCCCCCCCGAAACCCAGAAATACCGCAACAGGTTACTTCTGGGTTTCAGCGGTTGCGCAGAAGCGCTAAATTGTGCTTTCTGCATGTGCAGAAGCGCCAAATCGTAACCCATGCGTGCGCAGATGTGGCGCTGCGGGTTGCGAACGTGCCTCCCGCACGGATCACGTTCACAACCCGTGCGTCCACTGTAATGAGAAATAGTGGGTGAGGGAGAGCAGGTTTGACGGCTTATAGTTCCGAAACATTTCAGCGCAACGGCTTGGGGCGTTGCAGCGTAGGGGAGGAAGGATTGAAGACGGTCCCTGCTGAATTTGGGGTGAAAAGGATGAGAAATGGCTGAGTTTGAGCAAGTTCACATGAGGCTGTGGCGCACTGGCAGGTGCTGTTGCGTGTTTTTCATCCATGGACTTTGCAGGGCTGCTTCCCTCCTGGAAGATGGTATTCTGTGCTTTGGAAAAAGGGGTTGTTGTTGTTTTAGGTCAAGGGTGTGCTTTGACTCCTGTTTATTATTATTTTTACTTTAAAAGCTTCTTTTTTCTCCCCCGGCCAGTGTTCAGTCAGTGGACTTGCTCGTCTTGCTGTTGCCATGGTTTCGGACCAATCTCAGCCTCCCGAAGTGGAGGAGCTCTCTGTTGCTAGGCAGGATTCTCTCACAAGGGCATGGACCTTGGAAGAGTTTGCAGTTCAGGTGAAGGTTAGAAGGAGGTGTGAAAGGAGCTGCGGAGAAGAAATAATATCTCCGGGGAGATGAGTCTGAATTTGTTTCAGAGGCGTTGGGGGTGGGAAGAAGAAGAGGAATCTTCTCTGAGGTCCACAGGATGGATGGAAGACGGGCAGCTTTTGAAAGCATGGAAGAAACTGCAGAACTCACTGCCACTGGGGGAAGTGAGGACCGCCAGCTTGGGTGCCTTGAAAAGAGGATGGGACAAATTCAGGAGTGATCGTGTTGCTGGGTGCTTGCTTTTTCAGCCGAATTTCCTCTTTTCTTCTTGCAACCTCTAAAGGTTATTTTTATATATATAACGATTTTTATTGTTTTTTCAGTTTATACATCTCAAAATAAACATTTTACATGTAACAATTGACTTCCCTCCTTCCCCTTCCATGGTTTATTTTACTTATTTAACTTTCCTACATATTTTACTATAACCAATCTATTCGTTTCTCCATTTTATATCCTTCAAATATTTATCATACTGTTGAGTTTATCTAAACTCTACCAGCTTTTTCAGTTGTAAAAATTTATTTTCTAAGTATTCAGCACTTCTCTTCGAATGAAGATTCTTCTTGCTCTCTTGTTCTGTAAATTAAACCGGCTTCCTCTGCAAATTCTACCATCTTAATTTGCCAATCTTCCTAACGAGGGATCTCACTCCCTTTCGATCTTTGGGCTAGCAAAATTCGAGCCGCTGTGGTTGCGTACATAAATAACTTTTTCTGACAACTGGGATCTTCAGACTGAGCTATTCCTAACAAAAAAGCCTCAGGTTTTTTAGGGGGGGATTGTTGTTTTAAACATGTTTTTTAACTCATTGTATGTCATTTCCCAATAGTCTTCAAACTTTTTCCATGTCTACCATATGTGAAAAAATGTTCCTTCCGTTTCTCTGCATTTCCAACGCAGATCTGATCCTACTTTGTACATCTTAACCAACCTAGTTGTGGTTAAATACCATCTGTGTATCGTTTTCATATAATTCTCTTTCAAAGTATAACATGCAGTAAATTTTGAAACCTTCTTTCAGAGTTTCTCCCAGAGGTTTAGGTCTATGTTATGCCCTATATCCATTGCCTAGTGTGTCACTGAAACTTTGACTAACTCATCTTTTGTTTCCCAGTCTAATAATAAGCTATACATTTCTGACAATATTTTATCCTTATTCCATAATAGTTCTCTTTCAAATTCTGAGCTTTGATCCGGAAACTCATTTTAAAAAATCTAATTTAAACGTGTCATATATTTGACGATACTGTAACCGATCCGTAATTTGGCTCCTTACTTCTTCCATTGGGGCAACCTCAGAAGGTTAGGCTTGCCAACTGACTGGGAAATCCCCAGAGAGACCTGCTCCTGCGCCTTTTAGCATCCATACAACATGCAGAAATCGGCTCTGCTCAGAAAGACACCCGTTAAGATAAACGGACACGACTAACATAGGTTTGGGGATTTGGGTGGCGCTGTGGGTTAAACCACAGAGCCTAGGACTTGCCGATCAGAAGGCCGGCGGTTCGAATCCCCGCCACGGGGTGCGCTCCCGTTGCTCGGTCCCTGCTCCTGCCCACCTAGCAATTTGAAAACACACCAGTGCAAGTAGATAAATAGGTACCACTCCGGCGGGAAGGTAAAGGGCGTTTCCGTGCGCTGCTCTGGTTTGCCAGAAGCGGCTTAGTCCTGCTGGCCACATGACCCGGAAGCTGTACGCCGGCTCCCTCGGCCAGTAAAGCGAGATGAGCACCGCAACCCCAGAGTCAGTCACGACTGGACCTAATGGTCAGGGGTCCCTTTACCCTTTACCTTTACTAACATTGTTGTTGTTGTTGTTGTTTAGTCGTTTAGTTGTGTCCACCTCTTTGTGACCCCCTGGACCAGAGCACGCCAGGCACTCCTGTCTTCCACTGCCTCCCACAGTTTGGTCAAACTCATGCTGGTAGCTTCGAGAACACTGTCCCACCATCTCATCCTCTGTCGTCCCCTTCTCCTTGCGCCCTCCATCTTTCCCAACATCAGGGTCTTTTCCAGGGAGTCTTCTCTTCTCATGAGGTGGCCGAAGTCTTGGAGCCTCAGCTTCAGGATCTGTCCTTCCAGTGAGCACTCAGGGCTGGTTTCCTTCAGAATGGAGAGGTTTGATCTTCTTGCAGTCCATGGGACTCTCCAGAGTCTCCTCCAGCACCAGAATTCAAAAGCATCCATTCTTCGGCGATCAGCCTTCTTGATGGTCCAGCTCTCACTTTACTAAGATAGGTCTATCGAATTTCGAATGGTTGTCCTCTGAGTAGGGACATCAATCCAGGGGCTGCCCCTATCACTCCAAAGAAGTCCAGTTCAATTTCCATTTCTGCAAAGACCAGAATTTACACGCCGTGATTTACCAGTTGCCGTTTGAACACACCAGATAGTCAATCCGAGCAAATGAGGCTGCGAGATCCGACCAGAGCGTTGTATCCCATTCAGTTCTGCTCCCAGCAGAGGCATCGAAATAAATGAACTTAAGTTACTGTTCATTTCAGTGGGTCTACTCTTTTTTTTTTTTTATAATAATTTTTATTAAGGTTTTCCAAATTAAAACAAATCAAAACAAATTAAATCCAATCTATAAACTTTTTGCCAATAACTAGGACTTCCCCTCCCTACCCCCTCTTGTGTTCCAAATCTTCCAAATAAGCAATTAAATTCAACAAGTTCTTATCCCCAAATTACACTCTTCATCAATAACCCAATTTATCCAAATTCCCATCCCCTAAAATCGATCTATACCCTTCCACGAGTTTCCCCCTTTCAAACATAGTACAGATAGAAATAAGATAAATATGAATAATAATTCTACAGCCTTTGGATTCCAATTTTCCCTCCCCTCTTTCCCCTTTGCGTTTCACCTATCCCTCCACTTCTAATATCTTCCTGGAGTTCCCACATTACACTATGTCCCTCAGGTTCTTTGCCAGTCTTTAATTACGGATGACCAATCATAGAAGGAGTCTATCAGATAAGGGCCCATTTCTTCTATCCAGGTTTTTATATCCAGGAGTAAAAACTCCAATTTTGTATCCATAAGCTTGTCAAACCTGAATATCCCAAATGTTCCCCCAGTTCTGTCCAGTTCTTGTTATTTCCTTGTTCTTGTCAATCATTCTCCTCCTTTTTATTTCTCTGTTCTCCCACAGAAATGTTCTTTTTCCAAAAGTTTCTAGTGTCTCTGCAGAGGCTTGTTATTCATGAAGCAAAGCATTGCATCATGTTCCTTTCATTTTCCAACAAATAGTTCCATTGTTTCCCGTAGTGTGTAGACCTCTGTAGACAAAATAATGTTCCATTCCTGCAGTTTCCCAGGAGATTAAAAGTTCCATTCAACTGTTCAAGTTTCCTGTAAAAAACACATGCAATATCCCTCGGCTCCTCTAGGTGGATTGCAGTAACAAAGTTCCCTTCCAGAATCACATCCACCAGACCAAGTAGCTTGTTGACCGATATTTAAAACAGTTTATATTCAATTTATAACAAATATAACCGGCAAAGTCCTCATAACAAGGTCTCTATTTTAATCTTCCTTTTTGACAGCTCTTTGACAGCTGTCAAAACCTCCATCGCTTTTCTCCAGGCAGTTTCACGAATCGCTCCAGGGATTCGGGGGGGGGGGTTGCTTTTTTTAAAACAATTCCACTTTTCTCCTCCAGCTCAATCTTATAATTTTCCCTCGCGAAGTTGCTGATTCGGCAAGATAAGGTTACACTCGATCTTAGTTGTCCAGTCCTTTGTTTTGGCTCTTCTACAATTTAGGGGTGGGCTGACTTCCTTTTTTCCGCCTCCCCCGTTCGCTCCGAATTTTAAAAATTTATCCCCTTTTTTTTAGTCCATATTCCAATTACTCACGGGTTCTTCTTTAGAGCCGAATTTTCAATAGAAGAAGTCAGCGCTCTCCGCCGGATGGCATGCGGCTGCGCTCGGCAGGGATAGCAGAGAACTCAAAGCACCACGCTTCTCCCCGGCACCCGATCCGTAGCCTTTAAAAAGGCTCCTTCACGAGTCGGGAGAGCGCTAACGGTGCCAGCCGAGTCTCCATGTCCACGGCCTCCTCTGGCCGTGGTTTTTAAGGGTCCCCGCATCGCCGGTGCGGTAGGACCCAGCCCCTGCCAAGCCGGCTCCCTCCGGAGCTCGGAGGGAGCCCGCCATTCGGCGATGGCGCCGACCCGGAAGTCTCAGTGGGTCTACTCTTGAGTAGGACCAGCCCTGGGTGTAACACAGGATCAGGGCCGGATTTAGGTTTGATGAGGCCCTAAGCTACTGAAGGTAATGGGGCCATTTATATGTCCAGCTGTCCTTTGTCAACAGCAAATTGTCGCTGTTTTTTGTGTTGAATATACGCTATATGGTAATTGCTGGACCTATTGCTGGTATCTCAAGCCATTTGCAAGTGTTGCCCTGCAACCAGTCCATGCAGAATGTAGGCACCCTATATATAGCAAGGAGCAAACCAGTGATATTTTAGGGAGCAGGCGGGGCCCATGACTTACATCACAGGAGCCTACACAACACAAAACACTCTTGCTGTATGTAGGTTTTATTTTATTTGTTTTTTTCTCTTATATTTTGGAAATGTGCAACCAGGTGTTTTTTTTCCTTTACATTTTTTGGGGGCCCCCAAGAGAGTGGGACCCTAAGCTCTAGCTTGTTTAGCTTTTACGTAAATCCGGCACTGTGACAGGGTTGTTTTCCCCCGGGGTGGTGGGCACGCGCAATGTGCAAATGCACGCTGCCCTGGACTAAGGCGTTGGGATCCTCTTTCTCTCTCTGAACCAGGGAACCGGATGCCATGGCGGACGACAACGGACTTTATACGAAGATCGCAGAAAACGTGAGCGAAAGCTTAGAGGCGGATCCGCAGGGCATCTCCGTGGAGTCAAGTACCTTGCTACAGAAACTGAGAGGAACTATTTCGTAAGGGCGATGCTTCTTATTCCTTTCCCCTGCCTTCCTTCTCTCCCTCTTTCTTTCCTTCCTTCCCTCCTTCCTTCCTTCCTTCCTTCTTAGGCCCCCTTTGCACCAGGCATACCAGTCCCGTATTTGCAATAAATCATATATTTTAGTGTAGCAGCACTTCGGAACTCCCTGCCTATTGACCCACCTGTCCTTTTTTAGACCCTTGCTAGAAACATCTTTGCTTAGGCACAGCCTGCATCCAGACATGTAGAAAGTTGGCACGCGTTTTAATCTGGTTTCCAGCTGATTGCTGGTTTTAATTAATTCCGGATGTTTAGAAAGAGTCGTTTTAAACTGCATTTTTTTACTGGTAACGTCACTGTTTTCTTTTGTGAACCGCTTCGAGGTTTGTTTTCCAATCAGGCGGTATCTGAATTTTGTGAATGAATAAATATATATTTCCCCCCCTGAATAAGAACGGTATGTTTAAAGCAGCCCCTCTTTAAACAGTCACAGCTTCCCCCAAAGAAGTGTAGTTTGTTCAGGGTGCTGAGAGTGGGGGCGACGAGACTTCTGTTCCCCGTCACAGGCCTACCGCTCTTGGAGGGTTTTAGCGATCCATCCCTGAGCGGAACAGGGTCTCTTAACCACTCTCAGTACCCTGAACAAGCAACAGAGAGAGAGAGAGAGAGAGAGAGAGAGAGAGAGAGACCTGTTTGACTCCTGATCCACAGCTAATTCTCCCCTGACCTCCTCGCTGGCCCAAGTAGGACTAATTCAGCCAGCTAGCCCTGGGGATTTATCTAATGCTTATTAGATGGATTTCCCCTAAATTGATTTCTGTACTTTCAATTTTATTGTTATTCATGTTTTTATACTGTGTTTTTATACTGCTTTTACAATTACAGTGGTGCCTCGCAAGACGAAATTAACCCGTTCCGTGAGGCTCTTTGTATAGCGGTTTTTTCGTCTTGCGAAGCAAGCCCATTGACAGCGGATTAGCGCTACTAGCGGTTTAGCGGCTTTTAGCGATCAGCTGATAAGCGGCTTAGCGGCTTAGGAAAAGGGGGGGGGAAAGGAAAAAAAACCGCAGGAACTCGCAAGACATTTTCGTCTTGCGAAGCAAGCCCATAGGGAAATTCGTTTTGCAAAGTGCCTCCAAAACGGAAAACCCTTTCGTCTAGCTGGTTTTCCATCTTGCGAGGCGTTCGTCTTGCGGGGCACCACTGTAAGTGTTTAAAATTTGTTGTTAGCCGCCCTGAGCCCAGTTTTTGAACCAGGAAGGGCGGGGTATAAATAAAATTATTATTATTATTATTATCCTGAGGTTGCCTGCACATGTCCTAGAGCAGGCACGCCCAAACTCGGCCCTCCAGGTGTCTTGGGACTACAACTCCCACCATCCCTAGCTAACAGGACCAGTGGTGAGGGATGATGGGAACTGTAGTCCCCAAAACATCTGGCGGGCCGAGTTTGGGGGTGCCTGTCCTAGAGGGTGAAGGGAGCTGAAAAAAATCAAGAGAGTAACACGTGGTTTTCTTCTTACAGGAAGTCTGTGCAGTGCAAAATCGACTACATACTGGTGAGTGGCCGGATGGGGCACTTCAAAAGCAGCTGGGGGAAACTAAAATAACAAGCACCTGTTCATACAATATGTGGCGGATGAGTTGCGCTTTGGGTAAATATGGGCTGAGTTCTCCCTCCAGTCTCGGAGGCAGAATACCAGCTGCTGGGAACAGAGACTGGGAGAGTCGCCTTGGCGGTTTCTAAAGAGGCATCTGATAAGCATCTATGAGAATAGGATGCTGGGCAGATTCTGCCTGACGCAGCGCTTCTGGTATTCTTCTAGTGCAGTGATCATCACCTGGTCTGGACCCAAGACTGGCTGCCAGCCTGCAACCTGGACCTACGTCCACATTTTCCCCCCTTTCCGATTTATTCTTAGCAGTGCTAGCAGTGGACATCATTAATCCTAAAGCGGCGCTTACTAAAATTAGCATTACTCCTCAATGATAAGCAGCAGTTTTTACGCCTTAGCCGAAAGGCTGAGGAGCTGTTGAAAAAATGGTGGCCGCGTGGTTGGCCGGAAATCTGTATCTTGTAAGAAAAATGGTTCGTGCCTTTCACATTCCGTTTTTGCAGCATTCATGGGAATTGATAGAAAGGGTGTCTTGTCAGAAGATTGTATCCCAGCGCGCACGGCATGGGTTACTCTTTTGGTCTGGTTGAGCCTTGGCTGGAGTTGAATGTGGCAGCAATAAGATTTGCCGTGTCCTGTCCGATGTAGCCTTGCGACTCACCTGTGGGTTCCGACCGATGTTTTAGAGGGTTACTATAAGAAGCTAACTACAAAAACATAGCTAGAAGCAAGTTAGTAAAGGTAAAGGGACCCCTGACTGTTAGGTCCAGTCGTGGCCAACTCTGGGGTTGCGGCGCTCATCTCGCTTTATTGGCCGAGGGAGCTGGCGTACAGCTTCTGGGTCATGTGGCCACCATGACTAAGCCGCTTCTGGCGAACCAGAGCAGCGCACGGAAACGCCCTTTACCTTCCCGTCGGAGTGGTACCTATTTATCTACTTGCACTTTGACGTGCTTTCGAACTGCTAGGTGGGCAGAAGCAGGGACCGAGCAACGGGAGCTCAACCCGTTGCGGGGATTTGAACCGCCGACCTTCTGATCGGCAAGTCCTAGACTCTGTGGTTTAACCCACAGCGCCACCCGCGTCCCTCCAGAAGCAAGTTAGAAGCCCAAAAATAAGGAGAAAGTGGGACTTGGCATGTTCCGGAGTGGAATATGCTCAGGTCGGACCTTTAAATAAAGAATTGATGAGTGCAGGAGTTTCTGGCGAGTGTCTCTAGGTTAAAGGAATAAAATGAAGAAGAGGAATGGAGATTGGTGGGCAGATAACCTTATTTACCTGTCTTTTTTTCTGGGAAAGGAAGCTCAGGCAGTGGAAGAGGCTATTGGCAGGGCAAGGTGGCATTTAACCAGAAAGGATGCTCCGAAAAATTGGAGGGTGAAAGTCATGGGGTGGAGGGCAAACACCAGGTGTATTCCAAAGCATGTCATTGACACGATTTAGCGGTGGATCATTTACGCAGCATAAAATGAAAGCGGGAGGAAGGGTGAAACCCCCCCCTTTTTTTTTTAAAGAAATCAAGAAGAGTTTATTTAACGAATAATGGCGGAGATACATGGATTATCTGAAAAAATTACTGTAAACAATTAAATACATTAGCAGGATTAATTTAAAATCTAGCACTTAAAAGGTGTTTTTTAAAAAAATAATATTTATTAAAGTTTCAAAAAAGTTACAAAAATGAGAAAGAAGAAAAAAAATGAAAAAAAGAAAAGAAAGAAACAGAGAATACAAAATACAGAAAAATAAGAACAATTAAAAACATTTCCCTCTTTCCATGTCTTATCTTTCATTTACTTATTTCCCTGACCTCCTCACACCTCCCTTTTTTGTATTCTAGTTCAATTAAATATTCCAGCAAATCTTTCCAGCTTGGTTTTTATCCTAATAGTTTATCCTAATGTAGTATAATTTTACATTCTCGTCTTTCAGCAGTTAAAAAAACAATTTTTACCTAATCTTTTATATCATTTCTGCTAAAACCACATTACTTCATTCCAACATCCTTCTAACATTCCTGAATTTTACAATGTTTCTGTAAATAATCTTTAAATTTCTTCCAATCTTCTTCCACCAACTCTTCACCTTGGTCTCGGATTCTGCCAGTTCCATATAGTCTGGCAGAATTGGTCATCTCCATATTGGTCATCTCCAGTTCCATATAGTCCATCCGCCAGTTTCATACAGTCCATCACTTTCATCTGCCAAACCCATTCATGCTCCTAAAGGCAGGAATAATAATAATAATAATAATAATTTTTTATTTATACCCCGCCCTCCCCAGCCAAGGCCGGGCTCAGAGCGGCTTACAAGCAATAATAAAAACAAGATGAATGATTACAACTTAAAAACAAAAATAAAATACAACATTAAAATAATGGAACATTAAAATATTAAAATGTAGCCTCATCGCAGGAGGAGAAGGAAAAGAAAGGGGAAAAAAAAGAGAGGGAGGGAATCAAATTGGCTCCAAGCCAAAGGCCAGGTGGAACAACTCTGTCTTACAGGACCTGCGGAAAGAAATCAGATCCTGCAGGGCCCTGGTCTCATGAGGCAGAGCTTTCCACCAGACCGGAGCCAGTGCTGAAAAGGCCCTGCCTCTGGTTGAAGCCAGTCTAACTTCCTTAGGGCCTGGGACCACTAGGGTGTTGTTATTTATGGACCTTAAGGTTCTCCGTGGGGCATACCAGGAGAGGCAGTCCCGTAGGTACGAGGGTCCTAGGCCGTGAAGGGCTTTAAAGGTCAAAAGCAGCACCTTAAATTTAACCCTGTACTCCACCAGGAGCCATGAATGAAACATCCCACCCACTGGAAGGGACAGAATAATAGAACTGTAGAGCTGGAAGGGACTCCCTGCAATTGCAGGAATCCTGTCCCTGGGTGGGCTCGAACCACCATCCTTCTGGTTAAGGGTCAGATGTGCTAACTCATTGTGCTGCAGGGGCCACAGATAATTAAAAGCCAGAGGCCTGGTGGAAAAGAAATGCTTTTTTGCCTGGTGCCTAACGATAAGTAACGATGGTGGCGCCATAGAATCATAGAATCCTAGAGTTGGAAGAGACCACCAGGGCCATTGAGTGCAACCCCCTGCCAAGCAGGAAACACCATCAGAGCACTCCTGACATATGGTTGTCAAGCCTCTGCTTAAAGACCTCCAAAGAAGGAGACTCCACCACACTCCTTGGCAGCAAATTCCACTGTCAAACAGCTCTTACTGTCAGGAAGTTCTTCCTAATGTTTAGGTGGAATCTTCTTTCTTGTAGTTTGGAACCATTGCTCCGTGTCCGCTTCTCTGGAGCAGCAGAAAACAACCTTTCTCCCTCCTCTATGTGACATCCTTTTATATCTTTGAACATGGCTATCATATCACCCCTTAACCTCCTCTTCTCCAGGCCAGTTAAGCCTCCCTGGGGAAAATGTTTGACAAGCAGGGAGCCACCACTGAAAAGGCTCCATTCTCATGTCGCCGCCCTCCAGATCCCCCCATGGAAGGGGCACCTGGAGGGTAAGAGGGAATTCAACGCAAAAACTAAACCAAGAATGGATCACCATATTTTTCGCTCTATAAGACGCACCAGACCACAAGACGCACCTAGTTTTTGGAGGAGGAAAACAAGAAAAAAATATTCTGAATCTCAGAAGCCAGAACAGCAAGAGGGATCGCTGCGCAGTGAAAGCAGCAATCCCTCTTGCTGTTCTGGCTTCTGGGATAGCTGCGCAGCCTGCATTCACTCCATAAGACGCACACACATATTTCCCCTTACTTTTTAGGAGGGAAAAAGTAAGTCTTATAGAGCAAAAAATACAGTATATTCAAGGAGTACCTGAAAAACTACTTGTAACAGCACAAACCACCTGGCAGGTCTTGAATGACTCTTGCGTTGTAGAGACAATATATCTAAATTTAATGCGTTTTTTTCCCGTTATCAAAAAGATTTAAGAAAATGATATATTAATAAGATACTGTGTAAAATATAACAAGTGTAATTTAGGGTTTTTAGAACAATTGGAAGTCTATTTTAGGTCTTTTTAAAAAAAAATGTATTTTTAATTTTTCTGCCGTATGGGATACAAATTGTAATATAATATATTGCTGTATAATTTTGTGAAATATGTTTAATAAAGAATTCAATTAATAATAATAATGATGATGATGATGGAAGGGGCACCTGGAGAAGGGCCTCAGATGATGATTGCTGGGCCCGGGTCGGTTCCTATAGGGAGCGGAAGTCCTTGAGTTATCCAGTGCAAAGCTGTGCATTGTCGCAACAGCTGATCACAAAACATGGCTTGTGTTTACTTCTTGGCAGTTTTCATTTCCTGGTGATCTTCACGTGTCTCTCTTTCCCCACTTTTTCAACACAGCAAGATGTCCAGAGGTTTACTGACCACGCCAAGCTGTATCTCTACCTCCAACTCCCTTCTGGCCCAAGTTCAGGAGAGAAAAAGTGAGTGATCGC
This sequence comes from Podarcis gaigeae, assembly GCF_964106915.1. NCBI lineage: Eukaryota > Metazoa > Chordata > Lepidosauria > Squamata > Lacertidae > Podarcis > Podarcis gaigeae. Next base: position 3,286,759 of record NC_139693.1, read on the forward strand.
GGCCTTGTTTCCAAAATCTTGTTCATTTCCTGCTTTGTATATACTGGAAACGCTGTGGTGGAAAGGCAAGGAAATCAGAAAGCTGCTTTCTTTAAAATAAAATTTAAAAAAATCATCTAGGAGTCAGCAACTAGCAGCCTCCGAGCGAAACCAGCCCCATGGGAGATATAATTCTGGGCCTGCCCTCATTGCCCACCTAAACGAGTGTAGGAATGAAACTTGGAAGCAAACTATTGTAGGCAGAGGTGGACCCTACACAGCACCTTCGGGCCTCACTCTGTTGGCAGCCTGCACCCTAGAACTTAACCCATGACTAGGCAAACTAAGGCCCTGGGGCCGGATCCGGCCCAATTGCCTTCTAAATTTGGCCCGTGGACAGTCCGGGAATCAGCCTATTTTTACATGAGTAGAATGTGTGCTTTTATTTAAAATGCATCTCTGGGTTGTTGTTTTTTTTTAAAAAAATCTTTATTAATTCAAATTACACACTGAAACAAAGAATTTACAATCTCATTCTACAAAATGAAAATTAAAGAACAATTAAGAAAATACAGAAAGAAGAAAGAAGAAAAAGCAAATTTATATACAAAAAAACTTCAATCTTCCTAATTAATACTTAATTAAAGACTTAAATAAAAAAGACTGGGTTATTTGTGGGGAGTAGGAATTTATTCCTTTTTCCCCCCTTCAAAATGTAGTCCGGCCCCACAAGGTCTGAGGGACAGTGGACTGGCCCCCTGCTGAAGAAGTTTGCTGACCCCTGACTTATCCGAACCAGTGAGACTTCCAGCTAGGCCTAAAATTCAGCAAAGTGCTGCCGTGGAATTTAAAAACCAAAGGGCAGGTTTCTAGTCCTTATGGATCCGGAGGATGCAGGAATCTGTGAGGTGTAGGGCAGAGAATCCATCCTTGCAACCGCCGTTGAAATTCAAGTTGGTGGACCTCATGGTTCCCGAGGCAGGCTTTGACTGTGAGAGGGGCAGGGTTCAAAGGATGTCAGGTCTTCCCCAAGGGACGCTGTGTGCTGGGAAAAGGAAGAGGGTGCTGAATTTACACACATTTTGCCAAAACCAGGGGAAGGGGGGATTACAGTGGAACCTCGGTTTTCGAGCATCTCGGAAGCCAATCGTTTCAGTTTTTGAACACCGAAAATCTGGAAGGAAATGCTTCCGTTTTCAAATGCGTGTTTTTCAATTTTCTCTGTTGAAATTGCCTACTGCCCTTTGCGCCTTGGTTGTCGAACATTTTGGAAGTCAAACAGTCTTCTGGAGTGGATTACTGTTGACAACCGAGATACCACTGTATTGGGTTTTAGTTTTCATTATGTGGTTTGTGCTTTTATATTGTGCTTTTATGCTGTAACCACCCCGAGACCTGCAGGTATAGTACGGTATTATATTACTATTATTATTATTATTATTATTATTATTATTATTATTATTTTATTTTCCTTTCTCGGGGCCACCAGCCTGGACCTGACTTCTCTGAGCTCAGCTGAGCACATGCATGCTTGCACGTGGATCCGGAATCACCTGGAGGAATACCCAGACACCTGCTTGCCAAAACAAGATGTCTTCGATGCTTACAAGTGAGTTCTGGCTCCGAAGAGTGCGAACCAGAGCCATCTCTGTGGGGTGGGGAGGTTGCCTCCTCTTATTCTTTGGCGATCCCTCGTAGCCGAGTAAGATTGTCTTCCATAAACATGGCCTTAACAGTGAGTCTGTGACTATGGAGGCCAATTCTGGATCCACACGTTCTTCCACAGTGGGGACATTAGTTTCCAGGCGGGAGTTGATCACGGTGTGGATTTGCCAAGTGTGCCTTCCTCTTAGCACGTTTCTCCCTTGCGTCCTGAGTTCGAGTGCCTTCAAAGCCCACAACACCTTTGGTAAAGGCTGTTCTCCAACTGGAGCGCTCGCAGGCCAGTGTTTCCCAGTTGTCAGTGTTTATACTACATTTTTTTAGATTTGCCTTGAGACAGCCTTTAAACCTCTTTTGTTGACCACCAGCATTACGCTTTCCATGTTTAAGTTCAGAATAGAGGAGTTGCTTTGGAAGACGATCACGAGGCATTCACACAACATGACCAGTCCAACGAAGTTGATGTTGAAGAATCATTGCTTCAACACTGGTGATCTTTGCTTCTTCCAGTACGCTGGCATTAGTTTGCCTGTCTTCCCAAGCGATGTGTAAAATTTTTCGGAGACAACATGTAAACCATAAGCGAGGCAGTGGTGGTGTAGTGGCTAGAGTGTCAGATGTGGAGCTGGGTTCAAATCCCTGTTCGGCCACACAAAGCTCCCCGGGGGTGACTTCTCAGCCTAACCTGCCTCAAAGGGTTGTTGTGGGGATCGAACGAGGAGGGGAGGGAACCGTAAATGCCGCTTTGAGGGGAAGGGAAGAAGATGGGATCTAAACGCAACTGATAAATAAACCGCCTTTCCCTTTTGTCCTTCCCCTGGCAGGCGCTACTGCGATAACCTTTGCAGCCGCTCTCTGAGCGCGGCCAACTTCGGCAAGATCATCCGGGAAATCTTCCCGAACATCAAAGCGAGGAGGCTGGGGGGTCGCGGGCAGTCGAAATATCCTTTTTGTGTGTGTAAAAAGTCGCCAGGCGGTGTGGGCGGCAGTGAGGTCAGTGAAAGGCTGCGGCGGTCTGTCTCACGCTCCCCAAACACAGGCATGTTGGGCCCAGCTGTATGTCCCACCTTCACAAAACTGGTACCTCCAAACAAAAAACAGGTGCAGTGCAGATTCTTTCCGCCAAGGGTACCCCCAAACACCTTTGAGCCTTCCCAGGCATGAAATAAATGGATGTGTGCAATGGAAATGGAGCCTTTTGAGTTTCCTCCTTAATTCTGCCCCCCCCCCCACGTATTGCTACAGCGGGATACGGAGGAAGACTGTGGTGAACATGCCCCCCCTTCCCAGCCTGGATCTGAAAGAGACGGAGTCGGTAAGGCCCTGGTTGTTGACTCATTATTCTCTTGCGTGTGTCTGTTATTTTTTTCTTGCTGGTTCTTGTTATGTCTTTTTTGGTAAACTGTTGAGGTCTTTTGAGCAGTGTGCGAGTCTTCTGAAACACCAATGCAGTAGGCGCTCGGGTTGCGAATGTGATCCGTGCGGGAGGCATGTTCGCAACTCGCAGTGTTCACAATCCGCAGCGCATGCGCCAAAACCCGGAAGTAACCTTTTCGGGTTCGGCATGGTGCACAACCCAAAATCACACAACCCAAAGTGTCTGTAACCCGAGGTATGACTGTAAATAAAGCCTTCTGAGCTCAAGATTGGAGGCTGCGTTGTGCGATAGCGGAATGGCAGAAGCATGGAATATCTGGGCCCAAAGCGGTGCTTCAGATCCGCTTTTGACGGTATGTGGGAAAATGGTGCCTTGCGTTCCTCACTCTTCCTGTTCTTCTTTCCTCTCCTGCAGCCAGAGCGGCCAGAGGTGTTCCAGTCCTACAGCGACGAGGTGATGGAAGCAGCCTGCGCCTTGACCTGCGACTGGGCCGAGAAGATCCTCAAGCGCTCGTTCAACAACATCGTGGAGGTTGCCCAGTTCCTCATCCAGCAGCACATCATCAGCTCCCGTTCGCCCCACGTCGACCTCATCATGGCCATGGTGGTCTCAGGTGGGAGGCCCCTCCTCACGCCCGCCTCCGCCCCTGGAGAGTCCACCACCTTTCCTGGGAGTCTGTCCCACTGTCAAATGGCTCTTGCTGTCAGAAAGGTCTTCCTCATGTTTAGTCGGAAGCTCCTTCCTTGCCACTTGAAGCCACGGGTTCGAGTCCTGCCCTCGGGAGCAGGAGAAAACAAGCTCACTCCCTCTTCAGTCCTTGAGATACCGTAGATTCTGGCATATTGGGCGACTGGGCGTATAAGACGACCCCCAACTTTTGCTGTTCAATTTTAGAGTTAGAGACTTTGAGCACCGCCAGGGCAGAGCGCACACCCCTCCTCTGCCGTCGCAGCAGCAGCCCGAGGCGTTTGGGGGGCGGACGGGCCAGCGCCATGCTCAGAAGGACTTTCCGCGTCCCCTTCTGTGGGGAGGGAGGAGGAGTGATGCCAGAAGGGGTGCCTCTGCTCACTGACTCCCTCTCCTCCTTCCCAATGCGTATACCCGGCGTATAAGACGACCCCCGACACTTGGGGTGATTTTCCAGGGATAAAAAGTCGTCTTGTACGCCGGAACATACAGTATTTGAAGATGGCTTTCTTGTTGAGATAATTTAATTTGTAAATTGCCTCAGGCTTCTAGGCGGCCTGCGAGTGTAGATGAGAGTGATTCCCACGTTGGAATACAAAATAGAAACCTCTTGACTTGCGAGATAAAGCAGGTGGGGAACTTCTGGATCGTGGGCCACTCTTGGGGGTCCAATTTGGCCCCTGAGAAAGCCTCTGTCAGTTTGCAGACAACACTGAGCTAGATTGGTGACGCAGTCGAGAGCAGCTCCTGAGTTAAATCGGTCAAAACCATGAGGACTAGAATCTTGCTTTATGTTTATAGCCAGCTCAGGGGTAGCTTTGCGTGCAGAAGGTCCCTGGTGCAATCCTCTATTGGCGTCTTCAGGTAGGGCTGGGGGTGGCCCCTGCCTGAAACCCTGGAGAGCAGCTGCTGCCGGCCAGTGTAGATAATACTAAGCTCAATAGGTGGGACGCGGGTGGTGCTGTGGGTTAAACCACAGAGCCTGGGACTTGCCAATCAGAAGGTCGGCAGTTCAAATCCCCGCAATGAGGGGGTGAGCTCCCGTTGCTCGGTCCCTGCTCCTGCCCACCTAGCAGTTCGAAAGCACGTCAAAGTGCAAGTAGATAAATAGGTACTGCTCTGGCGGGAAGGTAAACGGTGTTTCCGTGCGCTGCTCTGGTTTGCCAGAAGCGGCTTAGTCCTGCTGGCCACATGACCTGGAAGCTGTATGCCTGCTCCCTCGGCCAGTAAAGCGAGATGAGCGCCGCAACCCCAGAGTCGGCCACGACTGGACCTAATGGTCAGGGGTCCCTTTACCTTTAAGCTCGATAAACCAATGGGTTGGTTCTGTATAAGACAGCTGTGTTCCTATCCCACAGTGATTTCCCCACTTTTTAAAAACTTTTTTTTTGTAACGGAGCTTTGTTCAGAGAAAGGTCTCTTGAATCTTTTCTGGTTGCAGAAATTACCGAGAACCACCGTGACAAACGGCCGCCCCAAACCATGAAGAAAAATGAGCCAGAAGGCCTGGAGAGTTCAGACAATAAACAGACCCAGGTAGTAGTAGTAACAACAACAACAACACTTATACCCCGCCCATCTGGCTGCTTTGCCCCAGCTACTCTGGGTGGCTTCCTGTATAAAAGCTTCCCTAAACAGGGCTGCCTTTAGATGTCTCTGGAAAGTCTGTGGTTGTTTATCCCTTTGACATCTGCTGGGAGGGCGTTCCACAGGGCGGGTGCCACCACCGAGAAGGCCCTCTGCCTGGTTCCCTGTAACTTGGCTTCTCGCAAGGAGGGAACCGCCAAAAGGCCCTCAGAGCTGGACCTCAGCGTCTGGGCAGAACGATGGGGGTGGAGACGCTCCTTCAGGTATACTGGGCCGAGGCCATTTAGGGCTTTAACGGTCAGCACCAACACTTTGAATTGTGCTCGGAAACGTACTGGGAACCAGTGTAGGTCTTTCAAGACCGGTGTTATGTGGTCTCAGCGGCCGCCCCCAGTCACCAGTCTAGCTGCCGCATTCTGGATTAGTTGTAGTTCCCGGGTTACCTTCAAAGGTAGCCCCACGTAGTGTGCATTGCAGTAGTCTAAGCGGGAGATAACCAGAGCATGCACCGCTCTGGTGAGACAGTCCGCAGGCAGGGAGGGTCTCATTCTGCGTACCAGATGGAGCTGGTAGACAGCTGCCCTGGACGATGTGAGCACCTCAGAAGGGCCTTTTAGTTGGACCACTCCTGCATCATGTTCCCACCGTGCCCAAAACGGCCCCTAAGGTGTTATCTGGTGCCATCTGCCTCTGGTCTGGGAAGTGCACAACACCCCACTGGAAGAAGTCTAAAGACCCAGGTGTGGTGTCAGGTGGGGCACAGAGATTCAAAAGTCAAAATTCAGCTTTATGAGGGGGAACCGCACCCCCAATTTGGGCAGGATTTTCGATTTCTGCAGCCCCATCTGTAGTTGACCCATTTTATCTCCGGCCTTGTGTCTCATCCCTGGGTTTGGGCCTGCGGTTCAGCCGAGGTCCAAAGAGCAGCTGAACCAAACGCTTCTCTCGTCCTTTCCTCTCCTCAGGCCAAAGCGGAAATCGCTGCCAAGCCCTCGGCCGCAGCTCCGCGGAGCGAGGCCAAGAAGCCGCCGGACGCCCCGGCGAAGCCCGCCAGCAGCCCGCAGATCAATGCCTTGGTGGCTCGGCTGCCGCTGCTGCTGCCCCGCGTCCAGGTCCAGCCCGGGGACAGGCTGGTGGTGTCTCCGGGGGTGGCGGCCATGCACCCGGCCCCCGCCGTCTTGGCGCCCAAGCTGACTGCCTCGGGAGGGACGGTCAAGATGGCCCTCTCCATGGGGCCGGGGCCCTCCACTCTGTTGGCCCCCACGGTGAACGGGCCGGCCGGCGTGGTCAGCCCTCCGAGCGCCGTGCCAGTCATCAACATGATGCCCGTCATCAACATGGCGGTGCCGCCCGTGGCCGAGATCCCGCTGAAGCACAAGAGCGCCTCTGCCGGCGGAGGGGTGAATGGCTGTGAGGCTCAGCGGAGCCCCCAGGACCCGCAGAGAGCCAAGCCCCCTGCCAAGCGGCCTGCGGAAGCACCCGGGGAGGCGACGGCAAAGAGGAAGCGGGGTCGGCCGCGCAAGAAGGTGGACCCCCCTTCGCTCGAGAAGAGCACCGACAAGGAGGGAGTGCCCGGCGCCGAGGAGGACTCGGATATCATCGTCGTGACTGTGGGTTACGGCGACCAGGCCGCCCGCCCGTCCTCCCGCTCAGGGTCTCGGGACGAGAGCGCGGAGGTGGAGGTGGTCCACGTCGGGAAGCCCAAGAGCCCGTTCCCCCAGGAGACGGGCGAAGAGGGCCCTTCCCGGGCCGGCAGCCTCATTGTCAGCCCTGCTCCAAAAGCCGCTGTCCTGCCCACCCAGGTGAGCGTCATCAGGGGCCGGAAGTCCGCCATGCCCGTTGTTGTGAAAGAGACAGGAAGTGACTGGAAGGAGACAGGAAGTGGCTCCAAAGAGACAGGAAGTGGCTCCAAAGAGACAGGAAGTGGCTCAGGGGAGCCCCCGCAGTTTGCTGAAGGCGCCGGAGCGCCGGGGATGGGTACCAGAATCACCGTCGCGAGGGACTGGGAGGATCCGGAGAGCGAGAGCTCCTCAGAAGGTGAACTCCAACCCACCGATCTTTCCATGCGCAAAGTTGTCCCGCCGCCCACCAAGGGTTGCTTGGAGGCCTGCGGCTTGCGGCCCTCGTCTGTAAACTTGCACAGAGTCAGTGCGGACCAGGGGAAGGCAGCAGAGATGGCGAGTCCGCCAGGGACATCGGCGCAGGCCCCCAGCCGATAACATAGCCCCACCCCTGCTCTGGTGTGCGTCTCCCAATGCCAAGCTCTCCCGCGCAAAGGCGCCCTGGTTCTGCTTGCTTTTACTAATTTAATGCACACGTGTAGGGGGGGGGATACGCGGCGATGTGAGCTTGCAAAAGCGACTTTCTGTCATGCCTCTTCCTTGGCCGCCTTGCAAGGCTATGTGGCTGAGAAGTTGCCTGACCTGGGCTCTGGCGCCACCTGCTGTTCAGCTCCCTGCTTTCTGGCCCACCAGCTGCCACCGCACACCCAAACCTTTTTCTCAAAAGCCCAAGCGGCCTAATGCGCTCTGATAAGGGGAGTGAAAAGGTCGGGAATGGAAAGGGTCTTGCGGAGGTCATTTAGGCAGGCCAGATATGGGAATGGGGGCGTATTTACGAGACACCCCCCCCCCCCACACACCGATCTCTCCCCATCACTCTCCTTGGGACTTCAAAGGGCTGGGCAGGGAGAGTACAATCCTATCCCGTTTGGAATCTCTGCACAAATCTTTCTCGATCCGAAGGGGGCGAAATAGTGTTGTGTTCTGAGTGTGGATCCTAACCCTGAAACACTCCCCCCCCCCAAAAAAAAACCCTTCTACTCTGAACTTTAGAGACAATCACCTTGCAGCCAACATCCCAAAGAGTTTTGTTGTTTTCCCCTCTCCGTTTCCAGCTCAGGGGCTTGGGGACATTGGTGGGGCAAGGGGGGTGTCCCTCCAGATGTTGCTGGACTCCCAGCAGCCAGCAAGCCTAGTGGTCAGGGAGAGCAGGAGTCGTAGCCTGGCCACAGATCAGTGGCGCCCTCGTATCCCCTAGTCTCTCTCCCAGAGAGTCCACTGACCTGGGGGCAGTTTAAAAAAAGTTAATACCCGTTTTTTCTCCTTTTTTTGTTACTCGTGTGAGTTGTTACTCGCCTCTTCCAAGTTCTCCTTTCCCGCCTCTTGTTTCCATTATAAATACTGAAGAAACCATATGCACATTAATTTTTTAAAATAAAAATAAAAATGGTTGTATATGTTTTGTTAAAAGTTATTTCATTGCCTCCGCCGCTCCGGATCTTATAAATGGTGGGTTAGTTCTACTCTTGAAACTATTGGATAGGCCTAACTTAAATCCCTTATTTTTTTGTGGGTCCATGCTGAACAGAACACAATTGTATAAAATCCTGTGCCTCTTGGATACTGGGATTAAACAAGCTGTGGCTTTTTAAACCAGGACCGAGGTTGCTGTTTTTGTTTGTCACGATATTAAGTATTTTTGTGTTTCTATTTTGCAAAGCATCCTCTGATCTTCGGATGAAAGGTGGTTTAAAAAAAATAAATCATTTTTGGTGAAGAAGACCTCAATTGCTGCTGAGAAGAAGCCTATTTAAAATGCTTTGAAAGCACCCCCTCCCCCCCCCAAAAAGACTCCTGGCAGCTGTAGTTTACCCCTCACGGAGCTACGATTCCCAACTCCCTTAAGAAACTACACTTCCCAGATTTCCTTGGGTGAGCGTTATGTGCTTAGTTCTATGTTATTATTTGGTGCAAGTTGCTTGGAGTTAGTTTCATTAAAAAAAAGAGGACTAGTAAGTTTACTAAATAATAATTTAGTAATAACCCTCTCTCGCCCTGATCTGGCCAATGTGATCCATGCAACGGTCACCTCCAGACTTGATTACTGTAACTCACTCTACGTGGGGCTGCCCTTGAGACTGACCCAGAAATTCCCGCGGGTGCAGAATGCCACGGTGAGACTCCTTACAGGGTCCTCGCTGCAAGATCACATTCACCCGGTGCTATACCAGCTGCACTGGCTCCCGGTGGAGTACAGGATCAGGTTTAAGGTGCTGGTTTTAACCTTTAAAGCCCTATACGGCCTAGGACCCTCGTACCTACGGGACCGCCTCTCCTAGTATGTCCCACAGAGGACCTTACGGTCTTCAAATAAAAACATCTTGGAGGTCCCAGGCCACAGGGAAGTTAGGCTGGCCTCGACTAGAGTCAGGGCCTTTTCAATACTGGCTCCGATCTGGTGGAACGCTCTGTCCCAAGAGACTAGGGCCCTGTGGGACTTGACATCTTTCCGCAGGGCCTGCAAGATGGAGCTGTTCCACCAGGCCTTTGGTCAGGGCACAGTCTGACTCCCTCCTTTGGCAATCTTCGCAGAACGCTGGCCCAGTGGTTGCCATCAATTTGATTTGAATTAATTTTATAATGAACTGATTTTAGAATCTTGTATTATCCTATTGTTGTTAGCCGCCCTGAGCCCAGCTTCGGCTGGGGAGGGGGGGGATATAAATAATAATAATAATTATTATTTATTATTATTAAATGATGCCCATGCAGCTTTAACCTGGGGAACCTTCGGCCATCTGGCTGTTGACTCAACTCCCATTGGCTGGCATGCAGGCTGATATTGCCCGTTCTGACTGGCAGCGACTCCCCCTGTTAAACAACAGCGTGATCTTCTGTAACTGGGAGATCCCAACTGGTTTTGGCAATACTGTAGGGCTGCCGTATGTCTTGATTATTTCGGTCATTACTGGGATTTCAAAGGCGGAATTGATGTCTGGGGGATTTCTGAAAGGCGGCGCTTTGTCCTGGATCTGAGGCAAGTCGGAAAAATCAACAATTTTGAGGTCTCCCCCCCAAAAAAAAAAAGATTGGGGATTGGAGTCCAACTTTTGGAGGGTCACAGGCTCAATAATAATAATAATAATAATAATAATAATAATACTCTCCATCTGTCTCCTGAGAAATCTGCGGGACAAGAAGCTACAGTTAGAACTGGATATGGAACAACTGATTGGTTTAAAATTGGGAAAGGAGTACGACAAGGCTGTATATTGTCTCCCTGCTTATTTAACTTATATGCAGAATTCATTATGCAAAAGGCTGGGCTGGATGATTCCCAAGCCGGAATTAAGATCGCTGGAAGAAATATCAACAACCTCAGATATCCAGATGACACAACCTTGATGGCAGAAAGTGAGGAGGAATTAAAGAACCTTTTAATGAGGGTGAAAGAGGAGAGCGCAAAATATTTTCTGAAGCTCAACATAAAAAAAACGAAGATCATGGCCACTGGGCCCATCACCTTCTGGCAAATAGAAGGAGGAAGAAATGGAGACAGTGAGAGATTTTACTTTCTTGGGCTCCATGATCACTGCAGGTGGTGACAGCAGTCACGAAATTAAAAGACCCCTGCTTCTTGGGAGAAAAGCAGTGACAAACCTAGATAGCATCTTAAAAAGCAGAGACATCACCTTGTCGACAAAGTTCCATATAGTTAAAGCTATGGTTTTCACAACAGTGATGTATGGAAGTGAAAGCTGGACCATAAACAAGGCTGATCGCCAAAGAATTGATGCTTTTGAATTCTGGTGCTGGAGGAGACTCTTGAGAGTCCCATGGACTGCAAGAAGATCAAACTTTCCATTCTGAAGGAAATCAGCTCTGAGTGCTCACTGGAAGGACAGATCCTGAAGCTGAGGCTCCAAGACTTTGGCCACCTCAGGAGAAGAGAAGACTCCCTGGAAGAGACCCTGATGTTGGGAAAGATGGAGGGTAGAAGGAGAAGGGGGTGACAGAGGACGAGATGGTGGGACAGTGTTCTCGAAGCTACCAGCATGAGTTTGACCAAACTGTGGGAGGCATTGGAAGACAGGAGGGCCTGGCATGCTCTGGTCCAGGGGGTCACGAAGAGGCGGACACGACTAAACAACAACAACAATTATTTATACCCCAGCCACTCTGAGCTGCTTCCCACAGAATATTAAAATACAATAGTCTATTACGCATTAAAACCTTCCCTAAACAGGGCTGCCTTCAGCTGTCGCTGCCTCCACTTCTGGCTCAGGAATCAGCCTGGGAACTCTAGCGCTGGCATTCGGCGCCAGCAATATTGAGCTAGATGACGGAGCGTAAACCAGCTAGCTTCCCCTCAATTTTGGTGCGTCATTTGATCAGTCCTAAAAATGCTTTGCTTCTCCCCCCCTTCAAACCACTAGGCGGCGCTACTCAACCATCTGAGCATTCTCCCCGGAATTGCCAGAGGTAAAGAACTCTCCCTGGGATTACGACACAATGTGCGATGTGCACACGCAGATAGCTTGACAACGGACAGAGAGACACAACACAGACCAGGTTTCATTTTTTTAAAAAAGGAATTTTTATTACGTTTTCAATTTTTTGTAATTACAGTATCCATACATAAATCAATAAGCTCACACATTGCTCTAACCGAGCATCAACCTCCTCCTGCCCCTCTTCTTGACTTCCGTACATATTTACTTTATTCTTAGTGCTTCTATAACCACTTTTTTACCTTCTCTCTTATTTATTTTTTATTAAGTTTTATTAAGTACAAAATAGAAAAGATATACAAAGAAATAAAGAAAATACATGTAACCAAGGGAAGATTAGAAAACATTTCTTCGCTCTTATTTTTATATTTCCCCTTATTAAATGTAAATCAGTTCCTTACACAGTGGTACCTCGGGTTACATATGCTTCAGGTTACATACGCTTCAGGTTACAGACTCCGCTAACCCAGAAATAGTGCTTCAGGTTAAGAACTTTGCTTCAGGATGAGAACAGAAATCGCGCGGCAGCAGCAGGAGGCCCCATTAGCTAAAGTGGTGCTTCATTTTAAGAACAGTTTCAGGTTAAGTACGGACCTCCGGAACGAATTAAGTACTTAACCTGAGGTACCACTGTATTGTCATTACAAAACATTTCAACTCAAAGCTACAAACATTTTCAGATGTTTACAATCTTCTTTCATATATAATATAAATTTGCTCCAGTCCTTTTGAAACAGTTCATCGCGCACAGACCAGGTTTCAAACTGGCAATCAGTTTAGATGGGGTGGGGAGAAGCAGGATTATCGTAAATTTCTGCTCAGCAATTATTTCCTACAGTATTTCCTAGAATTGTAGAGTGGGGAGAGATCCCGAGGGTCATTTAGTCCAGCTCCCTGCAATCCAGGAACATCTTGCCCACTGTGGGACTCGAACTCTGCTTCTGATCTTGAACCGATTCTAGATTCTTTATTTGAGGATGACGGCGTCCCTTCGAGGCCTCGGCGCGTTCCCCAATTGTGAGGATCCAGCGATGCCATAACAACCATTTACACCACCCGCTTTTTACTGGGGTCTAGCCATAAAAGGATCCGATGGCCACATCCATACATTTAAAGCACTTTAAACCATCATGGCTCCCACTCAAAGAATTCTGGGAACTGTAGTTTGTTAAGGGTGGTTCTGAGACCTGTTAGGAGACTCCCTGTTCGCTCACAGACCTACAATTCCCAGAGTTCCCTGGGAAGAGGGATTGCTTCTTAGACCACTGGGTATTTTAGCTCTATGAGGGGAGCATCACCTAGCACACTTGGAAAACTAGAGCTCCCAGAACTCTTCGGGAGGGAAGCCATGACTGTTTAAAGCGGTATTGTAGTGCTTTCAATGTCTGGTGGGAACGCCGCCTTGGAGATGAACCAATAACATAAAAATCTCCCAGCAACCAGTTCGGTCAATGCTCAGGAATAATAGTGGGAACTGTAGTTTCGTAACGCCAGCAAGGAGACATTTCCCTATCCGCCTGCTTCAAACTGATTCCGAGACCCAGCTTGGCTTACGGGTGCAGATCTATGGCAAGCACATTTAAGGTGCACGACTCCACTGGAGATTTTTATGCAGAGTTCAGGCGGCCATCTGTCATGGGTTCTTTAGCTGTGTTCCCGGCATTGCTGGGGTTGGGCTAGATGACCCCCGTCCAACGCTACAATTCTACGTGTCTGTGCCTTCGCCCAAAGATTCCCAGGAACTGTAGTTTCCTGCTGCACAGAGCTGCAGTTCCCAGCCCTCTTAAACTACAGTTCCCAGGATTCTTTGAAGGCAGTAAAGGTAAAGGGACCCCTGACCATTAGGTCCAGTCGTGGCCGACTCTGGGGTTGCGGCGCTCATCTCGCTTTACTGGCCGAGGGAGCCGGCGTACAACTTCCGAGTCATGTGGCCAGCAGGACTAAGCCGCTTCTGGCGAACCAGAGCAGCGCACGGAAACGCCGTTTACCTTCCCGCCAGAGTGGTACCTATTTATCTACTTGCACTTTGACGTGATTTCGAACTGCTAGGTTGGCAGGAGCAGGGACTGAGCAACGGGAGCTCACCCCGTCGCGGGGATTCGAACCGCTGACCTTCTGATCGGCAAGTCCTAGGCTCTGTGGTTTGACCCACAGCGCCACCCGCATCCCCTTTGAAGGCAGTAATGTGCGTCCAAAGCATGGTGGGGATTTGCCCTTGTGAGTGCGCACAGAGGAATGCATTGCTTCGCAGAGTAAACCCTCCAATATGGCCGGATTCGTGTTTGTTTGGCCGCTGGGTCTGTTTTGAACATTCTGTCCCCACAGAGAGACATTCCAGAGGTCTGACTCAGCTTTGGCCTGGCACAGCCGGTTCCAAGGTAAACAAGCCGGGGGGAAATCGGATTCCAGCTTGGCGTTTCTGTACCTGAATGCACTCGGTTCAGCGATAGGGAAAAAGGCATGTTCCAACGTGTGAGGATGGGGGACAGGGGACCGCTTTGCTGATAAATATTTATATACGTGTCCCTGCATTTTTCTTTCTGTTAAATGCTGAACTGTGTTTCTTTGTTAAATTTTTAAATTTTTTTACCAACAACCAAAACACAGTGAATCGCTCCCAAGGCGGCTGATACATTGGGTATACATAATCAATAATAACATATTCGAATCAACCATATGTACAATTCTATATACCTTAACGCTCCTTCCTCCACAAGGTTTGATTAACATTTTAATTGCCCCAAATTGTTCAAACCTGCCCAAATAATTCAATATCTTCTCAAACCAATCCTCCTCCTTCTCACTGACCTTAAACTCTTTCATTTTATGTATCTTCACAGGTATTCTAAGATTATAATATTTTTCAATTTTTCCCTCCATTGGTTCATCCCTAGCTCTTCTGCATTTTTCCAATTATTCGCTATAACCTGTCTGGCTGCAATTACCATTAATTTTACCCATTTACATTCCTCTTTTGTTTCTAACTCGGTGCTACTCAGTAGCACCCAGTAGTGCTGAACTGATGTTTTTAAACAATTTTGGCCCCTGTTTATGCACAAATATTTCTGCCGGGGTGGCTTTGAGCATATGCAGAGTGCCCCATGAGTGAATAGCTGTCCTTTTGGGGGCAGGGGATGGACCTACCGATCAAATGCAGAGTGCGTTTCCCCCATTTTTTGGTGGTGGTGGGGGGAAGCTTTTCGAAGCAATGTGCAGTGTGCAACTGTTAGGGGAAGATTCGGACCCAAGGTGAAACTTCACGCAGCACACAGTTAAACTGTGGAACTCTCTGCCACAAGATGCAGGGATGGCCAGCAACTTGGAGGGTTTTAAAAGAGAGTTAGGCAGATTTGTGGCGCTCAGAAGTCAGCGTAAGTAATGCCAAAGGCCCATTCAGTCCAGAATCCCACTTTCCTTGGTGGATATGTCAATTTTTGGCCTCTGATTTCCCCACCCTTACATTGTTTTCCACGACAGTTTGTGATTTATTTATTTTTCAAAGCCTTCATGAAAATTCACCAGTATTTTAGTGCAAAATTCTCCTAATATTTTTCTGTGCAACTTTTGTCCAATTTCTGCAAAGCAGTTCCCCCTAATATAAGCATGATTGCATGTTAATTTCACTAAAACGTGCAGAGTCCACCTAGTTCCATGGCTTAATACCACTGGATAGACCTCACCTGCGCAGAATGTTCTCAAACTCTCTGAGCTGCTATATGGAGAAACTTTCCCAGGCCCAGGGCCACACTGTCTTGCAGATGACCTTCCAGGGGCCGTGTGGGCGGGGCCTGAGGGGGAAGTGGGCGGAGCAAGAGAGAATGGCGTTTGACCTTTGCACAGGAGTCCAGGTTGCAGCCAGGCAAGAGTCTATGCACAGATTTCTCTAGCATCACAGATTGAGGTACATATTCCAATCAGGAAATAATAATAATAATAATAATAACAACAACAATAATAATAATAATAATAATAATAGCACCTAGAAGGGGCACTGGACACAGATGGTGAATGGAGGGCCTGATCTAAGCATCCCAGTTGAGTTAAAGCATGTTTTCCCTTTGTAAAACCCGTGTGCCTTGCATCGTCCCGGATTCAAATAACCAGACTTATCAGTACTTTGCAGACGTTAACTCAGTATTTCTGACAACCCCCTTGCAAGGTAGACCAGTAGGCTAAGATCCCCCTTGCGATTTCAGCTTTATTTGGGGAGGGGGCCGAGGGCTCTCACCCGTTCGGCTCCGGGTTTCCCGGTGAGTTGGTGGGCCGAGGCGAGATCCGAACCCTTTCTCGCTTTTGGGGTGCTTCCTTTTAACCGGCTCTCTGACTCGAGGGCCCCTGAATGCCACAGGAGGCGTGGCAGAGAATGCCTTGCACCCAGGGCCGGATTTAGGTTTGATGGGGCCCCAAGCTACTGAAGGTAATGGGGCCCTTTATATGTCCAGTGTCCTCCTTCTTGCATAATTCAAAAGCATCCGTTCTTCGGCGATCAGCCTTCTTTGTGGCCCAGCTCTCACTTCCATACATCACTACTGGGAAAACCAGAGCTTTAACTATACGGACCTTTGTTGGCAAGGTGATGTCTCTGCTTTTTCAGATGCTGTTTATGTTTGTCATTGCTTTTCTCCCAAGAAGCAGGCATCTTTTAATTTCGTGACTGCTGTCACCATCTGCAGTGATCATTGAGCCCAAGAAGGTAAAATCTCTCACTGCCTCCATTTCTTCCTCTTCTATTTGCCAGGAGGTGATGGGACCAGTGGCCATGATCTTGGTTTTTTTTGATGTTGAGCTTCAGACCATATTTTGCACTCTCCTCTTTCACCCTCATTAAAAGGTTCTTTAATTCCTCACTTTCTCCCATCAAGGTTGTGCCATCTGCATATCTGAGGTTGTTAGTCAATATCAAATTGTCGCTGTTTTTTGTGTTGAATATATGCCATATGGTAATTTATGGACCTAATAGGTATCTCAAGCCATTTGCAAGTGTTGCCCTGCAACCAGTCTATGCAGAATGTAGGCACCCTATATATAGAAAGGAGCAAAGCTGTGCTCGCTTCGGCATCACATGTACAGTGGTGCCCCGCAAGACGAATGCCTCGCAAGACGAAAAACCCACTAGACGAAAGGGTTTTCTGTTTTTCGAGGCGCTTCGCAAGACGAATTTCCCTATGGGCTTGCTTCGCAAGACGAAAACGTCTTGCGAGTCTTGCGAGTTTTTTCGCTCCCCCCCCCTTTTCTAAGCCGCTAATAGCGCTAATCCGCTAAGCCGTCAATGGGCTTGCTTCGCAAGACGAAAAAACCACAAGACGAAGAGACTCGCGGAGCGGATTATTTTCGTCTTGCGAGGCACCACTGTACTAGAAAGGAGCAAAGCAGTGATATTTTAGGGAGCAGGCTAGCAGGTGGGGCCCATGACTTGCATCTTAGGAGCCTACACAACACAAAACACTGTTGATGTATGAAGGTTTTATTTTATTTGTTTTTTATCTTATATTTTGGAAATGTACATCCAGTTTTTCCCCTCTTTACTTTTTTTTGGGGGGGGGGCAAGAGAGTGGGGCCCTAAGCTATAGCTTGTTTAGCTTATATGTAAATCTGGCCCTGCTTGCACCAGGAGAGGAAGCGGCAGGAAGGAGCAAGGCTGGTGCAAGAGGATCCACGGCAGGGTGGTTTCCTCTCTCTGCCGCCCACACGCTCTTTGCGGCTGATCGGGGCCTGATGGGGAGGGCAGGGGAAGCCCGCAGCAAAACAAGCTGCAGCCAATGGCTCGCTCGATCCCAGCTTTTTGAAAAATGCAAAAAGAGAGAGCAAGTCAAGGGTTTTGCATCCACCACATGGCTTGGTCCACGGTGCAAATAAACCTGTGGGAATGATATCCGTTTCCCTTTCTTTGGTGGGGAGCTAAATGCGGCCCCCGTAACTCTCTCTCTGGCCCTTGGGACTCTCCCTGAGACCACACTCCTCTCCCCAAGCTTGAATTTTGTCCTTGAGATCCGCCTGGACGGAGGATAGATAAGGTCGCACCATGTGTGTAAAAATGAGCCTACCTGCACAAAGGTAGAAATTTGCATTCGTTGCTCCGCCCCCACTTTTGCCTCTGGCCCCGCCCACAGTGGTATGTGGCCCCTGGAAGCCTGTGTGGAAAGGAAGGCGGCCCTCGGCTGACAAAGGTTCCTCAGCCCGGCAGTTACAGAAAAGTGCCCTTCCTGAGATGACTGGAGAGAGCTGCTACCAGTCTGTGTGGACAATATGGAGCTAGATGGGCCAAGAGTCTCACCTGGAACAAGGCAGTTTCCTCTCTTCTGGTGCACCTGCTTCTTCAAAGAGATAGGCAGGCATTGCCCTCACGTCCCACTAGTACCCAGCTTTTTTTATTTTTGCAATCCATAAGGACTAGAACCTTAAGTGGCATTTCAAAACCGAGTTCTGCAAGATTGCAACCCTGCAGTTTCTCAGATGTGTACAGCCTTGCCTTGAATGGAGGGCAGGGGTGGCAATGGCTGTTCAGCTTCCGTCCTCAATGTTGCAGCAACAGATTTCAAATTTTTCCAACAAAAAAATTGAGCTGAGCCACCGCAGAAGCGTCTCCCGCCAGGCACTGAACTGGAGAAACCTGGGTCCAAAAACTGTAATGGAAATAAACAGGGCAAGTTTACGGAACTTGACTTGCGGCTCTGCCAGGTACCACAGAGAAGTATAAATATTGTTGCAATCCTAGCATTGTTGATTCATGTGGGGTGCAGTTCATGGGTCGCTATGCCAGGAATGTGGACCAGCCGTCCTCCGGGGCTCAGCAGGAGGTGAGAGCCCGCTGGCCGGCTGCGCAGCACTTTGAAAGCACTCTTGTGCAAGCTGTAGAAGTCAGGGCTTGCCCCAGCTGCGCCCCCGTGCAAAGAATCTTACAAACTAGTTTGCAAAGGGGGCAGAGAGTTAGGAGATTCTCTTTCCACACTCAGGAGATGTGTTTCCCCCAACAACCCTGACCAAACTGCAGGCCCCAAGACACTTGGGATGGTTTTGCTGTTGTTGTTTAGTTATTTAGTCGTGTCCTACTCTTCGTGACCCCCTGGACCAGAGCACGCCGGGCCCTCCTGTCTTCCACTGCCTCCCGCAGTTTGGTCAAACTCATGCTGGTAGCTTCGAGAACACTGACCCACCATCTCGTCCTCTGTTGTCCCCTTCTCCTTGTGCCCTCCATCTTTCCCAACATCAGGGTCTTCTCCAGGGAGTCTTCTCTTCTCATGAGGTGGCCAAAGTATTGGAGCCTCAGCTTCAGGATCTGTCCTTCCAGTGAGCACTCAGGGCTGATTTCCTTCAGAATGGAGAGGTTTGATCTTCTTGCAGTCCATGGGACTCTCAAGAGTCTCCTCCAGCACCAGAATTCAAAAGCATCCATTCTCTGGCGATCAGCCTTCTTTATGGTCCAGCTCTCACTTCCTTACATCACTACTGGGAAAACCAGAGCTTTAACTATACGGACCTTTGTCGGCAAGGTGATGTCTCTGCTTTTTAAGATGCTGTCTAGGTTTGTCACTGCTTTTCTCCCAAGAAGCAGGTGTCTTTTAATTTCGTGACTGCTGTCACCACCTGCAGTGATCATTGAGCCCAAGAAATGGTTTTCAGTGGTACCTCGAGTTACATATGCTTCAGGTTATATATGCTTCAGATTACAGACTCCGCTAACCCAGAAATAGCACCTCGGGTTAAGAACTTTGCTTCAGGATGAGAACAGCAATCGTGCTCCGGCGGTGCGGCGGCAGCAGGAGGCCCCATTAGCTAAAGTGGTGCTTCAGGTTAAGAACAGTTTCAAGTTAAGAACGGACCTCCGGAACGAATTAAGTACGTAACCAGAGGTTCCACTGCAAATGGGATGATTTAAAGTGGTTTAAAACTTCATACGTTTAAAGTGCATGACTCTCCTCCCGAAAAAATAGAATTCTGGGAACTGTAGTTTGTTAAGATGGCGTGATGATGTAGTTCGGTGAGGGTTGAACTTTAAGAGAACCTGGCAAGGGTTTTTATCTCCTTTGTTGACACTGAAGAGCCAGGTCGACAAGCCCCCTTCTGGAATTCCGGGGTGCTTTCCTCTGGATCACAGAAATAACCCAGCTGTTCATAAACCCAACCACATAAGAAAAACAAAAAGTTTTCTGTCTTCGTTCAAAACAGCTCATCTTCCTGTTTTCAAGCGTGCCAATTGGCTCGTCGGATTGTCTTTTATCTAGGAATCAGTGAATCTATCAATTTCAGCTTCTTTCGGTTGCTCAGTCTTTCCAGGCTTAAGTTCAGTTATCTACATTTCCATATCCGTTAGCAATTTGTAGATATAAAGTTCTCATGAAAACTCATCAGCATTTAAGTGTGAGTTTCTCCTAACAGAACACCTTTTTGCATGCAATTTTGATTCTTCGTTTATTTCATTTATTTCCTTTTTATCCTGTCAAGGTGGCATTAATAGTCCTGGTCCCCATTTCATTCCCACATGCAAGTTAGGTCAGGGAGCTTCATGCGGCTGTGGGGATTTGAACCCTGGTCTCTCCCAGGTCCTAGTCTAGTGCTCTAACCACTACACCACACCGCCTAACAGACACAATTTGGCAAGGCAATTGCCCCTCATATGACACAACTTTGCACGTTATTTTCATTCATCTATGCATTTCTGTGCATCCTTCAACCTAGCAGAAGCCATTTTTGCACCTGGATTGAATTTTCCTCCATCCCTTCTTATATCAAATGTTTGCAATGCTTTTTCTTTTAAAGTGCTATGTTGTTAAGTGTTCCCGTTTCCCTGTGTTATATATCAGGAACATTTAGAATCCAGAAACTTTTATCCCAGCCTGGATCGGATCGGCAACGTTAGTAATTCCAAACCGGTGCATTCCCTAAGAAACGGATTTTCTTTAAGCAGGGCAGAGCCAGGTGGAAGAAATTTGTGAAGATATGTTTAGGGAAGTTTTAATGTCTGATGCTGTACAGTGGTACCTCAGGTTACAGACGCTTCAGGTTACAGACTCCCCTAACCCAGAAATAGTACCTCGGGTTAAGAACTCTGCTTTAGGATGAGAGCAGAAATCTCGTGGCGGCAGCAGGAGGCCCCATTAGCTAAAGTGGTGCTTCAGGTTAAGAACAGTTTCGGGTTAAGAACGGACCTCCAGAACGAATTAAGTTCTTACCCCGAGGTACTACTGTATTGTTTTTAATATTCAGTTGGAAGCTGCCCAGAGTGGCCGGGAAACCCAGCCAGATGGGTGGGGTATAAATAAATTATTATTATTATTATTATTATTATTATTATTATTATTAGGATTGGAAAGTGCCCCTCTGGAGCTGAACAGCTGAGTCCATATGAAGCTCCCAGCGGAGAACAGTTTGTGTTGCTAAGGAGGGACAAAGTCCCACATCTGAGAGAGACAGCCTGCATTCCTTCATAAATAGGTTTGTGTGGTGTGTGTGTGTGATGGTGGTAGCAAGACTTCTAGGGACGCTAAAAAATGCTGCAAGCATCTACCTGCCAACCGCAGCGACAAAGGCTCATTGCCTCCCGCGTGGCTCCCTATACAACTCACTGTTTGCAGAGCGTTCCGGGAAGCATTGATCCTTTCGCGTCCCTTCGCAACCCTGCGTCTTCTGAGCCGCAAACCAGGCTATGTGGTCTCCGCACCAGTGCATGACCTCCGATCTCTTTTTGCGGGGCATGCACAGGCTCGACGCTCCACCATGGCGCTGCACAAGAACGTGGCTGGATCAGGCCAAAGGAGGCCCGTCTAGTCCAGCACTGTGTTCTCACCACGGCCAACCGGGACCTGAACACAGGAGCACGCCCCCCCCCCGGCTTGGATTTCTAGCAATTCAGGAAAATTAGTGCCGCTGACCATGATGGCTAGTGGCCATTGATAGACACATCCGCCAAGAATTTGCCTAATCCCCTTTTAAAGCCACGACTGTGGAAGCGAGTTCCGCAGATTAACGGCACACTACATGACCGAATACCGGTACTTTCTTTTCTGTCCTGTACGTCCCAACATTCAGCTTCATTCTCTGTCCCTGTGTTCTAGCCTTATGATGTTGTTGTTGTTTAGTCATGTCCGGCTCTTCGTGACCCCCTGGACCAGAGCACGCCAGGCCCTCCTGTCTTCCACTGCCTCCCGCAGTTTGGTCAGACTCATGCTGATAGTTTCGAGAACACTGTCCCACCATCTCGTCCTCTGTCTTCCCCTTCTCCTTGTGCCCTCCATCTTCCCCAACATCAGGGTCTTTTCCAGGGAGTCTTCTCTTCTCATGAGGTGGCCAAAGCCTTGGAGCCTCAGCTTCAGGATCAGTGAGCACTCAGGGCTGATTTCCTTCAGAATGGATATGATAGGATTAAAAAAAACGCATTTTCTATCCACTTTCTGCATCGCATCTGGATATCTATAAATTTCTAAACATGTCCCCTCTCACTTGCCCTTTCTCTAAAGTATCCTGCTGCTGATCGGGCCATGTCAGAGCCAGGGCGAAGAGGCAGCGCTCAAGGCAGATGTGGGTTGGGTGGCGCGTGAGTGCAACAGGGCCTGTTTCTGCCAACTCAGCAGAGCACGTTTTCCCTTGTGTGAGCAGTTTTGCCCTTCGCAAACAACTGTTGCCTGGGCAGAGGAAGACTGGGCTGGTGTGAGCATGAGCGTGTTGCTGGAGAAACCAGCGTGAGGTCTAACGCATAACTGAGCGATGGTTTCTCCCTGTTCCGCTGGGTGAGCAGGGATGTGGGATCAGGGCCAGCTCGCCCAGCTTCTCATGCGACTCTTGGCTACAGATAAGTGCTGCACGCGGGTGCGCAGGGAGATGCTCTCTGTACGTGCTCAGGGATAGCCTCTCGAGGTGGTCACGTTCTGTCTTGGATGGAAGGTCATGGACTGGTTGGGTGAAGAGGAATGGTGGGAAGAATGAGGTGGGAAACCCTCCAAGGGAAGATGGCTCAGAGCCCGGGGATTGGCGGTGGGACGGCGATGGGTGGCCAGAAGGAGAAGATGAGGAAGAGGAGGCGTCGGAAGCTGAAGAGGCAACAGGGCTTAGTGAGCGGGGAGATTCTGTGTCAGAGAGCAGTCCAGAATCAGGAGCAGGAGAGGAAGAGAGGCCAAGAGGCGGAGGCAGAGCTATCTGCTCTGCAACCCAGAGCGGCGCACATGTTGTGCACATGGGGGCAGGGCTAGCCGCCTGCAGGGGAGGGGCTAGTCACCCACAGGGGCGGGGTGATCGTCCCAGGGGGGTGTCGTCTGCGGTGAGTGGCAAGCATCCCCAGGGGGTGCATCCTGCAGTGAGTGTCCCAAGGGGGCAGCACAGTGATGTGACCCCCCCCCAGGGATGACACCCAGGGTGGGTCGCACCTACCGAACCCACCTTCCTCCGCCAGTGCCAAGAGGCAAAGTTAAGTCTGGCTGGAGAAGAGTCACAGGTGTCTCCCTCTCTTGTTGCAACAAGTCCTCCTTTCGCCTTGTCTCCCAGATCCAGAAGAGGCATGAAAAGGGCAGGGGAGAAGTTAGCTTCGCAGAGGCACAGTCTATGAATGCTTGGGGAAAGCCCTGGAGGGGAGGGGACTTAGGCAGCTGTGGGGAAGCAGGCTACTTCAGTCTCGGCGACTGCTTCATGGGGGCAAGACCTGCCGGAGATGAGTTGCTGTGCTCACAAGGTCTGACACTCCTGTGCACACCCTGTTTTCGCTAAGAGAGAGTTAACTCCAGCTTGCACACTGTGATTTATTGCTGTCATGTAAGAACTGGATGAGTTTCATCCGGTCCTTCGCATGCAGCCAGATGCGACCGCTCTGACTCCCAAGACATCAGCAGGCATTTCCCACATGTTGTTGTTGTTTCGTCGTTTAGTCTTGTCCGCCTCTTTGTGACCCCCTGGACCAGAGCATGCCAGGCACTCCTGTCTTCCACTGCCTCCTGCAGTTTGGTCAGACTCATGTTTGTAGCTTCGAGAACACTGTCCCACCATCTCGTCCTCTGTCATCCCCTTCTCCTTGTGCCCTCCATCTTTCCCAACATCAGGGTCTTTTCCAGGGAGTCTTCTCTTCTCATGAGGTGGCCAAAGTCTTGGAGCCTCAGCTTCAGGATCTGTCCTTCCAGTGAGCACTCAGGGCTGATTTCCTTCAGAATTGAGAGGTTTGATCTTCTTGCAGTCCATGGGACTCTCAAGAGTCTCCTCCAGCACCAGAATTCAAAAGCATCAATTCTTCAGCAATCAGCCATCTTTATGGTCCAGCTTTCACTTCCATCCGTCACTACTGGGAAAACCATGGCTTTAACTATACGGACCTTTGTTGGCAAGGTGAAGTCTCTGCTTTTTAAGATGCTGGCTTCCTCTTTAATTGAAGAAGCTGAGATTCTTAGAAAACTGACCCCGGGACCCTCTCCCAAGGAGGTGGGGGGGGAGACATTTTTTAGCTGAAGGGCCACATTCCTTTCTGAGCAGCCTTCTGGGAGTGACATGGCAATGGTGGGAGGAGTCAGAGGCAAAAATGGGTGGAACAATGCATGCAAATTACCTGAGGGCCAGAGAGAGGGCTACATGTGGCCCCTAGGTTCCCTAGACCCACCCATTTTCCCGCTATGCAATCTTGTCGAATATACAGACTTTCGCCAACCAACGTAACGTTTTCGTTTGGTACGTTGCTTTCGCGAACGGACAAATTCATACACACGCTTTTCGTACAAGTTGCTCGGCTTGAGAATTGCATTGTGAAAATTCTGGGATGGCTGTGTTTCATCGTTTATGCATCATTTTGGAAAGCGAAGGTTCGGTTAATTTCGCCTTTCGATGTCAACTGAATCACGCTCCCATGCCTCTCCTGCTAGCAAGCTCTGGTGCAGGTTAATAGAGGCAGCTGGTGTGACCAGGAACAATCTGACTTTGATACGAAGGGTTTTGTGTACCCAGGTGGGTCTGAGAAAAGTTTGGCTCAGATGCTTTTGCTTATCGACCTTTGCATGTTTTGAGACTAATCCTGGCATGGGAAAGCGGCGACACCCAGTTCCGATGATATGATTGAGGCCATTAAGAATGCCCTTTCCTTCCCTATGGACTATGTCCATTATAAAACTGCAATTCTCTCCCTCTGGAAACACGTGTGTTTATATTCTTTTAACCGGGGGTGGCAGTGGTAAAACCCCAGCCCTGATATCGGACGAGAGAGGCAGAGTGGGAAGTGTACTGTGAAAAACCTGCTTGGCATTTAAGCCCCAGTGCGTTCGTTCTGATAAAGAAGGGCGTTGCCCCGCTTGCCAGCTGGCTTCACCCAGCTGACAAGGCTGAATATCTGTATATATTGCACATGTTGAGGCCTGAGGCACCTGGCTGCAAACGTGCTCCCAGGAGCACTGTCTTGGGCCCTGGAGAGAAGCAAGTGAAAGTTTTCCCTTTTTCCCTCCCTCTCTGTCTCCTCACTTCTTAGTCACCTGCTAAATGCACAAGCAGCAGCTGGGCGGCAGATGCACACGTTGGCATGACACGTTACGAAGCCTGCGGAACTCACCGCTACAAGGAAACAGGCACTGGCTTAGACAGATTTCAAAGGGGGTCTGATAAAGTGGGGCTGGTGGTGGGAAGCTCTATCTATGACTGTCAGCTATATCCAGAATCTCTGTGTACAGGTGCAGTCTACATCTGAATATTAGATGTTGAACAGGGGTCAGCAAACTTTTTCATCAGGGGGCTGGTCCACTGTCACTCAGACCTTGTGGGGAGCATGACTATATTTTGAAGAATAAAAAATGAACAAATTCCTATGCCCCACAAATAACCCAGAGATGCATTTTGAATAAAAGCATACTTTCTACTCATGTAAAAACATGCTGATTCTTGGACCGTCCATGGGCCAGATTTAGAAGGCGATTGGGCCGGATCCGGCCCCCGGGCCTTAGATTGCCTACCCATGATGTTGGGGATATACAAGGGTGTGGGTCTGTTATCTTTGTGCTCCTGTTCATGAGCTCCCCACCGCTTTGGGTGTACATAGTCATAGGGGCAGAGTTCATCCTTTTTATATTGATGGGTGGCCATTTTCAGTAATCTTCTATTATTTTTGTGTCGTTCCCCCCTGCACAGCTGGTTTCTAATTACTATTCAGCTGTTTTGTAGTCGCTTTGAGACTTCCTGCAAAAAAAGATGACTAAACGGCCTCGGTCCAGTATATCTGAAGGAGCGTCTCCACCCCCATCATTCTGCCCGGACACTGAGGTCCAGCTCTGAGGGCCTTCTGGCAGTTCCCTCATTGCGAGAAGCAAAGTTACAGGGAACCGGGCAGGTGGCCTTCTCGGTGGTGGCGCCTGCTCTGTGGAACGCCCTGCCACCAGATGTCAAAGAGAAAAACAACTACCAGACTTTTAGAAGACATCTGAAGGCAGCCCTGTTTAGGGAAGCTTTTAATGTTTAATAGGTTATTGTATTTTAGTGTTCTGTTGGAAGCCGCCCAGAGTGGCTGGGGAGGTCCGGCCAGATGGGCGGGGTATGAGTAATAAATTATTATTATTATAAATTACTATTATAAATGATGGCAATGACGCTCATGAGGATCACAGGACACCTGCACACCAGTGCACACACAAGTATATACACTTGGGGCAGCTTAGCCTAGCGGTTACTTCGAAGCAATCTTGGCACTTTCACCAATTCCTTAACGGCAGTTTGATACCCCACGAGCGCTGTCTGGCTTTAAAAAACCCCAGTTAAAGGGTCCCATCAGGGGTGAACAGCGGACTCTTGATTCCTTGGATTGCCAGGGCGAAACGGGTGCAAAACGCCGGCACCCTGTCTCTACAACTCCACTAGCATCTCTCAGTATTGTGAATATCACCGAAGATACCTTTTTGTTGGTATCTTCATGAACTTATCTAATAGACCGAGTGAAGCATTTGAAAAAAATCTATTGAAACCGGACATTATAAGTTCATTTTAGGCTGGGTAGTTTGCAAGTCTTTGTTTAATGTTTTGTATTTTTCTCAGGAGGTTGATAAAGTATGCATAATTATTGTTCTGTGTATATTAATCGCCAACGTGTTGCATGAGTCGCACTACTTCTATTAGCGACACAGGTTGCATTTTTCGAACAGTTATATTTCCACAGCAGGGTTATTTCCCCTTTGTGCCTGGAAGGTCGCAGTTCAGCCTCTGCAGAGCCCCTGCCCTAAGGGATGAGGGGACCCCAGTGGGGAAGAATCAGGATTTTTTTGTTGCAGGGAGATGGGTGTCAGGGCTTGTGGATTTCATTCATGCGCTCTCTCACACAAATAATTTGAACATGAGGAAGGAGGAAGGACAAGAGTTGGCATTCCCGCCTCCTGCATCTTATTAGTTCTAAGACAAGTCAGGGGACCATTAAAGGCACAGAACCAAGTCCCGGAGAAGAAAATAGCAAGCTACAAGCTTAATTAGAGACAGGGCCGGGCATGTACAAATGTAAGAAAGCCTCGTTTTCCTTTTGCAGATTCTTCGCACGCAGCTTTGTTTCCATTGTGCTGCAGTTTGTCTCCCGCCAAAAACAGTGCTCAACTTGCTGCCCCCTATTGTGAAATTACGTAACATTTTCATCTTTAATTGCATCAAGATCAAACCTCTCCATTCTGAAGGAAACCAGCCCTGAGTGCTCACTGGAAGGAAAGATCCTGAAGCTGAGGCTCCAATACTTTGGTCACCTCATGAGAAGAGAAGACTCCCTGGAAAAGACCCTGATGTTGGGAAAGATGGAGGGCACAAGGAGAAGGGGACGACGGAGGACGAGATGGTGGGACAGTGTTCTCGAAGCGACCAGCACGAGGGAGGCAGTGGAAGACAGGAGTGCCTGGCGTGCTGTGGTCCAGGGGGTCACGAAGAGGCGGACACGACTAAACGACTAAACAACAACAATGTTGTCGTGACATTATCCCACCCACTTCCATATATCGAATTTAATAAATAAGTTCAATTTAATAAAAGTATTTATTTTAATGAAATTATTTAATCTAATATATAAAAAAGATAACACAATGCAAATGGAGGTGGGAAATTTAATTCAAATTTTTAAAGGTTTTTAAAAAATATTATTGGGTATTGGTAACAAACAGATGATGGGGTTTTGTTTGGTTTTTTTACAGATTATTTCATTGTTTTGCTCTTTTTTGTAAACTGCTTTGAGGTTGGTTGGTTTTTGCAAGCAAGCGGTATATAAATTTTATGAAATGAAATGAAGTAACATGATCAGTTATGTGTCTCTCGTGGACAGAATGAAGCAACAAGAGTGAATACCAGACGGATTTCCGTTCTGGATGTGGGGCGAGGAAGCGAACATGAAGCAATTTCCGCTCCTGTTTTCACTTCTGCTGGAATTCTCTGACATCCCTCCCAGCTCATGTAACAGGAATCAGTGGCGTAGCGTGGGTTGTCAGCACCCGGGGCAAGGCAAGTAATTTGCGCCCCCTAACCCGTGGATTTTAGTAGGGGCAGAGAGCTGCGAATGCGAGCGCGCCCCCCCCCAGATATTGCGCCCGGTGCGGCCGGCCCCCCTGCACCCCCCACGCTACGCCACTGATGGGAATGCAGATAGTCTGGTCTCAGGCGCCAAGCATCCCTGACTTTGCTTTGAGACCAAACTCTGTGTCACATTCCTTTGCTGATCATCACATCACTCTTCAAAACAGAAGGCACAGAAGCAGTTGTGACTTAACTGGAAAGGATTGCCCTACGGAGTAAAAGAAGTCAGATCCTTCTAATTACGCAGCAAGGCTCGCCTGCTCCCCCACACAAACAAACAATTTGACTTGCATCACACTTGTGGGGCAATGAGGGATTTGTCATTGTGACAGGGTCTCCTGCAACAATGGACAGGCAGGTCTGTCAACTTCATCTCTTTCTTCCTTTCTCCCCTTTGCAATCCCAAGTTCAGCTTTCCACATTTCCACATCCCCAAACCCTAAAATGTATTTTATACAGTGGACTTTTTATTTCTATTCTTTGTATATCGTATTGTTGTTTTATTGCTATGGACGATGGCTGTCGCAAATAAAGATTCATTCATTTCCACATCAGCGTGCCAATTTATTTTTTCCCAGGTCTTCGTGAAAACTCATCGTTTTCCTGCAAATCTCTCCCAGCATAGGACTTTTTGTACGCAATTTTCCTTTATACGTTTTTGCAAAGCCATTCCCCCTAATGTCATGCATTCTCGTAGCATATTTTCACTGATCTGTGCAGTTAAATGTACATTTTTCTATGCATTCCTTGGCTGGAGAGTTGCATCGCAACACTGGAAGAAGCGCAAATTTCGAAGGATGGTTGCGTTTTGCTTTGCATAATGTTTTGGAAAGCACAGATTGGTCAGGTTCGCCTTTAAATGTGAACCGAAAAGTTTCTCCTCCATCCGTGGTCGCACACAGCTCCGTCCTGGCTGCTGATCCTCAGAATAAGCTGCCTGAAGCAGCTAGCTCACTCTGCCTAATAATCCGGCCAGCCCCTGCCTCTGTGGACAACAGGTGTATTTTTACATGGGCAACTTAAATACTAGTTGGATTCTCACCAGTTCCGCAACAGGTCTACTCTGTGCAATCTCTGCCATGTGTATCACCGCAGAGAGTCATGCTCCAAACCTTGCCAGGCCCCGAAGAGGATTGCGAATTTTGGAAAAGGAAGAAAAGCTATCAGCTCCAATTCAGCAAAGGAGAGGTATCTGTTGGCTCTGGTTTCCCTGCATGAAGCTGGTGAGGCTGGTGGTTGCTCTCACTGCAATGAAAGGGATGGAAGCACATGCTAGCTAGGAAAGTGGTCGAACTTTTTTTGGCCAAGTTTTTGATCTTTTTTTTTTTAGTTTTGCCCAAAGTTGTTGTTACGGAAAATTAGCAAAAACAGCACTGCCAATGTGGGCAGCCATTCATTTGGATTTTCCTGGACATCTGGCCGATTTCTGCCCGGACACTACTGCCGACTTCAGTATTATTCTTAATAATAAATTTGAATTTATATCCCGCCCTCCCCAGCCAGAGCTGGGCTCAGGGCAGCTAACACCACAAAAAAAAATTACAATAAAAACATAAAGGGGGGGAAGCCCAATTTAAAATACAGGTTAAAAATACAATTTAAAATGCAGCCTCATTTTAATAATAGCCCATAGATCAAAAACCATAAGGGGAGGGAAACATAAGGGTCAGACTGAGTCCAAACCAAAGGCCAGGCGGAACAGCTCTGTCTTGCAGGCCCTGTGGAAAGATGTCAAGTCCCGCAGGGCCCTGACAGAGCGTTCCACCAAGTCGGGGCAGAGTGTTCCACCAAGTCGGGGCCAGTACTGAAAAGGCCCTGGCCCTAGTTGCGACCAATCTAAACTCCTTGCGACCTGGGACCTCCAAAGTGTTGTCATTTGTGGACCTTCAGGTCCTCCGTGGGGCATAACAGGAGAGGCGGTCCCGTAGGTACGAGGGTCCTAAGCCGCATAGGGCTTTAAAGGTCAAAACCAGCACCTCAAACCTGACCCTGTACTTCCAGACATATTGCACCCTAGCAACATGCCCATTTTGGCAGCAAGGGCTGCTTCCAAGATTCTCCTCCTGGCCCAAATTTTTCCCTGCCTTTGGACCTGCTCTTCTTTCTGAAGGGGAACAGGTTCATTCAGAGTGTTCCTCTATCCTGTTTTGTTTTATTTTCAAACTCTGTATTGCAGAAGAAAGGAAGTTGCTTTATTCTGAGTCAGAGAGTCAGCCCTTCTATTTATTTTTAATTTTAAACAAAGTTTTGTTTAAACATTTACTTTAACTCTTCGTACACTGTATCGCAGAAGCCTTTGATTTTATCGCATTTCCACCACATATGTATGAGTGTCCCCTCTGCTTTGTTACACCTCCAATACAGATCTGATTTTGTTTTATATATTTTACATATTTTGGTTGGTGTCAAATACCAGCTGTAAAACATCTCTATTAAATTTTCCCTTATTGCTTCACAAGCTGTAAATTTCCAACTCTCTTTCCATAATTTCCCCCATGATGATAATTCAATAGTTTTACCTATAACTGTAGCCCCTCTAATCATTACCTCTTTTACCTGTCCGTCCCTCACCTCCCATTCCAGTAGCGTTTCATAAATTTTAGAAGTTAGCTTGGTCTGATTTTGTGACAACTCTTTATCTAGTAATGAGATTTTCTTTGTCAAGCCTCTTGTCTGCCTTGAACACTTCGTTTAAATGAAGTGTCATTCTAGGTTAGGGATGCCCACACTGACTGGTCCAGATCTTTCCTGGAACTCCCTGGAGATACTGGGCATCAAAGCTGGGCGCTTCCACATGAAAGCCAGCTGTTTTCAGTCTCATTTGAATGCAATGGGACATACGTCTCAGGAGGCCTGTTCAGGATCGCACGGAAATTCGTCAGCTTAACACCCGTGTGGTTGCGTATCGGCAAAGACTGCGGCAAAACTGCCTTGGGGAGTTGCAGCGCAGAGCACCAGGTTTGCACCAGGCTGGTGTATTTCAGGGGGTCTACTCTGAGTAGGAGAGGGATGCGGGTGATGCTGTGGGTTAAACCACAGAGCCTAGGGCTTGCTGATCAGAAGGTCGGTGGTTTGAATCCCCGCGACGGGGTGAGCTCCTGTTGCTCGGTCCCTGCTCCTGCCAACCTAGCAGTTCGAAAGCACATCAAAGCGCAAGTAGATAAATAGGTACTGCTCCGGAGGGAAGGTAAACGGCGTTTCTGTGCGCTGCTCTGGTTCACCAGAAGCGGCTTAGTCATGCTGGCCACATGACTGATGGGGCTACCTTTGAAGGTGACCCGGAAACTACAACTAATCCAGAATGAAGCAGCTAGACTGGTGACTGGGAGCGGCTGCCGAGACCACATAACACCAGTCTTGAAAGACCCAAATTGGCTCCCAGGACCTTTCCGAGCACAATTCAAAGTGCTGGTGTTGACCTTTAAAGCCCTAAACGGCCTCGGTCCAGTATACCTGAAGGAGCGTCTCCACCCCCATCATTCTGCCCGGAGATTGTGGTCTAGATCTGAGGGCCTTCTGGTGGTTCCCTCCCTGCGAGAAGCCAAGTTACAGGGAACCAGGCAGAGGGCCTTCTCGGTGGTGGCACCCGCTCTGTGGAACGCCCTCCCATCAGATGTCAAACAATAAACAACTACCTGACATTCAGAAGACATCTTAAGGCAGCCCTGTTCAGGGAAGTTTTTAGTGTGCATACATTTTAGTGCATTTTTGGTCTCCGTGGTAGCCGCCCAGAGTGGCTGGGGAAACCCAGCCAGATGGGCGAGGTACAAATAATAAATTATTATTATTATGACCCGGAAGCTGTACGCCGGCTCCCTCGGCCAATAAAGCGCAACCCACGACTGGACCTAATGGTCAGGGGTCCCTTTACCTTTACTCTGAGTAGGACATAGGTGGCCACCACCCAAGTCTTGGGAAATCTGGGAACGGCATCCAAAAGCAGCTGGGATAGGGTAGGGGAATTGAGAAGGATTATGGGTCCTTCGATGCCCTGGCCAAGCTCATTCCAGCGATGAGCAAAAGCCAAACCAAATACCGTATTTTTCGCTCTATAAGACGCACCTAGTTTTTGGAGGAGGAAAACAAGAAAAAAAATATTTTGAATCCCAGAAGCTAGAACAGCAAGAGGGATCACTGCGCAGTGAAAGCAGCAATCCCTCTTGCTGTTCTGGCTTCTGGGATAGCTGTGCAGCCTGCATTCGCTCCATAAGACACACACACATTTCCCCTTACTTTTTAGGAGGGATAAAGTGAGTCTTATAGAGCAAAAAATACGGTAATTAACGCACGCTCCCCAAAACGCATCCTCCATCCCGGTTGTGGAGTCTGGCTCTCCCTGACCAGAGTGGCAGCATTGTTTTTCCGACTGCAGACGACATTGCCACCCTGGCCTGGGTCACCCTGGCACCGTTCACGCTGGCGGGGTGGGGGGCAGAGTGAGGTTGGTACTTCCTAGTCCTGTCAAGCCTCAGAATTTCCCTTTTGCACCCAGCAGCTAAACAAAGGCACTTTGTGCTGATCCAGCCCCCTCCCCGCTTCGTCCCATAAAAGCACCCGTTGTTCTCATTTCCTCTGCTGAGCAGAGCCAGGCCTGAACTGGCTGGTTTTTGTCACGCCGAAACCTCGCCGCCCCCCCTTCTTCCGTAAAGGAATGTTTCCTCCCATCCAGAGCCCGACAACCGTGCTTGGAAAAACTGGGGGGGGGGGTCCCCTTCTTAAAAACCAGCCGGGTTTCCATGCTTGTTGATCCGTTAATGCTGCAGACGGTATTCTGTGCTAATTGACTCAGATTAAACCCCACAATTTCCCTGCGCCTGAACAGTGGTTGTTTTTAAAGAAACCTCAGGTCCAAGAGCTGAATACGGACCCCTGTGCCTCACAATGTGGCCCTCAGATCTCTCCCCAGGACACAAGCCTCTCCCAGCCAGCCGTGCCCCTTGTCGGATCTGTTTTGCAACCTCCTTAGGTGTTTTTGCCTGGCTGGGGTTTGCCCTTGAACTCTGACCATGCCCCTTGCTCGCCTGCCTGCCTGGAGCTAGCCAAAGCTAGCCTACTGCACAAAGGTGGCAATCACCTTGGTTGCTCCGCCCACTTTTGCCTCTGGCCCCGCCCACTTCTGCCCACCTGTCTCTCTTTGGCACCTGCGCCTCGTTCCCAATCCCAGGGGGTTTCAGTCTTAGGACAGAGGCAGAAATGAAAGGGGGGAAAGAGGAGAGTGACTTGAGTGATGTGCAGAGTGCAAACATTAATCTGCCACCCCCGGCTGGGATTTGGGAAGTTTCTTCTCTCCAAGCAACATGGCACAACTTCTGTCTGTTGTTTTGACAAAAATGCAGAATACCTTAGCTGTGTACGTGCAAGAAGTTGTGTCACTTCGGTTACGGAGATTTGCAACAAGGAAGTCTCTTTTATGTGTGTGTATGGAGTAATGCTTTAAACTCACTCCCCGGGTATTTTGCCCTGGCAAAAACAAACAGCCACAGACAGTCATCAAGGGCAATCCCTTGTGGGGCATGCTGTTGTTGTTTTCGCCCACAAATATAATAATAATAATAATAATAATAATAATAATAATAATAATAATAATTTATACCCCGCCCATCTGGCTGGCTTTCCCTAGCCACTCTGGGTGGCTTCCAGCAAAATATTAAAATACAATAGTTTGTCAAACAAAAAAAGCTTCCCTAAACAGGGCTGCCTTCAGATGTTTTCTGAAAGTCTGGTAGCTGTTTTTCTCTTTGACATCTGGTGGGAGGGCGTTCCACAGGGCGGGCGCCACCCCTGAGAAGGTACTCTGCCTGGTTCCCTGTAACTGGGATTTTCACAGGGAGGGAATTGCCAGAAGGACCTCGGAGCTGGACCTCAGTGTCCGGGCAGAACGATGGGGGTGGAGATGCTCCTTCAGGTATACTGGACCTAGGCCGTTTAGGGCTTTAAAGGTCAGCACCAACACTGGGAATGTACTGAGAGCCAGTGTAGGTCTTTCAGGACTGGTGTTCTGTGGTCTCGGTGGCCACTCACAGTCTATCTGTCGCATTCTGGATTAGTTGTAGTTTCTGGGTCACCTTCAAAGGTAGCCCCAATATGCAATGGATGATCGTTCTCCCCTTTCCTGCTCACAGTTTGCATTGTGCTTTCTTTGGGTTGAAATGAATGGGGTAGAACAACATAGCAGGCTGAGATAGATATCATAGGGTTCCCCCCCCCGAAGAAGCTGAACTGCAGCAGATAGGAAACGGTGGTGCGGGCGACGAAGGAAATCAGTGCTTCCTTCTTGCATCCCTTGTGTAGCGTTATAGGAAGAGACAGAAAAATAATTTCCTGCCTCTTTTTCTTTTTCCCCAGCCTACCCAAGTCATCCAGAATTATAGCCTTTAAGCCATGGGTAGGCAAACTAAGGCCCAGGGGCCAGATCTGGCCCAATTGCCTTCTAAATCCGGCCCGCGGATGGCCCGGGAATCAGCGTGTTTTTATTTAAATCAGTGTCCTTTTATTTAAAATGCATCTCTGGGTTCTTTGTGGGGCATAGGAATTCGTTCATTTTTCCCCCTTCAAAATATAGTCTGGCTCACCACAAGGTCCGAGGGATGGTGGACCGGCCCCCTGCTGAAAAAGTTTGCTGACCCCCGCTTTAAGCAACAACAATAATAATAATAATAACAACATTTTATTTATATCCCACCCTCCCCAGCTGAAACTGCGCTCAGAGCAGCTAACAACAATAAAAGTAACACAGCATTCTAAAATCAATTCTTTCTAAAATCAATTCAAAATCAAATTAATGGCAATCATAGGGCTGGAGTTCTATGAGGATTACAGAAGGAGAGAGGGGGTCAGAGTGTGCCTTGGCCAAAGGCCTGGTGGAACAGCTCCGTCTTGCAGGCCCTGCGGAAAGGGCTCTGGTCTCTTGTGACAGAGTGTTCCACCAGATTGGGGCCAGTACTGAAAAAGCCCTGGCTCTGGTTGAGGCCAGCCTAACCTCCCTGTGGCCTGGGACCTCCAAGATGTTTTTGTTTGAAGACCGTAAGGTCCTCCATGGGACATACCAGAAGAGGCGGTCCCATAGGTACGAGGGTCCTAGGCCATATAGGGCTTTCAAGGTTAAAACCAGCACCTTAAACCTGATCCTGTACTCCACCGGGAGCCAGTGCAGCTGGTAAAGCACTGGGTGAATGTGTTCCCGTGGCGAGGACCCCGTAAGGAGTCTCGCTGCGGCATTTTGCACCCGCTGGAGTTTCTGGGTCAGTCTCAAGGGCAGCCCCACGTAGAGCGAGTTACAGTAATCAAGTCTGGAGGTGACCGTCGCCTGGATCACAGTGGCGAGGTCAGGGCGAGAGAGGTAATGCAGCAACTTTGCCCCCACCCTGGCAGCAAAACCTTCCACCTTAATGGTCCAAGGCGATGGGTGAAGTTGCAAAGTTACAAATAAAGGCAGGGGTGCTTTGGATAAGCCTGCCTCCCTTGGGGGGCTTCCAGATGGGTGGGATTCCACCCCATGCCTCCAAATGCGGGTTGTGCGATTATAGTTAGGAGCCCTTGCGCAAGACGCCTGCATCCCCGAGAGATCAGGCTTTTTGGGGTGAGGAATGGGACGGCGAAATGCGCTGGATAGAATCACAGAGCTGTGATTCGTCTAGTCCAACTCCCTACAATGCAGGAATCACAGCTAATTTGTCCTTTTTTATTATTGGTTTTTTAACATATCATTTCCAACAATTACTAAACATACTTTTATATCTTATACAGTTTTTTTTTACTTCCATCAATCACATCTGAAAATTTTCCAATGTTTTCCACTTAATTTATATTTCTTACTTTCACTGTTACATTTAAATATCATAATATCTCTCTTCTTTCTTTTCTTTGCGGTGTTTCATATATTCCTCCTTACAAAACTTCTTGTAGTCCTACTAGCGTAATTTGTTGATTACAGTTGCTCTTCAAATAGTTTGTAGATTTCTTCCAATCTTCTGTGAATCTCTGGTCCCGCAGGTTTCGAATCCTTCCTGTCATTTTGTCCAAATCTGCGTAGTCCATTAATTTCGTCTGCCATTCTTCTTTTGTCGGAATTTCTTCTTGCTTCCATTTCTGGGCCAAGAATACTCTTGCCGCTGTTGTTGCGTATAAAAACAGTTTTAATATCCTGTCTATTAATGTCCTCACTTGTAATACCAAGTAAAAATGCTTTTGGTCTTTTTAAAAATATATATTTCAACATCTTTTTCATCTCATTATATATCATTTCCCATAAGTCTTTTTACTTTCTTACATTCCCACCACATATGATAAAATGATCCTTCTTTTTCTTTACATTTCCAACATTTATTACTTGTCTTATACATTTTAGCTAATTTCACAGGTGTGATATACCATCTATACATCATTTTCATCATATTCTCTTTCAAAGCGTTACATGCTGTAAATTTTATTCTTTCTTTCCATAACCTCTCCCATTCTTTTAGCTGTATATTATATCCAAACACAGCTAATTTGTCTTAATCATCAGGACAACACTTGCTTTCACGCAACGGCACCCAAACGAATCAGAATGAATGCTCATTATATAGACAAATGTTGTCTAATCTTGCAAACAAATGAGGATGAATAAGCCCGTTGTTTGGAATCACTTTTAGTAGCAACTCAGATTCTCAAGCTGTTGTAAGACTACTTGGAGTGAAATAATCTGCCCTGTGCCTGATGAAAGACTCAGTTGGTCACAATGCACTTATTATTATTATTATTACTATTATTATTATTATTATTATTATTATTATTTCCCCATATGTCCCAAAGCAATGCAAAGAATAAAATTGATGTCTGGTTTTAATCTTCACTTTATGGCTTTTATTGCATGCTTTTACGTCCTTTTGCTGTAAACTGCTTTGAGGTGCTTTATGAAACAGCGGTAGATAAATATTTGCATGAATAAATAAGAACAGTTAAAAATAGCACAAAACGAACAAACAAAACAGAAAATGAATAGGAAAACATTCCAAAGTGGACCCCAAGGCAGAGCGGAAAAGCACCGGATCAGACCCTTCTCCCCCCCCCCCACATATTTGTGCTTCTGAGCATGCAAAGAGTGCTTTCCTGGCATCTCCCTGCAACTGCAAACACTTCATAGGCGCCGACTCCATGGGGCCTGAGGGGGCCCGAGCCCCCTCAAAAATTCGTTTGGGGGGGCTCTGCCCCCCCAATAATTTAAGAAAATTATTAGTTATATTATGCTTTGTAAAATCACAAAATTATGTTGGTATTTTTTATTTTCCTTGTTTGATGATAGTTACCTTTTAAAATACATGCAGTAATGAGTTAAAACAAAGCCACTCCCGATCTAGAGAGGGGGTGGGGTTGCGGGCTCTCGACCCATCAACAATCTCGCGGGGCTAGCGGGGATTCCCCCTAGCTCATTAATATTCACCGCCCACGGCAGCAGCCAATCGGCTGCCGCAAAGGGCGGGCCCTCACCGGTTCACTTAAGGTCGGGGCAGCCGGGGGCTCACCCCTTTCATTCCCCCAGCAGCAGCGGTTTGGAGGTCTTGGCCCCCCCCCCGATATTTTTTATAAGTCGGTATGGGCCCCCGCCCCCTCCAATATTTTTTATAAGTCGGCGCCCCTGAAACACTTCCCATGTTCCTGGAATTCAGGAGAAGGGATTCCAGTTCTGGGGAGCAGGCTTATAGCTCTTCTCGCGAGCTATAAGCGCTCTTGCAACAAGTGTTTTCGTTCTGCTTTTGTTTGGGGCTAATGGAGAATCGAATCTAGACGATGAATCAATACCAGCGCGGGGAGGAAAAGGAATGAAGAGGTTTGTTTCGCTTCTCTCTGGTGTGCAGATATTTTTTTTGCAGCCGTCGCCATCGTTTTGGAGCTCTTGAGCAGCTCAAAAACAGCAGCCAGAAGGCAGGAATGCCATATCACTCCTTGCTATGAAATGTAAAGGTAAAGGGACCCCTGACCATTAGGTCCAGTCGTGGCCGACTCTGGGGTTGTGGCGCTCATCTCGCTTTACTGGCCGAGGGTTAGGGTTAGGGTACAGCTTCCGGGTCATGTGGCCAGCAGGACTAAGCCGCTTCTGGCGAACCAGAGCAGCGCATGGAAATGCCGTTTACCTTCCCGCCGGAGAGGTACCTATTTATCTACTTGCACTTTGAGTGCTTTTGAACTGCTAGGTTGGCAGGAGCAGGGACCGAGCAACGGGAGTTCACTCCATCGTGGGGATTCGAACCGCTGACCTTCTGATTGGCAAGGCCTAGGCTCTGTGGTTTAACCCACAGCGCCACCTGTGTCCCACTATGAAAAGTCCCATCTGCTAATTTCTGCAGACCCAGGTTCTTAAGGGAGCAGCTGGCTGTGCTGCATTTCTGACACACACACATGCTTTAAATGAAGGGTCAGTCCATCCAGAAGCAATTTGCTGGTTGAAGGTAAATCAAGTTCATCATGCTCTTGAAGGATGCTGATACCTGCCGGAGCAAATGTTCTAGTCCTCACGAAGATGAGGGAGCAGTTTGCATTCTAGAGTCAGGGCTGAGAAGATTCTGTGTAGGCCATGAAGCTAACATCTATCTCAGCTAGGACACAGCTGTGAAACAATTGGCAGGTGCATGGCCCTTTCAGATGTGGCTGGATTTGAACTCCCAACCGACTCGGCCAGCATGACAAAGGCTGGGGGAAACGGGATTCAGGCCAGATTTTGCCAGCCAAAGCCTTTGGATTGTGGCCCCACCAGCCCCACTCGAAGCAGCACTCAAAATCTTAACAAAGCCAAAAGAAGGAACCTTTTATCACATGTGGTGGACGTGCTCCAAGGTAAAAGACTTCTGGGAAAGGATTTATAATGAACTGAAAAAAGTGTTGAAAATCACATTTATTAAGAAACCAGAAGCCTTTTTACTTGGTATAGTGGGGGGTGAAATCCCCAAAAAGGATGTTACTTTTTTTCTGTATGCCACAACAGCTGCGAGAATATTACTAGTGAAGAATCGGAAGAAACAAGATTTACCAACTATCGAAGAATGCCAGATGAGGATGACGGACTAGATGGAACTTGCCGAGCTGACGGGGAGACTCCGAGACCAGAGAGAAGAGACGGTGGAAGAAGATTGGAAGAATTTTAAAGAATATTTGAAAAAAAATATGTTAATATTTAAACCTTAGAATAGCTTTGGAAGTGGATATAGGCTGTAGGGTTAGAAGTAGAAGATGTTGTTGTTGTTTAGTCGTTTAGTCGTGTCCGACTCTTCGTGACCCCATGGACCAGAGAACGCCAGGCACCTCTGTCCTCCACTGCCTCCCGCAGTTTGGTCAAACTCATGCTGGTAACCTCGAAAACACTATCCAACCATCTCGTCCTCTGTCGTCCCCTTCTCCTTGTGCCCTCCATCTTTCCCAACATCAGGGTCTTCTCCAGGGAGTCTTCTCTTCTCATGAGGTGGCCAAAGTACTGGAGCCTCAGCTTCACAATCTGTCCTTCCAGTGAGCACTCAGGGTTGATTTCCTTCAGTATGGAGAGGTTTGATCTTCTTGCAGTCCATGGGACTCTCAAGAGTCTCCTCCAGCACCATCATTCAAAAGCATCAATTCTTCGGCGATCAGCCTTCTTTATGGTCCGGCTCTCACTTCCATACATCACTACTGGGAAAACCATAGCTTTAACTATACGAACCTTTGTTGGCAAGGTGATGTCTCTACTTCTCAAGATGCTGCCTAGGCCTGTCATTGCCCTTCTCCCAAGAAGCAGGCGTCTTTTAATTTCGTGGCTGCTGTCACCATCTGCAGTGATCATTGAGCCCAAGAAAGTAAAATCTCTCACTACCTCCATTTCTTCCCCTTCTATTTGCCAGGAGGTGATGGGACCAGTGGCCATGATCTTCGTTTTTTTGATGTTGAGCTTCAGACCATATTTTGCGCTCTCCTCTTTCACCCTCATTAAAAGGTTCTTTAATTCCTCCTCACTTTCTGCCCTCAAGGTTGTGTCATCTGCATATCTGAGGTTGTTGATATTTCTTCCGGCAATCTTAATTCCGGCTAGGGATTCATCCAGCCCAGCCTTTCGCATGATGAATTCTGCATTTAAGTTAAATAAGCAGGGAGACAAAATACAGCCTTGTAGTACTCCTTTCCCAATTTTGAACCAATCAGTTGTTCCATATCCAGTTCTAACTGTAGCTTCTTGTCCCACATAGAGATTTCTCAGGAGACAGATGAGGTGATCTGGCACTCCCATTTCTTTAAGAACTTGCCATAGTTTGCCGTGGTCGACACAGTCAAAGGCTTTTGCATAGTCAATGAAGCAGAAGTAGATGTCTTTCTGGAACTCTCTAGCTTTTTCCATAATCCAGCGCATGTTTGCAATTTGGTCTCTGGTTCCTCTGCCTCTTCTAAATCCAGCTTGCACTTCTGGGAGTTCTCGGTCCACATACTGCTTGAGCCTTCCTTGTAGAATTTTAAGCATAACCTTGCTAGCGTGTGAAATGAGTGCAATTGTGTGGTAGTTGGAGCATTCTTTGGCACTTCCCTTCTTTGGGATTGGGATGTAGACTGATCTTCTCCAATCTTCTGGCCACTGCTGAGTTTTCCAAACTTGCTGGCATATTGAGTGTAGCACCTTAACAGCATCATCTTTTAAAATTTTAAATAGTTCAGCTGGAATACCATCACTTCCACTGGCCTTGTTATTTGCAGTGCTTTCTAAGGCCCATTTGACTTCACTTTCCAGGATGTCTGGCTCAAGGTCAGCAACCACACTACCTGGGGTATACGAGACATCCATTTCTTTCTGGTATAATTCCTCTGTGTATTCTTGCCACCTCTTCTTGATGTCTTCTGCTTCTGTTAGGTCCTTTCCACTTTTGTCCTTTATTATGGAAATCTTTGTACGAAATGTTCCTTTCATATCTCCAATTTTCTTGAACAGATCTCTGGTTCTTCCCATTCTATTGCTTTCCTCTATTTCTTTGCATTGCTCGTTTAAGAAGGTATTTTTGTCTCTCCTTGCTATTCTTTGGAAATCTGCATTCAATTTCCTGTATCTTTCACTATCTTCCTCGCATTTTGCTTGCCTTCTCTCCCCCGCTATTTGTAAGGCCTCATTGGACAGCCACTTTGCTTTCTTGCATTTCCTTTTCATTGGGATGGTTTTTGTTGCTGCCTCCTGTATAATATTACGAGCCTCCATCCATAGTTCTTCAGGCATTCTGTCCACCAAATCTAAATCCTTAAACCTGTTCCTCACTTCCACTGTGTATTCATAAGGGATTTGACTTAGATTGTATCTTACTGGCCCAGTGGTTTTTCCTACTTTCTTCAGTTTAAGCTTGAATTTTGCTATAAGAAGCTGATGATCTGAGCCACAGTCAGCTCCAGGTCTTGTTTTTGCTGACTGTATAGAGCTTCTCCATCTTTGGCTGCAGAGAATATAATCAATCTGATTTCGATGCTGCCCATCTGGTGATGTCCATGTGTAGAGTCGTCTCTTGTGTTGTTGGAAAAGTGTGTTTGTGATGACCAGCTTGTTCTCTTGACAGAACTCTATTAGCCTTTGCCCTGCTTCGTTTTGATCTCCAAGGCCAAACTTGCCAGTTGTTCCTTTTATCTCTTGACTCCCTACTTTAGCATTCCAATCCCCTATAATGAGAAGAACATCCTTCTTTGGAGTCACTTCTATAAGGTCTTGTAAGTCTTCATAGAATTGGCCAATTTCAGTTTCTTCAGCACAAGTAGTTGGTGCATAAACTTGGATTACTGTGATGTTAAAAGGTCTGCCTTGGATTCGTATCGAGATCATTCTATCATTTTTGAGATTGCATCCCAGTACAGCTTTCGCCACTCTTTTGTTGACTATGAAGGCCACTCCATTTCTTTTACGGGTTTCTTGCCCACAGTAGTAGATATGATGGTCATCTGAACTGAATTCACCCATTCCCGTCCATTTTAGTTCACTGATGCCCAGGATGTCAATATTTATTCTTGCCATCTCATTTTTGACCACCTCCAACTTACCCAGGTTCATGGTTCTTACATTCCAGGTTCCTATGCAATATTTTTCTTTACAGCATTGGACTTTCCTTTCGCTTCCAGGCATATCCGCAACTGAGCGTCCTTTCGGCTTTGGCCCAGCCGCTTCATCAGCTCTGGATCTACTTGTACTTGCCCTCCGCTCTTCCCCAGTAGCATGTTGGACGCCTTCCGACCTGAGGGGCTCATCTTCCAGCGTCATATCTTTTATATGCCTGTTGTCTTTGTCCATGGAGTTTTCTTGGCAGGGATACTGGAGTGGCTTGCCGGTTCCTCCTCCA
The DNA here is from genome assembly GCF_964106915.1 of Podarcis gaigeae. Lineage (NCBI taxonomy): Eukaryota > Metazoa > Chordata > Lepidosauria > Squamata > Lacertidae > Podarcis > Podarcis gaigeae. The sequence continues at coordinate 3,329,123 of NC_139693.1, forward strand.
GGTGGATCACGTTTGGTCAAAACTCTCCACTATGACCTGTCCATCTTGGGTGCCCTGCTTGGCATAGTTCATAGCTTCTCTGAGTTCTTCAAGCCCCTTCGCCACGGCAAGGCAGTGATCCATGAAGGGGGAAGTAGAAGATAGTGTATTTTAAAACAGTATTATTTGTAAGTGATAAAATGTGATGATTTTAATGGTAAAAGTAAGTGTGATTAAAAAAATGGTTAGAAATTATGATATATGCAAACTACTAAAGATGAGGTAAAATGAAAATCATAAAGGGGGGACTTGGGGAAGCGCACCTAACAATGTTTAGAAAAAATAAGGATAAGACAAGAATTTGTTTGTATTGTTTGTTTTTCTGTTTGTGTTGTTTAGTTGTGTTATAAAATGAATCTTTTTTTTTTTTGAGAAAACAAAACAAAAGCTTAACAGAGCCCCCATGGACAGGGGCAGTACACCTGCAAAGTCGGCAACATGTCATAGCATTTCTGTTGTCATGTCGCTGCTCGGAGCTTTCCATCGGTCAAGGGGAGTTGCCTGCGGCTAGATTCAATTCTGGTGCTGGAAGAGACTCTTGAGAGTCCCATGGACTGCAAGAAGACCAAACCTATCCATTCTGAAGGAAATCAGCCCTGAGTGCTCACTGGAAGGACAGATCCTGAAGCTGAGGCTCCAAGACTTTGGCCACCTCAGGAGAAGAGAAGACCCTGATGTTGGGAAAGATGGAGGGCACAAGGAGAAGGGGACGTCCGAGGACGAGATGGTGGGACAGTGTTCTCGAAGCTACCAGCATGAGTTTGACCAAACTGCGGGAGGCAGTGGAAGACAGGAGGGCCTGGCGTGCTCTGGTCCAGGGGGTCACGAAGAGGCGGACACGACTAAACGACTAAACAACAACAACAACAGACTCAAACCCCACTTTGTAAGAGTGTAAGAGGAGCCCTGCAGGATCAGGCCCATGGACCATCCAGTCCAGCATCCTGTTCTCACAGTGACCAGCCGGATGCCTGTAGGAAACACTCAGGCAGGATCTGAAGACAAGAGCTCTCTCTCTTGCCTCCTGCAGTTTCAGAGGATCATCACTGCCCCAAATTGTGGAGGGCAGACCAGAGCCATTGCGGCCAGTAGCCACCAATTAGCCCTCTCCTCCTCCATAAATTTGTCCAATCCTCTTTTAAAGCCATCCAAGTTAATGGCCATTGCTGCCTCCTGTGGCAGGGAGTTCCACAGTTTAACAGGGCTTTATGTGAAGGGGGGATTTCTATGATCAGTCTTCCAACATTCAGCTTCATTGGACGCCCAGGAGTTCCAGTGTCGTAACAGGGAGGAAAACGTCCTCTATCCACTTTCAACCCGCCATGCGCCTTTTTATAAAATTCTATCCTACTACCTCTCACGCTGGCCTTTTCTCTAAACTAAAAAGTCCCCAGGCGCTGCAACCTTCGCAGTGTGGCAAAACGACACACAAAATGAATTATAACCTTTGCCACCCACCCAAAAAATGGGTCTGGGTTTCCCCAGACTAGCCTGATTTAAATGTGTGTGTGTGTGTGTGTGCATGTGCGTGTGTGTACGCACACACCCACACCCACAAACACCCACACCCACAAATGCAGGGCTTATTCTGCCTGGCAACAGAGACGGTTATAGCACGCATTTCGGAGAAACCCTGCGTGTCGGTTCCTCTGCGAGAAGCCGCAACTAGTTTCACAGTTTCCTTGCAAAGCAGAAGAAGTTTTGCAAGACATCCTGCATTGAAGCACGGCTCTCTCTGGCCTGCCGCCCCATGTCCCCTCCACGCCCCAACCCTGCGACCCCAAGACAAAGCCACGTGGACTTTCCTGGCACCTTAAAACGAGCAGTCAAATTTCTCCATCAAGGAGAGGGTACCTTGGGATAAGGAGAAGGCCACAAACAAGTGTTAAACCGATCCATTTCAAAGTGCAACATTTTTTTAAAAAAAGAAAATAACCTCTCCAGGCTTTCAGGCAAGGGACAACCCCAGCTTGTTCCTGGAGGTAAAGCCAGGGCATTCTGTTGTTGTTGTTTAGTTGTTTAGTCGTGTCCGACTCTTCGTGACCCCCTGGACCAGAGCACGCCAGGCACTCCTGTCTTCCACTGCCTCACACAGTTTGGTCAAACTCATACTGGTAGCTTCAAGAACACTGTCCCACCATCTCGTCCTCTGTCGTCCCCTTCTCCTTGTGCCCTCCATCTTTCCCAACATCAGGGTCTTTTCCAGGGAGTCTTCTCTTCTCATGAGGTGGCCCAAGTATTGGACCCTCAGCTTCGGGATCTGTCTTTCCAGTGAGCACTCAGGGCTGATTTCCTTCCGAATGGATCGGTTTGATCTTCTTGCGGTCCATGGGACTCTCAAGAGTCTCCTCCAGCACCAGAATTCAAAAGCATCCATTCTTCGGCGATCAGCCTTCTACATACAAGCAACTGCTCCACACCCGAGCTACGAATCCCTACATGGGCAGTAGCTAAAAGCCACCAGCCATCCAGAGAAGTCGATGCTCATGCACTGAATTTGGGACGTTCTGCATGCTGAGCAGGTGTTCTACCAGCGAGCTGCAGCCTTGAAAGCGAATTAAGATTCCAGCCGCTGTGGTTCTGAGCGAAGGGCTGGTTTAAATAGGAGCGTAGGAATTTGCCAAGTCAAACCACTAGTCTATCTAGCTGCTCCGACTGGCAGAGGCTTGCCAAGCTATCTGGGACCTACCCGGAGAGGCCAGAGATTGCAGCTGGGACCTTCTGCATTCAAAGCAGGTGTCCTGCCGCTGAGCTATAGTGTTTTACTGTCAAATAAAGACATTGCAGTGCAGAGAGGGCAGGCAGAGCGAGAGATGGGGGTACACCCAGTTCTGTGCTCCAAAACCCCACCACTAATTGCCGCTGCCCCAGCATCTACCAGATGAGCCGGCTGTCACGCTAAGCCTAATGCTTCGGTTGGCTGCAAACACGCGGTACATTTAAATAACCCCACCCGAAAAGAATCCCGGGAACTGTATTTTCAGCGTGTCCTGCGAGGGCTTAAACTACCCAGTAGTGATGAACGGAAGTGAGAGCTGGACCATAAAGAAGGCTGATCGCCAAAGAATGGATGCTTTTGAATTCTGGTGCTGGAGGAGACTCTGGAGAGTCCCATGGACTGCAAGAAGATCCAACCTCTCCATTCTGAAGGAAATTAGCCCTGAGTGCTCACTGGAAGGACAGATCCTGAAGCTGAGGCTCCAAGACTTTGGCCACCTCATGAGAAGAGAAGACTCCCTGGAAAAGAGCCTGATGTTGGGAAAGATGGAGGGCACAAGGAGAAGGGGACGGCAGGGGACGAGATGGTTGGACAGTGTTCTTGAAGCTACCAGCATGAGTTTGACCAAACTGCAGGAGGCAATGGAGGACAGGAGGGCCTGGCGTGCTCTGGTCCAGGGGGTCACGAAGAGGCGGACACTACTAAACAGCAACAACATGTGGGAAGAATCATTGCTTCAACACTGGTGATATTTGCTTCTTCCAGCACACTGATAAAATAAAGCAGAGCCGTTGTGGTACGAGGCACTAAGAGATTTCAACGGGAAGTTGAAAGGATATTTGGGAATGAAGCTGGGTAACCGCCCCAAACCCTTTGCCTCTCAGGGATGCAGCAGGCAACATCGGAAATGTGCAAAGTTGTGCTAGCTAGCCTGGTCCTTTAGGGGCTCTGTTGAAAGTGGTGGTAGGGACATTTAACCTTCGTCCACACAGATGATGCTGGACAGCTCCAACTCCAGTCATCCCTGAATATTGGCCTTGCTGACTGGGGCTGAAGGGAATCTGGAGAGAGCGATTGATTGATTGATTGATTGATTGATCGATCGAATCGATCGATCAATCGATCAATCAATCAAACATGAAGGGCCACCAGCCTCCTGTCTCTGTTTCCATCCTGCCTTCTTTCCCTCTCGGCTTCCTCTCCACCCCTTTGTAAGGCAGATATGCTTGTCTACTCTAGAGTGAGGGCGGGGTGAATAAATCAACGCTCCCCCCCCCAAAAAAACGGCTCTTTCATCCCTCCTCTCCCAGGGTCAGGGGCGAATGCACAATAGGATGTTAACTCCCAGCCTGGGAGATGAGGGCAGCAGTGGAGAGAGATTTTTGGGGGTGGGGTGGGAGGGAGTCCCACACCCAGTGCTTGCAGCATGCTAAGAAGCCCATGCTAAACCCTGGCTGCTCAAAGCAGGAAGAAGCCAGTTTCAGAAAACGCTGCTCATTTGTGTTTTGTTTCCGTTTCTGTCCTTCCTCGTCTCTGCTGTGTTTGACAAGGGCAACACTGAGGCTAGCCAGCAGGAAGCGGACAGCCAGGGGGATACCCCTCGGGCCGGTTAGGTGAGGGCTGGATGCTAACACAGCTGACCTAGGACCAAAAGTCTACGTCTCTTAGCCTAGCCTACCAGGCAGGGTTGTTGTGAGGATACAAGGGGGAGCTAGTATTTCACTTGCTTGGAGGAAACGTGGGGAAGAAATCTAATAATGATTAAAGCTCTGGTTTTCCCAGTAGTGATGTATGGAAGTGAGAGCTGGACCATAAAGAAGGCTGATCACCGAAGAATGGATGCTTTTGAATTCTGGTGCTGGAGGAGACTCTGGAGAGTCCCATGGACTGCAAGAAGATCAAACCTCTCCATTCTGAAGGAAATCAGCCCTGAGTGCTCACTGGAAGGACAGATCCTGAAGCTGAGGCTCCAAGACTTTGGCCACCTCAGGAGAAGAGAAGACTCCCTGGAAAAGACCCTGATGTTGGGAAAGATGGAGGGCACAAGGAGAAGGGGAGGGCAGAGGACGAGATGGTGGGACAGTGTTCTCGAAGCTACCAGCATGAGTTTGACCAAACTGCGGGAGGCAATGGAGGACAGGAGGGCCTGGCGTGCTCTGGTCCAGGGGGTCACGAAGAGGCGGACACGACTAAAGGACTAAACAAAAATGAATAAAGGGAGTAAGGATAGACATGGTTCGTGCTCAGTATAAAGCCACTTCCTATTGGGGTCAGGCCGTTGCTAAGTGGTAGAGCTCCTGGGAAGTGTTAGAGCTCCAGCAGGCTGTGGGGGGGAACTCTCTGTCTGAAACCCCAGGCAGCTTCTGCCAGACAGTGCAGGCAGCACTAAGCTAAGTGGGCAATAAGTCTGACTTAGGGGAAAATCTGGAGCCTGCTATCCTGGCGGGCTGCAACCTACAGTGTGAAAGTTGGTATTTAACTCTGAGCAAATGAGCAAAAACGTCTAGGACAAGTTCAAATATTTGCTGGAAATGTAAACAGAAAGAAGGCACCTTTTATCATATGTGGTGGAACTGTAAAGTAAAAAAAGAATTTTGGGAAATGATATATAATGGGTTGAAAAAATGTTTAAAATAACGTTTGTTTAAAAAAGCCAGAAGCTTTTTCGTTAGGAATTATAAGTCCAGGTGTGTGTTTAACTGCTCAAGCCCTTTGGTTCCAGCATTTGTTTTCAAAGTAATATAACCTCAGTTCTAACTACTTCAGTTGACCTATTCTTCATTTTTTTAAAATAAAAAAAATGGCTCGCTCTTTCCAGATCTGAAATTGTAAAACAGAACAATTGTGTGGGAGGAAAGGTTTTCTGTCTGATCTGTATTGTTTTGCTTCGCTTCTCTGTTAAACGGAAAAAATATTTAATATTTTTTTCCAACAGAGATGGCACAAATGCGTACTTTTGAAAATTGAGCTTTGCCTCAACATGCCATTGCCAGGAAGAAGCCCCAAATATTAGTACCTAATGGAAATTCTCAGTTCTAGATCTGAGTCACCCTCACATCAGCCCCAAGGGCAGGTGATGGGCGCATGGCTGTGGGTTAGCGAGTCAGCCGCTGATGACTCAGAAGGACACCCTCATAGCCAGAGACTCTGTGGGGAAACTCGGAAGGAGATGTGGCTGTGAAAGGGAATAGAGAAAAGGTCAGAAGAGCCTTCCTTGATCAGAGCAAAGGTCCTTTGAATCCCAGAAAGGAAATACATATTCCATTATGCAACACAGCACCACAGAATTGTATAGTTGGAAGGAACCCACAAGGGTCTTCTAGTCCATGCATAGGCAAACTTGGCCCTCCAGATGTTTTGGGACTACAGTGGTACCTAGGATTAAGAACTTAATTTGTTCTGGAGGCCTATTCCGCCTGGCCTTTAATTTGAATTCAGCCTGATCTTTTATTTCCCTCCCCTCCCCCTCCCCTTTTATGAAGATCACCCGCTCTGAGACCCCACAGCTAATTCTCCTCGCTGGCCCAAGTAGGACCAATTCAGCCAGCTAGCCCTGGGGATTATTGGGGGGGGGGGTTGTGTGCTTTAAATGTTTAGCGCTGACCTGTCCTGGGTATCGGGGTCCCCCATGCAGCTGATATTTATCCCCCCCCCCTTGGTTAAGGGATGCAGGTGGTGCTGTGGGTTAAACCATAGAGCCTAGGGCTTGCTGATCAGAAGGTTGGCGGTTCAAATCCCCGATACGGGGTGAGCTTCTGTTGCCCTGCTCCTGCCAACCTAGCAGTTCGAAAGCACGTCAAAGTGCAAGTAGATAAATAGGTACCACTCCGGCGGGAAGGTAAATGGCGTTTCCGTGCGCTGCTCTGGTTCGCCAGAAGTGGCTTAGTCCTGCTGGCCACATGACCCGGAAGCTGTACGCCGGCTCCCTCGGCCAATAAAGCGAGATGAGCGCCGCAACCCCAGAGTCGGCCACGACTGGACCTAACGGTCAGGGGTCCTATTACCTTTACCTTTGGTTAGGGAGTGAGAGGACTGTGCAGGGGGCAAATAAACACCGTGTGGTGAAAAATAAGTTTAGAGGCAAAGTGCAAAAATAAAAATGAAAATCAGAACCAAAGAGCATTGGGTTGTTCTTTTGACTTCATAATAAAGTCTTGATGAAAGCAAAACCCAAAAACTAACAGACACGAGCATGTGCAGAGCGCACTTTTCTTGCCAGTGATGAACCTCTGTATTAATGAGGGGATTCCCCAAGGAAACCACATTTCTTATTTCTTTATTTTTTAGAAAAAAGAGAGAAATATTTATTGTCATGTTGTTAGGAGAGGAGAAGAACAAGTTGCTTGGAGACTTTTCACAATGAAAGGATAACAAGAAAACATAAGAAATCAGGAAACAGGGAGGACGGAACCAGGACATCACGAAAACATGCTATAAAGCTTTACATAGCGATCGTAAATAGAAAGTACCGGGAGGGGAATAAGAACGTAGGCATTTCTTATCTGTTACGATGCCTCGTAATGATGACTGAGGATCAACAAACGCTGATCACATATTGCTATTTCTTGTCTTTATTTCATTTTCGTTCCTAGGGATTTGGGATTTGACACAGGATGGCACTACTCCCCCCCAGCGCTACAGTTCCCAACACCCTTAAACTACAGTTCCCAGCTGTTTTCAATGTGCTTTAAGTGTATGGTGTGTGCGTGCAGCCAGGGAGGATAATTTGGAAATAAATTGAGGGAGGGTTGCAAAGATGGGGCTGCCAGCCTCCTCTAATGTCAGCTGTTCTTATGACTCACTGGTGCTGTGTCAAGAATTTGCAAGCCTTACGTACACTGACTCATGATGTTTATGGATTCCCAATTTCCGCAGCCTCAGAGAAGAGGCAGAATACGGGCACCGTCCCCCTCCCCCACCCCTTTCAAACCCCAGCAAAATTTTACGTTAAATTAGAATACAGAATTTGAAGGAAAGCCTAGGACGATCGGGCAAACAGCATCGACAGAAACCTGTTGTTAATCACGGTTACTATAATTAAGCTAACGTTGCAAAAGAACACATATTACGCAGCCTAACAGGTTTACGGGAAAATGGGTATTTTTTGTAATGTTTTGGAACGACCGGTTCAGCGGTAAAATGCAAACCTATGCAGCTTTCAACCTGCTGTAACAGTAGTTCTTTTACTCCTTATCTTTGATTTATTTTGCTTATTGTTGTGGAAACTTTTGCTGTCCAACTCCCTGAGGGATTCCGAGTCCTCCTAAGTCCAGGATCGGTTAGAGAAGAATGGATGGAGGCAGGAACCGGTCAAAGCAAGGCAGATCTTCATTTTTCTGTTGCAACAGTGTCCACCCACCTACCCACTCTCCTTGCAAGGAGGCAAGAGACCAAGGACAAAGTGTGCAGGAACCTTTGAAGACTTTAGACATTGCCAAAGACCACCCTAAGAGCATCACACTTACATCACAGAAAGAGGTGGTCTCCCTCAGAAATTTGAGCGTGTGGCTTCTGTCTTGTCTGCCAACATAGCTGAAAATGTTTTTCCGATTGCATTACGTGAGCAGTCTGGCCATACTTTTGAGATGGCAAATACTGATGTTCTTGAACCCAGGTCACAGGCCCACCCTGTTCCTACACAGTATATGCCTTTAAGAAAAGGATTTGTAAGTGAAAAAGAAATAATGGGAAAGGTGTCTCCAAGATATTGCCTTCTGGAGAGTAATTAGGAGAGCCAATATGGCTTTTTTATTGTTCTGTGAGCTAAAATAATGTGTAGTTTTCTCAGGGAATATTTCCTAAATTTTGAAGGGTGAAGGACTGGTTTTCTGTGGAATATGTGTCTACTATGTGTGTGTGCCCTAAAATTTTATAACATTATTAATAAAATACAATTTATTAAGAAAAGAAAGAAATATTCTGTTAAAACAGAAAAGTCTGTATTATAATGACAGGGTAGGATTCCTTCCTTTCCTATAACAGCACCAAAACTTGGATGGGAAATAACGGTAAAAGCTGAGCTATAAAAACTAAAATGGCAGCTATAGAAACATAAAAGAAAATGATAGTTATCACATGTGTGGATTGTAATGCAGTTGAGTTCACACCCTCGCATATCTGTGCTTAGACACAACCTCGTATCCGGAACATTTCAGCTGTTAACATAAAAAAAAAAAAGACGCAAGTTTCTAGACCTCATGGTGACAAAGAGGCAATGCCTGAGGCAAATGTGATGATGATGATGATTCCCATAGTCCACATACAAAACCTGAAGAGGGCAGTGCAATTGAGGGCAGCAGGATTGCTTATGGGGCGCAGAGGGCACACAAATCTCTGTCCTTCAGCACCTCAATGGGGCAGATAGAGAAGCCTGGAGTTGGGGGCACAGCTCTGAGATTCACCACTTGCGAAGTGGAGGGATCAAATACTTACTCAAGGCCACAGGAAGTGAGGAATAAGTTTTTGGAGAAGTTCTGATCAGTATCTAAGACAAGGGTCAGCAACCTTTTTCAGCCGTGGGCCGGTCCACTGCCCCTCAGGCCTTGTGGGGGGCCGGACTATATTTTGGGGAAAAAATAATGAACAAATTCCTACGCCCCACAAATAACCCAGAGATGCATTTTAAATAAAAGGACACATTCTACTCATGTAAAAACATGCTGATTCCTGGACCGTCCACGGGCTGGATTTGGAAGGTGACTGGGCCGGATCCAGACCCCGGGCCTTAGGTTGCCTACTCATGATCAAAGAAGCCAAGAGGCCTTCTACTCACCCACTCACCTCCAACCCACCCCCTCAACTCCTTCTAAATATGGTTTACGGGTCCACTTTGGAAGAGAGAAAAAAATCCAGCCCAATCAGCACCCCAAGATGTCAAAAGATGGGGGTGCCATTTCTACGAGGCGGGGGTCTCCTCCTGTCCAATATGAGACGTAGAACAAGATTGCTTTTGGTTCCAACCAAATTGGGATTGTCGCCAGTTTTATTTTCCAGAAGCAGGCTGGTTTGGTCAAATCATACAAGTGGAGGTAACCAAAGGGAAAACATTTATCTCAGCCTCTTTTTGTTTTCTGAAATCTGGAAAACGTCAAGAGCCCCCATGCCCCACCCCGGACACAATGAGACACACTTTCCTGAGTGCCGCTGTAAGATCTGGTCGTAATAATAATATTAATAATAATAAATAATAATAGAAGGTCGCTTCTGCCTCTGAAAGCATACATCAACATCATCCTAAAGCCAGACCCTTGATGAATGAAGGGCACGTGGCTTAACTAACCTTGTTTTGCTTTCTCACCAGCTCTGAATTCTTCCCTTTAAACACGTACACAAGTTGGGGGGTGGAGGGGAGAGAGAGGAATGCGGCCTCCCCTTTGTCCCGAGGGCTGCTGCGGACGTGTGGTGGCGCATGATTTGGGGTGGGGTGGGGGGCTGTGTGTCCGTGCTCTGCGTGCGGAGGGAAGCTCCAAACCCGGACAGGGCAGGGCGCTGTGCTAAAGGTGTGTTAGGCGCTTAATCCCCTAAAAAAAACCCCCAAAAAACAAGACTGCAGAAGGTCAAGCCCTAGCCATAAAATAAAAATAAAGAGTTTGGTACCCTGGATGTGCCTTGCCTGGCTGTAATTCCTCAAAGCCGGGACATTTTTACTCTGTGCATGATTTGAGCTGGGGTAGCCGGCATTGTGCTGTCCGAATGTCTCGCCCGTCACAGAATCGTAGAGCTGTAGAGTTGCAAGTTCGACCCATCACAAAGTGGAAATCGCAGCTAAAGCGTTCATGACAGATGGCCATCCAGCCTCTGCTTAGAAACCTCCAAGGAAGGAGAGACCACCGCCTTCCTAAGGAGTTCATCATCACCATCACCATTGGGCCATGTTGCCTTTGAGGTTACGGGAAGCTGGGGTGTGCTTCCTCAGGGGCTGCGGGAGAAACTCTTTGCACATGCTCAGAGGCATCTGATCCAGGGGTCCTTGCTTCCATGTATCTAGGGACTGAGCCCCAGCACTGAGGGCTACTTCCGGTTTGCAGCATCTTTCCCTAGGTCTTTGGATTATCAGCGGTCAGCAAAGTTTATCTTGCCTGGGCTGGATTGGCCCAGTGGAGAACCCTTCATGGGCCGGAATTTGGGCATCTGCACATGTACAGATGCAATTTCTGGTGTCTCTGCAGACGCGATTTCTGGTGCGGCGGAAGCAAGTCCCCGTGCCGGTTTAGCACAGCACGTGAGTGGGCATCTCGGTTCAGGGGCAACTCGTGGGCTGGTCAAATAATATAATAATAATAATTTATTATTTATACCCCGCCCATCTGGCTGAGTTTCCCCAGCCACTCTGGGCGGCTCCCAATCAAATGTTAAAAACAGTACAGCATTAAATATTCAAAACTTCCCTGAACAGGGCTGCCTTCAGATGTCTTCTAAAAGGCTGGTAGTTGTTGTTCTCTTTGACATCTGGTGGGAGGGAGTTCCACAGGGCGGGTGCCACCACCGAGAAGGCCCTCTGCCTGGTTCCCTGTAACTTGGCTTCTCGCAGGGAGGGAACCGCCAGGAGGCCCTCGGAGCTGGACCTCAGCGTCCGGGCTGAACGATGGGGGTGGAGACGCTCCTTCAGGTATACAGGACCGAGGCTGTTTAGGGCTTTAAAGATCAGCACCAACATTTTGAATTGTGCTCGGAAATTACCTTCGTGGGCCACTTCCGGCCCATGGGCCTTAGGTTGCTGACCCCTGGATTATGTGGTCCATCTGCCTCGGCAGCCCAGACCGGCCGATGGTCAGTAAGTGATGACAACAAGAGTTGGGAGTCCAGCAAGAAGTTTCTCTACCCTTGCCTTCTTGCAGCCAGACCACTTGATGGCCACACGAATGACGTGGTCCTAAGTGGAGCCTCACAACCGCACTCCTGGGACCGAAAAGCTTGCCTCCTAAAAGCACCAACAGGTGGGGTCTAGCCACACAACAGGAACGGTGTGGGTGAGCCACTTTGCACGTGCTCAGAGGCACTCAACTGGTCTTTTCACATTCTGGTTGTTTGAAATACCAGCAATGCGTGTGTGGTTTGGGAGCTGCACGGCCAGGGAAAAAACAATGCTGTCCAGGGTTGTAAAGACTGCGGAGAGAATAATTGGGTGCGCTCTTCCCACCTTTGATCAAATCTATGCTTCCAGGTACCATAAGAAAGCTGCAGGATAGTGCGCACCCCGGAAATGATCTCTTTCAGCTTCTGCCTTCTGGAAAAAGGTACAGGGTTATAAAGACCAGGACTAGCCGTCTGAGAAACAGTTTCTACCCAAATGCAATTCTGGTTCTAAACGCAGCATAAGGGGTCTCTATAGTATAGTGTATTTTAAAATGGGGTTTCAGAGTTTTTACGGTTTTTGAATGTTTTATGTAGCTTTTCAATTTCATTGTTCTGCATGGGACAATGACAATAAAGATATCGTATGAGAGGACATGGAAACCCTTCTTGAGGCAAGAACTCTATTGTCAGGGAAGGGCCCAAAGCTCAGCGATAGAACAACTGCTCTGAATCCAGAAGGCCCCAAGTCTGACCCCCAAAGGTAGAGCTGGGTACGACCCCTGCCTGAAATCCTGGGGGGCTTCTGCCGACCAGTGTCGGCAATACCAGATGGACCAAGGGTAGGCATCTTCCTTCTCTCCTATTTCTTCAGAACCATGAGGACTGGAACCTTACTGTTGTTTTTAAGGGAACGGCTGCAGCTCAGGGACAGAGCATCCATTCGCCTGTAAAAGGTCCTTGGTTCGATCCTTGAGGGCAGATCGCCCCTTGCCTGAAACCCCAGGCAACTGCTGCCGGTCAGTGTCGACAATACTGAGTTCTGCCTAAGGCCACTTCCTAAATCCTATGCAAGGTTGTTGTTGTTCTCTCAGCCCACCCCCCTTTCCCAGAACAGGCCTGGGCCAGCTGTGCTCTTCCGCAGGGTTCGTTTCCACCCAGGGAGGGGAGATATAATCGGCTCTGTCCCGGTGCCAAGATCCTTGAAAGCAGAAGGGCAGACAAAAGGAGCAGCTGCCGCAGAAAGAGCTTTGGGGCAGAAGGGCCTTCGGAGGAGCAGATGCAAAGGACCAGATGGCAGAGCGGGGGCTTCGTCATATGTTCCCCCCCCCCCCCGCCGCTCTCAGCTTCCTCTTGCCAACTGCAATCTGGCTTTGGCCAGCTCTCCCCAAAATAAGCTCCTTTTGTTCTGCTTTCTATTCGCTCCCCTCCTGGGTTTTGCCAGATCTTGCTCCTCGCTCTCTTTTTTCAAAGCTCCCAATTAACCACCTTCTTTTGCAGGTGGGTGGCCAAAGCGGGGAAGGACGCAGCAGCGAAGGAAATCCGGAACAAGACCGAGAAATGATTTTTTCCCCACCCCTCTAGTGGTGGGAAACACGGAACCAAGGCACTGGCAGGACTGATCTCTCAGGTTGTCTCCAGCTCCCTTCTGCCCAGAGCAGAAACCCACTGAAACCAGCCGATTTAAGTTACCCGTGGACATTGATTTCGGTGGGTCTACTCTGGAGCAGGATTCGGTCGGATAGCGACGTAAGAAGAGCGTGCTGGGATGAGGCCAACAGCCCATCTAGTCCAGCCAACCAGATGTCCCAAAGAGAAACCCTCAATCAGGATTCAAACACAAGACCAACTCTCTCCCGTCCTGTGTTTTCCGGCAACTGGTATTCAGAAGCCCATCTGTCTCCATCCGTGGAGGCAGAGATCAGCCATCGCGGCAAGTAGCCATTGATAGCCTTATCCCTCCACCAATTTACCCAGACCTTTTTTAAAGCCATGCAAGTTTAAAGCCATCACTACCTCTTGTGGCAGGGAGTTCCACAGGGCTTTATCTGTCTTGAATCTTCCCAGCATTCAACCGCATGGGATGTCCACAAACTCTAGGGTTGCAAGAGAGGGAGAAAAAACTTCCCTCTATCCGTTGTCTCCAAGCATATTTTTATGTGCTTCTAACATGCTACTCTTTATTCGCTTTTTCTCTAAACTGAAAAGAGCCAAATGTTGCAACCACCTGCCACACGCGGTCCAAAAACGGGCCTCATGAGAAAGCCTCGGTTTCTCCCTCTGTGAAATGGGAAGAGGTCAAGGCAGTTCCCCAACATGACTCATGAGCCCCTGTTGCAAGAGTGTGGATCCCGACTCTGGTGTCTAGCCAGGAGGGAAGTGACGCAGAGTCACACCTCTCTCCTTTCTTGTCCTTGTGGGGCAATACACTCTACCCAACTCCCCACTACACCCCATGTACAAAACACAGGGAAAGCAGCAGAGCTGCTTCTGCACAGACCAGGCAGAAAATCCAAGCACAGCACTGCACCACAACTTGGGGCAATTCGGGGCAATAATGTATGCGCTGGTTTTTTTAAGTATTTGTTTCGCTGCAATTTGCTCTGCTCTGAACCGGTGCGTTTTTTAAACTCTCTCTAAGCAAACAAGCGGTTTCCCAGTTGCCAGGTTTTTGCCTTTGGGATACTGCTGGCCTGTGGCGGACCTACTATTCGGGGGGGAGGGCTGAAACTTGGAATGTTAGGGGGTGTTATGAGAAAAAAAACTGCTCCTTTTCCCTTATGGGGTACCCAAGAGCCCATATAGAGTCCTTTTGCAGGTTCTCTATCGGTAGGAGAAAATAACAGAGACCAACCAGAGAATATTGAGAAGCAAAGCAGCTAGTAAGCCTGATCTTTATTAAAGCTGTTGCAACAAGGTGCTCCCCACACACACGGAGGGGTGGGACCCAGAACAAAGGTGTGCCCGCCCTTATATAGACTTTTAAAATTGCCCTCAAACTCTACACCACCCCCAGAAACATCATACATACATCACAGGAGGGGCGGACTACAACAGAAATCTGAGTGCGTTGTTTTTTCTCTCTTGTCTGCTAGGTTGCCTGATCGGATTACCTGGGCATCCTGGCCACTCTCTTGTTACTCAATTCCTGAATCCAGGCCACAGGTCACAGGCTCACACCCTATTCATATCTTAAATGTGCCCTTATGACAGGATTTGTGAAAGACGCGGGTGGCGCTATGGGTTAAACCACAGAGCCTAGGACTTGCCGATCAGAAGGTCGGTGGTTCTAATCCCCACAACGGGGTGAGCTCCCGTTGCTCGGTCCCTGCTCCTGCCAACCTAGCAGTTCGAAAGCACGTCAAAGTGCAAGTAGATAAATAGGTACCGCTCTAGCGGGAAGGTAAATGGCATTTCTGTGCGCTGCTCTGGTTCGCCAGAAGTGGCTTAGTCATGCTGGCCACATGACCCGGAAGCTGTATGCCGGCTCCCTCGGCCAGTAAAGAGAGATGAGCGCTGCAACCCCAGAGTCGGTCACGACTGGACCTAATGGTCAGGGGTCCCTTTACCTTTACCTTTATGACAGGATTTGTAAAAGTGACAATGAGGAGATTTCCCATTTCCTTCGACCTTGCAGAGAAATATTTGAGGTTATTTTGGGAGAGAGAAAATGGTTTCAGGACTTTTCTGTGGGTTTCAGACATGTGGTTTACATATTTGTATGTGTTTGCTTGGTACATTTATGAACATCTATTTTATATATATGACCTTAAAATTCTTATTTTAAGGGGATTGGGCCCTTCACAACCAGCAATGAGGTCTGGGTAGCTAACCACTGTTATTGTTACCCGAGAACTGGCCATTGCGTGTACCTACCCCTCTTGCCTCTAAGGTGTCAAATCAATAAAATAAATGTTCATCAATACATAGGGTGTGTGCACATGAGCCACATTCTGAAATGGTCTAGGTGAGCAATCCTGAAGCTGTTTTGGCTCTCCCAAATGACCCAAAAACTTTTATCTGCAGTAGAAGGAAGGAAATGGGCAATACCTTTCCAAATTGCCCTTTCAGTTGCAAATCCTCTTAATTGCTAAACTGCCTGGAATGCAGGGATGCAATGAGGAAGGGTATACGGGTTTGCTAGCTTGCCTGCGGCCGGATGTGTCCAGGAGAATTAAGTAAGGAGCAGAAGTGGAAAGGAAAGCAGTTATTTCGGAGGAGCATAGGAAACTCGCCTTATACCGAATCAGACACTTCGTCCATCACTTCACACACCAGAGATGCGTTTTAAATCAAAGCACACATTCTACTCATGTGAAAACACCAGGCAGGCCCCACAAATAACCCAGAGATGCATTTTAAATAAAAGGACACATTCTACTCATGTAAAAACACGCTGATTCCCGGACCGTCCGTGGGCCGGATTTAGAAGGCGACTGGGCTGGATTTGGCCCCCGGGCCTTAGTTTGCCTACCCATGCAACCCCTCTCTATCCTCCAGTCAAAGAAGCAAAGGGGATAAACAGAGTTCCAGGACACATTCCAGCCAGGCAAAACAAAAGGGGGGCAGAGAGACATGGGCGTAGCCAAGATTTTTTGGGGGGGCAGGCCTTTTGTTGGGGAGAGGAAGGACCTTTATATACCTGTATACCTGAAGGAGCATCCCCACCCCCCTCGTTCTGCCCAGACACAGAGATCCAGCGCCGAGGGCCTTCGGGCGGTTCCCTCACTGCAAGAGAGAAGTGGAACCAGACAGTGGAACCAGACAGAGGGCCTTCTCGGTGGTGGCACCCGCCCTGTGGAACACCCTCCCTTCAGATGTGAAGGGGGAAAGCAGCTATCCTATCTTTAAAAGACATCTGAAGGCAGCCCTTTTCAGGGAAGTTTTTAATATTTAATGCTGTACTGTTTTTAACACTCGATTGGGAGCCGCCCAAACTCAGCCAGATGGGCGGGGTATAAATAATAAATTATTATTAAATTGTTATTATAACCTCCGTTTGCTATGTATTTTTGTTCATTTTTATTGATTTAGGGAGGGGGGCAGCTGCCCTTCCCTGACCCCCCCCCCCAACATCGATGGAGAGAGATAAAATCTAGATGGTTATTAGCACCATGAGTCTGCAATCAGTCTAACCAGCAGACTATGGTGAAGAATGCTGCAGGCTGCTGCAAGCTTGCACACAGCTTTGTAATGTTCCGGTTGGCCTAATTTTTGCTTTGTTTTGTTTTAAAGCCCTGATATGGTGTTTAAAATTTGACTTATGGGTTGTCAACACTTTGGGCTGTTGCTTTTTGAATTTCCGTCCCTCTCTCTCTCTCTCTCTCTTTCTCTCTCTCTCTCTCTCTCTCTCTCTCTCTCTCTCGAGTCAGCATGCCGTTTTCGGCTGCTACCCGCAGGCGTCAAACCAAAGGCCGGCCCCCACTTCCCCCCACTCTTGGTGTGCGTGGGGCTGATAAGATTCCTTGGTGGTTTTTATCTCCGCTGTTCTGTGAAATGAAAGCCCAGTTCCTTGAGCTCGGTTGGATTTCGTGTACTGCGTCCGCCCCCCCCCCCCCCATTTCTCCGTAACACAGTAAATGTTCTTTTGGCTCATCACAAATTCAAGGAAACGCTATTCGCTTGCACCCGAGAGATTTGATAGCAGAAACAAACAAGGCAGCTTTGAAAGATGATGTGACAGCCCTCCCTAGAAACTCTCAAATAAATGCAAGGCCACAGATCAATTCCTCAGTGTGCCCCCATTCTGTGCACCCCCGGGCCCCTGGCAATGGCTGAATCCCGAAAACCGAAAAGGACCAGCCAATATTTTTAACACCATAGAACCACTGGTAGCCCTTTAAGCATGGGAACAGGTTAGGACTATGCTACATTTATCATTTAGGATGCTTGCACCCTGATCTTGCAGCCCAAAAGGCTGTAAGAATGGCTTCTGGACCAACAATCAGTTAAAACAAGGAGAGCCTGCAGGTTTGCTATTGAAAAGACACAACATAAAAGGGAAAAGGGACAGAAAAAGGGGGGGGCAAGCACAGGAACTAAATCTTAATTTTTTTATGATCAACTGGATTGGGAACTGTTTGAGGGTAGAGACTGCCCTATGGATCTAGTCTTTCAGCAGAGCTAGAGCTGATAAAATTTACCTCTCTCTGTTTTGCCTGCCTTGACTTAAGCCACATCTGGGCTGGAAATTAAAACCCACTATTTTTGTATCCCTCCCCAAAAAGGAGCCTAGGACGTGTAGTTTTGGGAGAGTGAAGACTGCTTTCTAACTTGGGACTCCTAAGCACCACTTCAAACTGGAATTCCTGGATTTTCTTGGGCAAGAAAGACTTTCCAGCGAAACAGCCTGACATTGATGATGATGATGATGATGATGATGATGCCATGGACCTGATGGAAGGAAAAGTCAGTCAAGAGCGTTAAGGGGAATCAGTTCTTCTACTGATGCAAGGGAGATCTGGGAGATGTCTGACTGATCTGATGGTTATTAGACCAGCCAGCTGTGTCAAGAAATTGTAGTAAGTTAAAACGCCTTCAGGTCTCAGCTGAGGAATCACCCACATGCATATGCAAACACACAGTCTCAAGACATTGCCTCCTGAACTCCCAGCCCTGTCCGGTATTTATTTGTTAAATGAATATCCTGCCCTTTTCCTTCCAAAGGAACACAGGACATCCAACAAGAGATAAAAGAAGAGCAGACATCCTAAAATGATTCCAGCACATATGCGGATTGGGAAAGATCTCAGCTTTAAAGGCTTAGAAGGTCTTCAGCGGGTGCCGAAAATACAACAGAGATGGAGCCTGTCTGATATACAGTGGGAGCAGGTTCCAAAGGACAGGTGCCAACCCGCTAAAGGCCCGTTTCCTACATTGTGTGGAATGGACTGCCTGATAAGATGGTATCTGCAGGAGGCCCTCAGTTGAGTGATAAACTGGTCTATAAGATGTAAGGTAGCCTGGTCCCAAGCTGTACAGAGCCCTTTACACCAGGAATAGCACCTTGGACCTAGGCCTGCCTGTAGCTAACTGGCAGCCTATGCAATTCTTTCAGTCCCAGCAAGCAGTCAGTGACAACAGACGATGACTCCATCCCTGTTTCTGACAGTCTTCCAAATTCATCACTGAGACTTCATCTTTCAGGATGAATGACTTGTCATCCTTTTCGGATATTTACAGGGGAACTGACATTTGCAACTCAGCTGTTCTGCGCAAGGTTTTGCCACGGTTGGTCAACTGTTGAGGACAAAGTACTCAGATAACCCTCTTCTGAGACGCTGTGACCTAACCGTATGTTTCCCAGTCTCCAATTTCGACGAGACTTTAGCAAAAGTCTGCTGGTTCAGCAGAGAGGTGTCAGCGCTCAAGATTTGTGGTGAATCCACTCAGCTCTCCGGAAGGTGTAGAAATTCTGGGATCTTTATGGACCTGCTTGGGCTGGGTGGGGGGCAGAAGAGAATCAAACTATAGGAAGAGACACTAACCTCCTCCCTCTCACCCAAGAAAACCCCAGCAGCAACTCAGAGCCCCTCCAGACTAGTGTTTCATTGTGAGTGTGTTGCGCTCTGCAGGCTGCAAGTCGAAAACTTCACGCTCCCTGCCCCACCGCGGACGGGAGGAAAAGGCAGTGAGCAATGGATTACAGTCATACCTCATGTTATGTTTGCTTCATGTTATGTTTTTTCAGGTTGTGTCCTGCGGCGACCCGGAAGTACCAGAAAGGGTTCCGGGTTTTGCCGCTCGCGCATGCGCAGTAGCGCTACATCACGCCGCACACCTGTGCAGCTTTGGCGCTTCAGGTTGCGGGCTTTTCATGTCGCGAACGGGCCTCCGGAACGGATCCCGTTCGCAACCAGAGGTACCAGTGTAATAAACACAGAGGGGGAAAGTCCAAATTTCAATGATGCTTCTTCTGGAAAGAGGTCCCCACATAACCAGACAGTGAAGAAATCCAGAGGAAAAATTATAACAGAATCTAAACTACAAGCAGGAATACAAACCATTGTAGGGGCTTCCCTGGATTTAGGAAATGGTCTGCATTGTAAATACCGGTACCTGTCTAATTGTGACCAGAGAGGCAGTATCAAACTAACATTTTAGGATCCAGATGTATGGGATAAATGTTGGGTTTCCAATTCTTACATTTGCTGACAGGGAGCTGTTATTCGAATTAAAAGGTTTCTCAAATAACCCCCACCCGCCCAATGGCAATTTAGAAATATCCTTTCCCTGTACCGGCTATTTATTTGTTTATTAGATTTACGTACTTGCCCTTCATCAAAAGATCTCAGTGTGGTTCCCAAGATAAAAATACAAGATGCAAGTAAGTTATTGAAATGAAAACTACCAAACAATAGCCCCCTCTCACAAACACACCGTTGAAGAGGAACATTCCCCCCTGAAGATATATACGTAAGCGAGGGGAGAGCATTCCACAAATGGGGGGCTACTGCAGAAAAGGCCCCGTTCTCGTGTTGCCACCCTCTGGACCTGTCTTGGAGAAGGCACATGAAGGAGGGCCTTAGATGGTGACTGCAGAGTTCGGCTCAGTTTATATGGGGAGAGGTGGTCCTTGAGGTCCTGAGCCTTACTAGAGAAGAGGAACTGCAGTCTGGAAAAGGCAACGGGTGAGAGGAAGGAGCAGGAAGTTCTCGAGCTGTAAGACTCATGCCTTTGTCACAGATCCTAATAATGTCTGGATATGCTCCAACAGATAAGAAGGGAAGATTGGCCTGAATGCAGGTGTTGGAATAAATATGCTCTGGTTAGAGGTCCAAAATTCCTACCCTGCTAGCAATCTATTTTCCAGAAATCAAAGGGATTATCCATTAACAAACGCTCACAATAAACCCAGGCTTGTGGGAGAAATTTCAAATTGCCAACATTGAGTGCAGACTTCTGCTATTGATCCAAGAACTATACAGGGTCAGAATAGGTTTAAAAGGTGCTATGACTGGTGCTTTAAAAACACTGTTTTAAGCCTTTACTGAGCTACATTTCCAAGTGATGCCCAACACAGCCTTGGATGGGCCACTACAACAAGGCCCCGTACGCAGACAGATTTTGTATTTCTGGCCAACCTCAGGTGGGAGACATCACTCATTATCTATTAGCCTGTCCCTCAGATAGAGACCCAAGAGATCCCTTTCTGAAACCTTTGATCACACAAGGAAGCAGGTACACCCTGGCAGAAATGGTCGAGTTTCCTTTGAATGACAGTAGTAGCTTCGTAACACAGGGTCAGGAGCTAGATAAAATCGCTAAAAAATTGTTGTGGTGATTCAGAGGTTTAAATGAAATCAAGGTGAATTTGAGTTTAGTGAATTTGAATTTTAGCATCTAGATCAAGGGAAATAATAGTGCCATTGTATTCTGCTCTGGTCAGACCTCACCTGGAGTACTGTGTCCAGTTCTGGGCACCACAGTTCAAGAAGGACACTGACAAACTGGAACGTGTCCAGAGGAGGGCAACCAAAATGGTCAAAGGCCTGGAAACGATGCCTTATGAGGAACGGCTAAGGGAGCTGGGCATGTTTAGCCTGGAGAAGAGGAGGTGAAGGGGTGATATGATAGCCATGTTCAAATATATATAAAACGATGTCACATAGAGGAGGGAGAAAGGTTGTTTTCTGCTGCTCCAGAGAAGCGGACACGGAGCAATGGATCCAAACTACAAGAAAGAAGATTCCACCTAAACATTAGGAAGAACTTCCTGGCAGTAAGAGCTGTTTGACAGTGGAATTTGCTGCCAAGGAGTGTGGTGGAATCTCCTTCTTTGGAGGTCTTTAAGCAGAGGCTTGACAACCATATGTCAGGAGTGCTCTGATGGTGTTTCCTGCTTGGCAGGGGGTTGGACTTGATGGCCCTTGTGGTCTCTTCCAACTCTATGATTCTATGAGTTTGTCGGTGTCTCTGTAACATCCCTATGACATCAAGGGTGTTGGCTCGTATTATGGATCTCTATTGTTTTATTGGTACTGTTGCTGTGGGCTTGTCATGGCCTTTGGCTGGAATAATAAACTTATATTGCTTGAATGAATGTGTTCTTGATATAGCAATAGGGCTGCCAGGTCAAGAGTGTCCCACACCCTGAGATCTCAGGGTCTAAACCTGAGTCCTAGGGGTGGCCCCTGGTGATGTAACGGGGCAGGCCCTGGTGATTCTTCCTCTGCACTCTGTCCCCCTACTGCAGGGGTAGGCAAACTAAGGCCCGGGGGCCAGATCCGGCCCAATTGCTTTCTAAATCCAGCCCGCAGATGGTCTGGGAATCAGCGTGTTTTTACATGAGTAGAATGTGTCCTTTTATTTAAAATGCATCTCTGGGTTATTTGTGGAGCCTGCCTGGTGTTTTTACATGAGTAGAATGTGTGCTTTGATTTAAAATGCATCTCTGGGTTATTTGTGGGGGCCTGCCTGGTGTTTTTACATGAATAGAATGTGTGCTGCTTTTATTTAAAATGCATCTCTGGGTTATTTGTGGGGCATAGGAATTCATTCACCCCCCAAAAAAAAATATAGTCTGGCCCCCCACAAAGTCTGAGGGACAGTGGACCGGCCCCCTGCTGAAAAAGTTAGCTGACCCCTGTCCTACTGAGTCCTGGAGATGGAGATTAATTGGAACAGGAAAGAGGGAGGGGGGAGGACAACTGCCCCAAAGCCTTTGCAAAGATTTAGAGACGGAGGTTAATTGGGAGGGGGAAGCAGCAATCATTTGCATCTGGCTCTTACCAGGATGAAGCCTGCAAGATGCATGCATAGTCTTCATAATTTAAAAAATTTGAAGGCCCTCTCAGCCACCTGGAGATTCAAACCCTCCCCTTGTCACCTGGAGGGGGCCAGTCAAATCTGGAGATTTCAGGTCAGCTGCAATTCAATCAGATCCCAATGCAGAAAGGGCTGATGGAGGCCACCTCAGGATCCAGAAAGCTCAGAAGCCACTTGTATGACACCTTGTGTTCTGTGATGGGAAGTCGGAATACAAATGTGAGACAACTAAATAATAAATAATAGCCATATTGGGGGAAGGCAATTAACATGCAAACAAGGGTCCTGCCTGCATATTAACTATTTTATTTTGCTTTTTAAATGCAACAGCTGCTTTGTCATGTAAAAAAGCAAGGAGCGTAATAGGAAGAGTCACCGCAAGCCCTATGAAAGAAGAAAAACGGCTAAGGTTCTTTCTGAAAAGCCCAGCAACTACTCAGACCACCAATTATACTGAGAAAAACAGATTTTCTTTCTTGGGGGGAAAAAAAAGAGAGAGAGAGAGCTGTTCTCTTTTCAGACCTGGACAGGACCCAAGAGTGAATTCATGTCAGTGGAATGCCTGTCTCCTGCTGTCTGCTGAGAAAACTCGATCGAGACTCTGGCAGCCTCATTCATGGCCTTTTCCTACATGCCCATAGTGCTGCTTCAGACCTTACTATCACTGGGGATATGAAGACTCCTCATTATCCTTCTGCCATTTTCAATAGGGCCTTGTAGCAAGCCAAGAGGTCTCAGCCCCAATACAGGTTGATTGACAACTCCAGTCCAACAGCGCCATTCAGGTGGCAACCCATGCCTGACAAATAGGATCAGTGCAGTTGAGATGGAGGGGCAGAGTTACTCCCCCCTCACCACACACACACAGATTTGCACCTTGGTCCTACCACCTGAAGGGAAGCCCAGAGAGAATCCAATGCATAACAGCTGTCGTTTGTCCTGAACTCTGTCTGGCGAGGTCAACTGATGCCACGTCCGTAGCAGAAAATATTTCCGATGCCCTGCAAGAACTTGATTTGGAACACAGAAACCATCGTTTGTGCCTTCCAACCCTCTGGTCTGGGATGAGGAAGGTTCCTCTGGAGGGTCACTGCCGGCCAAGAATAATTGATACTGAGCAAAACAGATCAGTGGTACGGACTCAGCAAAATGCAGGTTCGTCTGTAACCACTTTGAGGTGGGCTGTTTGTTTTTACAGTCAAGTTGTAGATTCATTTATGAAACACATGGGGCCCATGCTGGCTCTGCTTACCAACCCGCTAGAGCAGGAATCCCCAAACCCAGCCCTCCAGATGTTTTGGGACTACAACTCCCACCATCCCTAGCTAACAGGACCAGTGGTCAGGGATGGTGGGAATTGTAGTCCCAAAACATCTGGAGGGCCGAGTTTGGGGATGCCTGCACTAAAACTTCCCCTACCTGCCCCATGCAACCACTAAACTCACCTTCCACCTTCCCAACCCCATTTCTTCATAAAAGCCAGGACTGAGATGAAGCGCGGCATATCCTCCAACGGGGGCTATGGAATCACAGCTGTACATTTTTATGTATATGGGAGGAAATAATAAATGCATGTCCACACAACGTTGCCCTCAAGGACTGGGGGTGGAAAGCCAGGTGCATGTTATATATCTGAGTGCAGGTAACTGCTCTGGTGTCCTATAACCTCTGGAACAGAAGTCAAAACTGGACCGGTCAGCTTGGATGCCAGTGTGTTGAAGTGGCTCAACAGAAGCGGGCAGCCTTCAGGCCTGCGGTCACATGAGGCTTAATTTCACATAGCCCTCAATCTTCTTGCAAAAGCCCTATAGAAGCAATGATCTTCCAGAGCCACTAACCGGCAGTCAATCCCATCCTCCTCTCAAGAGTTCTCCAAGGAGGAACCATACACAGAACAGACCTCTTTGAGGTATATACATCTAGGGCAGCCAAGTGAGTCTTCCATGACAGCTGCTTGGCCATTTGAAACCTCTTCTTGCTCCCTCCTTGGTTTCATGAGAGGCACATACGCAAAAGGGCTTTCAGTCTCACTTTCAGCTCTTATCAGGGCAGCAGATAGTGCAGGAACTCAGTTTGGAATTGAAACGGCAGTCCCTGGGTGTTTCATTCAATGTTTTAAACACACCAGTGAGCTTATGGAACTCAAAGCAAGACGTTATTTGGAGTGTGGGGGTCTGTAAAAGGAAGTGCTGTTAGCCACACCAGTTTAGTGGTTAGAGACGAGATGCTTCTGAAGAGCAACTGCTGAGCGGGGACAGCAGAAAGATGCCCCTGGGAAAGGCCTTGCAAACGGAAGGCTGACCAGATGGATGCTTTAATCTAGGCAGAGTTACACAGTGGAACTTGCTCTCCCAAGAGGCAACGATTCCCACCAACCTGTTTGGCTTTTAAGGGTCGACAAAATTCAAGCAAGATAAGGCTATCAATGACTAATTGCCATAATGGTTATGTTCTGCCTCCACAGCTGCTGGAAACCAGCTGCTGGAAACCACAGGAGGGGAGAGTTAAAGGTAAAGGTAAAGGTACCCCTGCCCATACGGGCCAGTCGTGTCCGACTCTGGGGTTGCGTGCTCATCTCGCTCTAGAGGCCGTTAGCTGGCGCCGTCCGAAGACACTTCCAGGTCATGTGGCCAGTGTGATTAAGCGGCATCTGGCGAGCCAGCACCAGCGCCGCACACGGAAACGCCGTTTACCTTCCCGCTATAAAGCGGTACCTATTTATCTACTTGCACTTAAGGGTGCTTTCGAACTGCTAGGTGGGCAGGAGCTGGGACCGAACGACAGGAGCTCACCCCACCACGGGGATTCGAACCGCCGACCATACGATCGGCAAGTCCTAGGCACTGAACTTTTACCCACAGTGCCACCCGCGTCCCTTGAGGGGAGAGTTGCTCAAGGTCAAATCCTGCTTGCAGGTTTTCCCCAGGCATCCGGTTGGCTCCTGTGGGAACAGGATGCTGGACTCGATGGACCACTGCCCTGACCCGGCAGGCTCTTCGTATCTCATCCAGCAGGACTATTGCTCCATTTTTACAATAGCTGGAAACAGAACTTCCATGTTTAGTGGTAGTATATCTTTAGTATTGGGTGGCACTGTGGGTTAAACCACAGAGCCTAGGACTTAATCAGAAGGTTGGCGGTTCGAATCCTTGCAACAGAATGAGCTCCCGTTGTTCGGTCCCTGCTCTTGCCAACTTAGCAGTTCGAAAGCACGTCAAAGTGCAAGTAGATAAATAGGTACCACTCCGGCGGGAAGGTAAACGGCGTTTCTGTGCACTGCTCTGGTTCGCCAGAAGCGGCTTAGCCATGTTGGGCACATGACCCAGAAGCTGTACGCCAGCTCCCTCGGCCAATAAAGCGAGATGAGTGCCGCAACCATAGAGTCGGCCACGACTGGACCTAATGGTCAGGGGTCCCTTTACCTTTTTACCTTTAATATCAAGATGAGGGAAGGAATTACAGAGGAAAGCTATTGCTTTTGTTTCATTATACTGGGCTTCTCAGATGTACGTATCTGGTTTGCAGGAGATTAGGAGTGGCTAACTGGTGGCTCTCTAGATACTGTTGAGCTTGCAACTCCTATCTGCCGCCAGCCAGTGCGTGGCCAGCAGTCAGGGATTACAACATCTGGAGGGTAGGGAGCCCCAGACCAGAGGAACATTTAGTTGGCATACACCAAGCAAGCCCTTTCAGGTGCAAAAGCAACAGAGTCCTCTGGTAGAAAATCTGTTCACCAATGGTGCCTCAGCTACCCAAAGTTTGGGGGAAACTGCCTGCGTATCTGACAAACACACTTCCCCAAATGCTGCAATTAAAAAGAAAATGAAAGTGTTGTGTGCAAACATTGACAAGTACAAATAACTGAGAGGAAGGCACACTAGCAAAGAGTGCTTTTCACCTCCTCAGGCCTGTGAAGGAAACGCTGCCCGTCTGCTTGCCTACATAAAAGCTTCCCTTTCATTTATTTATTTGCAAGGCCTCTTATTACAGGAAAAGCCACAGCAATGACTTCACCGGGGAGGAATGGCGTTAACATTTGGATGGCTTTATTTTTTGCTTTCGCAACCGAGAGCTAAAAGCAGCTGCATTAAGTTAGGCTCCATGAAAAGGGCTGGATGGCTTTATGAATCAGCTAGATCCCAGACAAGGTGGGCAAGAGAGAAGGAACAGCCCAAGGCAGGGATCCTCAACAGACTCTGCAGAAATCCCTGATCAAGCAAACTGAAGGCCTGCTCCCTTTTGGAGTCTTTCCTTGAGACTTCGGTCAGTTGTTTTGAAGGAGTCCAGCATCCTTTGAAACAGATGATGCCCTTGACAGCCATCAACTCATGTTGTTTGCAAATGAATCACAAAAAAACCTAAGAAATCCATTTGCAAAAGGCAGCTGCAGTTGGGTCACCATGGACCTCTGAGGACCCGACCTTCGGAGTAAACATCTAGTCCCCATGGTTACAGGAGGGCACTTTGAAACATGATAGCTATGGTGGTAAACTCTGGAAGTAAGAATAACTGGAACTACAAGAGAAGACTGTATTCCTAATCCAGATTCTCCCCTGACCCCCATTCATATCAACACAGACCCTGGGCTGGATCAATGCCACACAGTGAAGTTGATATGTAAACAGAGAAGGCTGATACTCAATGCTGCTTGCCATTATTTGCCTAAACAATTCAGCCAATGTTGAAGTGAGTTCTAACAGGCAAAACTGATTTTCGTTTTTGGCAAGAAAGACATACAGTTTAGCTGAGACCCAGTTTTGTTTCCCTCCACAGGAATATCATTGTGTGTGTGTGTGCCCTTCCCTTGGGTTTTTGTTTTTTTTTAAAAGCATGACCTCCTCCTTTGCTTTGAAGAACAGCCATTGAATTAAGCACCACACCCAACCTGATTTCCAAAACAGCCACCTGTGTGTATTGCAAAACTGGAAAAAAACCCATTTGCTCAAACTTACAAAGGCCTGCTTTTGGGGAAAGGTGCAAAAAGAACTCCCCTGTTAACTAGTCTGGATCAATCAAGGCTGGGAAATTATGACTATGTGCTTAAGGGCAGAACATATTGGGCTTTGTTTATTTTTTGATAACTGGGAATTCCCTGGCAAAATACCCACAGCTACTTTTTTAGTCTTTATTATATGTTACAAAGAATAAACCCTCCCCAGGGCCTTCTCGGTAGTGGTGTCTGCCCTGTGGAACACCCTCCCACTAGACGTCAAGGCAATAAACAACTATTTTATTTTTAAAAGACAACTGAAGGCAGCCCTGTTTAGAAGTTTTTAATGTCTGATGCTGTATTATTTTAATATTCGGTTGGAAGCGGCCCAGAGTGGCTGGGGAAACCCAGCCAGATGGGCGGGGTATAAATAAATTATTATATTATTATTATTAGCTGTTATAGTTTAAGAGAAAAATGAACTCCATTAGGCCCAATTGTTATGTAGTTTCACTGCATTTTTTCCACAGGAGATTCATCGATCCCTTCTCACTTTAGCACCTTCACAGCAGGGCAGAATGTTTCTGAACTCCAGCAACTATTCCTGTGTGTGGGCATAGGCCAGCGGGCTGCATTAGGTAACCATTTCAGTGGTGTATTTATGCTTCAAGTCTAGTACCATGGAAACAATGCATTCACCCACCTATTAAAAGCGAATGATCTTGACATTATTAACCTTCCAAACGGCAGAGAACTGGTCTTCTGGGGGGTGGGGCAGGGCGGGATCTTCTGGCAGACACAGCAATTGTGAATCACTCTTTCTAGAGGGAAATTATTTCCAGGCTGAACATACCAAGCTAGCAGAAACCCCAAAGGTAAACCCTGTTAGGTAACAGGACTACCCAGCAGCAATAGTAAGCTTATGAGCAAGAATTCACTGCTGGTTGGTTGGAGATGCTTGAAACATAGGAAGAAAATGTGGGCGGTTCCGGAGCAAATATGTTTGTGATGCTAAAGGGTGCATAGCAAGGTTAGCTGAACTACAAAGCTTCATTCCAAAGAGGAATTCTGCTGAGAATAGGGGCATTTTAGATCCTGTCCCATTCTTACAATCAGGTTAGGAGTATGCCTGGATTAGAGAAGAATACTGTGGCCCTACAGGAGCTGCTGGACTCCCCAACTTCTGTCACCCCATATCAGCGTAGTCAATGGTTAGGAATGATGAGAGAGCTGGGAGTTCCATCATTTGGAGGGCTAGATTCCCCATTACTGACCTAGACCACAAGTAGAGGGGTCTGTGCTGAGGGATGGTGAAACTTTGGCCCTCTGACTGTTCTTTATTTTCTAGATCCATTTCAATCAGGGCTTCAGCCTGGAAACAGCCGCGGGTGCCCTATATATAACCTGTCGGGAGAGAGACGGGGCAATGTATCCGTTAATCCTTCTTGACCTCTTGGTGACTTTCAATACCATTAACCATTGTATCCTCCTGGAAAGGCTTTCTGAGTTGTGGGTGGGCAACACTGATTTACAGTGGTCCCAGTCCTACTTGGATGGTTGTCTTCATCAGCTGATGCTTGGGGAGTGTTTTTCGGCACCATGGGGTCTTCAATGTGGGGTCCCTCAGGGCAGTTCTATCCCCCATGTTGTTTAATATCTATATGAAGCCGCTGAGTGGAGTCTTCCAGTTTTGGAATGTGCTGCCAGCAGTATGATGATGACCCACAGCTCTATTTCACCTTTATACCTGCAGGGGAGGCAGTGGGTGTACTAGACTGGTGCCTTGCCTAGGTAATGGACTGGTTGGGAGCCAACAAACTGAAGCTCAATCCAGATAAGATGGAGGCACTGTTGATGGGTGGTCCCCGAGACCAAATGGATGGGAGACTGCCTGCTCTTGAGGGGGTTACACACCCTCTTAAGGAGAAGGGATGTATCTTGGGGGTGCTCCTGGATATATTGGTGTTGCTTGAAATCCAGGTGGTCCTTTATCAGCTTTGGCTGGTGGCCCAGCTATGCTCGTATCTGGACAGGGATGAACTAGGTTGAATTACTCAGAAACCTCAGCTAGTACAAAATTCAATGGCCAGATTGCTCACCAGAACAAAACTGTTTCAGCATATAACGCCAATCCTGGCCCAACTGCACTAGCTGCCCATTAGTTTACCAGCCCACTTCAAAGTGCTGGTGTTGAACTATAAAGCCGTACATGGTTCAGGACCTCAATACCTTGGGACTGCCTCTCCCTATATGAACAGACCGCATCCATGACCCTCTTCTATGCACCTGCTTCCTTAAAGGTTCAGAGGGTGGCAACACAAGAGCAGGCCTTTTCTGTAGCGGCTCCCCATGTGTGAAATGCTCTCGCCAGAGAGGCTCACCCAGAACCATCATTACATGTCTTTAGGCACCAGGCAAAATCATTCCTCTTTATCCAGGTCTTCAGCCATTAAGTAATCGAGGGCCTGTTAAAGGGATCTGTTATTAAGATTATTTTATTGTGGCACTATGATGCTTTGTATTGTTGTTGTTATTATGCTCTGTAAAATGTTGTCCATGGCCATGGGATCTTTTGATATAAACTGGTATATAAACTGAAATAATAATAATAATGGTAATGATAACAACTCCCATCAGCCCCAGCTAGCACAGCCAATGGCCAGGCATATGATGAGTTGTATTCCAGCACAGGTTTCCCTCCCTGGCATTAGAAGCATGAAATGCTTGATTTTCCGCAGGATTCCCTTGAAACGGAGCACAGGCAATTGGCTTTTTTGCCAAGTGCAAATTAGCAGAACAGTGTTCAATGAAACATCTAGAACTGTGTTTAAATAGTTAAGTGAAGGGTCTGGTTATAAAAACACCTCCCTCTACTTTTGACAGAGAGATTTCCTGTTATGTGAAGTAAGTTGCTTCAGAAATTGCCTGATCTACCCTAACCAGGAAGCATCCACCTTTGACACAAACACTGCACCACTAACTAGAAACAGAACTTTGCAGAAGGTGCAGATTTGCATATTTCCAGGGCAAAGCTTTGCATAGGGCCTGAGTGCACCACCAGCACATTCAAAGGCATTGCAAAGTTGGTGTGGAGGATTGTGAAAATGGTTTCATATCTCTTGTCTTAAGAGTCACAGCACTTGGAAGACTGCTTCTTATATAAATTCAGGACCCACCCTATTCCTATGACTGTAATCTGTTTTCAATTCTGAATTTTAAATTGTTGCAATCTGCCTTGAAATCTGCTAGTTAAGGGTGGGTGGTGGTGGTAGTAGTAATAAAAATAATAATGTAAAATACGGCACTTAATTTCAAAGAGACTACTGCACTAATATAACTCTCACCTTTTTTTAACTACTGTTGAAAAATGCAGTATAGGCATAGATATGCTAAGAGAGCTATGGATAAAGGCAGGGCAGTAGGGAAACTGAAGCACTCCTGATGCTGTTTGACTGCAACTCTCACCAGCACCTAAGGTCATAAACTTCACCACCGATACAGAGATACCAGTCATGGCAACCCCAGGGGCCTAATCCAGGATCCAGCAGTAACTGGCTACTTTTTCACAAGCCAGCCAGGGGCGCTCCCCTCCAGGGCAGGCTGCAAGACTGAGTGACAAAAAGGAAAGAAGAGAGGCAGCAAATGGCCAGGCCTTCCAGTAGAGTTTGGCCACAGAGAAGACAGGATACATACAAATATAGCTTCAATTGTTTTATGTTTCTGCCTTAACAGAAGGCACACACTGCAACCACCTGTGAATTGTTTTATTGGACAGTTGATGTAAACAAGAAAGTCTGACCATAGCACCATGTTGAGTCTATGCTTTGTTTTAGGTTTTCACATCTGCCACAATCTGGTCTAAACAAAGCTAACAGTACAGCGAAGACTAAACGCAATCGAGTCAAACTGCAAAAACAACTTAACCTCTTGCTCCTATACTGAACCCTTCTGCCTAATAAAGGGTTCAAGAAACCCAAGTCTACAAGCCTCTCTCATATTCTCCCTCAAAGATTCAGATTTATCCCGTGCATAGGCCATAATGTCTTACGTTGCTAACTCATGTGAGAAATTTTATTCTTGGAGACAAGTATGACATTCTTTTGTAAGTTTAGCTTAAAATAATTGGCTTTAAAGAAAGCAAGAATCAAAATAAAGAAGGTAAAAAAAAATTAAGATTTGTTGAAAATGCCTCCCCTGGCAACCATGAAGAAAGTAAAACATTTTAAAGAACAAAAAGAAAGGCGCTCAGCTGTACTTAGATGGCTGTTCAGTAAAGTCACCTGGCAGAACCAGGTTGTTATTGAAGTACATAGAAAGGTAGGCCCAGATTATGTGACATTTAGAGGGCTAAAGAATAAAGAGCTGCAAAACCTGAATCTAATTACATTAAAAAAAACACTCTTTTACAACCTTTCCCAAAGATAAATCTCTTTTAAGAGTATACACTTTGTACAGTTTCAGCTACAAATGTACATACATTTCTGCTGACTTCCCTGTGAAGGTTTATACATATTTACACTATTGCGCTCCATGTCTTGTGGTAACTTGGGAGCTATGGCAGTGTACGCTTCCAAGGGGAGGGCAGAGGAGAACAGGAAACAAAAACTGAAGGGAGTACATAGAACAGGATCAGCCCTTGATGCAATGAGATGGGTTCAGATTTTGGAGTTTTCTCTCTCCACAGCAGACACAACACACACCTGTGCCAGCGAACAGATAAGGCATTTGCAGTGTTCACCTGAAGGTCCTTCATTTTGCTCACCGCACAAAGCATCTTGCACGTCACCCCTAACACGCCACTCTCTTCTCTGAAGGTGATAATTTAGATACCCCGTTTGGGTGTATGGTCACAGTTCTGTGCAAATAGAACACTACCTAGCACATCCAACAGTTCTTATAAGCCCAATGTGGCTGCGGGTTCATAGTCCAAGCCCAAGACTGTGCTCAGGTGGGCTTCAGTCCTCTTAGCTCCACCACTGGAGGAAGCGGAGTGCATGTTCCTTGGCTTGAAGGATCTACTCCCAATTTGTAAAGACATCCTTGTTGCTGACATTCTAAAACTGACAGTTCAGACCAAACTTTCCATGGGATTTCGAGGTGTTTTAATTCTCCCATCAACTTTCAAAGAACGGCTCAGTTTTCTAGTCACAGTAGAACAGGATAGTCCAAGCTAGCTCCTCACTGGGAGCACTCCTTGACTCACCGGACCATGTAAGCCAAGCCCGCTCCTATTCCGGCCACGCCTGCAAAAGCCATCAGAACGCTTCTGATGCTGCCTTCTACGTCCTCTACATGGAAGAAATTAACAAATCCCTCCTAGAAAAAAGAATTGCATTGTTAATTGCTGTTAAGCACTGGCAGCCATGTGTGTCTGACTGCTTCAAAGAGAATTCGCAGCAAGAATGGAAGGTAAAACCATGTACTGAGCAAAGTCCAACATCCAGCAATTCTGAGTCCAATCCACTCCCCATTTTCAACAACCGCAACCACGCACACACAAACAATGTTCCCTTTGTGGGAAACCAATTTTACCATAGCTCTTTTAAACATCTCATGACAGATATTCACTCTATTTATGGAGAGTTAACACAGCCCTAAAATCTGATGAAGCATGCATTCACTTCCAGAAAGATCAGCTACAGGAAGGTATTGGGGTCTCCAGGTTTGGATTTTGACTGGGAAGAGTTACAAGGGAAACAGCACAACAACATCTACCATTCAGCCCCCACCATGACTCACTTACCCAGGCATTATTGTTGAGGATCCATTCCCGCTTGTCTGTAACCAGAACCTCGGTGATGAGCTCTGCCAAACGACCGATGGCACTCTCCTGATTGATGCGCTTCAGGTGTTTGGCAACAAAGGCACCAAAAGAGATGAGAGTCACAATTCGACCCCAGTTTGTTATGCCGTCACTGAAAAGGTGCTTTGCAACTTCTGACACAGTCTTCAGGTCCTCCTCTTTCTTTATTTCAATCTTCCTAAGCATTCCTGAAGAGGGGGTGAGCAATAAGCAAGGAACACAGGTGAAAATACTGAAAATTCCACATTGAAGTGTGCAAGGAGTTTTAACAATCAAAATCATTAACAAAGCAGTTTAGTTTTCTCCCCCTCCCCCACTCTTTGCTCTTTGTTTTTGGAAGGGTTGAGGTTGTAGTACTTGGTTGAATGAGCAATGGATGGTGGGTGGGCACTGATGTTTAAAACTCAGGGTCAGAGCCTGAACAGATGGAATGTTGATGGGATAAGCTTGCTCAGAAGTCTTATTGGCAAGAGCTTCCCCCTCCCCAATGAGACAGGCAGTGAATGTGCTGTCCTAGGTGGGAGGCAATTATTACTTACTTTAATTCTGGGGCTATATGAGTTTTTATTTGGTCAGCTGTCTTTGTTGTACAAATTGATTGGTTGGGATTTTGTAACTGTAGGCTCTTATTGGATTATTAATATACTGTATTTCATTTGATTTCTATTTTGTGCTGTTTTAAAATTCTTTTGCATTGTATTTGCTTCCCATGTTGTACATTGCTTTGAGATTCGTTTAAATGGTTTTCACTTCCCATTTTGATGTTCTACTTTTTTTTTATTTTGACTATCACTTTATGAATTCATTTGAATACAAAGTGATTGTCTGAATAAAAATAAGTTCTAGCACTTCCTGAGAAGAACATTAAAATGTTCTAGAGCTGCTTCAGACTTGCAGATCAGCAGCTGCCTGTTTCAGAGTCCAATACTCAGACAAACTTAACACAACTCCTACTTACAGCCACTGATATCTGCAGCCCTAGACCAAAGCCCAGCTCTAGCGTCTAAGTAAGTGCTGCTTCAACTATTTTTAATACAAAACAAAGTATCCAACAGTCGTCATGCTTTGAGCTAGTGGTTCAAGACTTGAATCCTGGCAGTACAATTCTGTCCTTAAGGGTTAAGCAGCCTTCAACTATTAGCCACTGACACTTAAAAGAAACTTGAGGAAGCTGAAATCCAGAAGTCAACAAGGAAGTGACTATAGCTAGTTCATTTTCATGATTCAGGAACAGGGATGCTTGCATCCGCATTTAGGAGCTGCCCCAAAGCAGAGTCTTTATTGTACTGTGGAGAGGCGATGATTCAGAAGGCTTCAAGCAAACCATTAAACATAAGTCTAATGAAATTTGTTCTTATACACTAGATGAGTGAGCCAAGTCCTAACCCTTCCTAACCCAGAAAACAAACAATACCTCTGTGGGAAGTCTGTGCCATTGTGACTTCTGTATATGCAGGATGTAAGGAATGTTCTACAGGACATCTCACAAATAGCTACTGTCAAAAGTTTTTCTTGCCCATCCACATTACAAAAACCTGAGCAGCTCAGCCACAAGGGGAGCTGGGAGGGGATAGACAACTGGAGGACACTGACTTAGAGGTGGCAAACCATAGAGGCTCTCTAGGAGCGTTCAAATTACTGGAGGTTACTTTAAGGCTACTTCCCAACTCTACATAGTCAGTGCCCTAGCTAATGTAATATACTAAAATAAAGTCAAATAAGAATGGCAAAGTGCTGGTAAATAGCAAACCTGCTCCAAAGCAACTCTGAAGGAAGTTAGTTGCTCACAGCCGGAGCCAGCTAATCTTTTATCATCATGTTTACAATGAATTATATTTCACTTGCTAGGCAGGAGCAGGATGTCAGCAAGAGCTAATCTGTACCCAGATTATCTTCTGCCTGCAAGAGTTTCTCCCCACCCCCACTGTCAAGTGAACTAAATTCAGTTTCGTTTCTGCTGGGCTTGGTGCTTTCACAATGACTCCTTGCAGAAAAACGGGGGAGGGGGGAGGCAGGCTGGGCCACCCACAAACCTCTGGCTGCCAGGGTGGCCTCTCAAGAAGCCTGAACTCTACTGGAGATCAGGTATCTGGCCCAAACTGCACAGAACTGAAGTCAACCAACCAGACTCAAATGTGCAACCTTTCAGTCCACGGACACATCAGGAACTTTCCCTTCAACATCCCTGTTTACTCTTTTTAAACTTTGGACACTCTTCCAATTCTTTTTCATAGGAGCCCCTCCATTTCTCCCCTTTACCTGCCCCTCCAACACATTCCCCCTTCCACCCATCGATTTCCTTTGCTACATTCCCATCCCAAGGACACCCTGATCCACTATGTTTAGCTCCTCACCTTCACTCTCCCCCCCCCCTCAGGCCACCTGCTTTGCTCCCTCCCCCTCCCAACCCCTACTCTAGAACTTCACCAGCCCTACAGGTGCTCACCTCCACTTCCGTTCACCCCTTACAGCTGACACCCCCAACTTTTCTTTGCCCCACACAAGCTCCTTTCATGCTCTTCCCTAAACACACCTTAGTGAGTGCTTCCCGTCCTCCTCCTTCCCCAGTCCCTTTCCACTTCAGTACCCTGCTGCACTTCCTACTTCCTGTTTTTGCTTTTTTATAACAATAAATCTTGTATTAGTTTTTTGTGAACCACCTTGGCTGCTTTAAGAGAAAGGCAAGATACTAGAATGTCAGTAAATGTGAGATGCTGATACAGTTTCCTCCTCTCCACACCCCATGACTTAAGCCCCCCATCAGTTATTACTCCTCACTGTTTCCTCCCAAGCAAGCAAACACCCCCATTTCCGTCCCACACTCATTCTAAGAAAGCCACACCTCAACTTCAGTGCATGTAATTAGAATAATTTTATTTTAAATGTTGCTTTTGTCTTTCAGCCACCCAGGAAATATTGCTGGGGAGTGTTTCAGTCTGTCAGCTTGCCTGACTGGCTTCAACTAGCAATCAGGCACTTGGTGTCATAGGTCCCAGGCAGTGGGGTACACTTCCAGAAGATTAGGCAGGCATCCTCTTGAAAAACTGTTTTATGCCAACAGGCCTCTGCAGAGGCTTTTATATTCTTAAAATGAAGCAGCCATTGTTGTGGCTATTCTGTATTTTTTTTTATCTCTTCCATAAATGTTGTTGCATCTGTCTCTGGTATTTTGTATCTGTAAATAGTTCCCACAAAAAGGCTGCCCAAATGTGGCCCATGGCCTTCTGCTTCAGGCTTTCCTCACAGGATAAATGAGTCTTTACCAGTCTGTTAGGCCTATGGTCCTTTCTTGCATGTCCTTCCTGTTTTTTT
The DNA here is from genome assembly GCF_964106915.1 of Podarcis gaigeae. Taxonomy (NCBI): domain Eukaryota; kingdom Metazoa; phylum Chordata; class Lepidosauria; order Squamata; family Lacertidae; genus Podarcis; species Podarcis gaigeae. The sequence continues at coordinate 3,365,486 of NC_139693.1, forward strand.
TGTATATGTTTATCATCTTCATTGAAAACAGCTTCTGTTTCATTTATTTAATGAGGCATCATCCTAGCTCAAGGACACATTCCAGCCAGGCAAAGAACACTTAAGCATGCAAAAGTCAGAGCCTGGGAAAAGGGGGTGTGATCTCAAGAAAAAGCACAATCCCCCCCACCCCGCATCATCATTATGGACAGAAGCTAGCTTGGGCTGCTTTGGGGGCAAGTTATTAACCCCCCCCCCAGCCCTTATTTCTTCTTCCCTTGCCCTTTTCCCATCCCCAATGTAGGGTGCCAATCTGGGGTTGAGAAGAGGGGGCGTGGCCCCAGAACAGACTCCTCCCCCACCATTCATTATTATTATGGCTGTCTAGAACAAGAAATGATTCATCATTTCTTCCCCAGCCCTCTTTTAGGGACCCTTCCATTTCCTCTCTCTCTCCCCCTGCCCCAATTATGACCCCCGCAAAAGAGGGTGCCAACCTGGTCCCGTCGAGGGCAGTGCGCGGCCTAAAGAACTGGCACCACGCCCACCTCCTGCTGCTCTTGTAAGCCGCCCTGGCCCCTTTTCGGGGCGGCTTGCAATAACCTCGACGCAAGGATTAAACGACGAAGAGGCGACCCTCCTACCCCTCATCTCCCCGCTTCCTCCAACCTTCTCCCAACTGCGATTCCAGCACCGAAGGGGGCTGGGCTGGATGACCTCGGGGTTCCCCTTCCCTCTCTGCCCCCCGTCACCCACCTTGGAAAGCCAGCTGGTGCTTCTCGAGGATGTTGTCCCCGACCCGCCGGAGGGTCTCCAGCGCCTGCGCGGCGCCCGGCGAGGTGGCGGCGGCGGCGGCCTCCTCCTCGTGGGTGTTCCCCAAGCGGCCCAGGAGGCCCTTCAGCATCTTCTTCCCGCCGCCGCCTCCCGACGGCCCTTTGGCGTCGCCGTCGCCCGAGGCGGCCTCGCGCAGGTACCGGCTCACCAACTCCAGCGTCACTTTGCGCAGGTCGTCCGGGGCGGACGCCACTGCCGTCACCGTCACCGCCGCCGCGTCGTCCCCCTGCGAGGACGGGATGGACTCCAGCGAAGGGGTGGGCGAAGGCAGGTCTCCGGCCTCCGCGGCCTCGTCGTCGTCGCAGCCGTCCAGCTCTCCCTCAGGGAGCGCCAGCGCCAACGGCCGCGCGGCACCGCCGCCAACGGCCGCCGCGGCGGGGGAGCCAATCAGCGCGCGGGGCGCTACTTCGAAGGGCCCAATCCGCGCCAGGGGCCCCGCTGAGCCAATCCGCGCCAAGGGCCCCTCAGGGAAGACGCTGGCCCCCCAGCCGCGCCCAATCCGAGGCGAGAACGGGCCGGCGCCCTCAGAGCGGCCGTTGGCGGTGAAGACGGCGGCTGAGGCGGTTGGGGCTCCGCTGCTACTGCTGCCGCCTCCGCCGGCCCCCGGGGAGACCGGCGTGGCGGGCGCCATGCTCGGTGCGCCCCCACAATACAAAACCACCGACTTCTTGTTAAACATGGCGGCCTCCTCGCAGCTTTCCGCGAACTCCGAAGCTCGTCGCGCAGAGCTGTGAGAGGGGAGCGGCGGCGGCGGGGAGGGTCTTATAAAGGCTCTGACGCGCTGGCGTCAGAAGGGACGTGGCATACGACGTGGGCTTGAGGCAGTGACGCGGAGGGGAGGGGAGGTGGGCGTGGCTAAAACAGGCCACCATAGACGTTTAAAGGGTAGAAGAAGCAGCCCGCTTTTGTATAGGGCGCTTCTTGGTTGCTCCATTGTTCTGGAGCGGGCAGGTGGGGGCCGGGTAGTAGTAGTAGTAGTAGTGATAATAATAATAATAATAATAATAAATAATACTAAATTTCATTTATACCCAGGGCTCAGGGCGGCTAACACCAGTAAAATTACAGTAAAAACATAATAGGGGAAAAAACCCAATTTAAAATGCAATTTAAAATGCAGCTTCATTTTAAAAGTAGCCCATAGTAGTAGTAGTAGTGGTGGTGATGATGATGATGATGATAATAATTTTATTTATTCCCTGGCCAGAGCCAGGCACAGGGTGGCTAACACCAGTAAAATTACAGTAAAAACATAATGGGGGGGGGGGACCCAATTTAAAATGCAGCCTCATTTTAAAAGTAGTCCATAGATCAAAACCACAAAGGGAAGGAAACATAAGGGTCAGACTGAGTCCAAACCAAAGGCAAAGCAGGCGTCAGGGTGGTTTCCCAGGAGATTTGCCACTTTCCTTCTGATGGTTTGTTCTTCTGTCCCCTTGCCAATCTAGTCCAGCATCCTGTTCTCACAGTAGACAGGTCCCCTAAGAGCAGGGAGTGCATATGAGACCTGTGGCCAAAGTTTTGCAGTTCTAGATTAGGGTTTTGCCATACTAGATCACACGGTTTTGGGGCGGGGTTTTTTGGCGTTTCTAGATTAGAGGTTTGCCATTTTAGATTAGGCTATTGCAATTCTGAATCAGAGTTTCGTAGCCCTAGTTTATGGGTTTGCAGTTCTAGATTAGCATTTTCCATTCTAGTTTGGAAGTTTGCCATTCCAGATTAGTGGATTAGGGCAGAAACCAGGAGCGGATGTCTGAGCAAAAAAAGCCGAGGCTGAAAGTTGAGTTCTGAAACTGAAAATTGGAACTGTAAACAAGATTCCTGGGCTGAGCCGTGTTTGCTCTCCCATATGTACTCTTTACCCTCCTTCGATTTCAAGGGTGCGTCTGACCTGTTCAGCCACTGTGCAAACACTTGGCTCCGGCTTCTGGATTCTGGGAATCTGGTAAAAACAAATCTCCAAAGCATGAAATCTGCCCAGCCATGCTGTGGGCACCAAGAGAGAAAAAAGCCAGATTTCAGAGCAGCTGTGATTTGGGATACCAGGGGGCCTACCCACAAACCATTAGCAAAGAGAAAACAAATGGAAATAGCCAAGCAATTACCCTTTAAATACCTCTGTCTTATTTTGTGCGGCATGTGTATTTTTTAAATGTGCAGCCCGTTGCCCATATATTTCAGGTGGGCTTACAACGCCCCTGCTGTGTAGTCCAGCATTGCAAGAACTTGGAAAGAGAGAAAAGCTTACAACAGTCCTGCAATGTTGTCCATTGCTGTGACTCCCATATTGCAGATTGGGGTCTTTCTGTGCTGCTACGACTGAAAGAGAGATCAGTTTACAACAGCCCTGCAATACAGTCCACTGCTTAAAAATCGCAAGACTCATCTGGGACTGGATATGGAGTTATGGGACAAGACCACCCACGTAAAGCACCCCCTCAGCTTGCAGCAAAATCTTTCTCTGTTCAAACTACCCCGGGGTGTCTTCCTCCCTGGGCCAAGTCCAGTGCTCGGTTTCATGCAGAAACGTCACCCTTAGTTGACTCACCTTGAAATTGACATGTTGCAATGACCTGCTGATATGAACAGGTTTTCAACATTGAGGCTGTAACCCTTATACAGATTTGTGTGGGAGTGAGTTTTATTGAGGTGAGTAGTGTTCACCTCTGAGTAAGAACAGGAAAAAGGCTTACAGCATCTTAATGGACTTAACCAATTTTTATTATGGCACCAGCTTCCGTGGACCAGACCCCCTTCCTTAGAGTGCTGTTGTGCTCAGGTCATGCTTGAGGGTTTTGCATAATAGGCATCTGATTGGCCACTGTGAGGACGCTGGACTATGACGGGCCCCCTTTGGCCTGATCCAGTAACCAGGCTCTTCTGACTTTCTTATGGAACCCTAGGTCCAGAGGCAGTCTATCTAGATTCCTAGGTTCTCTGCGGCATTTGGCCACTGCGAGGACAGGATGATAGACTTGAAAGGCCCTTTTGTCTGATTCTGTTGCGGGGCTCTCCAATCCACAAAAGCTGATGCTGTCATAAAATGTATTAGCCTTTAAGGTTCCACAAGATCCTGTTGTTTTTGCTGCATCACCATTGTCCAGAAATTGTTTATTTTGAGGAGATGGGTATAGGATGGAGCGATAAATGCCACACTAAAGATCTGGGTTAGGAAGAGGAAGAGCTCTTTCTAACATGGGGTAAAGGTAAAGGCACCCCTGACCATTAGGTCCAGTTGTGGCCGACCCTGGGGTTGCGATGCTCATCTTGCTTTACTGGCCGAGGGAGCCAGCGTACAGCTTCCAGGTCATGTGGCCAGCAGGACTAAGCCGCTTCTGGCGAACCAGAGCAGCACATGGAAACGCCGTTTACCTTCCCACCAGAGTGGTACCTATTTATCCGCTTGCACTTTGAGGTGTTTTCGAACTGCTAGGTGGGCAGGAGCAGGGACCGAGCAACAGGAGCTCACACCGTCACGGGGATTCGAACCACCGACCTTCTGATCGGCAAGTCCTAGGCTCTGTGGTTTAACCCACAGCGCCACCCAGGCCCTCTCCTATAAATCCATGGACTCAAAAGTTACTCGTGGCCACCAGTGATTTCAGTGGGTTTACTCTGAGGAGGACTTGGGTCTTCTTTTTAACAAAGTCCTCCCAATGCTAAGCAAAATTGGCCTACCAGAGCAATTATAGCCCATTACCCAGTGTGGTGTAGTTGTTAAGTGCATCAAACTAGGACCTGGGAAACCTGGGTTCAAATCCTCACTTGCCCATGGAGCTCCCTGTGGGTGACCTTATGGCAGCCACCACCTCTCAGCTTGACCTACCTCATAGGATTGTTGTGAGGGTAAAATGGAGAGAGTGGGAGAACCGTCACTGTTCAAAGAATTTTAAGGTTTTATATATCTATAATAAATGTTCATAAACGTACCAAGCAAACTCATATATAAATATACAAACCACATAGGAAAAGTCCTAAAGCCATTTTGACCCTTTCAGTCACCTCAAATATTTCTCTGCAAGGTCAAAGGAAATGCAGAAACCTCCCCATTGTCTCTGTCCTCACAAATCCTGCCTTAAGGACACATTTAAGGTGAGCCTGTGACCTGGCTCAGGAATTAAGTACAGTGGTACCTCGGGTTACTGACGCTTCAGGTTACAGACTCCGCTAAACCAGAAATAGTACCTCAGATTAAGAACTTTGCTTCAGGATGAGAACAGAAATCGTGCCCTGGCAGCGCGGCAGCAGCGGGAGGCCCCATTAGCTAAAGTGGTGCTTCAGGTTAAGAACAGTTTCAGGTTAAGAACGGACCTCTGGAACAAATTAAGTTCTTAACCTGAGGTACCACTGCATTATCATTACAAAAAAAATGGCCAGGCTCCCCAGGGAAACCAGTCAAGCGACCATTAACAGATAACCTGAAGAAGTGTGCATGCACACGAAAGCTCATACCAATAACAAACCTAGTTGGTCTCTAAGGTGCTGCTGGAAGGAATTTTCAAAATTTATTTTGTAGGTAACCTGGCAGACAGGGTAAAAACAACGCATTCAGATTTCTGTTGTAGACCGCCTTTTCTGTGATGTAGGTATGATGTATCTGGGGGGTGGTCTTGGGCTACACCCCTTCTGTGATGTAGGTATGATGTTTCTGGGGTGGTCTTGGGCTCCAGGGCTGGCAATTTAAAATGTCTATATAAGGGTGGGCACACCTTTGTTCTGGGTACTCCTCTCTCCTGTGTGTGGGGAGTGAGGACCCTGTTGCAACAGTTAATAAAGATCAGGCTTACTAGCCGCTTTGCTTCTCAATATTCTCTGGTTGGCCTCTGTTATTTTCTTCTACTGATAGAGAACCTACAAAAGGACTCTATATGGGCTCTTGGGTACCCCATAAGGGAAAAGGAGCAGGTTTTTTTTTACTTATATCAATCACCTTGGGGTCTTTGGAGGAAAGGTAGGTTAGAAATGTAACAATAAATAAAATTAAGGAAACGAAATAAAATGTTGGAGTTCCTCCCCCACCGGTTGAGTTTGATGAGTAGCACTCACTTCTCCCTCCGCCCCGCCCCCCAGAAAGAAAGAAATGGTTCAGTCTACAATTTAACATATCTGTGTTGAACACTGAAGCAGGGAGGCTACAGGAGAGGTGGAAAGGATCAACAGCTTCATGGAACTTAATGGAGGAAGGCGGAGCCAAGCTGGAAAGGGAGGAGTATCTGTGGGGGGGGGGTAAGCTCAATGGGTGAAGGATTTGGGTATTTCCCTCTCCCATCAATGGAAAAGAGAAGAGAGATCTTGAAGGAGAATAGGAAGTATCTCTCTGTGTGTGACTCACCCCTGGAGAATGCAGAATGCTTTGTTATGTAACGCTTTCTCAAGGGGGGGCAGAGAGGAGAAGGGAAACAAGTCACAAAAAGAGGAAGGGGGGGAACTTCCCCTAGAGACTGAGGAGAAGAACAAACATTGGAAACTTCCAGCAGCTTCCCGAAAGTTTTATTTTCAGCACATGATAAAAGGAAATGATGCATTTTAAAGAAAAGCGCACTTTAATGTGTGTGCCATGGGGTCTTGGTGGATGCAAGATCCTCTAAGACAGGGGTCTGCAACCTTTAAGACAAAAAGAGCCACTTGGACCCGTTTCCAAAGGGGGAAAAACTGGGAGCCGCAAAACTTCGTCATTATAAAAATAACTTTTTTGTCTCTTTTTTATTATTTCTTTGTTTGACCCCTCAGAATTACTCCTCCTCATAGAAATAAATGTTAAATTAACAAGTTACCTTTTTGTGTGTGTGTGTTCTTTAAAGGTAAAGGTAAAGGTACCCCTTCCCGTACGGGCCAGTCTTGACAGACTCTGGGGTTGTGCGCCCATCTCACTCAAGAGGCCAGGGGCCAGCGCTGTCCGGAGACACTTCCGGGTCACGTGGCCAGCGTGACAAAGCTGCATCTGGCGAGCCAGAGCCGCACACGGAAACGCCGTTTACCTTCCCGCTGGTAAGCGGTCCCTATTTATCTACTTGTACCCGGAGGTGCTTTCGAACTGCTAGGTTGGCAGGCGCTGGGACCGAGCAGCGGGAGCGCACCCCGCCGCAGGGATTCGAACCGCCGACCTTTCGATCGGCAGGTCCTAGACGCTGAGGCTTTAACCCACAGCGCCACCTGCATCCCACCGTGTGTGTTCTTTACTCCCCTTCAAAACAGTGACCAGCGTACATGCCTCCTTTCAATGCAGTGACCAGCGTACATGCCCCTTACAATGTAGCGGGCGGGCGGGAAGGTGATGTCAGGATGGTGCGTGACTAACGCACACACCGCCCCCATGCGACGTCACAGCCAGTACAGCGCCCGCCACAGTGGGAAGTGTCGTGGGCGCACAATGTGCCTCCTCCCCTCGCTAGTATCCATCCCGGAGCCGCGGCAAAGGTGTAAAAGAGCCACATGCGGCTCCGGAGCCGCGGGTTGCAGACCCCTGCTCTAAGACTATGAGAGCATCAGAAGAGCACAGCCTACAGTCCCTTATACTCCAGCATCCTGTCCTTTGCGCTTGGGATCTTTGATTCAATTCTACTTGAAAAGGCGTGCCGGCATCTCCCTTACCTGAAACCATGGAGAGCAGCTGCCAGCCTGTGCAGGCGTTACTGAGGCAGATGGACCCATGGTCTGATGCAGTGGCAGGCCCCTTCCTTTCCCCCTGTTTAAACCGGCTGTCTCTATCTCTAGAACCATGAGGCCTAGAACCTTATCTTTAGGCCAAGGGCTGCAGCTCACTTGGTAGAGCAGATTAGAGCAAGCCGGGAGCACGCAGGTTCAATCCTCAGTATCTCCAGGCAGGGCTTGGAATATCTACCATCTGAAAGCCCAGTTGCTGCCATTCAGTGTGGACAGCCCTGAACTCTGTGGATCTGAAGGCCGCCCTGTTTAGGGAAGCTTTTAATGTTTTAACAGACTATTGTATATTAATATTTTGTTGGAAGCCGCCCAGAGTGGCTGGGGAAACCCAGCCAGATGGGCGGGGTATAAATAATATATTATTATTATTATTATTATTATTATTATTATTATTAACAGTCTGCCTCGGTATAAGGAAAGAAAGAAGCAGCAGCAGATCAAAAGGGAGCTTGCCCACTGCTCATTGCCACGGGCACCTCGTCACCATAACAGAGGTGCAAAGAGTTTTCTGGGGATTTGTCAATGTTTCATTTATGACTGAGGTGGATGTGAGCTGGCTTCAGTGAAAAGGGTTTGACGAAACCCACCCACCAGATTTTAGCATAAGTCCATTCCCCCCACCCACCCAAAGTCCAGCTCGCTCTGCCCTCTTTCCTGATTCTGCACCGAGCATAACAGGATGTCACTTCTGCGCTGAAAAGTGATGCTTTTTTTTCCACCGGATGTGCATTCCCCCACTGCCGACTTCTGCAAAAAAAAAGCACCAGCTGATTTTGCAGAAATATAGGTCAGGAGGTAGAGGCATCCCAGACAAGCCTGTTTGTCCCAGATGACGTCTGTGTCTCGTGGAGGGCACAGGGTTTTCCAAAGTGGTCATTGGAACCAGCAAGGTTGTCACCGTTCAGCTGATCATCAGGGCTTGCAAAAGGGCAAAGCAACTGCTCTGCATGCAGAAGGCCCCAGGAGAGCAGCTGCTAGTCAGTGTTGACAATATTGAGCTAGATGGTTGGCACCTGTCTGTCTCGGGAGAAAACGGAGGAGTGCGCCTTTGGAGGTGAAGTCACACTGTGGGAGATTTACAGCGCCTGCTGTGGCTGTAAAGACCGATACAGGAGAGACATGTTTTGTTGCAGCTGGGGCAGATGAAGGCATCCGGTTGTGCTGCTGCAGATGCCCCACGGCGTTTCTTCTCTCTGCACTGCTCCCAGCGGTCTTTCCTCCTCTGGTCACTGCTATGAATGTCTGACCTGTCTGTCTCCAGGCACTGTGGTCATCTGCAAGGGATTCCCACATGGCGGTGTTGAGACTGCCAGCTTTGTGTCACATTTGCAGACATCTTTGTGACACAGAGCTGGTCTCTCAACAGATCTGGTGCCTGAAGCCAACTCCCCGCAGAGCACGTTCTTGGGGTTCCTGCCATCTTCCAATCTGTGCACATGGCCAAGCCAGCACAGGCGTCGCCGAGACAGAAGTGTGATCATGCTCAGAATGTAGGCTTCGGAGAGCACATCTTTGAGACTGCCATGTGAGGCCCCAAACCATGGCCTAACTTGGTACAAGTTTCCTATGTTCATATTTAAACCAGCGCTTTATTCAGAATCACAAGGAATATAATATTTTTAAGGGAAAGACTGAAACTATGGAGAGCCACTACCAGTAAACATCAACAATACTGAGCTTAGATGAGCCATTAGAAACAAAAATACATTTAGTATTTATTTTAAGGCGTTTACATACCACTCAGTCGTCTGGTATTTCTAAGCACTGTGCCTAAAAATGAGCCATGCAGAGAATAAAGTAAAAAAATAATAATCATAAATGCCCAAGAGACACCTGCTAGAATAAGGAAGTATTTGTTGTGCAGCTGAAGTTCAGCTTGGAGTGGAACTGTCAGGTGAGAGGGAGTTCCACAGGCTTGGGCCAATGAGACCAACTGCAGATCTTCTAGTAGTTACATCTCAGCCATGGGTGACCATCAGCAGAGGCTCCTCCCAAGATCTCAGTGATCAGGTAGGGATACAAGGGATCAGGCAGTTGTCAGACCAAAGGCCAGGGGGAAATGTGTGAATATTATGACTTTTCTGGAACCTCGGGTTGGCGCTCAGCTTCCCCTCTCTCAAAGAGACAAAATTTGTTGCCAATTGGAACAAAGGTTCTCAGCAAAGGTGAGAACCAGTGTCTACCTCACTTTGCCCCACGGCAGAGCCGGCCCTGGGCAGCCCACCCTGAATTTCAGTTGCGACTGAAACCAGCAGATTTGACACAGAGACGAAACCATTCACTCTGCGGGCTCTGAGGACTCTCTTTGAAAGACATGCCCGCTCTTATGTAAGCAGATTTAACAGGTCGCTGGAGATTGCATCACCGCAACCCTTTTGTGGGAACATACCTGGGAAAATAAAATAAACACCAACGCACACCTATTTTTAAAAAGTACATGCCGTATTCAGATGTCACAAAAATGACGTATGACAAGCCCAAACCTGTCCTGAGTTGCGCTCAGGGACTGCCAATCATCTCTCTTTTTTCCCTTTCTATTTTGAGAAAGGTGCAACTAGATTAGCAAAACATAGAGTCTTCCTCCGCCTCCTGGGAAAACCAGAAAAACTCACCTCTCTATTAGACAGCAACAATTGCTCATGGATCTGAGCTTCATCAATACAGGGTGGGGAGCAAGTTTCTAGCCCTCATTGTGGCAGGAAAACGCTTGACGCCAATGAAGGGCAGGTACAACTCCCAAAAGCCTCAGCAAGCATGGCCAAAGGGTGGAATATAGTGAGGGACATGGACAAGTATCTGTAGAAAGTAGTCTTCTGTACAAGACATAGCTGTCAACTTACAGATTTGAAAATAAAGGACCCTCAGCCTCGAAAATAAGGGATCAGCAGCCAAAATAAGGGATCAACAATTACTTTGATAAAATACATATTTTGTTGCGTGCAAATGGCTTTAGATACCTATTAGGTCCATAAATTACCATATAGCATATATTCAACACAAAAAACAGCAACAATTTGTTGTTGACAAAGGACAGCTGGACATAGAAAGGGCCCCATTACCTTCAGCAGCTTATTTAAGGGACATCATCCATAAGGGACAGCAGCAGGACATGGCGCTGGGATAAGGGACTGTCCCACCAAATAAGGGACGCTTGACAGCTATGGTACAAGGGCAACATTTACAAAATTCACAAGGTGTGTCATTCCACAAACTTTTGCCTCTGGCCCCTGGGAGGTTGCTCAGAAAGAAATGTGGCCCTCAGGCTGCCAAAGTCTCCCTGCTCTTTTCTTGACAGCCTGGCTGAGTTATGCACTGAAGAAGCCCCCGAGACATCCGGGATCTTGCTGGACGAATGACGTCCACCTGAGACTTTGGCCCTGAGATAACAGAATTCTCATGTTTGACTCCCCATAAACTTAATCATCAGACAAGCCTCAAAGTCCTACACATAAAAAAAGAGGGCAAAGTCTCTAGCAATAACATTTCTAGGAGATAAGAGTAGACCTTCGACCGCGGAGATATCATGGGGGAATCTGAACCCTGCCTTGGGTGGGGAGGGACCCCAAACTCCACACAGAAACCACACTGCAACCGAGCAGATTGAAATATTCTGGGAGTCAGGATAAACCTAGCTCAACCTTGCCCATCCTGGTGCCCACGAGACACTTTGGACCACGACTCATATGTGGGGCTATCCTAGACCCTGGGCCAAAGTCTCCAGCTGGTACAAAGCTCTATGGCTAGACAGCTCCAGCACATAACTCCAGTGTTCAGAAGCCCGCACTGGTTGCCCCTGCGTGACCGAGCCGGGTTCAAGTCCTTGTTGTGATTTACAAAGCCCTGAGCAGCCTGAGTCCAGGATACCCCAAGGACTGCCTGAGCCCTTAAATCCCTGCCCCATCCCTGAGGTTTTTTGGGAGTTAATGTTATCACTCAGGCGCACAGTTCTGATCACCCATAGATTGTAGAATTGGAAGGGACCAGGAGGGTAAACCAGCCCAACCCATAGCTGTCAACCTTGCCTTTTTTTGCGGGAAATTCCCTTATTCCAGAGCCATTTCCTACTGCTTCCCGCTGCTATCTCAGATTGTTAGATATCCCGTAGAGTGTCCCCGGGACAGGTCAGGCTGACGATCCCTTATTTTCGAGGCTGCTGATCCCTTATTTTCAAATTTGACAGCTATAGCCCAACCCCTTGCAATGCAGGAATCTTTCGCCCAGCTAAAAGTCTCATGTTCTACCGACTGAGCTATCCCGAAAGTCGTCTGTTTTGTGGGCCCAATTTTAAGAAACTCCCTGCTAGTTCAGGTCTGGCATGCCCACTTCCCCTGTTGCAAATGGTATTTTCCCTCCTTGTCCTGTGGGGCTTACAATGTAAAACTGAAAGTAGGGAAGAGAACACAGAGCTGACTGAAGATCGGGTGAAGACTGAGCTAATTTTCCCTACCCCTTAGCTCGAAAACAACAGAGCGATTCAAAGATCCTTGGAATATTTTGGGGGGAATCTCAAGAACAGTGGAACCTGAGGTGCACCGCTGCAAATCTCTTTGGGGAACGGCTGTGACTTTTAAAATCTTTTAAACTCTTGCTCTCTGGCATACAGCTGGTGTCTTCACTATATGGCTTTGGGTGAATGCTGAAGACCAGGGGTCAGCAAACTTTTTCAGCAGGGGGCCGGTCCACTGTCCCTCAAACCTTGTGGGGGGCCGGACTATATTTTTTTGGGGGGGGATGAACAAATTCCTATGCCCCACAGATAACCCAGAGATACATTTTAAATAAAAGCACACATTCTACTCATGTAAAAACACCAGGCAGGCCCCACAAATAACCCAGAGATGCATTTTAAATAAAAGCACACATTTTTCTCATGTAAAAACACCAGGCAGGCCCCACAAATAACCCAGAGATGCATTTTAAATAAAAGCACACATTCTACTAATGTAAAAACACACTGATTCCCGGACCGTCCACGTGCCGGATTTAGAAGGCAATTGAGCCGGATCTGGCCCCCGGGCCTTAGTTTGCCTACCCATGCTGAAGACACATGCTGAAGACACACACCTTTGACACCTGAACTGTGTTGTTCCAGAACCCTCCCTATTCCTGTGACTGTAACATTTTTTACTTGTGATCTTTGGGTGAAGGATGGTAATAAATGCAATCATCTTCATCATATCCAGAGCACAGCCCAAGAATCTCCTGACTCAGGCTGAGTGGGCAGAAACAGGAGTGGCTGCACTTTGCTACCTTGAAGAGTCGGTGTAAGCTTGAATGCAGAGCAACACCTGAAGGCAGAAAACATTGACCTGGTGTTTTGGGCCAGGCTCATTTGACGCAGTCCTTGACATGCCCCTTTCCTTCGCAACAGAGTCACATTCCCTCCTCCCTGGGTAACCTCCCATGGTATAGGCGGGGCCAGAGGCAAATGTAGGCGGGGCCAGGCAGGTGTGTCTTACCTTTGTAAGCAAGAGGCACAATCACAGGTCAAGGACACGTTTCAAGTTAAGTTTAAAAATAATATTATTTTCATCCAAAATTTGGATAATTCCATACTGACATGACACGACGTTTTGGGAAGAAGAAAAAGAAACTCTGGGAAATCATCTTTAAAATGATAGCAGAGCATGTTAACTCTGAAATAAAAATGAATCTGTAAGCTGACATTTTCATGGAATTGCCCAGTTCTGTAACATACCATATTTTTTTCCGTATTAGAGGTTTTTTAACTGAAAAACAGTGTCGAAAAACTGGGGTCGTCCAATACACGGATATTGGCATGGTGGGGGGAGAAGCGGCGCCCCCACCAGCCAGCCGGTTGGCAGGAGTGCAACTTCCCCCGATGCTGCTGCGCGCGGGAAATGATCTAGGGAGTGTTTCCTGCTCGCAGCTGGGGCGGGGGGAAAACTCAACAACTTGGGGCCATCTCCCCAAATTTTCTTAAAATCGAGTCCCCAAAAATTGTGGGGGGTGTCTTATACATGGGGGCGTATTATAGATGGGATAGTGTGTGTGTGTGTGTGTGTGTGTGTATTAAATAGAAAGAAAAACAAGGAAGTGAAAATGAAACACACCCAACATATCTGGCCTTCGAAGAACCTAAAGTTTCCCAACCATGACAGTGTGGCATAGTGGTTAGCGCAGTGGACGCTCGGGTTGTGAACATGATCCTTGCGAGATGCACGTTCGCAACCTGCAGTGTTTGTAACCCGCAGCGGTGCTTCTGCGCACGCACGGGTTGCAATTCGGCGCTTCGGCGCATGCACAATGTGCGATTTAGCGCTTCTGCGCATGTGTGACCGCCGAAACCCGGAAGTAACCCGTTTCGGTACTTCCGGGTTTCGGCGGCTGCGTAACCCGAAAAACCGCAACCTGAAGTGGCTGCAACCCGAAGTATGACTGTACCTGGGAGACCAGGCAGGGTTCAAATTCCCACCGGTCATGAAGCTCCCTGAGTGATCTTGGGCCAGTCACCACCATGCAGCCTGACCTACCTCACAGTGGTGTAGCGTGGGTTGTCAGCACCCGGGGCAAGGCAAGTAATTTGCGCCCCCTAACCCATGGATTTGCACCCCCTAACCCTAACCCCCAGGTGTTGCGCCCGGTGCGGCCCCCCCTGCACCCCCCACGGTACACCACTGCTACCTCATAGGTTAGGATCTCTCTGTCCCAAATCTTCCACCATTCGGGTTCATAGCGCAGCCACGAGAGAGGGACGCCCACTTTCTTCACCCCCTGCATTACTTTATAAACTACCATCATGCTCTTCTTACTTGCCTTTTCTCCAAACTGATGTCCCAAACGCTGCAATCTTCCTTCGTAGGGAAGTCGTTCCATCCCCTTGATTGTTCTGGCTGCTCTTTTCTGAACCTTTTCCATATCCGTTTTGAGGCGAGGTGCCCAGAACCGTCCACAGTATTTCCAAATGCGCCTCTCCCCCGCTTTTTTAGACAGACAGCAACATTTGCATAAACTGCTTCACTTATTTGCTTCGGGAGGGCTTCAGATATTTGACTCTGTTTGCCTTTTTGAGATATTTACTTGCATTTTTTTTTCTTTTTGCATCTATTAAAAATTAACATAATAGGATTTTTGAACCCAATTGGTTTGTTTTGCTTGCAGTATTATTCTACAAAGATGGGTTTGAGATTTTCCAGGGACATCAAGTTATTTTTCTGCTGAAGAAATAATATATATGAAATAGAGGAATATAGGTTAGATGAAATGCGTGATGTAATCGAGGAATATGAATTCAGTGATAAGTGGGGTAGTTATGCAGGTGGCGCTGTGGGTTAAACCACAGAGCCTAGGACTTGCTGATCAGAAGGTCAGCTGTTTGAATCCCCGCCACGGGGTGAGCTCCCGTTGCTCAGTCCCTGCTCTTGCCAACCTAGCAGTTTGAAAGCACGTCAAAGTGCAAGTAGATAAATAGGTACCCCTCCGGTGGGAAGGTAAACGGCATTTCCATGCGCTGCTCTGGTTCGCCAGAAGCGGCTTAGTCCTGCTGGCCACATGACCCGGAAGCTGTACACCGGCTCCCTCGGCCAGTAAAGCGAGATGAGCGCCGCAATCCCATAGTCGGCCACGACTGGACCTAAAGGTCTGGGGTCCCTTTACCTTTATGCAGTATATAAAAGGGATGACTATAGAAAGTTATGAAAGTTAGTTATGAAAATCTAATAAAAACCTTAACAATCATCATATTAAGTTATTTTTCTGTTTAACCTGAGAGTTGACTCAAGTGTTGCTTTTTGCACTGTGATTTACG
Organism: Podarcis gaigeae; assembly: GCF_964106915.1. Taxonomy (NCBI): domain Eukaryota; kingdom Metazoa; phylum Chordata; class Lepidosauria; order Squamata; family Lacertidae; genus Podarcis; species Podarcis gaigeae. The sequence goes on from NC_139693.1 coordinate 3,380,730, forward strand.
GACAAGAGCCTAGAGCCAAAAGCGCCTGACTTTGGACAATGCATTGCAATCAAGTTATTTTGGGATTAGGAGTCAGCAGATCAGAGAAATAAGTTTCCTTTTCCCGGGACAATAAAGAGGGAACTTGCAACCATCGCCTTTCCTGTCCCCTGGCTGCCTCCCAATGCCAAAAGCGGAATCCTTCAGAATTCGAAGGCTCCCGAGATCTGATCTTGTGGTAGAAACAGACGGCGTGATTCACAGAACAGAGGAAGCTGGCTTTACCATTGCTCCATCTGGCTCAGTACTGTCTGCACTGGCTGGCAGCAGCACTCTGGGGGTTTCAAGCAAGGAGCCTCTCCCAGCCCTACCAGGAAATGCCAGTGGGGACTGAAACAGGGATTTTCTGCAGGCAAAGTCTATGCTTTGCCCCAAGTTAGGGCCCTTCCACTAAACCAAAAGCAAATGCCCACATTCCCATGGCTCTGATATACAGGGCTGGTTCCAAGAGGAACCCAGGAAACTGCTTTGCACTGAGCCAGACCCTTGGGGCAACTGACTCAGTGGTGTGTACACTGGCTGGCAGCATCTTGCCAAGGTTTCACATTGCAGTCTCCCTTGGCCCTAGCTGGAAAGGCTACTGAAGGTGGGAGCTTCTGTGTGGATAGTGCTGTCCCTCTGGGCCTCATGATTCTCAGCATGGAGCAGATTAGACAGAATCATGGAGGAGGAGGTAGCTATCAAAGGCTAGGGGCTAATAATACTCCACCCATCTGACTGGCCATAAAAAAGGTAAAGGGACCCCTGACCATTAGGTCCAGTTGTGGCCGACTCTGGGGTTGCGGCGCTCATCTCGCTTTAGTGGCCGAGGGAGCCAGCATACAGCCTCCGGGTCATGTGGCCAGCAAACCGCCAACCTTTTGATAGGCAAGTCCTAGGCTCTGTGGTTTAACCCACAGCGCCACCCATGTCCATGTTCTGCCTCTATTCTCGTTTTCCCTCACCTACGGTGACAGCTTCTGAGTTTCCTCCTTCGGAGACTGTGCTGGAATTAGTCAAAATCTGACAAAACCTGACCCATGGGGCTTTCCGGGTCGATTTGGGTACATTTTGACTGTGCTGCTTGTTTTTGGTAGAGCTATATTAGGATTAACCAAACCATTTTAAAATTATTGTTTTCATGACGCAATGGCTGTAAAAACACCCAGCAACTAATTTTTCTGTAGGCAGCTTTGTGAGGGTTCTGCGGTGGAAGAGCAACGTCATTCAAATAAACACTTTCACCACAGATTTAACCCTCACAGGCGGAAATTGACATACACCGTTTTTAGGGTGAATTTTTCAAGCCCTGAGTGGAATTCCTCTACATCTTGGAGCAGCCCAAAGAAAGCCACGTGGCAGGACCTTTTCGGTGGCTGCTCCCTCCTTGCGGAACACCCTCCCTCTTTATTGACTTTCAGGAATAACTTAAAAACATTCCTGCTCACTTCAGGCTTTTTGATGCCAACCTTGGAATTATTAGCTGCGAAGGTGACAGTTTTTAAATGGGTTTTTTATGGCGTTAATGTTTTACTTTTATTTTTTAAATGCATTGTTTTACCAGCACGGTGCTTTACCTCCCGGGTCAACTTTGAGAGGAAGAGCAAGACAGAAATTCCTTCCTGTATTCATAAAAATGTCAAGTTGTTGTCACCCTCTGCAGGCAAGCTGTTTAACGCAGGGTGGAGGCACTATACACAGCGGTTTAGCAAGCTGCTGTGAAGCTCCTCCCCCTTTAAAAGGGGTGGAGCTTGGGGCCTGGTGGGAGGGGCTTGGGTGAGCTGTGGGTGGACTGGCGAAGGAGGGATGGGTGAGGTGTAAAGGATATGGGAGCTGGTCCGATGTGGGCGAAGGGCAAAACAGGAGGAAAGGTTGGCAGCCCCTACTCATTCATAACTGAATCATGCCAGAAGCAAAGAAGAATGTTGCATCAGAAGAAGAGCACTTTCGACTGTTTCCCTGGACCAGTTTTTGCTTGAGAAATCACATGGGACTTTGGTTGTTGTTTCGTTTCGCAGAATGAAGATACTGAATGGAAAATACAAGTGGCAGCTTGGGAATTTGGGGACACACACTTTGCTACCCCAAGCCAAATTCAAGCGTGTCTCTGCATCAGTGTCTCAACAAAAGTGTTGAAGCAGCCATTCCATCAGGCAACAGGAGGAGAGAAAAGGAACCGCGGGGCTTCCTTATCGGCTCAGCTGAGAGATCAGCAAGTTCCAGCTTTTTCCTCTTCTTCAGCTTGTTCCACTCCAGCCCGTTGTCACGAGAACCTTGCAGTGAAGAACTGGTGTCCAATTTCGCTTTGCTCTCCCCTCCTATTTCACCATCACCTTTTCCTTTCGTGCTGCATTTTTTGGATAGTAGGCCAGAGTGCAAGATTATCACAGATCGCTTTGCCAGCCAGCTCTTTTTGAGCCTTGCCATTTTCGTTTTTTATTCTCTTTTCATTTGGCAATATATTTATATGAAAGCAGAGTTCATAAATACGGAAATAAAAAATAAATAAATCGGAATGTCGGGTGGCACAATTTTTTCCCAACCCACCCAGCGTTCGGTCTACGGTGGCACCTCGGGTTACATATGCTTCAGGTTACACACTCCGCTAACCCAGAAATAGTGCTTCAGGTTAAGAACTTTGCTTCAGGATGAGAACAAAAATTGTTTCAGGTTAAGAACAGACCTCTGGAACGAATTAAGTGCTTAAACGGAGGTACCACTGTACTTTATTTTTGCAGCGTTGATAGTGCTGTTGTTGCAACCTTCCTGAAATCAGACCAGTGGCCCTGTAGTAAGCTCTGGCCTGTTGGCCGAAGACCGATCCTTTTTGAAGGGGTCTCCTGTGGTTCAGATCCAAAACTTTACCAGCAAACCTTTCCTCCCTCCCTGCTGCAGTCTCCCCCTTTTGCACCAGTCAAGTGATGTTATCCCTTGTATGACACACTCCCAAGTTAATCACAGGGTGCAGGTATGCACCTGGGGAAAAAGAAAACAGCGATTATATCTTTGAAAGCAAACAGGAGAGGTTTATTTTTAAACACAGACGAAGGAGGGTTGCTCGTCCGGCCCAGTCATGCTGACTGCTAGGAGTCCAGACCAGTGGAGAGTTGGAAATAGGAACAAATGTCAAGCCAAAAAGTGCACAGGTCGTCCTCCAACTTCCAGATCAGGACTGGGGACCTCTTTCATCCCGAGGGCCACATTTCCCCTCTGGGAAGTTTTTCAGGGGCCGCATGCCCGGGGTGGGCAGAGCCAGAGGGAAAAGTGGGCGGAGCAACAACTGGGAACATAATCTTTGCAGACTAGGCAGGTTTCTACAGCCACTCACATATCCCCTTTTCCAACCACGGTTGGAGTTCAGGGATGGATTCTAACCAAGCCAAAAGCACTCCAGGAGGGTGCAAAGCAGGGCTATTGAGGGGGCATCCGAGGGCCAAACAGAAGAGGGATAGAGAGCAACATTCGGTCTGAGATGTCCCACTTCAGTTCTAGAAGCAACAGCTGGGCTTTGATGACTCTTCGTTGCACCATCAGCAAAACAGGCCAACGAGAGAGATCCTGATTTATTTATTTCAGGGTAAAGAGCCTGATGGGGTGTATTTGTTTCGACAGGGGGAGAAGGCAGACTTGGAAGAAGTCTGAAGATGCTTCCAAACTGGGGCTTCTCCTCATATTGCAAATAAACAGAAAATTCTAAGGAGTTGGTTCCCATGGTTTGCTGGGCTTAACACACCCCCCCCCGTTGCTGACCATTTCTTCCCACACTTCCCGGAGGCGAATGACCTAAACCTTTAAAAATGCAAGGCAAAACTCTGGCCTCTCCTTCCCTTATTTGGGAGCGATTCGCATTTATCCGGCTTCATCCGAAAGTCTCTTTCAGCCTCTGCTGACCGAAAGGAGAACTGCAACGGCCCTCCCTTCTGACGTTCTATCGGATCTTATTTTTCAACTGGTATTTTGGTGGGGAAAGGGGCCTTTGGACGGTTGGCCCGATTGTTACTGACATGTCACAAGGGACTACGTTTGTAGTCGTTTAGGATATTTTTAAAAAAGGTTCGGTCGGTTTAGAATATAATCCAGCAACAGGGCAGCACATCCATACTGGCTGGTGTGTGTGTGTGTCCTTAGGTTTGGCCTGATCCAGCTATGGGTCTCTTCTGGTGTACATATGGAACCTCCAGGTCCAGAGGCAGTCTACCTAAATCCCTAGATTCTTAAGGGAATTTGGCCTTGATGAGAACAGGGCAAGATACACCAAGGTTTCTTAGATCCTTCTTATGCCCTCCCGATAGGGCTGGGAGAGACCGCCTGCCAAAACCCTGGAAAGCCACTGCTGCCAGTCAGTGTAGACCAGCTTAGATGGACCAATGCCCCCAACTCAGCAGAAGGGTTACTAATCCATTGCAATTTCATCCTGCAACTGCTTCCTGTGTTCCTGTCTTAAGTCAACAGCTTTCTTCAGAACCACAAGGACTAGCGTTTTTAATTTTTAACTGCCCTGTGAACTTCGAAGAAAGGGTGGTGCAGAAATTAAAAAAGGAAATAAAAAGGTAAAGGTAAAGGGACCCCTGACCATTAGGTCCAGTCGTGACCGACTCTGGGGTTGTGGCGCTCATCTCGCTTTATTGGCTGAGGGAGCCAGTGTACAGCTTCCGGGTCATGTGGCCAGCATGACTGAGCCGCTTCTGGCTAACCAGAGCAGCGCACAGAAACGCCGTTTACCTTCCCGCTGGAGTTGTACCTATTTATCTACTTGCACTTTGACGTGCTTTCGAACTGCTAGGTTGGCAGGAGCAGGGACCGAGCAACGGGAGCTCACCCCGTTGTGGGGATTAGAACCACCGACCTTCTGATCGGCAAGTCCTAGGCTCTGTGGTTTAACCCACAGCGCCACCCGCGTCTTTCACAAATCCTGTCATAAGGTCACATTTAAGATATGAATAGGGTGTGAGCCTGTGACCTGTGGCCTGGATTCAGGAATTGAGTAACAAGAGAGTGGCCAGGATGCCCAGGTAATCCTTCTGATCGGCAAGTCCCAGGCTCTGTAGTTTAACCCACAGCGCCACCCGCGTCCCAAATGAAGAAATACTCCCCCTTTTTAAGGAAGAGCTGTGGCTCAGGGACAAAGCAGAAGGTCCCAGTTCAATCTCCAGGTAGGGACCGGAGAGACTCCCTGTTGGAAACTTAGCTGCCTAAAACTGTGAGCAGGGAAACCTAAGTAAGTTAACAGAACAAAGTTTGGGGTGCCATGGAAGCGAATGCTGAAGCAATCGCAGGAGGAGAACCAGGAGTCTGAAAGTCCACATCGACACGAGCCGAATGGCATTTCAAAGTATTGTGTAGGTACTTTTAAGAGAGCACAAACTTCAAACCTGCGGGTCGAGACAAGGGTTACTTTATTTCCACACAATTTCTCTTTAATTCTTTCGCACCCAACTCTCGCTTCCTTCCTCTTTCTACATCATCAACAACAACAACACAGTCATCTGCAATTGCCCAACAGGCCCCGGACGAAAGGAGGGTGCCAACACCCCCATCACCTCCCCCAACGCTACAAGAAGCAGCAGCTTCAAAACTCCAAAATCTTGGCTGCACCCGAGGCCTCAGTGGAAGGGCTGACAGGCGGGCCAGTGATGTGCGACAGATGTGGGATGGTGCGCTTTTTGCGTGTTTTTGAGAATGCGTCTTTTTGACTATTTTTATTTTTATTTTTTTAGAAAAAAAGCAAGCACCAGAAGATAGAGATGAAGATGATGTAAAAAAATTATATATATATATGTATGTATATATATATATATATATTTATATATATATGATTCACATCTATTTACAGTATGGCTGGGAGGCGGGGGAAAGTATAGGAATAGGAGGCTAGAAATATATCAATGTTGTGAACTGTCAGCCTGCAGGCCAGAGATGGCCCAAGAGCCAGATTTGGACAGCCAGCCCCAACCCCCAGCCCCAATTTACCACCGCTGCCCGTTTGCAAGGATGCTCCGGGGTGTGTACTGGCCACACGCCCTTCCATCGCCACTGGCCTGCAGCCCCCCGACGGCTCTCAAATGGCCCTCGAGCCCCAAAAGAGGGTGTTAACGTCACCCTTGCTGTATGGGTTCATCTGGGAGAAACGGAAGCGAACTTTGAGGGGAGGAGTCTTTTGAAAGGGCAGAAGAGAAGGAAACAAGAATCTGCCTCCAAGTACAGCCCGCCGCCAAACACAACCCGCTCTAAAACGCCCTGCCATTTCAGTCCCACCACCCAGGGAGTGGGCATAGTGGGCAGTGGAAAGGAAGGGACAGCGGCTACACAGATACCTAAACACGGAGGAAACGAGCCTAACTCACTCCTGAGAGTCCCCCGTCCTCACTGACCAGCTTGTGCCAAGGTAGGCACACCCCACAGGCTTTCTAGCCAGCGAAGTCTTGCCGATGGCACCTTTTTCTGCACTCATCTGACAACTGTGACAATTTTGAGCTGGTGTCGACTGCCCTCAAAATCAAGGTGGGCTTTGTTTTCCCCGCTGGGCCTGTAACCCCTGAAGCATCAACTGGCAAGACAGTGAGAGGAACTCCAACCGGTCAGATCATTCGTCAGATATTTTGCCGTCTCTGCCGCCTCGGCCTGCCAGCTCTTCTTGGGAAAGACACACACAGAGAGACACTCGGATGGTCACCGCTCAATTTTAAAAAATAATAATATGTGAAGCCATCCATCTTAATTTTTACATTGCCCCTTCCTCCTATTGTCTTTACTCCAACCCATCTGACGGCCCCAAATTCTCTTCTCAGCCCAGAATGACAGAGGCAGAGGGCGACAAAGATGGGAGTAGTGGCACCTTCCTGTGTCAGAAGTGCAGGGAGAAAACTCCTGGGAGCAGAGAAAGGGTAGTGGGATGTGTTTTCTCCAGGAGATGCACCATGGTAAAAAAATGTTTTTAAATGCAGGCTTGCAGAGGTTCTGGGATCTCGTCGCCAGTTCGGTGGTGAAGCAGAGGACCAGGCAGCTCAAACATGCAGAGCAGCGTGGATTTCAGGCATTGGCAGCAGAGCAGGGCCTCCGGGGACTTCCAGCTTTCCCAAAGTTTATAGCCTTCTAAGACCACAGGATCAGCATTACTAGCAAGGAATGCTTGGTGAAATCCCTCAAGCCAAGAGATGAGGCGGGACGAGATTGCCAGAGGTCACAGGGGGAAGAGGCTTCACAAAAACACTCTGCTGCGTTTTTCTTGCAGCACTGCCCCACCAAAGAGCTGTCAACTCAAGAAGGCAGAACATTTAACAGGTGGGGGTCTCGTTCTATGGAAACTGCAGAGAATTTTCTCGGGTGTCATCGAAAGGCAAAGCCCAGGACAGTAGCTAGGACAGAGATTCCCCCTGCCGCCATTTTTTACTTTCTCATTCGCCCTCATAGCCCTGTAACAAATGGAGCCAAATTAATTATTACAAACTCTGTTGCAGGCTGTGAGGACCCACACGGATGTGTGGGGGAGAGACAAGATGCTAGATTTTGTTTTTAAATCTTTCCAGCAGCAGCAAATTAATCTCTTGTGCTTTTTTTCTTTTTCTTTTAGAAGAGAAGTTCAGCTCCGCAGTATTATTCCAGAAGCCTCAAGGACAGCCATCGTGAAGAACTTGCTCCTTGCTACAGGATTGGTTTCCCTGACCCAGCTGCCCTCAACCTGCTGCCCCCTGGCTGTTTTGGACTACAACTCCCATGAGGCTGTGCTGGCTGGGGCTGATGGGATTTGTAGTCTGACACATCAGGAAGGCCTATTTGGCGAAGGATGTCCTGAACACGAAGAGGCAATAAAATCCTAATTTGTTGAGGGGGTGGAGAACCAGAGATTTAGAGTGGGCGACAGTGGGAAATCAACTAAAGGATGAGAGATTTCATTTCGAAGTCCGCCAGAAGCTGAGCCAACTCTTAAGGTCAAGCTAACTTGGCCGTAGCTCATCCCACTTAAGGCACTGAATTTTGTTAATTTGAAAATCCAATTAATTTTTTTTTTTGGGGGGGGAGTCAAGGGATTGGAGGTGCTGAATGGCAGAACTCAGCTCAATATTTTTTAAGGAAAAGGTTTTTCATGCAACGAGACCCTGGGAGGTTCAAACAGAGCTGAGCATCGAGGTATATTGATGTCTGTGGAACCAAATGGCCACTGCCAAATAAAACCCTCAAATTTGTCACCCGAGACCCAGATGCTTGAATTCAAAGCTAAAAGATTTCTGTTATAGTGATCATGATTTTCTTACCAATTCTCTTTTCTCAAATAGAAATCCGACCTGCTTTCCTTAGGCATAAAAGTTATTTTATTTATGCTCACCGACTGCATTGGGGATGGATTTGTGTCCATTTTCTAAACGCTTTTTTTTTGGGGGGGGGAAGAGTTAAAAGTTGTCAAGAACAACATTGGAATCAAGGTCACTTCCAAACAAGGCAGCATCACACCCTGTGAACAGAATACCTTGCAGTTTGGTAGAGGGCAGCGATGGAGAGGGAACCTCTGTAGGTCAAGGATTTCAGCACCCGTTTACAAACTAAGCCAAGGTCCTAGTCCTTAAGCCTCCAAAGGACATGGGCAATATATTTTGCTGCAATGTCAGAAGCTGAGCGCTGCCGGATCGGCTGAGATCTCTCCTTCCCAATAATCAGGACTGAGAAGCAGCAAACATTTCTGTGGCCCCTACAATTTCCTCGACTGATTCAGATAACCGACCCTCTGCTTCCATTGGCACAGAATTTCATGTTGTGGTTTTTTAAAAAATCCACGAGGGAAACACAGCCATTTGGGGAGTGGGGTGCTGGGACTTTGAGCCACCCGCGGCCACTCTGTCAAAGGGCCCTCGAGGAAAAGCTAGATGCCGACCGGTGCGACAGTGGCGGCCTGCCTGTTTGCTGAAGAGCCGTGTGAAGCTTAAAACTCTCCACATTCTTTACACCTGCCTAAAGTTGGTCTGACAAAAACACTTTTCAAGACTCTGCTTTGAAACGAACACGGCACCCCGGATCCTCTGTAAGTTGAGAACGGACCGTCTACCCCTTAAAAGCCACATTGGGCCAAAAGTCGGCTCAGGCGGCCTTTGGGGTGGGATATGGAGCTCCGTGAGAAGAAGCCTGCCTCCTGCCCCTCCTCAGTTTGCCAAAGAAACACAGTGTCCACCAAAACCCTCTGCGTGGACACACTTTGAGCAGCCTAGCTCACCCACAAGGTCACGGACCAAAGTCCATCAAGCTTTTGCCATCTTAGCTTAGAAAATATTGAAATGAAACAAAAAATCCTGTTGGAACCAGCCCTTCCCCAACCTAGAGCCCTCTCTAGATGTCTTGGACTACAATTCCCATCAGCCCCTGCTAGGAGGGATGCTGAATGGCACCCAGGTGTTGGGCTCAGAACACTGGAGCCATGATGCTTTAGACCCCAGAGGGAAACAACATGCGGAACTAGCTGAATCCTTGGTCTAAAAACCAGCAGGGTTCTTCTTATGACAGCTGGCAGAGCGATGAGGCTCAAGAAACTGTGCCGTGTCTCAAGCAGCCCCCAGTTCTAATCTCACCCCTGTAAATAGCTTGTCTCTCTCGGCCGCAAGGCCCTGGCTCACCACCTGCCACGTGGGGGCAAGCATCCTGGACTACCTTCATAGGGCTGTTGCCACAATGGCTGTGTGCACCTGGGCATGTTATATAAAAATGCTTAGTGTTATTCTTAATTATGATCCTGCTCTTAGGCTTTCTCCGACGCCACTGGCAGTTCCGGATCTCGCTTTCAGAGTTCACAGCGGGGGGAAACTCACAGGTGGGGCTGGTGCTATTCACTGGCCTTCCGCAGCGTCGCAGGAACAAGCAACAGCAGCATAGAAAAATCTGGCTTTGGCCCGGCAGGACACCCCCCACCCCACTTGAAAGTGAGGTTCTTAACTCATCCTGGCGGGTGAGCGAAATTTAAGAACCTCTTTTCAGTGCCCATCAAGAGAAAGGAGGGCAGGGAGGAAAGGACATCAGATCAGAACTGCAAAGAATAAACCACGTCCGCGTGCCAGGCTCCTGGTTTGGGATTTGTATAAATATTTCCGGCGGCTAAAACGAGTCCTGCATTATCCCAGCCTTATGATACAGCAAAGTTCAATCCATCTGACCAAAAAAAAAATATACATAATAAAAATAAATCAAAAAAAACCCCCAAAGGAAAAAAGAAGAAGAAAACTCATCGGGAGGCGGAGGAGCGCAGGTTAACCTGCCAGCTTGCTGGTCACGAGGGAGGATTTCCTCTGCGGGAGATCTTGCGGCGTCGGGATGTGGTCTCCCGTCACCAAGTTCTTGTCGGTCCCTGCGCTTGGCAGCTGCTTGTTCTTGATCTTGGCCTTCGCCATGTTGTAATCCCCAGAGTCGAAGTACTTTTGCTGAAAGGCGGGAGAGACAAATGTGTATGTTTAGAATCTGGGGCTACCTTTGAAGGTGACCCAGAAACTATAACTAATCCAGAATGCGGCAGCTAGACTAGTGACTGGGAGCGGCCGCCGAGACCATATAACACGGTGCTGAAAGACCTACGTTGGCTCCCAGTACGTTTCCAAGCACAATTCAAAGTTCTGGTGCTGACCTTTAAAGCCCTAAACAGCCTTAGCCCAGTATACCTGAAGGAGCATCTCCACCCCCATCGTTCAGCCCACTGAGGTCCAGCTCCGAGGGCCTTCCCTCATTGCGAGAAGCAAAGCTACAGGGAACCAGGCAGAAGGCCTTCTAAGTGGTGGCACCCACCCTGTGGAAAGCCCTCCCGTCAGATGTCAAAGAGATAAACAACTATCTGACTTTTAGAAGACATCTGAAAGCAGCCCTGTTTAGGGAAGCTTTTAATGTTTGATCTTTTATCGCTATTGTTATTATTGTTATTATTAATATTCTTCACTGCCCCTGCTCTAGCCCTTTGCAGCCGCGCTGTAAGCTGTCAGAATTGAACTCTCTCCCTCTCGGCACACATACCCCCTTCTGGAGTCTTTTCATTAGGAAGTCGGAGCCGCCAGGTTTCTGGAGTCCTAAACTGGGGTATTTGGCTTTCAGTTTCGCCTCCTCCGCTCTCTCGGGGATGACCGCTTCCTTCTCCTGCGAGTCCTGAAAGAAAGAAAAACCCGCAAGCAATGAAACCCAGCCGTTTGAGCAAACAGAACTGCTTTGGCTCCTCTCTGACTGTGAGCAGCGCTTCCCTGCAAAGCAAAAAGTGCGCTTTTGAAGTGGGGACTCCAGGTTGGGGCAAACCACTGTTCACACCTGTGCCTGTGAAAGGTGAACAAGGGAAAGGGGACTATTTGCTTGGGCAAGGAGAGGTGAGCGCTGGGAAGAGCAGACGTTCCCAGTTGGCAAACCAGCTTCTCTTGCAGACGGGGAAGAGAATGCATGTTTCTCCTGATGATTATTTGCATAAAGATGCACAACTCCCCTCGTCTCAATGCCGATTCATTTCTCAGAGCAGTTACATTTGATTTGGGAGTCCAGCTGGCCCAAAGGATGGGTGCCCCCCAATGCTTGCCAAATATAGGAATCATCCTGGGGCCAGTTGCAGCACGAGAGCAGGGCCCCGGGGCTTATATAGAGCTTGTTCCAGATCCTTGCCCTGCTTTGAAGTTCACCTTGGTGTCAGTCACGCCCTTTCAGCCTAACCTAGCAAACAGGGTCATTGCGAGGAAAAAGCTGGACCTTCTAAGTTGCTGAGATTTTCATCCTTTGAGTTGAGTTAAATTAACCCTCACCTCCTTCATTCATTCATTTTATTTCTCATACAAACAAAAAGTCACGTTCAAAGTGGCTTACCACGAGAAAACGAATGCATTTCAAAAAGCAAACCGTGCAAAAACGATTTCACAATGGCATAACAAAACAACACAACAGCATATATAGAACACCCTTACTATTATTACTACAATAGCAACAACAGTATTTGTAGTCAGGGCGCAGCCTGACTCCCTCCTTTGGCAATCTTTACAAAACTTTAGTTTATGGTTGCCATCAATTTTGATTTTAATTCATTTTTATAATGTTTTATAATGTTGTACTGTTTTAGTGTTGTTAGCCGCCCTGAGCCCGGCTTCGGCTGGGGAGGGCGGGATATAAATAAAATTATTATTATTATTATTATTATTATTATTATTATTATTAGTTTAGCTAAGGTGTATTAATCTGTGCTGTGAACCCCTTAAGAGTTTTGTTTTAATCCAAGTGGTATCTACATTGTCAAAATTGTCATGTAACCCTGACCGCCTTTCAAGGAATGTGGGGCATACATTAATTTTAATTGTTTTAATATATATATTTAAATGGTTACAACTCGACCTGGGATCTCATGCAGGTAAGAAATCTGATCGACAGTAACAATGCCAGGATATAAAGGAGTAACATTGGGGCAATGCTAGTTTTTGCTTTGCTCCATTAAAGGAAGAGAGAGAGAGACTGTGCATGAAAGAGAGATGGGGAGAGAGGCAGGTTCCGCCTTTATTGACTTTTGCTGAGTTCCTGTTCCATTATAAACCTCCAGGCCAGGATGCCCTTTGTTGAGTCACGAGCACCATCTGGAACATCCGGCTATTTTCAGACCAGCATGTGCCAGAGGGCAGCCATGCTCCCGAATGCACTGCCCTTGTCCCGTGAACCCAGCTCGTTCTAACATCTTTAGGAAAATACACGCCACTGAGCCTCAGTTTTAATTGGGAGTGGGAAGGGAGGGAACACTTTTGGGAAATCTGCTGCTACCTGTCAGGAGGCTTTGGGATGGAAACAAATCACAACTGCACGGTCTAAAAGGAAAAAAGAGAAGTTACACCCCAGCTCTCTTATTGACCCAAGGAGGAGACGGTATAAGCCAGGTCTGTAAACCAAGGAGAGGTCGGGGAGACCCAGGTTTCTTTGCCAGCAGGCTAGAAGCCATTCCCCTTGGAAAGAAACCAGCCTTAACTACTATGCTAGAGATGTGTGAGGCAAGCCGGCAATTGTAGTGCGGCTAAATATCAATTTCCCCATAGATTTGGGCTGGAAGGTGTGAGATGAGGGCTCCCCGCGTCTTCCACGACCACTGAAACGCAAAACTGGCAGAGACACATCTAGATCTTCCTTGGAGGTTTTTAAGAAGAGGTTGAATGGCCACCTGTCATGGATGCTTTAGCTGAGATTCCTGCATTGCAGGGGGTTGGACTAGATGACCTTTGTGCCCCTTCCAACGCTACGATTCTAGACCAACCTCCCGAACGACAAGGGAGGTGGGATCCACAAACCTTAGCAACGGATATTACATTGCTGCAATACAACAAGGCCAGGTGTGTGGTTTTTTGAGGGAAGAAGACCCTGTTAAAAAACAAATCAACCCAAGTTTCTAGTCCTCAAGGTGCTCACTTATTATTTACTGCTTAAGAAGCATTTCTGAGAGCTCCCATGCTTTCATCCCAGTCATTCTCTTGCTCATCCTCATGGGAAGAAGTCTGCAGGCAGAGTTCCCTTCTCTCTTTGCTCGGAGACTCCACACTCGGCGCTGGAAGCTGCTGAGCTCAGCTCAAGGGCCTCTGCCGCCAAGTTGGAAAACTGCATTTGAATGTCGGAGCTCAGCAAAACTTTGGAAGGCCACCTCAGGCTCTCCTGACACACTTCCTAGCAGAGATCACTGGAAGGAGCACTGGGTCAGAGTCCCATCACCAGCCATTAAACCCTCACTGAGCAGGCAGGGTCAGAAGTCCTGCTTTTGTGGTGCTTTGTTGTCGTTTAGTCATTTAGTCATGTCCGCCTCTTCGTGACCCCCTGGACCAGAGCACACCAGGCCCTCCTGTCTTCCACTGCCTCCTGCAGTTTGGTCAAACTCGTGTTGGTAGCTTCGAGAACACTGTCCCACCATCTCGTCCTCTGTCATCCCCTTCTCCTTGTGCCCTCCATCTTTCCCAACATCAGGGTCTTCTCCAGGGAGTCTTCTCTTCTCATGAGGTGGCCAAAGTCTTGGAGCCTCAGCTTCAGGATCTGTCCTTCCAGTGAGCACTCAGGGCGGATTTCCTTCAGAATGGAGAGGTTTGATCTTCTTGCAGTCCATGGGACTCTCAAGAGTCTTCTCCAGCACCAGAATTCAAAAGCACCCATTCTCCGGCGATCAGCCTTCTTGATGGTCCAGCTCTCACTTCCATACATCACTACTGGGAAAACCAGAGCTCTAACTATACGGACCTTTGTTGGCAAGGTTTTAGTTCATCATTTTAATGTTCGAACAAGAGAACTCACAGCCAAGAGGTCTATCCCTCAAGACTCATCCATATGTAAATTCAACACACCCCTTTCCCTGTTTATACAGCTTCCCACCAACAGGCCCTCCCGGGCCTGGGTTCAGTTCTTCCTCCACCCCACCTTTACATGCCTTGCTCTCACTCTTTTCCTCAGGCACCTGCCTTACTTAACCTTCCTTCTCTCAAGTCCACAGCTGCCCACCTTTATTTGCTTTGTTCCTCCTAGCTTTTAAGGAACTCCTATTTCTCCACTGCGCCTGCCCGCAGCAAAATCACATTTCGCTCTCTTCATGGCCTGTCAATATCCTGTGCCTGACAGATGCACTCCATGACATCACAGCATTTCAGCCAATGGTGACGGGCCTTCACAGCTATTTTGTTTTTCTAAAGCCCATCATGAAATCTCTCTGCAGGAATAACTTTCTGACAGAGCTGCTTGACAGCGGAGTGGACTGCCTGGGAAGATGAAAAACTTACCTTCATTGGAGGTTTTTAAGCAGAGGCTGGATGACCACCCATCAGGGATTATTAATTATAATTCTTGCACATGGGGGCCGCTTCCAACTCTACAGTTTTATGATTCTATGAATGCTCTGTACTATCTTTTTTATTATTATTTTTAAAAAGCCTCTTTATCTTGTGCATTAGGAGGAAGCAAACACTCTGTCTCTGGGAAAGACAGAACGCTTGAATGGTTAAATTACCAGGCGGTAGCTAAGAGCAGAATCTGTGGGCAGCGCTCACAATAAGTGGATGACTCAGGAAAGTGGATGACACAGGAAAGGCAAAACAAGGGGCGAAAATAATACTTGTGTGGAGGAATTATGTGGGATGAGGGAGAATGGCTTTTGGTACTGTTATGTCAGCGCAGCAAGCGATCCTCTGCTCAGGGTGGGGGGGCCATGTGCGTCAGTGCAGCATTCAGTACTAAGCCTCCAGGGCAGGGCTCCTGCCTTTCCCACTTTTGAACCAGGTGTGCCGGCTAGTATAGATGCATTATAAATAAATCTGCAGCTAATTCTGCTCTTTGGTTTGCAGCTTCTCTGACTCAGATTCAAGCTGACAAAAGGTTCTTTTTTAAAAAAAGAACATAAGAACCCAGCATCACTCCAAGTCCTCCTGTTTCCAATGCACTTTTCTTTAATGCTGTCTGTGTACTTCAGGGAGAGTTGGTGATGATGTTATTGTGTAAATAGAAAAATAAATGAATACAGTAGTACAGTCACACCTCATGTTGCGTCCGCTTCAGGTTGCGTTTTTTCGGGTTGCAGAAACCCAGAAGTACCGGAAAAGGTTACTTCCGGGTTTCGACAGTCGCACATGCGCAGAAGCGCTAAATCAAAACCCGCGCATTGCGAATGCTGCAGGTTGCGAATGCGCATCCCACGTGGATCACGTTCGCAACCTGAGCGTCCACTGTAATAACAAGAATAAGAATGTAAAAGACAGTACAAGAACAGTTGTGCTGGGGGGGGGGGCGGTGCCTCTGGCTGGGAGGCACATGCTCCTTCTGGGGTAGGTTGTTCACCTTTGGGAGTCCCCCCCCCCACCCTGCACTCAGCTCACCTATGGCTCCAAGAAGCTGTCGGCATGTGACAGAGGCCACACCCCAGGAAGCAACTTCAACTCCCCAGCTAAACCAGGTGAGGTGAGAATAGTCGATGGGCCTCAAACCCTGTGAGTTAGTGACTTCCCCTGCATGTGAATACAGGCTCTGAAAGACTTAGCCGGCAAGACCAATAGTGGGTCCGAATGTCAAGCCGGTTTCTGCTCGCGCTGTAGAGGGAAGTGAGGGGCAGGTGTGGCTCATCAGCCTGGGGAGGGAGTCCATCTAGAAGGAAAACTCTGATCCTGAACCTCCACTGCCTTGCAGGATGTCTTCAGGAGAAGAACTTGGGACTTTTTCAAGCTTCTTCACGAACTCAAAAATCCCATTACAATTAAGAGGAAGGTACAGGATCAAGGGGACAAGGGTGGTGCTGTGGTCTAAACCACTGAGCCTAGGGCTTGCCGAACGGAAGGTCAGCGGTTCAAATCCCTGCAACAAGGTGAGCTCCCATTGCTCGGTCCCAGCTCCTGCCAACCTAGCAGTTTGAAAGCACCCCAAAAAGTGCAAGTAGATAAATAAGTACTACTCTGGCGGGAAGGCAAATGGCGTTTCCGTGTGCTGCTCTGGTTTTGCCAGAAGCAGCTTAGTCACGCTGGCCACATGACCTGGAAAAATTGTCTGTGGACAAACGCCAGCTCCCTCGGCCAGTAAAGTGAGACGAGCGCTGCAACCCCAGAGTCGTTCGCGACTGAACTTAACTGTCAAGGGTCCTTTACCTTTACAGGATCAAGACCCTCAGCTTGATAAATATTGTTGTTCTTCAAAAAGCAGCAACACAAAAACCAAGTGTGACACCACCTAGATCTCACCCAAGCCAACCCAATTATGTTTGCAGAGCCCTGCAAAGTCATGTCAACAGAGATCAACAGACAACACTTATCTGGGCGATGCCAAACTGGATGCCCCACCGCTGATTCTTGCTTCCTAAAATTCTGTCACGCTGCTAAAGCTTTTCCCTATGCCAATCTGAGCTTGGCAGAGATACCAGTCCTGAGCCGTTTATTTGGGGCAACCAGTAACCTAAGCTTGATGTGCCCCATCAGGTGGGAGATCACACACACCCTTCAGCTCTGCCTGGCTGGCTTTGGAGGCAGAAATCCCAATTAACCACATACGGATGAAAAGGGGTCCTCGGCTGAAAATGAGAGGGGCCAGGTTCAAATGGGCAACTTGTTCCACCTTTGTCAAGAGACTCCTTTGCATACTCTCAAGACAAGCTGCTTGTCTGAGCCCCAGCATCCTACCTCCAACTGTGACAAGCAGAAAGAGTGACCTAGAGCTTAGGGGTAGAGTGAATGATGGACTCACAAAAGCCCCCAGGTTGAATCTCCAGCTCACAGGGCTGTTAGTTAAAGATTTCTGCCACAGACCTTGGTGGGTGACGGCCAGGCACATTAAACATTGCAGGCCATCCCAGATCAATGGTCTCGGACTCTGAATGAGGCAGCTGTATTGGAAGGAGCCCTCAGTAACAGCCCTAATAGATGGTCACCCAGCATCTAAATAAGTCACCAATGAGTAAGAGCCTAACAACGTCTGAAACAAACTGATCTGCCATCGAACAGCTCATTCCACCAGTCAAAACCCCTTTCTGAACCTGCTGGGATACTACCTTCCTGGAGCAACAGAAAATGAATTTGCTGCATCTTCTCGGACTTGTCCCTTTAAATGCTTGAAAATGGCTACCATAGCATTTCTCAATGGTGCATTCTCCAGGCTAAACGCGGCCAACCACTTCACCTCTACATTTCCTCATAGGATTTTGATCTCCAAGTCCCATGCCAACTTTGTTACCCTTCTCCTGACATGTTCCTGCTTGTAAATATCCATTGTAAAATATCAGAAAATGTACTGTCTTGGAAACACAAAGGATTTGATCTCATTATCCTTCCCGATAGGAAATTCCCCGCAGTTTCCTAGCATCTAAGGTTGAAAACCAGCTTTACAGTTGTTCCTCTTCCCCAGTCCCTAGCTCAAATATGTCCCCCCTCAATGATCCAAGTTCAAGAGCATGGAATCTGTACCCCATGATTCTCTACTTTAAGAGCTGAACCAATTCCCGTTTTTCAAGATGTAGAGCTAAGAATTTTTTCTAGTCACTCACCATCCCAGTCCTTAGTGAAACTTATGGAAAATAAGGCTATATTAGTGGCTACTAGCTATGATGGCTAAGCTCTGCCTTCGCACTCAGATGCAGCAATGCTTCTGAAGATGAGTTGCTGGGAACCATGGGAGGGGAGAGAGAGTTCCTCTTGTGCTCAAGCCCTGCTTGGGGGTACCCCGAGGAGGCATCTGGTTGACCAATGTAAGAAATGGATGCTGGACTACAGTGGTCCCCCACAAGACGAATGCCTCACAAGACGAAAAACTCGCTAGACGAAAGAGTTTTCTGTTTTTTGAGGTGCTTCGCAAGACGAATTTCCCTATGGGCTTGCTTCGCAAGACGAAAACGTCTTGCGAGTTTTTCCCCTCCCCCCCTTTTTCTAAGCCGCTAAGCCACTAATAGCGCTAATCCGCTAAGCTGTCAATGGGCTTGCTTCGCAAGACAAAAAATCCGCTAGACGAAGAGACTCGCAGAACGAATTATTTTCGTCTTGCGAGGCACCACTGTAGATGGGTCCTCAGCCTGATCCAGCAAGGCTCCTCTTATGTTCTTCCGGTTTCAAATGGAACTAGATTTCCACTCAAATGTAAAATCAGTCAAAATGCATATTTAGGGCAATGCCAAGCTAACCAGGGCATCAACAGCTTTCCTGAGCTCCTTACTCACATGTGAACATTACTTTTAGTAAAGGTAAAGGGATCCCTGACCATTAGGTCCAGTCATGGCCGACTCTGCGGTTGTGGCGCTCATCTCGCTTTATTGGTACAGCTTCCGGGTCATGTGGCCAGCATGACTAAGCCGCTTCTGGTGAACCAGAGCAGCGCACGGAAACGCCGTCTACCTTCCCGCCAGAGTGGTACCTATTTATCTACTTGCACTTTGATGTGCTTTTGAACTGCTAGGTTGGCAGGAGCAGGGACTGAGCAACGGGAGCTCACCCCGCCGTGGGGATTTGAACCACCGACCTTCTGATTGGCAAGTCCTAGGCTCTGGGTTTAACCCACAGCACCACCCGCGTCCCCGTTTACTTTTAGTAGGCCAGTCAAGAAGAGAAGACTCCCTGGAAAAAACCCTGATGTTGGGAAAGATGGAGGGCACAAGGAGAAGGGGACGACAGAGGACGAGATGGTGGGACAGTGTTCTCAAAGCTACCAGCATGAGTTTGACCAAACTGCGGGAGGCTGTGGAAGACAGGAGGGCCTGGTGTGCTCTGGTCCAGGGGGTCACGAAGAGCCGGACATGACTAAACGACTAAACAACAAGGCCAGCCAAAATGTTACAAAATAGCGTGCAAGCGAAGCCCCTCAGAACTCCTCAGCGGGAAATCCATATGCAGGAAGAGTCCTGCCTTGCACAAAAGCTTGCACGCTGACGAAGAGATCTGGGAAACCCAAAAGCTTGCACAGTTTTGTGATATTTTGGTCGACTTAACGGCAACGGACAAATCCCCTCTTCCCTTTCCAATGTCAACTATGCATTTCTTTAATGCATAATTAAAAATAGTGGCTTTTTAACCCCAGAGATGCCAAAATGAGAGAGAATCCAGGTTGGGGGGGTGTTGCTGAAAAAAGCCGGAAGTTCAGAATGAATCTCTATGGTTCCAACGGCCTCCAATACCGGAAAGGGCACCTGCCTGGAAGGCGCCAACCAATGAGCGCCGAGCATTGCTCGGGAACGACCAATCGGAAGCAGCTTCGAGAGGCGGCGGACCAATCAGGACTCAGACCCACACACCAGAGACAGAGCTGTCCCTCGCTCCCCCTCCCCGACCTCACCTGTTTCTCCTCGCCCGTCTCGTCAGAACGGGCGTCGCCGCCGCCGCCAAGCGTGTCAGACATGACGGGGCCTTGGGCTTAGAGGCAGGCGGGCGAGACGGTGAGGCGCTGGGGCCAGGCGAGGCCGGCGCTCCTGCTCCGGCGCCCTCTTCGCCGCTCTCTCCCGTCTCTTCCACAGCAGAGCCAAAATGGCCGCCGCCTCCACCGCCCCCTTTCTAAAGCTTGGCCCCGCCCCATCCCCCGCTCTGACGTGAGCGGCGGACCTCGGGCCCAATCAGGAACCGAGTCCCAGGTGGCGGGCGGCGTCTCAGCCGTCCAATCGGGTGCGGCTTTGTCTGACGAGTGACAGGACAGCCGAAAGAAAAGGGAAACGAGCGGGAGGCGAGACGTTCGAATTAGACGGGCATCTTCTGTAGCCAATAGAAATAAGCGAAGAGGCTCGTTGGGCCAATGAGGGAGCGGCCGGTTATGACCTCGGGAGGGAATCAATTGGCAAGAGAGCCAATCAAATCGAAAGAGTGGATTGGAAACCCAACGGGCGCCTGGGGAAAGAGGTGCCTGAGCATGCGCAGAGTGTTTATTCGCCTGCCCCGAAGGACGAGATTTTTTTCATGACAAGGTCTCTCTGTGCGTGTGCAGAGTGCTAGTTAAAAAAATACTTCTTGGCCAAATGCTACTTAGGGTTTACAGAGTGACTTACATCGGGTCAAGGTGCCTCTGAGCCCGTGCAGAGTGTTCGTTTCCAGGCAGCAGAGTTAGTGGTTTAAAAAATAAAAAGTGCTCAGGCCAAAGTGGATCTGAGGGTGTACAGAGGGCTTGTCCTCTGAGTAGGTCAAGTTTGTTTGAATAACCTCAGGTCCAGGTGCCTCTCTGCACATCCAGAGATCATGTTCCCCTCAGGAGAAGGAGATTTAACCATGACCTCTGGGCTAAATGCACAGACCAAATGTGTTAAAGTAACCTGAGGTCAAGATGCCTCTGATGCATGTGCAGAGTGCCTAGCAGACTAGTCTCCATCCCCCTGACCTCAGGCCAAAATGCCTCTGAGCATGTATGCAGAGTGCATATCCTCTGAGCATAACTCCCTTCTCAGAGAGACACCCACTTTGCCATCTTTACCTCCACATATTTCTGCATTTAATCGCTGGCTCTGCTGCCTTTGATTTGTCTGAGAAAAGAAAGAAGTTTTTACAAATATCTTCAGACTGACAGCCCCATGAAGAAGCAGCCTTGGAACATACTCTGGCTGCATTTTACTCCACAAAGTAAAACAAAGGACACTTTCTCGCAGGCACAGGGGCTGTTTGCCACCCTGTTGAAGCATTTCAGCCAGGTGGGGAATGAAAAAGACACCACTCCAAACTTCATGATCCATCCTCGAGGCAACACTTATGTATTATTGTTCAGAGCAAAAGGGAGACCAGAAATTATGCCACTACCCACAGCCAAACTCAAGATTTCTCAAGCCTTCTGATTTGCATTCAGTTATTTACCACCCAGGGAAGAGTGAAATATAAGAATATGTACATAAAGCATAATTCAGGGGTAGGCAAACTAAGGCCCAGGGGCCAGATCCGGCCCAATCGCCTTCTCAGTCCGGCCCACGGACAGTCCGGGAATCAGCGTGTTTTTACATGAGTAGAATGTGTCCTTTTATTTAAAATGTATCTCTGGGTTATCTGTGGGGCATAGGAATTCGTTCACCCCCCCCCCCAAAAAATATAGTTTGGCCCACCACATGGTCTGAGGGACAGTGGACTGGCCCACGGCTGAAAAAGGTTGCTGACCCCTGGCATAATCCATTAATATACACCCCCAAAGAACGCCCCAAAAGAAACCGTTCAAGCATCTTTACATCGCAGATCTTGATTTGTGATGATTCAAGAACCCTGAAATGAATGATTAGTACAGAACCCCACCCCAAAGCAGTTCAGGTTCAAAGCAGCTTCCAAGAGAGAGAGGAGGCTGCTCGCTGTGTCTCTGTGTGATTTCCTCACTCTAGCCTTGGTCCCTCCCAGACCGGGTATGTCCACCTGGTTATGTCAGTTCTGATTCAGAGATGCTGTGTTTAGTGGCCCTCACAGTAGGGTGTTGGTTGCCTCTCAGCATGAGTCACTATTCTCTAGAGGCTGGGGAAATGTTACAAGTAGTGAGCTGCCTGTGCGTTTGGAAACGTGGCCGCGGAGATGAGACGATAATGCATAAGTATTGGTTTGTGTTTGTTGCAACTGGTAGGGGAGATGGCCAGGAGACCAACAGCAGGGGGCGCCAGAGCCAACGACAGGCAGAGCCAACTAATTCTACTTCTGTGCCTGTCCTCCCTGCTGAGTTCTACAAGGACAACAATGAGACTCGGGTGGAGAAAGCTGGCAGGCAAGGCCACGCCCGGGGCTGGGTGTAAGCAGGAAGGCACGCAGGGGCTGAGGGCAGACTGAAGTTGGTGGGGCAGTGCCCCAACCGCCAGTACAGTGATACCTCGGGTTAAGTACTTAATTCATTCCGGAGGTCCGTTCTTAACCTGAAACTGTTCTTAACCTGAAGCACCACTTTCACTAATGGGGCCTCCCGCTGCTGCCATGCCACCGGAGCACGATTTCTGTTCTCATCCTGAAGCAAAGTTCTTAACCTGAAGCACTATTTCTGGGTTAGTGGAGTCTGTAACCTGAAGCGTATGTAACCTGAAGCGTGTGTAACCCGAGGTACTACTGTACTTTCCTCTGGTTCCCCACTGGCCCCATTTTGCCTCCAGTTCTGTCGGTGCTGAACAGCTGAGTTTGCTATTTGAGGGAGGTTTGCCCAGTATAACAACGTCAACTTGCAAACGTAGTCAGGGAACTGACATCGGAGCCAGCAGTGGAAGGCAGAGCTCCCAAGCGATGCCGGAGAAGGGCCAAGTAGGGAGAGAGGGAATTCATCGGCTGGGGAAGGAAATCAGCGTAACACCAGGGATAAAGGGGGGCGGTTGGGGGAATCGGAGAGGGGTCTCCAGGACTCTTCGCTGGAGACCAGCGGGGAGAGCACTGGTCCTCCTCTGCCCACACCCACCCTGCGCAGAAGACTTCCGCGCAGGGAAAGTAGGCGTAGACTTGGCGTCAAAGAGCTTTTGTGCTGGAAGAAGTTTAAGAAATGCCCACTGACGGATTCTGCTAGCGACTGAACAGCCACAAAGTGAAGGGCTGTCCAGCCAGGAAAGGTTTAACCAGGCTAACTAGCCAGGCATGGTGGCAATTTACGCACGAGCAACCCCCATACATTCATTACACGTACAAACACAAGTTCTCCTTACTCCTTATAGCAGGCATGTGCAGCTAAACATCCGCTTAGCGAAATTTGCCTGATGTTTACTGATTCTGCCTTATGTAACCAGGAAGCATGCTCCCAATTTTATTTTTATTTTTTAATTTAAAAGGTTCAATGAAATTTCATCAAAGGAACAGCCATAGCTGTTGGTCCCAGGTTCAGTAGCTGACATCTCTAGGTAGAGGTGCCTGAAACCCCAGGGAACAACTGCTAGTGAGTGTAGGCAATTCTGAGATCGATGGACCAATGGCCTGACTCAGTAGAAGGCAACTTCTTTAAACCAGCCCTTTGTCTGGAATCATGAGGACTGGAATCTTGCGTTGTTTTAGGGGGAAGGCCCACCACTTAGCGACAGAGCATCTTGCCATCACCTTGCCAACAAAGGTCCGTTTAGTTAAAGCTATGGCTTTCTCAGTAGTGATGTATGGAAGTGAGAGCTGGACCATCAAGAAGGCTGATCACCGAAGAACGGATGCTTCTGAATTCTGGTGCTGGAGGAGACTCTTGAGAGTCCCATGGACTGCAAGAAGATCAAACCTCTCCATTCTTAGGGAAATCAGCCCTGAGTGCTCACTGGAAGGACAGATCCTGAAGCTGAGGCTCCAAGACTTCGACCACCTCATGAGAAGAGAAGACTCCCTGGAAAAGAGCCTGATGTTGGGAAAGATGGAGGGCACAAGGAGAAGGGGACAACAGAGGATGAGATGGTGGGATAGTGTTCTTGAAGCTCCCAGCATGAGTTTGAGGAAACTGCGGGAGGCAGTGGAAGACAGGAGGGCCTGGTGTGCTCTGGTCCAGGGGGTCACAAAGAGGCGGACACGACTAAACGACTAAGGAACAACATCTGCTTTGCACGCAGAACATCCTAAGCCTGGTCCCAGGCATCCCAACACTAGGCTGGGAGAAACCCCTGCCTGAAACCCTGCAGGGCTGCTGCCAGTCAGTGTAGACAATACTGAGCTACCATCTGAGTTGTGTTATGAGGCAGCTTCTAACATCCGCCACGGCAGCCCTTTTCCTCTTCAGGGCTGCAGCTGGAGGATTCTCCACAAGAGGGGGCCAGCATCCTTTTGGAACGCCCGGGTTTCCCGTTGTCCAAAATGAGAAACTTCATCCTCCCAGAGTTGAGACAGACACAAATTAAAAGGCATCTATTAGTGGGCTACCAGGCAAGCCCAACCAGGCAGATAGAAAGTGGAGTTAATAATTCAGGGCAACGTTGAGTCAAGCGGCTAAACAGCGGCTCTGCCGAGCTCCTAAATTTAGACTCCTTCAATACTTCGAAGCAGGCAGGGATCTCTCCCTGGGCTTTTTGCTTTAGCTCAATCTGTAAGTGGAGAGAGAGAGACAGAGAGATAGAAAGGGAGTCCTTCACTCCCCAGTCGTGAGGTCAGCCTCCCTCTGTCTCAGGGGCAGGGAATCTTTTCCAGCCTGAGGGCCGCATTACCTCCCAAGGAAACTGCTGGGGGCCACATCTCAGTGGTGGCCGAGGCCCAGGGCAATGGATGTAAATACTACATCTGAGCAACAGCCTGGTTTCTAGATACACCCCTCCAAGCCAGGCAAAGTTTCTGGTTGCAAAGCAGGGGGCCACTGTGTGCTAGGGGGTTAAGAGGAGGAAGGGGGCTTGCCTCCATGTGCAGCTGTGGGGGGGGGGGGGAGGTCCAAACCGAGGGAAATATTTGGGGAAACTGGAACGCTGAACTAGACATGCCTATCGCTCTCTTTCAGATCCTCACCACACATTATTATTATTTTAGAATTTTATTTATTTATTGAAGTTCTTATGTTACATCGGTAAACATTGTCATATCACAAGGCTTATTATACTATAATTTTCAACATGTATACAAAGTTTATATACTAAAAGAAAGATAGAAAAAACAAGGGCAAAAAACTATTCCAAAATCATATACAGTGGTACCTCGGGTTACATACGCTTCAGGTTACAGACTCCGCTAACCCAGAAATAATGCTTCAGGTTAAGAACTTTGCTTCAGGATGAGAACAGAAATTGTGCTCCGGCGGCGCGGCAGCAGCAAGAGGCCCCATTAGCTAAAGTGGTGCTTCAGGTTAAGGACAGTTTCAGGTTAAGAACGGACCTCCAGAACGAATTAAGTACTTAACCCGAGGTACCACTGTATATACCAACACTTTGGACTTCCTGTCTATCCCGTTGTACTGTATATTCCTTTTTTACAAATGAATGTACTCCTATTATTGTATATTTCTTTACATTTTATCTAATACATTCCTATATCAATACGTACCCTTGGTCTTCTTTCTCAACTCAGTCTCCGACGTCAGTCGAACGCTAGCATAGATAGCGAACCGTAACTGTATTTTTGAGCATATATCTTATATCTGTCCCACTTTTCCATAATTTTTTGTTTCGAATTGCCTCTCAGGCTATTTGTCAACCGCGCCATTTCAGCAGATTCTTGTAGCTTGTTATGCCGATCCGTTATTGTCGCCGCACATTAAAAGCACATGATCCCTGCCCCCAAAAAGAATCCTGGGAACTGTGCTCACCCCCTTGCAAAGTGGCAATCTGGGGGATAGCTAGGTTGGCCCCCACCAAGGGCATAGGCCAAGGGAGGGCAGAACAACCACGCCTGCCTCTCCATTCTTGCTTGGAGTGGCTAGGAGTCGGTCAACGCTGCCTGCGCACTCCCTCGGTGGAGGCATCCAGTCACCGGCACGGGCTATTGCAGCAACTCTGTGGGCCCCCCTCGCCAGGGTTTAGATGACGGCTTTAGAGAAGCCAACACATCTCCTCGCCAAGGGTGCAAATGAGCCTAGATACGCCTCTGGCAACAATTCCCAGCTCCCTTCACAAAGCACCGTTCCCAGGGTTCTTTGGTGAAGTCATGTGCTTTAAGCACACATTGGACACTCTTGGAACGCACCGTGTGGATCTTCCCCCACACTATTTGTCCATCTTCTACACTGACCCGTCGGGATGGCTCTGTTGGTAGAGCAGAAAACCGGGTTCAAGGCAGCTAACAACAAATTTAAACTTAATTGATGCTAGAAAAAAACAGCATAAAATGCAGTATGAAACATGAATAACAATTAAATCAAAAATCAATTTAGGGGGGAAATCCATCCAATAAACATTAGATGGTCACCAGGGCTAGCTGGTTAAATTAGTCCTATTTGGGCCAGCGAGGAGACCAGGGGAGAATTAGCTGTGGGATCCCAGAGTGGGTAAAGGTAAAGGTAAAGGGACCCCTGACCATTAGGTCCAGTTGTGGCCAACTCTGGGGTTGCGATGCTCATCTCGCTTTATTGGCCAAGGGAGCCAGTGTACAACCTCCGGGTCATGTGGCCAGCATGACTAAGCCGCTTCTGGCGAACCAGAGCAGCGCACGGAAACACTGTTCACTTTCCCACCAGAGTGGTACCTATTTATCTACTTGCACTCTGACGTACTTTCAAACTACTAGGTTGGCAGGAGCAGGGACCGAGCAACGGGAGCTCACCCCGTTGCGGGGATTCGAACCACCGACCTTCTAATTGCCAAGTCCTAGGCTCTGTGGTTTAACCCACAGCACCACCCGCATCCCTATGCTCACTTGGTAGAGCATAATAATAATAATAAATTCTTATTTATACCCTACCCTTCCCAGTTCAGAAAACTGGGCTCAGGGCGGCTAACAACAAATTTAAAACACTTAATTGATGCTACAAAAAAAACCAGCATAAAATGCAGTATAAAACATGAATAACAATTAAATCAAAAATCAATTGGGGCGGGGGAATCCATCCAATAAACATTAGATGGTCACCAGGGCTAGCTGGCTAAATTAGTCCTATTTGGGCCAGCGAGGAGACCAGGGAAGAATTAGCTGTGGGATCCCAGAGCGGGTTATCTTCATAAAAGGGGAGAGGGAGGGAAGGAAGGGGAATAAAATATCAGGCTAAGTTCAAATTAAAGGCCAGGCGGAATAGCTCTGTCTTACAGGCCCTGCGGAAGGAGGTTAAATCCTGCAGGGCCCTAGTCTCATGGGACAGAGCATTCCACCAGGTCGGAGCCAACACTGAGAAGGCCCTGGCCCTAGTTGAGGATAATCTAACTTAGAGCATGATAAGTCACAGGGTTGTGGGTTCGAGCCCAACATTGGGCAAGAGATTCGGGGTTGGACTGGATGACCCACGAGGCTCCTTCCAACGCTACAATCCCATGACTGCTAGAGGCTCTCCAGGGTTTCAGGCATGGGTCCTTCCACCTGGAGTTTCCGGGGATTGAACCCGGGACCTTCTGCATGCAAAGCAGGTGCTCTAAGCAACGGGAACGGGGAGAGGCATTTATTCGGGATTAATCGGCGCAGAATCTGATCTCTGTGTGTGGGCGAAAGCCTTGCATAATTGGCCTAAGCTCATCCTTTGAACACCTCCAGCTTCACCACCTCCTCGCATCCCGGCTGACGTCGAAGGCCCCTCTCTGGACACCTCTTGGGAAAGTGCGGCGGGGGAGGCTCTCTCCGGCTGCTGCTGCCAGCCACTCCAAAGCCGAGGATGGGTTTTTAATGTGCAGCTCGTTATTATTAGCAACATCGTTAGCAGCTGCGTAGTCGCTGGGAGGGAAGGCGGGTGGAGGCAAAGCGCAGGGTTTTTGGCAGAGGCAGCAGCAAAAAGAGAAAACCTTTGCAGGGAAATCAGAGGGCAAAGGGCAGGGAAAGGTGCGACGTATTTTGGGACCCTCTAAGGCATCCCCTAGGTGGAGTGCTTAACCACCCCTGATTTAGGGCATTGCTTCTTTTAAGCCTAAGCTGGTACTCCACCATCGAGCTATGGCCCTTCCCTTAAGGTTCCAGTCCTCATGAAGTTCTGAAGAAAGGGCTGATTTAAACAGAAACAGAGGCAGCTCCTCCCACAGAGGAGTCAGATTGTCTTCACTGATTGACAGTGGCTCTCCAGGGTTTCTTCTGGAGATGTGGAGAATCGAACCTGGCCCCATCGTTCTGCCCGGACGCTGAGGTCCAGCTTCGAGGGCCTTCTGGCGGTTCCCTCACTGCAAGAAGCCAAGTTACAGGGAACCGGGCAGAGGGCCTTCTCGGTAGTGGCACCCGCCCTGTGGAACGCCCTCCGACCAGATTTCAAAGAGAACAACAACTACCAGAGTTTTAGAAGACATCTGAAGGCAGCCCTCTTTAGGGAAGCTTTTAATGTTTGATGTATTACAGTATTTTAATATTTTTTGGGAAGCCGCCCAGAGTGGCTGGGGAAGCCCAGCCAGATGGGCGGGGTATAAATAATAAATTATTATTATTATTATTATTATTATTATTATTATTCTGCATGCAGAGCCTGTGCTCCACCAGTGTAACCCTCCCCTAGAAAATAAAGCAAGATTCCAGTCCTCATGACCCTGAAATCACGATTCTGACACGTGGGTCTCTCCCAGCCTACCTGCAGTTGAACCCAGGGCCGTCTGCAGGCGTCCCACCACAGAACTACACACCCCTTCCACAGAACGCTTCTAAAATGACCCCCCCCCCCAAATCCAAAGTTTCTCTACTGCCAGGCCCAAATCGCAGGTGTGGGATCTGCCTCACTTCCTTACCTAAGGTGATAGCAACACAAAAGAGGATTCTGGGGGTGGGGGGGGGAGAGAGAGGGGTTGGGTTGGTAATGGCGGGGGGGGGGAGGTGGCAGGAGAGAGATCGGGCGGTATTGATTGGTGTCTGTCAGCTTCCCGGGCACAATGGCTGTGCTGCATGTCCAGACACCGCACCATCGCACAGATCAATGGGGGGACATCAATACACCCGGAATTGCTCTGCAGCTATGGCAACGGGAAAGACAAGAATTAGGGCTGTTTGCTAGATGGCTCCAAAGTTCTTGGCTGCTGGGGAGCGCTCAATATATATATGTGTGTGTGTGTGTATAATTTTTTTTTTCCTTTTGGAAGAAAAAAAATATCTAGCAAGGTGGAAGACACAGAAAAAGACAGAGAGATCTCCCCAGATGAAATAGGGTGCCTTTTGTTTTTCTAACCTCCCCATGTCTCAAGCAGAACCCGTTCCTTTTTCTGCAGGGAGTTTCTACGCTTCTAAGCCCACATTAAGGACGCTGTTAAGATGGGGTGGTCAGAAGGGACGAAATTTCTCTGCACAATTGTGTCCCCCGCTGCTGCCTGATGATTCCGCATTGTAGAAAATTCATCCTGCATGTGATCTGTGGTTCTGCCCAGATACAGAGAAAAGCCCTCTGAGCATGTGCAGAGTATTTTTTCCTCACCAATGAGCAGCTCCCCACCTCACATAGGAGTAAAGAGTGATTCTGATGGCAACCACCCCACGCAGATCAGAACCACAATATGACCCTCCAAGTCTCTCTGTTCGGCCTTTGAAACTGTCCCCAAGCCCCGCCTCTTCTCAGGCCACACCCCTTATGGATCCTACTCCGCCCCTTCCTTGTTTTTGCAGGGCAGAGAGGTGTGTCCTTGGGCTCTCTGAATGCCTCTCGCTTGCCCGGGTGGAGGGCAGAGAGAGGGGTGTGCAGGGATGCATGTACAATTTGGTCTCCTGTGCAAAGGTAAAATATATCTTCATTGCTCTGCCCACTTTTGCCTCTTGCTCTGCCCCCATAGGTATGTGGCCCCAGAAAGCTTGCCCAGAAAGGAATGTGCCCCCCCCAGTCTGAGAAATGCCCCCCCACCCCTGACTTAATAGAACCAATCCATACCACCGCTAAAATTTATGCCATTTCTAACATAAGAAATGGCATAAATCTTTGGTGACAGCAGTCACGAAATTCAGACGCCTGCTTCTTGGGAGAAAAGCAATGACAAACCTAGACAGCATCTTAAAAAGCAGAGACATCACCTTGCCGACAAAGGTTCGTATAGTTAAAGCTCTGGTTTTCCAAGTAGGGATGTATGGAAGTGAGAGCTGGACCATCAAGAAGGCTGATCGCAGAAGAATGGATGCTTTTGACTTCTGGTGCTGGAGGAGACTCTTGAGAGTCCCATGGACTGCAAGAAGATGAAACCTCTCAATTCTGAAGGAAACCAGCCCTGAGTGCTCACTGGAAGGACAGATCCTGAAGCTGAGGCTCCAAGACTTCGGCCAGCTCATGAGAAGAGAAGACTCCCTGGAAAAGACCCTGATGTTGGGAAAGATGGAGGGCACAAGGAGAAGGGGACGACGGAGGACGAGATGGTGGGACAGTGTTCTCGAAGCGACCAGCATGAGTTTGACCAAACTGCAGGAGGCAGTGGAAGACAGGAGGGCCTGGCGTGCTCTGGTCCAGGGGGTCACAAAGAGTCAGACACGACTAAACGACTAAACAACATCATCATAAGAAAAGCCTGCTGGATCAGGGCAATGGGAGCCCATCTATTCCAGCATCCTGCTGTTGTAGCGCTCATGTGCCCCATAGAGCCTAGGAATCTAGATAGACTGCCTCTGGACCTGGAGTTTCCAGAAGAACAGAGCCCTGCTGGATCAAGCCAATGTCTCACCCAGTCCAGCATCTTCTTCTCACAATGGCCAACCAGATGCCTGTGCAAAAGGAGCAAGGATGACCCAAACAGAAGAGTACTCTGCCCTTCTGCACACTCTTCCCAGCAACTAGTGCTCAGGACCTTCGCTGCCTCTGAACAGGGAGGCAAAACATTGCCTTCATGGCTTGTAGCCATCAATAGCCGCCTCCTCCATGAATTTGTCCAACTCTCTTTTAAAGCTGTCTAGGTTGGTAGCCATCACTGTCTCCAATGGGACTGGGTGCCATAGTTTAACTGTGTACTGTGTGTAATTGGAAAAGCAGCAGCGTTCCAACTAAAATGGACTGGTTATCTAAAACGATGGAATACTTCTATATTGGGACGCTGGTGGTGCTGTGAATTAAACCACAGAGCCTAGGGCTTGCCGATCAGAAGGACGGCGGTTCGAATCCCTGCAACAGGGTGAGCTCCTGTTGCTCGGTCCCTGCTCCTGCCAACCTAGCAGTTCGAAAGCATGTCAAAGTGCAAGTAGATAAATAGGTACCACTCTGGTGGGAAGGTAAACGGTGTTTCGCCAGAAGTGGCTTAGTCATGCTGGCCACATGACCCGGAAGCTGTACGCCGGCTCCCTCAGCCAATCAAGTGAGATGAGCGCCGCAACCCCAGAGTCGGTCACGACTGGACCTAATGGTCCCTTTACCTTTACCTTACTTCCATAATGCCAAACTAACAGGGAGGATAAGAGGAGATATGGTACAAAAAGTGAATAAGGAGGGGCTATCTTTAAGGAATACATCAAAATTTATGTGGAAAAAGTAGAATTTTTGACAGATACTGAGTGAATCCAGAAAATGATTAGAGTAAAACAAGAGTAAAGTCAAGATAGAAGAAGAGATTAAAGAAATAATGAAATGTGTTTAAGCTAGTTGGAAAAATAAAGTAGCGTAACAAGAACAGCTGGAAGTCAAGTCACTTGGTGGGTGTCCGTGTGGGGTAGGTGTGTAGGTAGTTTGATATGTATAGTATAGGTAGGTATTATATAGAGTAATGTAGGTATGTTTTATGTTATGAAAATAAGGTAGTGTGTTGTGTACGTGTATTGTGTAAATGTATATGTATGTGTTTTATATGTTAATAAAAATCTAGCTTGGAAAAACAAAACAAAAGATTTTATTTTATTTGTCGTGAAGCTTCCAGCGTTCATAACACTACTTCTAGTGTTATGAGCAAAGAGTAAGTTCTCTGTTCCAAGACTTACCCCCCCACACACAGAATGTTTTGCATGAGGTTTGTACATAGTGACAGAGGTGAAATCTGATTTGTTTGCATCGTAATGAGAAACTCCCTCATTTGCACTTCTCAACCCAGAACACAGTTATCCTTTGAAATCCACACTTCTCTGAATTTTGTAATGCACTTAGCCAACAAAACACCATGTCAAAATGTATATATTAGTGGGAAATATGAATGAAAAAGAATACGCTAATGGGAATAATGTACAAGGATCCAGTCTATTGGGGCAATTGCAATAATGTGTATCTCAGTCAAAACTGCAGACAAAAATTTGTTTGTTAGGAGAAATTTGCACCAAAACAGCGGGAAATTTTCAGAAGAATTCTTTTCCACTGAGAATGGCTGCAGGAATGTGGAGAAGCGAATTTAAGACTGGAGAAATGAAAAACTTAGTAAACAGGAGATGACAGATTTATCCATCCTTACTTGTTATACGTGGGAGTTTGTGTGTTGTTTCCGACATGGGTGTGTGTTTCCTTCCATGTAGGAAATCGTAGCATGAGTTTTGAAACAGATGAAAAGTGAGACCGAGAGATAGACTCACCAGGAGACCTTTGGCTGAATCTAATCTGGTCGTTTGTTTCCCTGCTTTGCAAACACGCAAGCGCTGCGGACTACTACAAATTTTAAAAGAGATTGAGGGCCCAAATAAAAACTGTCAAGCGTTTTAAGATCCTTGGGGGTGAGATGGTTCGGAAGACTTGCTTGAAATGGCTCTTTAAATCAATACAATTGGGGTGGGTGGGAAATCTATCTATCATCTCGGAGGAGTTTTCTGCCGAAATCCTCCGCCCAACACCCCACAAGGCAGGTGAGATGTGTGAGCCAAATCTAGCACTGTGTTGGTCAGGACAGCAAAGGGCCCCATTTTACAAAGAACAATAAACGACCTGTTTTATTGAGTACTTGTTTGCTGGGAGATCGGACGACGCCAACTATTGCATAATAATTCATTCTGATTTTTTTGTGGGAGATTCCGATATCTGACAAATTTCCATCAATTTCTGACAATTTTAGCTTCTCTCAATTTTTCACTCTTTTAAAGTTCAGCTCTTCACATTTCCACATCAGTTTGGAATTTATTTGTTTTTTAATTCTCAAAACCAGAATTTCAGTGAAGATTTATCATGATGTACATTCCCTCCCCCCTTGTCAATATAGCCTGAGAGACATACCTTTGCAAAGCTGTTTCCCCAACGCAATGCATTTCTGTAATTTTATTTTCTTTAATCTACACATTTATATGCACAGCCCTGTATTTGTACTTATTGTACATGTTGTTTCTCTGGAGCAGTTGCATTGCAAAATTTGGAGAAGCGTGAATTTCAAGGGACGGCTGTATTTTGGCTCCTGTATTGCTTTGGTTTATTACACGTTGCATTTCGCTCAAATGAATCCCAAAGCGGCTTACAAACAACAAATAAGAATAACATGGTAGAGCATACATAGAACATCCCAAATACAATACAAATCATACAGAATAATGAAAAAAATCACCAGTAAAACAATTACAACCTATAAAATACTATAAACAAAGCAACAAATAGAACGTAAGCTAAACATCAGAATTAAAGGAAACATCACATAATATGATTAACAAATCATGACAGCATTTATAATATATAAAACAATATAAATGGCGTTAACACAATAGCAACCAAAAGATAAACTAAGCACCGTTAAGTTCATACAAACACTCTTGTTTTCGAAAGTGTGAATTAGGTTAAGTGTGGCGGGAAAATGTGCAGTGGATCACATTATTCTCCCACTTGGGGATCCTAGAGATTTCTACGGGGTCTCCTGCTGAACTTGCTCCCTGCGCTGTTGGGCAGACGTGGCCGTCAGACAGGCAGTGCTTGAATCCAAGAAGCTTAAGCTCGGATTCCTGTCTCAGACTCCTTCCCAGCTGAGTGATACTTACCCTGCTTCTCATTCTCCTCCAACTGAAAGACAAAACTGAAAAACTACAGCTAATCCAGAATGCGGCAGCTAGACTGGGGACTGGGGGCAGCCGCCGAGACCGCATAACACCGGTCTTGAAAGACCTACATTGGCTCCCAGTACATTTCCAAGCACAATTCAAAGTGTTGGTGCTGACCTTGAAAGCCCTAAACGGCTTCGGTCCTGTATACCTGAAGGAGCGTCTCCACCCCCATCATTCAGCCCAGACACTCAGGTCCAGCTCCAAGGGCCTTCTGGCCGTTCCCTCATTGCGAGAAGTGAGGCTACAGGGAACCGGGCAGAGGGCCTTCTCGGTGGTGGCACCCGTCCTCCCATCAGATGTCAAGGAAATAAACAACTATCTGACTTTTAGAAGACATCTGAAGGCAGCCCTGTTTAGGGAAGTTTTTAATGTTTGATGCATTACTGTATTTTAATATTTTGTTGGAATTCGCCCAGAGTGGCTGGGGAAGCCCAGCCATATGGGTGGGGTAATAATAATAATAATAATAATAATAATAATAATAATAATAATGGGCTTGGTTCCTTAAGGTCCACAGTCTTGGGGCCATGAGGGTGAAGCTTGGGAAAGGGCAGGCTGGCAGACCCTCCAGGGAGAAAGTGTCTCTCTCTCTCGGAGCTGTCCGTGGTGCTTGCAGAAGAGGTGCTGGAGGCCCCAAGTGACTTTCCAGGGCAAACAGGAGGAAGCAGCTTCCTTGGAGCCATCCGTGATGCCGCAACCTCAAACAGGCCTTCCTTAACACCTTGACTTAACAATGGACGGGTCAGGGGACACTGACTGATTTTCTGGTAGGAACAGACAGAGCCACCAAAGTCTGGCCCATCTCAGTTATCAGAAGAGATGGGACTAAGTCCGTCTTGTTTTCCCAGTGGATGTTTAAAAGGGAAACACCCCCTTTTAAAAGTATGTCTAGAAGCACACATTACCAACATTTAAAAACAACTTACAAGGTGGTTGTACACTGTTTCCCCCATTCCATTTCCCTAAAACCTTCAAAAATCATGTATCCAGCCACTGTATGCCTTGAAGAAGGAAAAAGCTGGTGTTAAACAATATCTGGGGGGCACAAAGCTGGACACTCGAGTATCAGGCAAAGTCTGGGGAGACCCAAGTTCAAACCCCCAATGAAGCTTACTGGGTGAGCTCAGTTCAGTTACTTTCTCTCTGTTTAACCTACCTTGCAAGGTTGTTGTTAGGAATAAAATGGGACAGGGACAGAGAGAACAATGCCACCTTGATGGTCTCCTTAGGGAGGAGAGGCAGGGTATAAAATAATATGCTGTTTTAATGGTGCCCCAGATCCACTGTGCAGTGTGAGGATACAGCCCTCGCTGGGATATAAGGGCCTACACTGCTCACATTTGTGTCAATTAAGCAGACTCCTGTTTGTCTGGGAATTGTGGAAGCGTGGATTATTATTATTTCTTCCCAGCGTGGGACCAGCACGTCTCCAAAAACCAAAGTGTGCCCTTGTCATCTGGAGCACCAGCTCTCTCTTTCTCTCTCTCTAGGCGTGCATATGGAGTGAGTGAGTGAGTGAGTGTGTGTGTGTGTGTGTGAGAGAGAGAGAGAGAGAGAGAGAGAGAGAGAGAGAAAGAACGAGAGCGAGCGTGTTCCAGTGTGTACCACATGGGTGAATCTCCTGCTTGGCTTATTGATTGGGGCTGCATTGATCTGCTAGAAGGGGATGGGGTGGAGGGGGGGGGCAGAATGAAAATCAATAACCAACCCTGCAATATGTTTCTGGGTCTCGAAGATTCACTCGCTCGCACGCACGCCCCACGCCGGAGCTGTTTTAATTTGCTGGGAGGACCAAGTGAGTGAGTGTGTGTTCATTTGTCTGCGTGTGTTTAAACATTAGGGTTGGTTTTTTGTTTTTTTATGAGTGGAGATGAACCGGCAGCTTAGCCTCGTTGCCGTATATAAGCCGGATTCTGTCGGTCCTCGGCCTTGTAGCCTTCTTCTCCACCTGGATCCTCTGCGCATTGTCTTCCGCCAGCCAGTCCCACGCTGCTGAGTCTCCTTCCAGGTTCATCCCAGGCCCAGGTAAGTGGGTGGCTTTGCCGGAGTGACAGGAGGGGAAGGGGGGCTGGCTGAGCCACGTGAATTAAACTGCGCCGTGTCAGCATCCTTGCATCGTTCAGATGGTGCACGCCCTCGTTTCTTCTTATTTTCTCTTGGTATGTGTGGCTTCACGGCTCCTGGGATCGCATTCACAAGTGCTGCTGTGGTAGGCCTTGTGGTGAGAGAGGTTTTGCCTGTGGCCGTCAGCAGGGGGCGTCCTTCTTCCTGCTGCAAGAGCCGCTGATTTATTTGCAAGCGAGAGCCCCCAAAAAACTTTGCAGGGGTTGCGTCAAGCCAGGTTGCCCAGAAACAATTGTCCTGCAAGGCCTGGTTGGGATAGAAAGTTGTTGACTGAGGGAGACACTCAATCTGCAAAAATCCAACAGAGGAACATAATAATAATAATAATAATAATAATAATAATAATAATAATAATAAACCATCAAACATTAAAAACTTCCCTAAACAGGGCTACCTTTAGATGTCTTCTAAAAGTCAGAAAGTTGTTTATTTCCTTGACATTGTGCCTATGGGGGAAGGTAATGCTTCAGCTGTGAAATTTCAGGCCATTTTTAAGATTTGAAGTGCAGGATAAAGGGGGGGGGGGAAATGGTAGCAACATGAGGCTTCTATGGCATCTGGTATATTTACTTATACATCTCTCTGTCTTTCCTACATTTTTGTGGGGACATATTATTGGGGAGCAAAGCTACTTATTTCCTCAGCACACACTTTGGCAAACCTATATGTGATTCAGCACCTCAAATACATACTTTCAGGGGTGCTGAGTAGTCCTGGGTGGGCATCTGCACCCAGCAGCTGGGGTTGATCGCTAGTACGTTGTCCGATTTTGAAATTTCGATGGCATTATTATCACAGAGGCTCAAGGCCTATCGCAATGCAAGGATCCGACGCTTAATTGGTCAAAGTAAACGATATATTAGGTATGTATGTATGCCAGCCAAACCTGCCTCACAGGGTTGCTGTAACTATAAAATTATGTCCGTCACCTTGAGTTCCTTGAGAAAAAGAGGTGGGACATAAATGGAGGAAAATAAATATGTGTGTGTACACAGACACAAACACACCTGCTTCAAGGTGTGAAGTGTGATACAGAGGTGATTTGCGAATAAATAGCAAAAAGTTAGAATCATAGAATCTTAGAGTTGGAAGAGACCACAAGGGCCATCGAGTCCAACCCCCTGCCAAGCAGGAAACACCATCAGAGCACTCCTGACATATGGTTGTCAAGCCTCTGCTTAAAGACCTCCAAAGAAGGAGACTCCACCACACTCCTTGGCAGCAAATTTCCACTGTCGAACAGCTCTCACTGTCAGGAAGTTCTTCCTCATGTTTAGGTGGAATCTTCTTTCTTGTAGTTGCTCCGTTTCAACAAACTTGAAAGCTGCTTGAGATTAAGTAGGTGGTGGGTCTGAAAAAACAAAGTACACATTTTTCTTTTTAAACTGTATTTTTTTAAGCAATGTATGGGAACAGGTACTCCCTGCGACCCAGGTATGCCTTTTATAACACCACCTTGGAAGAGGCATCGCACCTTTCCCCACGACCACTAGGAAGGCCTCTTCCAACACCATCTTATATTTATGGAAGTATATGCAAACGTCTGGCTCTCTTAAGACTTTATAGAACCTTTGTTCTCAATAATGATGGAACTCACAGGTGAAGAATACTTTTTTTTAAAATATATCCTTATTGTTTGTAAAGGGAATATTTCCACAAGTTAATACTTGATTATCCCTGTAGAGCTGCGTCCCACATCTTTGTACTTTTGTCCTTCCTGGCCGTGATGCTTTACATTTTTTATTCTTTGTTTTCTTTCTTTTTTGCTATGTTTGCAATTTTTAATGTGGTCAACGAATCGA
Source organism: Podarcis gaigeae (assembly GCF_964106915.1). Taxonomy (NCBI): domain Eukaryota; kingdom Metazoa; phylum Chordata; class Lepidosauria; order Squamata; family Lacertidae; genus Podarcis; species Podarcis gaigeae. The sequence goes on from NC_139693.1 coordinate 3,418,435, forward strand.
TATTGTTTTAAAAAAGGAAGCAGTAAACAGAAACAAAAAGGGCAGAAAGATTCCTTCTTCCCACAGACATGAGAATGCCTCTTCCAATACCATTTTAGAAGAGGTATACGCCTCTACTCTGCCACGCAGGTAGAATACCTTTTGTTTTTAAAAAAGAGGTATTCCTTCCCTGCCTTCTCTCTTACACAGGGGACAATGCCTCTTCCACAACAATGGTGGGTTTATTCTCCCCCCCTTTTTTGGGGGGGGGGCAACAGATGCATGCATGATAAAAGAGCAACAAAACCAATCTCTGTCCTTCAAAGCCTCGCCTTTCACCCCTCTGTGCAGTTCTGCAGACTGCGCCATATGCGGTTGATAGGCTGAGGTTTATTTAAGCGGGTGCAAGCTCAAGTTGTGGCATTTCTAAATATGAGTACAGTTGTTACGGATTACTGTTGATTCCTAATAACGGGAGATGCTCAGGGCCTAAGTGCACATTATGAGGAATGTGTGCAAGGCTGGCAGTGTTAAATACATAAATAAGTGCAAGTCCTGCCCCCTTAAGTGCAATGGGGGGGAGTTTAAACTCCGCCCCCCCGATTGTGACCCCCATGAAAATCTCACCCCCAAAATCTTGCAATTACCTTTTTGAAAATTCCCATTGTAACCTACAGCTTTCTCCCTGAGATTAATCACAGAATGGGCAGTTATGAGGATCTTAGGTGGGGCGGCCCCACTGCAAGTCATCCCCTCAGCTCCCGCTAACTTAAAAAAAGCCCAAATCCTGCTGTTGATGCAGATCCCTTCCCATTAACATCCATTAAGCTTTTAAAGAACCACCGTGACCAAAACAGTTCCCTAAATACTGACCATCTCAGATTGCTCCTAGCAGTGACTCATTCTCCTACTCTAAAAAGAGCCCTGTTGGTTCAGGAGGAAGGTCTATCGCATCCTGGAGCCTTCCCTACAGCCCACCCGCTGCCCCCCCAAAGTGCCCAACCGGATGCCTTCAGGAAGCGGACCAGAAGAGAAGCAGACCCTCCCTCTTGGTTGTCCCCAAGCACCTGGTCTTCACTGCTATGCTGCTCCTGAGCATGGAGGTTCTATGCAGGAAGCATGACCGGTGGGAATGGGGGAGAAAAATGAGTTCCTGCCTCATCTGCACTCCTCAAAATAATCACTGATCAAAATCTCGGTTATTCCTTCAAGATTTGCCATTCTCGGAATTTTACACTGCAGTTTTACACGCATCCCGAAAAAATGTGTACACAAACAGCATCTCTTCAGAAGTGTGCATTAAAATCCACAAACATTAATGAAAATAATGGAGTCGTGTTAGGGGAAACCGATGGCAAAAATGGTGTGTGTTAGGCAAATCGTCACCATCATTGCAAATCTTTGTAGACCACTTTGAGGGTCTTCCCAAGTGCTATGTAAATAATAATAATAATAATAATAATAATAATAATAATAATAATAATTTATTATTTGTACCCCGCCCATCTGGCTGGGTTTCCCCAGCCACTCTGGGCGGCTTCCACAAAGTCCAAAAATACACTAATATGTCATACATTAAAAACTTCCCTGAACAGGGCTGCCTTAAGATGTCTTCTGAATGTCAGCTAGTTGTTTATCTCCTTGACATCTGGTGGGAGGGCGTTCCACGGGGCAGGTGCCACTACCGAGAAGGCCCTCTGCATGGTTCCCTGTAACTTGGCTTCTCACAGTGAGGGAACCGCCAGAAGGCCCTCAGCGCTGGACCTCAGTGTCTGGACAGAACGATGGGGGTGGAGATGCTCCTTCAGGTATACTGGGCCGAGGCCATTTAGGGCTTTAAAGGTCAGCACCAACACTTTGAATTGTGCTCGGAAACATACTGGGAGCCAATGCAGATCTCTCAGGACCGGTGTTATGTGGTCCTGGCGGCCGCTCCCAGTCACCAGTCTAGCTGCCGCATTCTGGATTAGTTGTACAGTGGTGCCTTGCAAGACGAAATTAATCCATTCCGCGAGTCTCTTCGTCTTGCGGTTTTTCCGTCTTGCGAAGCACGGCTATTAGCGGCTTAGCGGCTATTAACGGCTTAGTGGCTTAGCGGCTATTAACGGCTTAGCGGCTTTAAGAAAAAGGAAACAAAGTCGCAAAAACTCACAAGACGTTTCGTCTTGCGAAGCAAGCCCATAGGGAAATTTGTCTTGCGGAACGACTCAAAAAACGGAAAACTCTTTCGTCTTGCGCGTTTTTCGTCTTGTGAGGCATTCGTCTTGCGAGGTACCACTGTAGTTTCCGGGTCACCTTCACCTAAATTGAAGGGAATGAATAAAACAAACTGATGCAGAAATGTGGAGAACCAAGTTTCACTTGGTTTCCATTTCTCGCCTTTCCAAGTTTCAGTTAAGCTTGGAAGGGTGAGAAATGGAAACCAAGTGAAACTGACCACCCCTGAGATGAAATTGACCACCCACTAGAGATTTGCCCGTTCCTGACGTGACAGTCATGGACAGTGCAATCCTTCCTGCCCAGTCCTCTTTCAATCCATGCCTCAAAGTTGAGGAGCAGCCACCCTGATTGCTTTTGTACGTTGCTGCAGAGTTTGGATTTTGCACTTGCCTATAGAGTCTCCCCCAACTTAGGTGCTCCAATCAAGTGAGGTGGGATAGCAGCTTTCAAGGCCAGGGGAGCACACCTCCTAGGGAAGCTTGCATCCCGCTTGAAAAGTGTCTCCCTTTTTTAGAAGCTCAGGCACCAACCAGCATTATGTCTAGCTCGGGATACAAATGGGCAAGACTCTGGGCCTCCCAGGATGCTTGTTGCAGGTCGTGACGAGGAGTTCTGTGAAACCCAGAAGCTGATGTCCTTTGAGCCCCCAATCTGAAATGCTTATATATTCTTTGACCTATATCACATGAAGCAGAACCAAAATATATTTTAAAAATTCAGTTTAGGAATGGGGAGCATAACCCACCCCAAAAATCATTCATCCCCTCCCACTCTTTCTCCCTATAGCCTGCTTCTTGCCGTTCATACAAACACCTGTCCTTGAGGAATAGGGTTCTTTGAGAAGCTTGGATGAAGCTTCTCTTCTCTGCCTCCTCCCCCCCACCCGCCCCGCGGCCTTTCCTCTCCCCACACCTCCATTACCCACACCCCATCTCCAGCCCTGGGTTTCCATGGTTACGACTGATGTATTGGGCTATTGATCAGCTCAGCCAAAGCCTGCTGTCCACTCAGGACTCCGCGGCAATTTCACATTCTTCCTCCTAACCATAGGCCTAAATCAATATCAGACACTGTTTATTCCGGATGAGTATTCCTTCTCTCGCTGGTTCATTCCCCTCTTTTCATCATGTATTTTCTACCCTACAACCTCCCCCCACCCCTTTAACTCTACAGAGCTTCAGGCTTTCGTTCAGATAACCTCGCCCGCCACAGGGCGAGGTTAGCCATAAGGGGGTCTCTCGTTATCCTATATGCATATTTCAGGATCAGCCGCGGCGCTGCGGGGCTGCAAAGAGACGGTGCGCCTGTAACGCTTCTGCAGTTCCTCTGCTGCGGCGCAGGAGTCTGCAGGGAGTACCCGTCATTCAAGTTTCTAGTCCCTATGAGCACGGATATTTGGGCTGCAAAAGTGAGGCCTGCTGGTCAACACAGATGTAGGAGGAAGTAGGGGCTCAAATTGCGAGACGATAGAATGGGGTGTAATATAAAGGTAAAAGGGACCCCTGACCGTTAGGTCCAGTTGTGGCCGACTCTGGGGTTGTGGCGCTCATCTCGCTTTACTGGCCGAGGGAATCGGCGTACAGCTTCCGGGTCATGTGGCCAGCATGACTAAGCCGCTTCTGGCAAACCAGAGCAGCGCATGGAAACGCTGTTTACCTTCCCGCTGCAGTGGTACCTATTTATCTACTTGCACTTTGACGTGCTTTCAAACTGCTAGATTGGCAGGAGCAGGGAGCTCACCCCGTCGCGGGGATTCGAACCGCCGACCTTCTGATCGGCAAGTCCTAGGCTCTGTGGTTTAACCCACAGCGCCACCCGCGTCCCTGGGGTGTAATATAAGAGCAAGCTAAATTTGTCCAATTAGCTCAGCTTGTCTGCTCTGACTGCCAGCAGCATTCCAGGGTTTCAGGCACAGAGTCTTTCCCAGCCCTAGCTGGGGATTGAACCCGCGAACTTTGAATGCAAGGCAGATTTTCTACTAACTGAGCAATGGTCCCTGATTCTGCTACCTTGTTCTGCTACATGTGTAGACTAGGCCACATCTCCCCGAAACTCTTCCTGTCTTTCTTTTCTTTCCCCCCGCAAGTGAAATGTAAGTCTCCAGTCCTCATGGTGGAATTATTATTTTTTTGCAAGGAAAAACAAAACAAATCTGTAAGCCGCCCTTTGCCAACCTAGTGCTGAGCCAGCCGTGCTGGCTGATGGGTCTTGTAGTCCCAAACATCTGGACTGCCCCAGGTGGCTGGAGGGGTGAGTCTCCACGTCAGCGATTTTAGTGCTGTGCTGAGCTCACACAACATCTCGGTGCTGTGCTGAACTCACAGCCTTTTCCACCCCAGGCCTAGAACAAATCAGGGAAATCAAGGGTATCTATTGCAGAGATGCCTAATATGGATACCTCAGAGCGCTGACACAGACGTTGCCCAGCGCTGAATTTAGTTTCCTCTTATGCAGAGTATAGCTATATTTACACAGACTGGCTTGTTCCCTCTTAAGCGAACGAGGCTTTTTGTTATTACTAAAAATCCATGTGTACACGGGCGCACGTAGAACTGATTTTTCTGTCTGCAAGTTATAGAGAGTTAGAAGAGTCAGGATTATTTTCACCTTGGAGTTGGGAGCAAGAGAATCAATCCATTTCAGTCTCTTGTTTTTCCACTCTTAGCTCTCCACATTTCTATATCAATTTGTGATTTATATATATTTTTAACGTCCTCGTGAAAGTTGGGTTTTTACCACGAGGGCCCAGTTGTTGGACTTTTAGTCTTGCTTTAAATGTATTTGTTTTCGTGATTTCACCTGCTTTTTAAAATTATCTTATTGCAAATCTCCTCGAGACAGTGGTCTGGAAAGCAATGAATAAATCATTGATGACGATGATGATAACAATCAGCACTTTAGTGTGAATTTCTCCTAACATACTCATTTTTGTATGCATCCCCCCCAAGACATACCTTTCCTTTGCAAAACAATTCGTTCTAATGCAATGCACTTCCTGCACAACATTTTCCACCCGTGTAGGCATTTATATCCAAACTTCAAATATGTTCTTTTACATCTCCGCCGGAGAACTGCATTGCAAAATCTGGAGGCGTGCAGATTTCGAAGGATGCTGCCTATGTCTTGCTTTGAAAAGTATGACTTGGGTGAAGTTTGCCTCTCAGTGCAAGCTGAACTTAATTCCTTCCCCTGTCCTTACATAATGCACATGTCATCTGTGGCACTGATATCCTCTGGATACTGGTGTCTCAAATCAGCTTTGCTATGCAGGAAAAGCACAGATGTTTTAAAACTTTTTGAACATTGTCTCTCTCTTTCACACGCACACAAACGTGTCACCTCCTCGTTATTCCCCCTCCCTCGGAGCAAAAGCGTGCCTCTAATTAGCTCATCTGGTGGGGGCTTTGGGCCCTTGCAGCAACAGAAGGGACCACTGATCTTTAACCTCGCAGCGACTCAGAGGTCACAGTCCCTTTGGCTGCTGATCGATTGGGCTTCTTAAAGTCACAGGTTCTCAATATGCTCGCTTGCTTTTAAATGGCAAAATCAGGAGACTTTTTTTTGGAAACGGGGATTGTCTACCAGCAAATCTGTGCCCAGTTAGTACCACCCTTGTGTGTGTCTGAAATTCATCATATTCTACCAAGCTCCGCCCACAAAGTCCTCCAGGCCCCACTCATAACGTTCCCAAATTTTGTCACCGTATGCGCCACCTCCTCACCAGATCGTGTCTCGGCCTTCCAGAAGCCAATGCAGCCAGCTCCTCCCCCGGCCAATCAGAATCTTCCGGGCTCTGCATTGGCTCCGCCTTCATTGCTTCCATGGCTGTCCCTTGCCAACGGAGACAGTAGGCTGGGGAGCCAAAGTGGGAAACTCTGAGCAGCGGGCAGGAAACCGCTTTGAGCAATTAAACACTTTCATTATTATTATTTTTTAAAAGGGAAGTAATGGTGCAATTAAACATTTTCATAGAAAGGGGGGAAACGAGCAGTGCCTTCCGCCGCTCCCATACCAGCATGCAAACTTGCCTCTGAGCATGTGCAGAGGAGATCCTAGCAACTAATATTCAACAGTATCCTGTCTCCGACTGTAGATGCAGAACATAAGACGATGGCAATTCCATATATATATACTTATACATAAAGGTAAAGGTAAAGGTACCTCTGCCCGTACGGGCCAGTCTTGCCAGACTCTGGGGTTGTGCGCCCATCTCACTCAAGAGGCCAGGGGCCAGCGCTGTCCGGAGACACTTCCGGGTCACGTGGCCAGCGTGACATCGCTGCTCTGGCGAGCCAGAGCCGCACACGGAAACGCCGTTTACCTTCCCGCTGGTAAGCGGTCCCTATTTATCTACTTGCACCCGGAGGTGCTTTCGAACTGCTAGGTTGGCAGGCGCTGGGACCGAGCAGCGGGAGCGCACCCCGCCGCAGGGATTCGAACCGCCGACCTTTCGATCGGCAAGTCCTAGGCGCTGAGGCTTTAACCCACAGCGCCACTTATACATACATACATACTTACATACACATCCTGCCCTTCTCCCAAGCTGGGATTCAAGGTGGTTTACAACATTTAGAAGCGCATTTTTAAATGCAAAGCTAAACAAAAAAAACCTAGTTGAAATACATTAAAACACATTTAAAGCCAGCAATTAAAGTACAGCTTGCCCTCACAGCATTGCCTGCGCGTCCGTTTCCAAAGGCCTGTTTGAAGAGGAAGGTCTGGGCCCGAAGGTGGAAGGAGCAAAGGAGGGAATCAGGCAAAACTCTCTTGGGAGGGAATTTCATTCGGGAGCAGCCCCGGAAAAGGCTCTGCCTCTCTTGTCACCCCAAACTGTGCTTCTGATGCTTATGGGACTGAAAGAATGCATTCACCTGAGGATCTTGGCACCTGGGCAAGTTTGTCAAGGCCCCCAAACTTTTTTCAAAGAGGGCCAGATTTGATGAAGTGAAGGGTCGTGGGGGCCGACCAAAGTTGTTGACCTTTCGTTGAGCATTTTTTAGGGTTGGAGTTGTTGAGGTTTTTTTAGGATTTCACTCCAGGAAATAAAACTGCCACAGGGGCCAAATTAAACCCCCGAAATGGACTTTGGACATTGCTGGATACGATCTTTCAGGTATCCTGGACCCAAACCACTTAGGGCTTGGCAGGTCATAACCTGCACTTTGAATAGTGACTGGAAATGGCCCCACAGCCCACCATGCTGTTTTAACAAGGCAAGCAACATGTTCCGCTTAACCAGGGGTCAGCAACCTTTTTGAGCCGTGGGCTGGTCCACCGTCCCTCAGACCATGTGGTGGGCTGGACTATATTTTGGGGGGAAATATGAACCAATTCCTATGCCCCACAAATAACCCAGAGATGCATTTTAAATAAAAGGATGCATTCTACTCATGTAGAAACACGCTGATTCCCAGACCGTCCGCGGGCCGGATTGAGAAGGCGATTGGGACGGATCTGGCCCCCGGGCCTTAGTTTGCCTACCCTTGCCCTTAATGGTCCTAAAGCCAGCAATTAGGCTGCAGCATCCTGGGCCAGCTGAAGCACCCAAAATCCTTCGCCTGGAGTTAACAGGATGCTTTGGTGGCAAGGGAACAAGCAAGCATCAGTCCCGACACTCTTGCCACTCTCGCAAGGGGGCAGGGGGTGTCCGTGAAGAGCAGGCGCTGAGAAGGGATGAAAAAAACTCCAGGGAGGCAGCAAAGGAGACAGAAAGAGACCTCGAGAGAGCAGGCGGAAGAGAGAGCGTCTGATTGGGTGGCCTCTCTGGAAAGCTCTTCAGAACAGCCACAAAAAGGCCTCTGAGAGGGCTTTGTTCTCGAAGGGCAAGTTTTGATGTTCGCTTCGCCTTCGGAGCCGGCTGAAGTGGGGCCTTGAAGTGGACCTCGTGCCATTTTCCTGCAGGCGAGGAGGGGGGGGCACCCTGTCTTTTTTCTCCTGAGCTGTCCATTAGCTTACCTTTCTGGCTGCCCCTTTCATCTCCAGAGTGCCACTCCGGTCATATGCTTGGGGGCCCCTTCCTCCCCACATCACCCCACTCCGGGGCTCCGACACCCCCCCTCCGGTGGCGAGGCCTAAATGGACGAGGGCTGCTCATCCCCACACGGCAAATTAAGTGCTTAGCACGGTCCTTTTCTTCCTTAATGGATCGTGTAGCAGCCATTCCCCCACTTTCGGGGCGAGAAGCGACAGGGCCACTAGTTCAACAGCTCTGGGAGGCAGCCTGCTCATCAGGAGAAGGGGAGAGAACCGGCTTCTCAGAGAGACCAGAGCGGCAAACATTTGTGCCACGGCCCCGTCAAACATTTCTTCCAAGATTTATCCACCGGCCATCCTGATTTTGGGGGGCCGCTCTCCCATATAAATGATGTGCCAAGTTACAGGGAACCAGGCAGAGGGCCTTCTCGGTGGTGGCGCCCTCCCTGTGGAACGCCCTCCCACCAGATGTCAAAGAGAACAACACCTCCCAGACTTTTAGAAGACATCTGAAGGCAGCCCAGTGTCCAAAGTCGCCAAACTGCTCCACCCGTCAATGGGAGTTGTAGTCGCTGGCATCCGTCTGTCTCGCGAGACAATGGAGGAGTGTGCCTTCGGAGGTGAAGTCAAACCATTGAAGTTACAGCGCCTGCTGTGGCTGTAAAGACCGATACAGGAGAGACATGTTTTGTTGCAGCCGGGTGCAGATAAAGGTGTCCGGTTCTGCTGCTGCAGATGCACCACGACGTTTCTTCTCTCTGCACTGCTCCCAGTGGTCATTCCTCCTCTGGTCACTGCTATGAATGTCCGACCTGCCTGTCTCCAGGCACTGTGGTCATCTGCGAGGGATTCCCACACAGCAAGGTTGATGTTGCCAGCAATCACGTCCACCGAAACCTTAAAAAGCCACCTGTTCTCTGTCCCTGCTCTAGTACAGTGGTACCTCAGGTTAAGAACTTAATTCATTCTGGAGGTCCATTCTTAACTTGAAACTGTTCTTAACCTGAAGCACCACTTTAGCTAATGGGGCCTCCCGCTGCCGCCGCTGCGCAATTTCTGTTCTCATCCCGAAGCAAAGTTCTTAACCTGAGGTACTATTTCTGGGTTAGCTTTCTGAGTCTGTAACCTGAAGCGTCTGTAACCCGAGGTACCACTGTAACTGGGCCCATAGGCAGTGGCGTAGCGTGGGGGTGCAGGGGGGGCCGGCCGCACCGGGCGCAACATCTGGGGGTTAGGGTTAGGGTGCGCAAATCCACAGGTTAGGGGGCGCAAATCCACGGGTTAGGGGGCGCAAATTACTTGCCTTGCCCCGGGTGCTGACAACCCACGCTACGCCACTGCCCATAGGAGCCCACTTGAGATGGGGAGAAATCTGATTTATTCTGCATTTAAAGGCAGTTTTAGCTATCACTTTCTGAAACAATATATAATACCGAAACACAGCCATCCCTCAGAATCTGGATTCTGCAGTGCCGTTCTCCATCAATAATGGCCTATAGTCCTATACTTTCCCTCCACTGTTGCAATAAATCATATCAGTTGCTGGGAAGCCCAAGTGGGGAGACTTGATTGGGTCTGGCTTGTGGGTTTCCAATCGGGGCATATGGTTGGCTGGACTAGATGGGCCCTGATCCAGCTCCAAGGCTCTTTTGATGCTCTTATGGAGCCTCCAGGTCCAGAGGCAGTCTACCTAGATTCCTAGAGGCATTTGGCCACTGTGAGAAGCAGGACACGCCTCTGGTCCAAATCCGGCAAGGCATTTTTTAATGCCTTCCGCAGCCTCCGTGCTCCGGTTCCCAAGCATCTCGCAGACCCTCCAGATGACCTCTGGCATCTCCTTGAGACCTTGGCCTACCCGAAACCTCTCCCTCCCTCGAGCTCATAAAGAGTTAACCCAATTACCTCTCCTCCCTACACAGAGGATGGGGAAAAAAAAACACCTCCCCGAGACTCCATCAAAGAGATTCACCAGAAAAAGAGTAAAAAATGGATCAGAGGTAGCCTGGCTGTTTGGAAAGGGGCACATCGCTGGCTGTCCATTTATTATCTTGGCAATCGATAGGGCGGTCCTTGGAGCCGGCCGGGGTCAGATACGGTTGCCTAGGCGACCGCTGCATCGAGGATGGAGGGGCAGCCGATTGGGCGGGCAGGCGGGAGACCCAGAGGTCACTGCCACTGGGATTTGGGTGGTGTGGGGAGAGAGGCAGAGGCCAGGTGGGGCTGTGGTGGTGGAAGCAGAGGTTTCGGTGGGCAGCATCTGGCGGGGGGCTATTAAAGCCCCTTGGCCTGACCCGTCCTCTTGAACTCTGGACCCCCAGGCCAGGAGAGCTGGAGGAATCCTGGAGGCGGAAGCAAACAGATGGGAAGGGGGGGGTCCCTAGAGCTACAGGGATCTGTCAACCCACCACACCAAAGGACCCCCGTGCATTGCCTGGGATTCTGTGGGCATGCAGCCCCCACCCGAGGCTCTCTGAGAACTGGGGCCACAGGTGTGGGGGGGTGATGGGTAACCAGTCCAGGTAGGGCAGCTCCCTGTGTTCCTATTTAAAACCAGCCCTTTATTCAGAACCATGAGGACTAGAAACCTAGGTCAGCAACAAGCATTCTGCATGCTGTAGGCCACTTGTTCAAACCCCAGCATCCCCAGGTAGGACAGTCCGGGAGAGTCTCCCACCTGGAAACCTGGAGAAGTACTGCTGGTCCATGTTGAGAATACTCAGCTGGTGAGGCTGATTCCCTTTGGAACTCCCCGCCTCTTGACGCCAGGCAAGTGCCTTCACTGAACTCTTTTCGGCACCTGCTAAAAACCTTCTTTAGGCAAGCCTAACTACATCTGCAGGATGAGGTCACGCGTTTTAATCTGGTTTTCCAGCTTATCTTTGATTTTAACTCATTCTGGAATGTATTAAATAGTTGCTTTTAACTGGTCTTTTTTATTTTAAACTGATAATTACATCGTTTTATTTTTTTTGTAGACCGCTTAGAGGTTGGGTTGGGTTGGGTTGGGTTGCTTTGAAGTTTGTTTGTTTGTTTGTTTGTTTTCAGCAAAGCGGTATATAAATGATCAGAAATAAATAACAATAAAACCCGGGGCAGCCTTCTTCCTGAAATGTAATGCGCTTGTGGAACTCCCAGAAAAAAGATGCCAGCTCAAATTGCTTTCAAAAAGGGAATTAGGCGGTTATTCACCTTGGAGGCCATTGTGCTGTATGGAACTTCCATGCTCAGGGCAGTCTATCTGAATACCGGTGGGTGGGCAACACGAGTGGAGAGGAATATTGCTGGCCACTGTGGAAACAGGATGCTGGGTTATGATGGGGTTTTGACCTGATCCAGCCGCAGAGCTCTTCTTACAACATCACTCCATCCACTTAGGTCTGCCACCTGGATAAAAGGCTTCAGGTGTGCTCCTGACAGGTAGATGAACATTTGGGTGCCTGGTTCTTAACCAAAGAACCACAAGCCAGGTTTTCTCAATAAGGAGCAAACCACTCTCCATTTTGACAGACACTTCAAAATCTGAGTTTCAGATTAAGTGTTGGATGCCATGGTGCACGTTGCCTTGCCGTTTTACGGCAAACTCCCCCTTCCCCCAAAATAAGAATGCTTTTGGAATTTGAAAGTTAGCAATATCCAAAATACCAAGTCCAACTGGAGCTAGTAAAGGTAAAGGGACCCCTGACCATTAGGTCCAGTTGTGGCCAAATCTGGGGTTGCGGTGCTCATCTCGCTTTATTGGCCGAGGGAGCCGGCGTACAGCTTCCGGGTCATGTGGCCAGCAGGACTAAGCCGCTTCTGGCGCACCATAGCAGCGCATGGAAACGCCGTTCACCTTCCTGCCAGAGTGGTACCTATTTATCTACTTGCACTTTGACATGCTTTCGAACTGCTAGGTTGGCAGGAGCTGGGACCAAGGAACGGGAGCTCACCCTGATGAGGGGATTCGAACCGCCGACCTTCTGATCGGCAAGTCCTAGGCTCTGTGGTTTAACCCACAGCGCCACCCGCTAGCGCTAGGCTAAAAGAAATGCAAAGCCCAATAGCAGTCCAGACCCACCCAGAGTCAATAAAAGTGACACACAGGCAGAGTTGCTGTTGGTAGACATTGGACAGGCAGAAATCCAACAGGTACACTTCCCTTTCCTTGGAGATCCGCCTGTTCAATCTTGCACAGGTCCTCTTTGTGTCAGTGGGGCTGCGGTGCAGATCTGTCATTCGGGGTGGCTTCTACCCTCAGCCTTAAGGATTTTGCCTGTGGTTCCTTCGTTGAATGGGGTAGGACTAGATCCCTCCCAACTCTACAATTCTGTGAGGCCACAATTTGAATCTGGGGCCTTCCGCATGCTTTGCCACTAAGCTAAGACTTTTGCCCACACGTTGACATTGCCTGACACCAGCACACTTCTGAGCAAAATGCAGGCGATCACCTGCGTACGCAAGTTGTGTCTACCTGCCTACCTGTATTTGTGATGCCTGGAAACACCTGCATGGCCACATCCCCAAACTAACAGGAAACAAAACTCACCTTTCTCCTCGCCAAATACCACCAGGCAGAGGAGGAGGAGCAGAAGGAGAAGGGTGAGATGAATGAATCTCCCGGCGTTTCCACTCTGGAAATGCTCATATCTGGTTTAGGGAATAATTAAATTGGCTTGTCAAATGAACCCATGAAGAGTATTTGTTTTCATTAGCTGGTCGCAATGGAGTGAGCGGAGGGTGGGGTGGGGGCTTTGAGGGTGGGGGGAGAAGAGGGGAAATGATAGACAGCAAGCATCATATCTTCTTGTTTTCCTGATGGAAACTATTAATTAGGACAGCTTCTCATTAACATGCTGATGAGCCAGAAATGATTGGAAGTGAAGCGTATTGTAGTGTGTGTGTGTGTGTGTGTGTGTGTGTGTGTGTGTGTAGAAAGCAGGGAGCTTCACAGACTGTGGGGTTTGCTAGTGATCTGGATCTATCAGGACAGACTGGGGTTCATTTCCCCCCACTGTTAGTTGCAGTGCTATTATTTTTAAAATGCATTTCGCTCCAGTGATGTATAGTAACCGTGGAGCTGGGCAGAAACCGCACAGGTTCACCGTCTGTCTCTCCAGCCCAAGGCAGGGATTGGGCGACCTGTGGCTCTTCGCATGTTGTTGGACTCCCAGCAGGCAGCGTGGGCCAACGGTCAGGAACGATGATAGCACAACACATCGTTAAACAGTGGAACTCCCTGCCACAGGAGGCAGAGATGGCCCAGCCATCTAGATGGCTTTGAAAGAAGATTGGACAAATTTGTGGAAGAGGAGAATGTTATCGGTGGCTACCAGCCACAATGGCTATTCTCTGAGTCCATATCAGTTGCTGGAAACTGCAGGACTTTGTGCTCATGTCCTGTTGTGGTTTTCTCTTCGGGGCAAGAGCTTGGGTGTGACCTTCAACACCTCCCTCTCCATGGCGGAAGCAGGTTGCAGCCACAGCAAATGTGGCATTTTTCCATCTCTGCCATATCAAGCAATTGGTCCCTTACCTCTCTCGCCCTGATCTGGCCACAGTGATCCATGCAATGGTCACCTCCAAGCTTGATTATTGTAACTCACTCTACGTGGGGCTGCCCTTGAAGCTGACCCAGAAACTCCAGCGGGTGCAGAATGCCACGGCGAGGCTCCTCACGGGGTCCCTGCCATGGGATCACATTCATTCAGTGCTTTACCAACTGCACTGGCTCGCGGTGGAGTCCAGGGTCAGGTTTAAGGTGCTGGTTTTGACCGTTAAAACCAGGGACGCAGGTGGCGTTAAAACCAGGGACGCAGGTGGCGCTGTGGGTTAAAGCCTCAGCGCCTAGGACTTGCTGATCGAAAGGTCGGCAGTTCGAATCCCTGTGGCGGGGTGCGCTCCTGCTGCTCGGTCCCAGCGCCTGCCAACCTAGCAGTTCGAAAGCACCTCCGGGTGCAAGTAGATAAATAGGGACCGCTTACCAGCGGGAAGGTAAACGGCGTTTCCGTGTGCGGCTCTGGCTTGCCAGAGCAGCGATGTCACGCTGGCCACGTGACCCGGAAGTGTCTCCGGACAGCGCTGGCCCCTGGCCTCTTAAGTGAGATGGGCGCACAACCCCAGAGTCTGTCAAGACTGGCCCGTACGGGCAGGGGTACCTTTACCTTTACTTTGACTGTTAAAGCCCTACGCAGCCAAGGACCCACGTACCTATGGGACCGCCTCTCCTGGTATGCCCCGCGGAGGACCTTAAGGTCCACAAATGACAACACTTTGGAGGTCCCAAGTCGCAAGGTGGTTAGATTGGTCTCAACTAGGGCCAGGGCCTTTTCAGAGACTAGGGCCCTGTGGAACTTGACATCTTTCCACAGGGCCTGCAAGACAGAGCTGTTCTGCCTGGCCTTCGGTTTGGACTCAGTCTGAAACTTATGTTTCCCTCCCCTTATGGTTCTGACTTTTAAAATGAGGCTGCATTTTAAATTGCATTTTAACCTGTATTTTAAATTGTGTTTTTTCCCCCCCTATTATGTTTTTACTGTAATTTTACTGGTGTTAGCCGCCCTGAGCCCAGCTCAGGCCGGGGAGGGCAGGGTATAAATAAAATTTATTATTATTATTTCTTATTATTATTATATCTGTTTGGCCACTGTGAGAATGGGATGCTGGACTAAATGGGCCATATACCTGATCCAGCGGGCTTTTCTTATACTCTTAACTGGAGGCCTGCACACACACCCCTTTCCCCCACTTTAAATCATTGGACCACAAATGAGACACAGTTAAAACACCTACTGAATTCAACATCAGTGGAGCTTAATAGTGGAAGGGTCTCTGAGCATGTGAAAAGCTCCTTTCACTCATCACTTGAGTCATTCCACTCAGATTTGCTCCCTTGACACACAAATAAATCCACTTTCTGGATTTGGGCTGGTTCCTAGGGTTGATTATAAACCTGCTTCCATTCCTCTTCCCCAGTCTCTCTCTCACAGTGGGTCAAGAAGACCCATCACCCTACAACATGGCTGGGGGCTGGTTGCATTTTTCCAGCAAGAGAACAAATAATCTCCATTGGCATAGCCACAGTTCAAGGGACTTTGCATACAATCTCTGACTGCTTCTCGCGACAGGACAGGTGTCAATCATATATCTCACCAAACAAAAAGCAGAGACCTGAATGGGAGGAAATTCAGTCTTCCACACTACTGGCTGTGTCTGTGTTTCTTCAGGGGCTTTGCAAACCTCTCTCACACTGAAGAAAATCCTGGGCTTTTCTCAGGATTGGGAAGTGTCCAAAAATCTAATTCGGCACTCATAAATGTTGTGTGTTTTTTTTTGGTCCTATTGATTTCCCTTGGTGATCCATTTCGACACGATTGTGTGTGTGTTTGATGAAATTTCCCCAGCCAATCAGGGTTCGGATTACACGGTGCCAGTCTTAGTGCATTCAAATACAATTAAATTAATTTCCAGGCAGGGTTTTCTTTTCTTTTTTTCCTTTTCTTTTTTTTCTTTTTGCATTAATAAAATCTTCGGAGAGAGAGATCATTGATAGACAAACAGATTGACTTGCAAGAGGCAGGAAAAATCTCCCTGCTATTGAGAACTGAAGCATTGGAGAAAAATTGTCATATTTTATATTCAGCCGTCGATACATTGGGGCTGACCTAATCTGGTTTGAGAGCAGGGTGAAGAATCAAGCATCTCTCCCATCCTTCTGCAACAGCAATAAACTCCTTTAAAATTGGTCAACATGTCTTACAATACAGAACACAGACTGGGCTGGGTCCCCAAGCTGATTGTTCCAGAACTGTATACAAATGAATTCTACACATATAGCAGACCCATGGAAAATGAGTTGTGTTCATGGGTCTACTTTGAGTAGGGTTAGCACCAGATCCAACTCTTAAGATAGCATCCCTTTAATTTGTTTCATTATCTTGTAGGTCTCCTTTAGAGAAAGCGAACAAAGAGAGGGAGATACAATCTCAGTCTCTCTCTCTCTCTCTCTCTCTCTCTCTCTCTCTCTCTCACACACACACACACACACACACACACACACACACACACTTTCCTCCCAGCTCATCCCTAATCAACAAGGTGATCTCTTCCAAGAAATTCTACCTGTTTCAAAGCTCATTCTGTTACTTCTGCCCACCCACCTTATCCCACCCAAATTGGTTTTCTAAAACAAGGCCATATTTTATTAGTATAATGTGCCTTCTCCCTTTCTGCAGAATCTGTGAATTAGCTCGTGGGGAATCACTAGTGCTAGTTGTGATTTGGCGTTTATAATGAGTGTGCAAATGGATGGATGACTAGAGAGCCAGCCAAGCTCACCTAACAGCGTTTTATGGGTGGAGACAAGGCTAGCAAGCGTTTTACAGCGCTGTGGCTGAATAATACCTTCTGATTGATCTGTAAATAAACAAAGCTGGCATTTTTAAAATGTTGGTTTAAAAACGGGGCTTCAGAAAGGTGAGGTTTGCGGGGGGTTTTAATCTGTGCGTAACACAGATTCATATATACACTCCTTTCAAGTGACTCTTGATTTAGAAAGGGAGAATTGTCTCTCTCTCTCAAACACAAACACACACACTTACATTGAAAGGGAAAGTGGCGTGTTTGTGGGTGAGAGTTATACAATCTCCCTTTAAATTGCTCCTGATACTGTATTGAAAAGGAAAATACTTTGTGTATGTGAGTCAGAAATTATATACATCATACACACACCCTTCTAAAATTACTTCTGAGGTTGAGGAGAGACAGGGCCCCTTTGCTACTACTTTGGAAATATCTCCCAGAGCCTCCTCCAATATGTAACTTCATGCTGCCTTAGCAGACACCTCCTTCCTGTCTTCTAATTGGGGAGATCTCAAACGCTTTTAATCAAATTATCTTTTTTCTCCTCTGCCCAGTGTGTGTGTGTGTGTGTGTGTGTGTTATGCACACATTCCAATCAATAAGAAACGAAGGAGATAAATGCAGGAAAACAAAAAAGGTACTGAACAGGTTTCTGACCTGCCAGTTTGGGGTGGAAAAAAGAAAGGTGGATATGAGCTACGGAAGCTACTCAGATCCTCTTTTCCCCTTAAGACACATATTAAAAGCACACCTGTTTCAGTTATTCAGGGCTTTAGATAGAGAAGGAGGTGTGATGCTGTGGTTCAGAATCCTGCGCTTTAGGTTGCAACATGACATGAATATAGTCTACTCAGAAGTAAGGCTCACTGATTTTTGTGGCGCTTGCTCCCATGTAAGAGAAGGGGAGATTCTTACAAAAACAAAAAACCTCCAACCAAAATTTAAAATCATAGCAATGCAGAAAGACCTATTGCAGATTTACTCGGAAGAAAACCCTGAGCAAATTCAATTAGAAGCCCAGGAGAATTTCCTCCCTCCTTTCAGCTACAGGCTGCAAGCCTAGCTCTGCTTCCCAAACATATTCATCTCTTTTTTTTTAATTAAAAAAAAAATCCACAGACAAAATTAGAAGCATAAAGTCCTTGAGATGTGAAGGTTTTGTGCTTTAATATGTGTTTGTGTGTGAGAGAGATACACCGGAGAAGCCCATCTTGTGAATTAACCCCCTCCCCTTATACTTAAAGCGGGGGGGGGGGAACTGATGGGGGACGCTCCTTTTTTAAAAAGTCAACTTTTAAACTCCCATAAGAATCGTGGATCTCGTGTGTGTGTGTGTGTGTGTGTGTGTGTGTGTGTGTGTGTCTGTTTTGGGGTGTGGCAATACACCAGCAAAAAGAAGGGGAGGGAGAAAGCTAGCCTACGGGACTGCCTTGGAGTACATTGGACTCATCTTCCTTGTTCATTTTTCCTTCGCTCTTTTGCTAAAGGGAGATGGTTAATTTCACCGCTTACTCAGCACCTCGGAGAGCGCCTTCGGCGGCTGCGGAGGGACCAATCCGACTCTCTGCAAAAATCCGCCCCCCTTTGCAAAAGGCGCTCGCGGTTTTTAAAATGGAAAGTGATTCACAGCCGCTTTTCTCTCTCTCTCTTTTTCCTTTCCGCCTGTCAAGGCGTTGGCAAACCCAGGGATTTTAATTCAATCTCCCTTTCTTCCGTTTCCTTTTCTCTGCGAGGGAAACTTCATGGAGGAGATACTTCTGGGAATAGGTTGAATAATGCTGATTAGGTTTAATCAGGTTTAGATATTATTATTATTATTATTATTTTCTCCCTCTTTAGAAACGCGCGCGCCCGCGCACAGACACAGACCAGCCACATCCGTCGTTCTCCGAAGGTTTAGGAGCTGTGAAAAATTTTCTGCCGGGCTTGGAGATAATTTATTCCCCTATTTGATTAAGGCTTCTTAAAAAGGAAAGTGGGCGTTGCTATTTCCGGACTTCGTAATTCTAGATGGTAAATCACGGCGCCAGGCTGCGATCCTAAGCACGTTAAATAAGGGAGGAGGTCTCCAAGGCATGCAGTAGCAACCTGCAAGCAAGTATAGATAGGATCGTACTGCGCTACGTGGCGATTCTATACATGCAAACTCAGAATTCTCGCCGTATGTTTGTACCTCGGCTGGCAAAACTGCCGCGATGCCCCAGGCTTCGGCTGGGGAGGGCGGGATATAAATAAAATTTATTATTATTATTAAATTCCCCATAGATTTAAAGGAGATGGGCAAATTATTCTAGTTATGAGGGGTGTCGGGGAATTTGATCAGTAGCATTAAGATATTTCTATACAATGTGAAATGAGATTAAAAATATTTACCAGAAAAGGTAATATTAGGATAGAGGACAAGCTCAGATCAATGACCCGAGGCCAGACTCTGTTTCAGCGTCTTGTTGTTAATAAAGGATCTACTTTGCAAGGCTTAGGTTCTTACCGGATCTATGGCGTGCTTGGAACTTGAGATAAGCAATAAAACGGGCTCATCCATTCTTTCGGAGAACACGCAGTATTTTAAAAACATCCAGCAAGTTGGAATCAGCGCCAAAGCAAAGACAGTCCTGTCTCCGCGGATGCGCATTGTTGGCAGGGAAGAGTAAGCAAGCTTCCGGGACGCACACAGCTCTTTCTCAGGTGGGATTCAGTTCCCAAATTAAGCAACGCAGGCCTATAAAAGCCAGCCAGCAGGCCAGCCCCGCTACCCACCACCCCAATTGTTTAGGAGTGGATTTCTCCCCGACCCCGGTTCAGAAATCTCTCTTACTCGAGGTGTTGGTGATATCCAAAACGCTTTGGGAGACGGGGGAAACGGCCATGTTAATAAATGCCATTTTTTCCTGAGTTTTGTTTCATTCTGACCGCGCGGTTTACACAAAAGCCTCAGCCATCTCTCTCTGTCTGTCTGTCTCTCTCTCAAACCAAGTTAACGCTCCATGCGTCCGAAGAAGCCCTGGAAACGTAATAGCCTCACTAAATGCGCCAGCTTTAGGGTTAACACAAGGCTCTTCGTTGCTTCTGCCGCAACCAACGCAGCGACCCCCCTCTGCCAAGTCCTACAATGTAAGTGCATTGGCTTAGGCTGATCGCCTCCCCTCCGAGTTCTCCCCCTGCTGTTTCCAACGTCTGTAGGCGTTGCGGGGCGAAGACCTTTCCTGCACCATCCACGTCGCTCCGTAAACCGGCGCTGCGTTTGTCAGTCAATATATTGAGTTGTAGCCAAGCGAGTTCTTCCTAAGAGAGGACCCTTTGAAATGACTGGGCCTAAGCGGATCGTGTCCATTGATTGCAACAGGTCTCATCTGAGGAGCAGGACAGCCACTGGATTTATCTATTTATTGCATTCCTATCCCATCTTTTGCTCCTCCTCATCAGCCCTGTGAGGTAGGAGAGGAAAAGCGACAGAGCCAAGGTAGCAGGCAGGGAGCTTCACGGCTGACGCTGCTTTCTCCCAGGTCCAATCCTGACACCTGCACCACCTATTAATAAAAATATATTGTGCTTGGTATCGAATTTGATATTTGCAAGGGGAATCCTAATGGGTTAGTGTAAGAGATTACGCTATAGCACAATGTGTCTTAAATATATGTCTCCCGCCCTGCAAACCCAAGAGCAAACTGCCTTCTTACTGTGTAGGGCAGCGGGGCAGAGACCGCGGCTTCCACCTTAGGCTGCCTTTCTTGGGAGTAACCCCCACGGATCTCAGTGGATCGACCTTCCTAGGATGGCGCTGAACAGAGTTCCCTGCTGCCCAACTCAAACCCTTGCGCTCTTAAATATGCCCCAAGGTCCTTGCGGTTGTTTACTCGGGAGTAAACCCGCATCCGTTCCCATGGGTCTCCCTTAAGGGGGCCCTGGCAGCACCCGAGCCGAAGTCCTGAGCGCACCCTTACTCGGGAGTAAGCCCTTGGACCGCCGCCCAGGGGTTTACTCCCGAGTAGACCCCATTGGACAGGCTTGCCCCTGTGGGGAGAAAGAAGGCGGCCTTTCCTCCGTGGCGGATCTGTCGAGGGAAAGATGTACCTCGACGTGGCTGTTTGAAACCCACCTGGCTGGGTTTATTTCCGAGTGAGAACATGCACGGGTGGATCGGGGGCCTCTCTCCGTAATAAAACCGAGGCGTTATCGATCACTGCTTTTATTGACTAGTCAGGATTGGAGGGTGTTCAAGTAACTGATGTGTTTAAACTGCCGTATATAATGCAGAGATAAGCAAATCTCGACCACACGTCTTGTAAATAAAGCAGACCCGCGTGGATTCCCCTGGGAGGAGTATTAAGATTGTAAGCGGCTAGAGGCAGAGACCTATTTGTATCTAATAGATAGAGCAGATCCTTTGAAATGAATGGACTCCAGCTGGTCACGTCCGCTCATTTTAATGTTTTTTGGGGGGGGGGTTGTCAACCAAGTTCCAGAGTAGTGCTTCTGAAATCAACCAGGTTACTTAAATCCATTTATTACAATGGGTTTACTCTGAGTAGGACTAACATACCGTGAAAGTGAAGGGGGAGCTATAGTAATGAATGAACCAGAAGAGTTATATGTGGGTCCCTAAAATCGGGACCTCGAAATAATGTTAAAATATCTTTTTAAAAAATAAATTCCAAAAACTAGATAGGTTCAAAAGCAGAACGCTTATGAACAATTGACTCTCTTTAAGGGGGGGGCTTCTAAAAATTAAAATAAATAGATTTTGGACTCTACTGCTGGGGTCAAAAATAACCCCGGAAATCTGATTTAGAGTGACTGCGTTGTGTCCACTCTGCGCGCCTCACAGCCTCGTAAGAGGCGTAAATTCAACAGGTGAGCATCCTCGCCCAGAAGGGGAATGAGGGCAGCTGCAACCTGTTGGATTTCTGCCTGCTAAGCAGATGGGAAAGGCACAGGAATCCGCTGCCATGAAATAATAATAATAATAATAATAATAATAATAATAATAATAATAATAATAATAATAATAATAATAATAATAATAAACAGGGTTCTCCCCTGAATATGACGCCTGGACTGCCTTCAAGGTTGCCAACTGACCAGGGCAAAACGCCCTGGCCGGCTCTTGTATACCTTTATAACTGGCAGCTCGGTCCGTAGCAAGGAAGCCTCTCTACAGGGGGGAAAGTCCGACACGAACTGCTGCGGATCGAGGCCCTGCGAAAAGGGCATGGGAGCGGAGAGGCTTGTGAGAAGGGGGAAAGTGGCAACCGCGGCTCCAACGCCGTTTCAGGGCCCCTCCAGCTGCGAGCCTAAAGCAGGATTACTCTGAAGTAAACTCCACCGACTCTTCCCCCCTCCCTCCAAAGTCTTATGAATCTGTGACTGTTTGGGGACTGATCCAGCAAGGACCTTTGGGGGGAATTTTCATTGCCATTTAATTTTTTTAATAGTTCCTCGGCAAGTTATTGGCAGGGGGAAGTCGTGGGTTCAAATCCTCCTTTCGTGGCCTCGATCAACTCTGAAATACAACAACAGCGTGTAAGGATGGTTGTATATACACGCACACAAACACTTTAAGCCTGTAAACACCCATTAAGCCCGTCTGAATAACCGTGTCTGGCTTTTCCCCAGTCTTGGTCGCTTCTGTTAATGTAAGAATAGTAATAAGAATAAGAATCACGACACCCATTTCTGGCCGTGCTCAGAGTAATTAACAGACATGGCTGACCATTCACTTCCATGAATAAACTCCCTCGGATACAATCCCATTAGAAGAAAGCTATGGCTTTAAATTCAATATTCCCCCATCCAGGTGTGTCAGAATCCTCTGCAGAGGACCCTGATTACTCAGAAGTAACCCTACTGAATTCAGTGGAGGGGAGGCGAAGGGGCCTGGGATCTCAGCCCTAAGAGTGCGATCCTCTTTTTACTCAGGAGTAAAAGATCCATTGCGGTCCAAACGGAGGCTTACTCCCAAGGTAAGAGCGCAAATCAGGACAGCAGCCTTTTTAAAAAGCAGGCTCCCGATCCTGGGCGTGGAACCACCGGATGGCGGGGCTTGCTCTCGAGTAAGCCAGTATTGACCGGCTGTTTTTGTGTAAGCTGATGGATCCTGAATTTGGAGGGGAGGCGTATTAGTGAGGAGTTGCTTTTTAATCGACCTGGTGCTTATAAACTTGTACTGTATCTATACCTTGAAAATGTAAATTGTTTTTTCTTTTTCTTTTCTTTTTTTGGAGTGGGGGCGGGCGGGGAGGAAGATCTCCATTAAATAGATTTTGCATACATTTAGAGAGCGAGAGAGAGAGAGACCGCAGTTCTCCTATAAAAAGAGCACTTAGGGACGAAAATTGCCAGCGTGGGCAGATTTTTCCTGGGGAGAAATATCACCGAGGTCCTCCTCTGATGCCTCCTGCATTAATCATATTTTCTTCTTCTTTTCATCCCAGAGTTCAAACACAGATATATAGATATAGATTCGGAGAGACTTGGATTTCTTGATTGGAAAAGAAAAAAGAAAAACCACCAAGAAATATATATATATATA
This sequence comes from Podarcis gaigeae, assembly GCF_964106915.1. Lineage (NCBI taxonomy): Eukaryota > Metazoa > Chordata > Lepidosauria > Squamata > Lacertidae > Podarcis > Podarcis gaigeae. Next base: position 3,441,473 of record NC_139693.1, read on the forward strand.
ACTCCACCCCAGCTCATTCTGCCCAGATTATTTACAGTGTTTTGTGATTCGAGACCAAACGATTGGTGCAAAAGAATTTCGTGGCAAATTCAAACTATCGTGGAATTAAAAAAATAAATGCGTCTGTCTGACACGCTCACATTTCTAATGATCTCTTCATTTCTTAAAAATATATTCTGTTAAACAACAGAGCCTCCGAAGACGTCTGGGACATCGATATGGGGTGTGTGTTTATATATGAGATATTTTAAATATAACAATTCGGCCGTTAGTCGAGGGCGGGTATATTTTATTTATTCTGAAACCTCTTTCGATTAGTTGAGGGGGGGGGGAAGAAATATGGTGTCTGCCTGGAGTCTGAGGGAAAGAGAAATATTAAATAGCAGGAGGTTTTATTGTCCTTAAAAACAATCAGTGTTGCCCCCCCCCAGAAAAACTGGTCCAGTGAAATTTAGGATGGAGAAATAATTCTCCCCCTTTATAAATCACTTGATTTGCACGTCAGGTGGGTTTTTTTTTAAGCCTCTCAGTAAATTTGACTTGCATTTCATTAAAAAGGGGCAAGTGATTTGTCTGAAGCCCTGCAAAGGAGGAGAAGGGGGAAAAGACTAAATTGATATAATGCAATTTTCCTGCTGTTAAAAGGGTCTCCGATTGCATTATAGGCGTCTTCATTTCCGCAGAGTGAACGATGGGGCCTGTACATATATTTCTTGCTCAGATTTTCTTGAAACGAGAGGCGGGGATCAAACAGTATATGCGTGTGTGTGTGTATCTATACAGTATGTGTGTGTGTATATGTATATATATTTTAAGGAATCAAGAGAATTTGGTGTCTCCTAATGACTGGGAAATGTATTGAAATCTATGCAGCGAACAGTGTCCCTCTGCCAAATAGCAGATTGATCAATAAAAGACAATTAATCAACCAAATGGTGTTTTAAACTCTATCCAAGGGAGTTTAAAAAAAAAATTCAAATTGATGTGACAACTCCATTTAAAGAGTTATGTAGGAGCCGCCTCGGATTCCCTGAGAGGGCTTTCAGAGTTGCAAAGCGTCTGCTGTTGTTTCATAATTAGGTTAAATTGGAATATGAACTATATGCCCACATTTTCTTCTGTCCTCTTATCCATTGATTGCTGAATTTGCATTCACTTATAATAGGAAAACTGCGTTGCCTTCTCTTAAAACACACACACACAGATCTCTGGAGAAGCTCAGGCATCTAAAATCAAATCTTTAAAATCTATGCCTTTTTAAAGCCATATTTATAACAATAGTTTTCTTTTAGATGGGGGGGGCATATCAATTTCTTATCATGCGCTCCAGGAAACGCAGTTTTCATTCTCTCTCTCTCTCTCTTTCTTTCTCACACACACACACACACACACACACACACACACACACAGAGTCAGGGAAAGAATAAGAATAAGAGGCCACTGATATTTCTGTGCAAAAACAACAACAACAACAACAAACACCCATATTTTAAAATCCTTTCCCAGTCTAGACCTAAGATTTAGGGGAGAAGCATGGAAGTGTACCCGGTAATTTTGTTGTTTGGGGACTTTTTTTTTTTTTAATAATCGTGCATTTCCCCCCTCACTGAATTCTAGAAGAGGAGATTTTGGTATAATCTGGGATGGAGCCAACCCCGTGCCGTTTGGTCCTAGCTGAAGTCTTTCTCAAGTCTTGCTGGAAAAGTATTGTTGCATGCTATAAAACTGTAACCGCAGCGTATGATTCTGGAATGTGCTGCTACTTACAAGAAAATCTCCTATTCGAGTAGAATAAAGGTCTGGGAAGACAGATTGCTGAAGTTAAACGAACAAACAAACCAATAATAATATTTTGGAGAGAGAGATTCGCACTCAGTATCTCTGCTACGGCGATTTCTAAGGAACGCGAGCAAATCCGGATCCTTTCAGCACCGAATGAGCTGGACAGCTCCTTAGAAATGCCTCTTCCTTCCTCCACAAAAGACACGGAAAATGCTCAAATATGGTACGTATTATGGGAATATCTTTTGTTAGGCCAACCAACATATTCTGGCTTTGCATGCAAGTTTGTGAGTTCGGCAGAGCGCTTCATCAAGTCAGGAGGAAAACAACGCAGACAGTGCTTGAACTTCATCTGCAGACGAAAGGCCTGCCATAATAGTTTGCCTTCCACAGTGAGTCCACAATACTTAGGATTGAATTGGCCTTCCCTAACCCCTTTCTTTCATCGGTTTGATTAAAATAAAAATAAAAAATAAATGTTGGGGATTCTACTACTGACACCAGTCACTGCTGGGTGGAGAATTGTTCTAGAGCCTAGAGAAACCTCTGGGATTCTGCACGGAGCCATGGTCAAGAGAGAGGGGTTGTGCATGCAAGGCTAGATTGTTACAGGTCTCTGCATCCATAGAACTTACAGTTTAAGTGTTAGAACATAACAAAGGGGCGAGGAGAGGGCATGGGACCCTGGGGTCATGTCCCCAAAATCTGTTTATAAACTGCTAGCAGTGCATAACATTTAGACTTCCAGATGAATAGAATCACAGAACTGTACAGATGGAAGGGACCCAAAGGCTTGAGTAGTCCAGCCCATGGCAGTAATAATAATAATAATAATAATAATAATAATAATAATAATAATAATTTTTTATTTATACCCCACCCATCTGGCTGGGCTTCCCCAGCCACTCTGGGCAGCTTCCAACAAAATATTAAAATACCATAATGCATCAAATATTAAAATAGGGCTGCCTTCAGATGTCTTCTAAAAGTCTGGTAGTTGTTCTTCTCTTTGACATCTGGTGGGAGGGCGTTCCACAGGGCGGGGGTCACTACCGAGAAGGCCCTCTGCCTGGTTCCCTGTAACTTGGCTTCTCACAGCGAGGGAACTGCCAGAAGGCCCTCGGTGCTGGACCTGAGTGTCCAGGCTGAACAATGGGGGTGGAGACACTCCTTCAGGTCTACTGGACTGAGGCCATTTAGGGCTTTCAATGTCAGCACCAACACTTTGCACTTTGCACAAGAATGCACTGACATGATGTGTTTTTAAAGTCCTGCATCACAAGTGTTCACGGCAACATAATCCACCAGCTGCTAAAGCGCTTAGCCTGAAAGAAAAGTAGAGAGTTCAGAGCATCAAAGATCACTGGCATGATCTACTAATCCCCTCTGAAATCACCAGAAGGATGGGGGTATATATAATAGAGTTGGAAGGGACCCTCCAAAGGTCCTCTAGTCCAACCCCCTGCAATGCAGAAATCTCAACCTTTAAAGCAACCATGACAGATGGCCACCCATCTGTCTTAAAAAGTAAATAACCTGTACAACATACTCATTTGTTAATAAATAAACAACAGGCACAAGGCACACCAACCCATAAAGCAGGTGTAGCGATTTGGAACGAACAATTGTGGCTTGAATAAATTTACCTGGCTGGCCTGAGGCTAAGGCAGGATTCAAACCACAGTTGTTTATTTGGTGCTTGCAGCTGGAGTCATGGCTTTGCAGTGGGTTGCATCCATCTCTTAAAACGAGGAAAGATGTCACAAGGTATGGGGACCAATGAGCACGGACGCTTAAGGAAGCAAGGCAGTTGCCATTTTATGCTGTGCTGTGCCTGCTCATGCCGCTGGTCCTCAATTTACTCACCTAGATCATAGGCACCACGATCTCAAGAAAGCTGGAATGAAGAATCAGCATACCTGTTGCATCCATCCATCTATCTTTTATTTTATTTATTTCATAAAGTTATTTCATATTTCATTATTTCATACGCCACTTGATTGTAAACACACACACACAAACCCCTCAGAGCAGTTTACAAAAATATAAAACAATGGAATTGAGGAAACAAAAACCACAGTTATCCTTTGAAACATACAGAAGTTAAAATACTAAAACAAATTAAAATTACCTCAACTTTCTAAGCATCTGGTTAAGCTTGTCTAAACAGGATTTTTTTTTTTAGCAGGCACCTGTACGCAGGAGGGAGGAAATCAGATAAATGTCGTGCAGGGGACGGATATTTCCCCCCCAGGATCAAATTAGCAGAATTTAGTAGGGAAAGTTTCCCCTCCCAACCCAAATAACCAGCCCTCTTCATAAAAGTTAGAGAAGGGTTGTTCCTGTTGCGTTTGAAACCTGATGCGATTATTTCTTAAAGCACCTATGTCGACATCATCCCTTAAAAATAAATAAATCTCATTATTGTTTTGGTATAATTTGTTTCAGTCTTTTATTGTATTAAGCTGCCCTGAGAATATTTATCCTAAAGGGGGGCATTGTTTTAATAAAATAAAGGATCTCAGGACAGCTCATTGGTTGAACTCATATGGGCTGCAGCCCTGAAGATACTTCTCTGTGTGTAATAATAGAATCACAGAATCCTAGAATTGGAAGGGGACCCAGGGATCATCTAGTCCAACCCCCTGATTTGCAGGAATCTCAACAAGATCATTCATGGCAGATGTTCCTCCAATCTCTGCTTAACAACCTCCAATGAAGTAGAGTCCAACTCCCACCCCCACCCCAACAATGCTGCTAATATACACTAGGGTTATTTTTTTAGTAATGAATATAGCTAAGAAAATGAAAAACTGGTGGGCTGTATCCGATGTCAAGGTACTCGGGCCCATTGAAATCAATCAACACAACTAACTTAGACCCAGTCATTTCAGTGGGCTGAAACTGAGTTTCCTACTCGCCTGGTGTCTCCTCACTTGGCAGAGGCGAGGCGTCAGTAAAACATTCTGTAAGCAATCAAACTTGCATGTCCTAAAAAGGTTGTGTTTAGGGAAGCTTTTAAGGTTTGGTGCATTACTGTATTTTAATATTTTGTTGGAAGCCGCCCAGAGTGGCTGGGGAAACCCAGCCAGATGGGCAGGGTATAAATATATTATTATTATTATTATTATTATTATTATTATTATTATTTATTTCCCAATTCCCGGAGCAGAGGGGGCACTGTGAGGATGTCCAATCTGACCCCGATGCAGAGCTGGGCAACCCACATGCCAACCCCTTACAGTTGGAAGCCATGCATCCCCACACTATGGGGTGCCCCATAGCAGAGCGGAAGGGCTCCTGGAGGGAATGTATTGCCCTCGGCTATCACAGAGGATAGATCTCCTGTATACAGGAGCAATCAACCTCCAAGTAGCCACTGCTAAGGACAAAGCAACAGAGGGGAAAACTGAAACCTTTGTGGCCTGGACTTGTGGCCGTTTCAGAAGCACCTGACCGAACCAGGTGGACCTTTGGTCTCATCCAGCAAAGGCGTTCTCAAATCTTGGCCGTGACATAGGTGAAATAGTTTGGGAGCCACAGCTCTCCTGGGGCTTTGATTACTGTATTTTTCGCTCTATAAGACGCACCAGACCACAAGACGCACCTAGTTTTTGGAGAAGGAAAACAAGAAAAAAAAAATTTTGAATCTCAGAAGCCAGAACAACAAGAGGGATCGCTGCGCAGCGAAAGGAGCGATCTCTCTTGCTGTTCTGGCTTCTGGGATAGCTGCACAGCCGGAATTCGCTCCATAAGATGCACAGACATTTCCCCTTATTTTTTAGGAGGGAAAAAGTGAGTCTTATAGAGCAAAAATTACGGTATTTTTTTTAGTTGCAGATGTCATGCCATTGATCCTGGAAAAACAAATGAGCCATATAAAAATCGCAAGGCGTTTTGAGCGATGTTAAGACATTGTTTGTGCAAACCCCTTTTGAATGAAGAGCGATTCCCGCGGTGGGCACACCCCCTAACCCCACAGCTGTCAACTTTCCCCTTTTCTTGTGAGGAATCCTATTCAGAATAAGGGAATTTGCCTTAAAAAAGGGGAAACGTTGAAAGCTATGCCTAACCCACATATTTCAGCCCTGAGATTACAAAAAAACCTCTTGAGCAGACGCTGATGATCCTACCAATCTAGAGTCCTGTGTCATCAGAAAGCTTGCATACTGCTCCTTCCGATTGGAAAGGTAGAGGTTTTTTAAATAGAGTTGTTGTTGTTGTTGTCGTTGTTATTATTATTATTATTATTATTATTATTATTATTATTATTAAAAGAAAGCTGGTCTCAAATTTTAGCTGTTTGAGCAGAGGACATCTTCTGCTTTAAGCAGGAGCTTCCCACTAGACTAGAGGATGGCTCTAGTGGATCTGTTCACAGAATTGTAGAATTGGAAGGGACCCCAGGGGTCATCTAGTCCAACCCGCTTCAGTGTAGGAATCTCAGCTTGAGCATCCCTGACAGATGGCCGTCCAACCTCTGTTTAAAGACCTCCATGGAAGGAGAGTCCAGCACTTCTCATGGGAATCTTTTCTGCTGGCAAACAGCTCTTACTGCCCGAAAGCTCTTCCTAATGTTTAGTCGGAATCTCTTGTAATTTGAATCCATTGGTTCAGGATCCGGCCTGTTGGAATCAACTCTTGAAAATGTTGCTGCTCCTCTGGCGTGTGTGTCTTCTAAATCACCCTGAGGATGTTTTTGGAGGGCAGAGGTTTTGAGATATATATATATATATCCTGTACCCGTGAAAATCTACGAAAGCATATATATATATATATATATATATATATATATATATATATTGATACAGGAGGGTTTGTACATTTAAAAGCTGCCACAGCTTTGCATGTTTCTAAGAGTGCGCTGGGCACATCTTCCTATTTGGTAATCCGCCAGCCCAGGCTTCCAAAATGTGGGGATGTGGTCTTGTTCACTGCTACTTTCTGGTTTATTATATATTTTTTAAAAGCCTGGGTTTTTAATCTCCTTTTTTATATTTTTTAAAAAATCACAATTGCAGAATGAACAGAAGGTTAACTCCCTAAGCTTACCTGCTTTGTGAAGGTAGCACAGATGTTTCAAAAATAGTACCATTTTTAAAAAGGTTTCCCCCCACTGCCCACACCCAGCCTAGGGGTCTGACCTCCTAGCACTGGAGAAAGGCCTGCAGGCTTGATTGTTGCTGAGGAAACAGCAGGGTTGGGGTTTTTTTTGTAAACAAATGTAGGTCCACCTACGATTCGGTTTGGTCTAGAGACTCGCCTAGGAGGAGCAGAATCATTCCCTAGGAGAATAGCCCCGTGTGTCTATTGCAGAACTGTTCATTTCTTTAAACGGCACCTTAATATGTGCTAACCCGCAATTAAATCCGCATAAAGAAACAGGAAGGTGGAAAAATATCGAGTAACCCCTAGGACGCTATGAATATTGCACCGACTGCGTCAATATTATCAGTCCATTTTTAAATATAGGATGCACTGATTAATTGAGCTACTGTTCTCTTTGTTGACAGATTTGGATGGAGAATAAGTTGCATATGTGCATACATTCATTCATTTTTTAAAAATGTAAATCACACATGTACTGAGTTTTTAAATGTGGCTATTAACAAAAAGCACTCTGGAACCATGCCTATAAAAGTCATCTGTAAATTTGGGATTAGCTGTAGCCTTTAACTGACGTGAGATGTTATCCACAGCCAGGATTTCCCAGATTTTAGGCGGAGATTTTTAATCCCCGGTGCCCCACATTTTGTTACAGTTTGAGCCCTCTATGAAAAAAGAGTCAATCAGCCCTTTCTAATTAGTAATATTCCTTCCTTGTGCATTAAAACCACCAAGACCATCATGGAATTTAAGACCAATAAATACTCTGCCTCCCACTTAGTCCTACACAAGAGTAGACCCACCAGAATTAATGGATTTAAATCAGTCGTGCACATGAATTTCAATGAGTCGACTCTGGGGACCACTGCCATTTGGTCATAACCTGCTGTAAGTTTCTTAATAAAAGCAAACCTCACTCCCGAATTTCTCTCTATCTTCGGAGAATATCACTAAGTATGAATATCAGCATATGAGCTTGTCTGGACACATTAATCTGCATTTTCTTTCTTCAATTCTGATGTATTTCTATTCTGTTATCCTATTAGAAATCACACTGATATATTTATATAGATATGGATATGGATATAGATATATTACAAATCTAACAAAAAAAACCCTACCCCTATAATATCTATTATCTATAAGCTATCTACAGTATATACGTTATCGGGTGGGCTGTATGCATACAGTCAATAAATTCTATAATTGATCCCATAATACCCAGCATCTTAAAACACACACACACACACACACACACACACACACACACACACTGCCCGGTGTTCAGAATGCCTCCTGCATTTTGTGTTCCTGTCGTTCGACTACAGAAAGTCACTTGGTTTGGACCATGATTCCATCTGGCTGCTCACTCTTTCCTCATGACCAATATCCGCATAAACAGATAGGAAGAAGGCCTGTGTTTTGTTCGTTTCATGGGTGGAAAAGGACTATGGAAAGATTTTGCCACAGGGAGGGAAAAAATTGAATAAATTCTTCTGTGCGCTTGTGAAAGGGGAGATGAAGAGCACTCAGCCAATGCTGATTTATAATAACAGTGATCTGAATTCCTACGTAGCTTAGTATAGCCGAGAAAGTGAAGCTCTGTATAATATCCAGAGGAGGGATATATTTAAGGAAAACCTCATTTTTATTTTGTTTACTGATTGTTCCCAAAGACGCCCCAAATGCAACATAAAGGAGAAGTTAAAGAGAGGTATTTTCTTTGCTCTCGCAGAAATTGGCAAGCAGTCAATTCAGGACAGACAGACAGGGAAATAGATTTGTCAACCCTGCTGTGTAGGGTTTGTTGTTGCAATATGAGACGATGGTTACAGGGTTAAATAGGGGGATGAACACAAATGCACAGAGGTGGAGCATCCAGGCTCAGGGGCAGTCTACCTCCAACGACGAGATCCCAGAAGCAAGCAGAGAATGGGGCGGTGGTTTGTTTCCTGGGGGCCTTACCAATAATTATCCGGCTGTCCACCATTGGCAACAGGAAACCGGGCCTTTGCATTGATCTGGGCAGGCCTCTTCTGGGTTTCTGAGCTCTGGTTTCAGATGGCGAACCCCAGGTGCTAGTTTTAAAAGTCACCAGGCCAGGGGAGGGAGCCGAGTCCCTGGAGACGGGCCCTCCCAAAGTTCACCTCGTCGAAATGGACAGGTGCCAAACTCAGACAAAGATAGGCATCTGATAGCTCTCTCTGCACATCATGCAAATCTATTGGGATGCAATGTTTTTGCTTTTAAATGGCAGAGGGTCTTGACCCTAAGCCGCCCGCAAAACGGCAGTGTCAACGGTGGCACTGATGAGCACCAGCGAACATCTATTTCCTCCCCTCTTCCATTCCACAGCAGCCTCAGTTTTCAATCTCTTTCTTTTTCTCTTTTTCTTTCTCTCTCTCTTATACTTTCTGGGTCCAGGGCTGACTGGGTTAAATCAGGTTGGCTCCTGATTGCGATCTGTCAGTTTTTTAGGCTGGTGACGTGGGAGAGCAGGGAAGCAGAGGGTTTGGGTTGTGGAATCGATACCAGTGGCTTTGGGCTGAAAAGCAGCAAGCAGGGCAGAGCTCTCTGGAGGAAGGCAGAGGAATCAGAGAGAGAGAGAGAGAACGAGACAAAGGAAGAGGTTAGTTGATGCTGGACCGATTCTAAAACAAACTGAAAATTAAATGGACACCAGCCTTAAAAAACAAACAAAAAAACAGATTTCCACGCATCTGATGAGGGATTTTCCTGGACATCCTCAGCAATTCCTGCAGCCAGTCAGTTTGACAGATCTGAAGAGAGTGGGACTTTAAAAAAAAAAGAAAAGAAAAAAAGGGGGGGGGGACTAAGAGGAATGTGAAATGCAGATGGGTTTTTAATTTCTGACCAAAAGAGGGAGTTCGAATCTCTTTTGCGTTCAGGAAGTGCCTTTCCCCCCCTCTTTTATTTTTATTTTATAAAGGTGGAGAAGGAGAGGGAGGCAAGCCGCTCTGGGGGGCGGGGGAGGAAATGCCTTTGAAGAAGCAGAATTGGTCAAGATGCTTTTTCTTTCTTTGAAAAACGCTCAGGTTTGAAAATAATTTCTCTTTTTCTTCTTCTCTTTCACTCTTGCTCTGCTTCCCCCCCCCACCCCGACCTTCTTACAGCCCTGCGTGCTTCCAAGATGCTCAGAAAATACAACGCTCGACGCTAGGTAAGGCACATAAATTATGAGCCCTGTTATTAATTAATTGTTTTTATTAATTATAAAAATTAGGAGGGGAGGGCCGTTCGGACTTTTGCAGAGGGATGGAGAAGATGGGTGTGTGATTTCTTTGCTACGATTCGTAATCTGCCTCTTGATCTCCAAATCTGCCTTCAACTGGACGGGGCAGAGTGGGCAGGTGTCTCTCGCTTTGTGTGCATGAAGTGGGGAGTGCCAAGACCACTTTACCTGTGGGGCAAGGAGCTTCTGGGGTCCTCTGCATTCAGAAGCCGTGAGCATCTCTGAACAGTCTCTCCCCCACCCACCCCAATTTCCGATGAGGATCTACCTGTTTCGAGAGTGCAAAAAGGGGGGAACAAATGAGCTTTGAAGTTTGACCGGTGCATCCTTAATTTGGCATCCTTGATGAATGCATTTTCTTTTTTAAAAATCGGCTGCATTCTCCCATGCCTGTGTGCCCCTCAGCCACTTCCCAGCACATAGCGAAATTGCAGAATTCGTCCCCACAAATTCTGTAGTGGTGGCGGCCACTGGCTTGCATGGCTTTCCAAGAGGACCAGGCAAACTCGTAGGCAGCTATCCATGGCTACCACTCCCCCCAATGGCTGTGTCCTCCCCTGTTGGAGGAAGGATGCCTCTGAATGCCGGTGTTGGGGGTCGCAGGTGGGGAGAGATGTGTGGCCCTCAGGTCCTTCCAGGTGGGCTCCCCATTGAGGAACCTGGTTGACCAAGGAGAGGATGGGATGAGGGACTCAGTGGGCTTCCTTCGACTTGACCCGGGAAGGCTCCCGCGGGGTAGACTGCCCTGGGATGAATCAGACCAGCAGTTCACCTATCTCAGGATGCCTCTCAATGCCCGTTGCTGGTAGTGTTGCTGCTGTCCTTGGGTCTTGCTTGTGGGCTTCTGCCCAGCCCCAGGGAGACCGCGATGCTGGAGTAGATGAACCAGCCACAGGACTCTACCAATATCCCAAAGGAACCCCCATATCTAAAAGCAGTCTATCCACGTTCCTAGGTCCTATGGGGCATTTGCCCACTGATAGGCTGGGCGAGATGGGCTTTGCTTTGGCCCCGATCCAGCAGGCAGGCTCTTCCAGTGTTCTTATGGAACCTCCAGGTCCAGAGGCAGTCTAGCTACATCATGCATAGGCTACTTCGGTCCACCAGATGTTTTGGGACTACAATTCCCATCATCCCTGACCACTAGGGATCATGGGAGTTGCAGTCTCAAAACATCTGGTGGGTTGAGGTTGCCTATGCCTGAGCTAGATTCTTTGGGGCTTTTGGCTACTGAACTAACCGGGAGCTGGACCTTGCAGCTTCATTCAACAGGGCTTTCCTTGTGCTCTTATGGAACCTCCAAGTCCAGAGCAAGTCTATCTAGATTCCTCAAAGGCCCACCTACTCTAGAGCTGAGCTAGGTGAGCCTTTGAGCCTGATCCATAAGCCCAGACTCTTTTGTATGTTTTGATGCTCTTCTGTCCCACTGAAGGTTCTCAAGGACGGTAAGAAACACCACCTTGGTCTTCTCCAACCAACCAACCAACCACCACCTTCCAGAGCCCACAGTTCCCATCCTCCCAGAGCCCCGGTGAGCTGGAGATTTCAGACCGGGTTCGCCCAACGGATGAGAAGATGATGGCCTAGGGCCAGGGGTCTTGCACCATGAACGTCCAGCTGAGCTTGGAAAACGGCGGGGACATGTCCATCCAGGAGCAGGAGCTGATGCACAGCGACAGCCGGGCTCTGCACTCGGCCCTGCAGAGGCCGTCGCTGGTGGCCTCCGTCCTGGAGGGCAGCGAGTACCACCCGGCGGAGCATGCCCTGGCCACCACCTTGCACCCAGGGCTGGGCTTTGGCGGGGAGTCGCCCTCTGCCGGGGCGGGGAACAGCTACACCACCCTGACGCCCTTGCAGCCCCTGCACGAGAAGTTCCACCATCACCACCACCACCACCAGTGCCTCCCCATGGGGAACGTCATCGGCAGCTTCACCCTCATGCGGGAGGACCGGGGCCTGGGCGCCGGGGGGAACTTCTACAGCCCCTACCCCAAGGACATCGGCATGGGGCAGAGCCTGTCCTCCCTGCCCAGCCCACAGCTGGGCCCCATGCACAACTATGCAGGCCACTCCTCCGCCCCCCTGGGCAACGAGAAGATGGTGTTGGGCAACGGCTTCGAGGCGCACTCGGCCGCCATGTTTGGCAGGATGGAGCAGCACTTCTCCCGGGAGATGTCCCCCTCGCAGAACTCCACCATGGCCTCTCCCAGCGCCATGGGCCAAACCCCCTACGGACACCCCCGGGCGGAGATGAACGCCCGGCCCAACCCGCCCATCGCCACCCAGACCACCGTCCTCTCCAGCCAGCTGGAGGAGATCAACACCAAGGAGGTGGCTCAGAGGATCATCGCGGAGCTCAAGCGCTACAGCATCCCCCAAGCCATCTTCGCCGAGAGGGTCCTCTGCCGGTCGCAGGGCACCCTCTCGGACCTCCTGAGGAACCCCAAGCCCTGGAGCAAGCTCAAGTCCGGGAGGGAGACCTTCAAGAGGATGTGGAGGTGGCTGCAGGAGCCCGAGTTCCAGAGGATGGCAGCTTTAAGGTTAGAAGGTAAGATAATTTTTGACCCCCACCCTCCCCCAGATGCAAGCAAGGGGAGCAAGCAAGGCTGGAACAATACAAGGAAGCGGGGAGGGGCTGTTGCCGCCCCCCCCAAGGTCCTTGACAGACATGACAACCCTATCTATCAGGGCTTCACAACCTCTTCAGGGCCACTGCCCCCCCATAGCTGTCAACGTTTTCCTCTTTTTAAGGGAAATTCCCTTATTCTGAATAGGATTCCTCACAAGAAAAGGGAAACGTTGACAGCTATGCTGCCCCCTCGGTTCCACAAACTCATCCCCTGTGTCTGCTACCCCAATAAAAGCGTTATTCAGAACAGCGGTTTGCATGACCCACAAAGGAAGATGATAGCCCAATAAAATTCATTGACTCACCAAATTGTAGGGGAGCATAGGAGCCCATTCCTAGGGGGTCAAAGTCTCTTCCGCTCACCCCCCAATAAAATATTTGAGGGGGCCAGCCCCCTCCCCAAGTTGACGCACATTGCCATTCAAATGGTGTCTCATTCATAAACTTGTGGTCGGTTATGTGGGTTGGGGCTTACCTAGGCCCCCCCATTTTTTAATTCAAGTTGGCACCCCTGAGGGACTCCGAGGGTCATCTAGTCCAACCCCCTGCAATGCAGGAATCTCAGCGAAAGCATCCATGACGGACAGCCATCCAGCCTCTGCTGAAAAACCTCCAAGGAAAGAGCGTCCAGCATCTCCCGAGGGAGTTCAAAAGAGGAACAATTAATTGCACATTTATTCGAAACCCAACCAAAACTATTTGGTTTAATTAAGTGAGCAGAAGGAATGAACTGGATCCAGCGCTTTCGGCTTTCCAAAGTCTGTTGGGCGTTGGCGTCTCCTGGAGCCGCTGCTGCCCCCTTGCGCCTTAGCTCCCCACTAGGGAATCCCACCCCTATCCCACACCAGTGGCACCACCCACTTGGGAACCGCTGCTAACAGAGCCAGAGCACCCATTAGGTGGGGTGAAGCAGCGTCCATTTCCGCTGGCAGCAGAAACCACCCCCTCGCTGAGTTTCACCCCATCGGTGGAGAAGACATGGCCATAGCCTTGCTCAGTGCTCTTCCCTCGTTGAATTTGGCGATGGGGTTGCATTCCAGCGTGCGGTGGAAGCCGTGGGGTGCGATGGGGGCAGTCGGGGGGCAGGCAGGTGACGGCACATTCCCATCTTGCTTCAGGTGGCGAAATGGGATGGGCGGCCCCCAACTGCTCTAGGCAGGCCCTTGCTTGGGAGCTGAGCCTCGCTGGACTCTCTAGGCCTGGCTGCTGAGACAACAGACCTGCCAAGGGTCTCCTCGAAGGAGGAACACCTTGTTCAGCCCAGGGCTTGGGGACAAAAGGAAGGACTTCTTCCTCACACAGCACACAGTTAAACCGTGGAACTCACCGCCACAGGAGGCAGCTATGGCCACCCACCTTTGAATGAGGATTAGACAAATTCAGGAAGGAGGATTGGGCTGTCAGGGGCTACCAGCTGTGTGCTCCCTCCAGCGACGGAGGCAGATTTAGGGGGTCATGTCTGGTCTGTCCTCACTGGGTGCTGAGCCAAGTGGTCACCACGACAAAGACTTTGAATGGAAGTTGAGAGGCAGGATCGCGCACCGAATTTTGGTGCTGCGCAGGGCACCGCTGGAATTTGAAAGCCCCTCTGGAGAAGACCCGTTGATGTGAATTGCAAGCACTCAGGTTGTGCTTTTGGGCTTCCAGTTGGAACATCAGGGTGCTGGACTAGACGGGACCCCTTTGGCCTCATCCAGCAGCACAGGCTCTCCTGATTTTTTCCCCAGAGATCTTTATTGAAACTTAACATATATACATCGTAACCAAAATTCCCAATGATTCCCTCACATAAAATATAACACCTAAATTACAACAGCTGCATAATTATAGACTTAATTATAAAACCCACCTCCCACCCTCTACTTCCCTCCAAAGCAATTCGACTTCTTTATATTTCTTTCTACCTTTTCCCCTTGCATTCTATAATAAATTATTTTTGTTAAATTCTTATTTTTCCTTTTCTTTCTTTCTTTCTTTGTTTTGTTATTGCTTACATTTTTAATTCTAAGCCTATTAACATATCATTTTTAGAACAATATTTTGACATATAATCTTCAAAATACTTCCACTCCATTCTTAACTTTATAAGATTTATATCTTATAATTGAAGTTGATTTTGCCAATTCTATATACTCACTTAATTTACAAATCCATTCTTCCTTTGTTGGCATGTCCTGAGATAGGGAAATGGAAATCACAGCCAGGCTCTCCTGATGTCCTTATGGAACCTCCAGCTCCAGAGACAGTCTAGCTAGATTTGTATGTTATCAGGGGCGTTGGCCATTGAGGGAAGAGGATGCTGGACTAAAGGGGCCCTCATTGGCCAGATCCAGCAGGTCTCTCCTGATGTCCTTACACTGAGAGACAGGACTGGGCTTGGAAGGAGGACAGCATCCCAGCCTAGGTTACTGGGGGCATTCCGAAATCCTGCACCCAGCCTTCCAGGCCACAGGCTGGGATGGGTTGCCAGGGTGAAAAGATGGAGTCAAAGTCTTTTGGCGCCAGCCTGAATGTTCAAGCCACCAGGTTCATCAGGCCCCTGGGATATCCCCAAGCTCCAGACCAGGTGTGGGGGGGACCTCTGGCCTTCCAGATGTTGTTGAACTACAACGCCCATCTGCCCCAGCAAGCATGGCCAATGGCCAAGGAGGACATTGGGACTCTGAGCCCCACTGAGCGCCATTCCCCAGCCGCAGGGAAGGATCCACACACGGCCATGGGCAAACCCAACGGAAGTCCACGACAGTGGCGAGGAGATCGAACCCAGCGCTCCCTCCTCAGCCAGTTCTTTAGAGGCTGACCACAACACCAGGCTTCATTGGGGCCTGCAAAATGCCTCCGTGTGGTGTTTGGGTGCTGGGCTGCAGCTCAGTGCCATTCCCCCCCAGGCCTTGCAAACTGTCATTCACTCGCATGATCACAGAGAGGCGGGTGTAGATGGCTGAGTGTGGAAGTAAACCCTCACAGTTATTTTATATATATATATATAAAACGAAGAGAGGGGCGTGAGGGAGGAAAGAGCCAAAAGGTCACCATTATGGCGACTTCTTGAAAACTGTTAAGTCCTGAATATCGGAGCGCTGAATGAATAATCACCCTCTCGGATCCATTATTGTTGGGTAATATGAATCTCGGCTATTGATTAGGCTTTTTGCAATAGAGTCGGATCCAATATCTGTAAGAGTGGTTTGCTGGGGTTGGGGTAAGATTGCCCAATAAATAGGGAAATCTGTCCACAGATTCTTTGTGGTTATATTTCTGCTTTCCTTGTATTGTTCCGCGCCTCCCTCAAATATTTTCCCATGGCCTCTACTGGATGCTACTGCAAGAGTCGAATTGCCCCCTCTGAAAAATTTCCTTGCCACTAAACACACGCTGCTCTGTTCTTCTTCCGTGCCTCTAGCTCTCGTGATTCAAGGGCAAACTGAGATGGATAATCTATTTAGAATAATAGCCACCCCCAGCGTATCTAAAATACGGGTGTTGTTGGGTTTAGTAGGATGTTATATGTTATATGCTATATATATAGTAGGGTTTATATATAGTTGAGTTTAGTAGGATGTTATATATATATATATATATACACACACACATATACAATGTAACAATTCAGTTGCAGAACTTGGGTAGCGATCCTAACCTTACTTACCTGGGAATAAGCCCCTTTGAATTCAGTAGGACTCACTTCTAAGATGACAAGGTTAAGGTTTAGCCATGTGGCTGTGATCCCGCTCACACATCTTGGCTGGGAATAAGCCCTGTGTAGCAGAAGCGGCAGTGGTGTGGAGGAGCTTACCTTTGAGTAGACTTGCCCAGGATTGAAAGTAAAGCATTAAAAACTACCCAGGATGTGTGGGGTGGTGTAATTTCTTCTGAGTAAACAGAAGCACAAGGTGTTAAATATGATATAATTGTAGGGCTGGAAGGGGGTTCCCCTACGGTCATCTAGCTGAACCCCTTGCAATGCTGATTGTGTTGATTGTGGAATCCCCTGCAAGCTGCACTTTCCCAATTTAAAATTTGAAAGTTAATGTCGACATTAACGTCACCAGATACACAAGCATATGCATTTGCACACCCATTACTTTTGCACTGCAAAATTCAGAAAAGTGCGAGTTTTGAAGGACGGCTGCGTTTCAATTTGCACCTGGGTTTGGAAAATATGAATTAGGTAGGACTGCCTACAGTGCAGACAGAATCAGACATCTCTCCCCTGTCACTGTTCTTTATAGAGTAAAGCTAAAGTGTGGGGGGCTTTTTAGTTGAGACAAAAAACCGGTGATGAAGCGCAGGCAGGATAGAAATTTTAAAACTGTATGTAGTGTAGAAAAGGCAGAAGGCAGGGCAGAGAATTCTAGAGCTCTGGGTCAACCCATGAAACTGACGGTTGGTAGGTTTTGGGACAGACAAAAAGATAGCATCCTTCTTCATGCAACTAACAGTGAGCTTGAGGGACTTGGCGCCAGAAAACAGGGTGATGGGCAGAAGTTTCGCTGGCTTTAATTGGGATTAAAAAATAATCATGACTGCAGGTCTGTCCACAACTCAGTTGAACGGCCAAGTGCAGGCGCAGTCTACCCTCAAATAACCTCTATCCTCCCCCCCCCCATGGAGGAGGGGCTGTTGCCTTCATGGCCCACTTGTAAGCTTACTGCAAGCATCTGATTGGCCTGTGCTGGGAAGAAAGATGATGGACTTGATGGGGCTTCTGTTCCATTCAGGAGGGTTCTTGCTAGGTTCTTGAGACAGGCTTGGGTCCTCCTTTGTGGTTAAAAAAGCAAGGCAAAAGCATTTTTACAAGTACAGGCTACTCCCCATTTATGTGGGGGTTACATTCCCAGGCACCGCACATTTGAGTGAAATCGCGTATATTGGGAGCACCATCGAAAAAACTGCAGACGCTCTCTAAACCTCTGGAAACTCTTGCGAAACCCTTTAAAAAACCCAGCAGCACTTTCCAGACTCCCTCCAAACCTCCTTTCTCAAACTCCAACTCTCCATAGGCCTCAAAGGTCGGTGCAAAGGCTCCTGGGATTGCACTTGCAAAGGCTCTTAGGATTGCTAGACGCTGTTTTCACACCATTTTTGCATTCGGGGGGGGGGGGGGGCATGGGCGTTTCTGCTTCTTTAAGTGCCACTTCCAGGTTTGCAGCGATGCACATGAACCCAGTTGCACGTGACTCAAATGTGCATGAATTGGGAGTTTCTTGTACCTGTAGAAATGTAGCAGGCAAGGGTGCCCCTTGGGACTGGTAGGGCAGAAAGCAGGGAGCCAGGCAGTAGGGGGCGCCAGAGCCAATGGCCAGGTGGAATCACCCTAGTTCTTACCACCTTCCTCTTAGCTGCTGAGTTCTCCAAGGGGCAACAGAGAGACAAAGCTGAGCAGGAAGATAGCCAGGTGGGGGCTGACTGAGGTTGGTGGGGCAGCGCCCCACTTGCTCAAATGGACCCCCCCTAATGGTAGCAGGGGTTAATGAATGCCAAAGAGGCATTTGCTGACCTGTAACAATGCAGACCACCATTGGATGGGGACTTGAACCTGATATTTCACAGTTGCCTTCTGGCTTGGTTCCTTATAGCACTGCCTGCCAACTCCTGCCTCCCGCCACACCCCTCGCTGTTTTATCCTCACACGATGACCCTGTGAGGTAGGCTAGGCCAAGAGATAGTGGCTGCCCCCAAGGTCACATGTAGCAAAAGGCGAGTGGGGATTTGAACTCGGGTCCCCAAAGTCCTGGCGCAACACGCAGGCACTCCCGTGTTACCACCGAAAGACACACAGCAGAGCTGTTGCCCCTTTCACATTCCTTGTAATAGAATCCTATGGTGGGGAGGGACCCCCAAAGTTCATCTAGTCCAACCCCCCGCAATGCCAAAACACAGCTAAAGAATCCCTGGCGGATGGCCAACAGACCTCTGCTCCAAAACCTCCAGCGAAGGAGGAGTCCACCATCTTCCAAGGGAGTCGGTTCCGCAGCCAAACAGCTCTTACCATGAGAGAGTTTACTCAAAATCTCATTTCTTGTAATTTAAATACAGTGGACACTCGGGTTGCAAACGTGATCCGTGCGGGATGCACGTTCTCAAGCCGCGTCTGCACGTCTGCACACTCACGGGTTGCGATTCGGCGCTTCTGCGCATGCGCAAAGTGCAATTTAGCACTTCTGCGCATGCACGACCACTGAAACCCAAAAATAACCCGTTCCAGTACTTCCGGGTTTCAGCAGTCTGCAACCCGAAAAAACCCAACCTGAAGGTGTTGTAACTGAGGTATGACTGTACACCATTTCAGGTCCTCACCTCTTGAGCAGGAGAAAACAAGCTTTCTCCATCGCCCATGTGACAGCTCTTTAGATATTTGGAAATGGCTATCAAATCACCTCTCAGTCTCCCCTTTTCCAGGCTAAACAAACCCTGCTCCTTCAACCGTTCCTCATCAGGCTTGGTTTCCAGGCCTTTAATCTTCCTGGTCTCCCACTCTGCACACACTCCAGGCCGTCCTTTTTAAAAAAATTGTGGTGCTCAGAACGGGACACAGTATTCCAGGTGGGGTTTGACCTTGGGTATTCAGTGCTCTTTTCCTGCAAATCCAGAACCAGAGCTGGGTCTGCCCAGCTCGCCAGATGAGCTCATGTCCGAGGAGAGGGAGGAGAGACATCCCCACCCCCCTGTGGAAAGGATAGACCAAAGGAATCAATGTCTCTATACTTAGATATGCTGAGACACTGTTATTCTAATAATATTTCCCGCGTGGCGGCATGCCCTGTCAAAAGATGACCATAAACCCAGGCTTCACTCTGCTGACCATCACAAATGATATATAATGGCCAAGCATTGCCTTGATGGGGAATTAAAAAGGCGTCCTTTCCTTTCCTTTCCAAGATCACTTAGCTCGCCTTTAACCGATCCTGAATGTTGGCAGATCGAGGACAGATAAGAGGAAAGGCCTCTTCACACATTACATAGTTGAACTGTGGATCTCTCCCCCACAAGAGGCACCAATGGTCCCCAATTTGGATGGCTTTAAAAGACTATACAAATTCACGGAGGAGAGTAGGGCTAGTGGCGGCTGTTGTTGTTGTTTAGTCGTTTAGTGGTGTCTGACTCTTCGTGACCCTCTTGCTTGGACCAGAGCACGCCAGGCACTCCTGTCTTCCACTGCCTCCCGCAGTTTGGTCAAACTCATGCTGGTCTCTTCGAGAACACTGTCCCACCATCTTGTCCTCTGTCGTCCCCTTCTCCTTGCGCCCTCCATCTTTCCCAACATCAGGCTCTTTTCCAGGGAGTCTTCTCTTCTCATGAGGTGGCCAAAGTCTTGGAGCCTCAGCTTCAGGATCTGTCCTTCCAGTGAGCACTCAGGGCTGATTTCCTTCAGAACGGATCGGTTTGATCTTCTTGCAGTCCATGGGACTCTCAAGAGTCTCCTCCAGCACCAGAATTCAAAAGCATCCATTCTTCGGCAATCAGCCTTCTTTACGGTCCAGCTCTCGCTTCCATACATCACGACTGAGAAAACCAGAGCTTGAACTATACGGACTACTATGGCGGCTACTGGTCACAATGGCTGTGCTCTGTTCCCGTGGTCAGAGGCAGCGGTGCTTCTGAACTGTTGGAAAATGGGGGAGGGTAGAATGTCTCGCTTACGCGCAAAATTCAGAGAAGTGCAAATGTCAAAGGGTAGTTGTGTTGGCAAATTGTTTCGTAAGGTGTGAGTTTGGTACACCAGCATGGTGTAGTGGTTAAGAGTGGTGGACTCGTAATCTGGTGAACCGGGTTCGCTTCCCCACTCCTCCACATGCAGCTGCTGGGTGACCCTGGGCTAGTCACACTTCTCTGAAGTCTTTCAGCTTCACTCACCTCACAGAGTGTTTGTTGTGGGGGAGGAAGGGAAAGGAGAACGTTAGCCACTTTGAGACTCCTTTGGGTAGTGATAAAGCAGGTTATCAAATCCAAACTCTTCTTCTTCTTCTTCATCCCCCTGCCAAGACAGGAAACTCTCCATGAAGGAGAGGACCCACACTGTCCATGTCAAACAGCTCGTAGCTTCAATAAGTTCTTCTCATGTTTGTTTAAATCATTCTTCCAGGAAGTGGACCCCTCTGGGTCCAGCCCTCTGGGTCCCAAATTCTACCCTTCTTAATGCTGAGCTGAAATCATTCTCTGCTGGGTCTCACCTTCTGAAACAGCAGTGAGCGGTTTTGTTCCATCCTCTCCTTACTTATTTATAAGACTATTTATAAACCACCAACTCTTTAAAAAAGGCAAGCATGGCAGTGTACAATAAAACCATTACAGAAACATCATAAAATGAAGAAAATCATAAATACAAAGAAAATCACTGAATGATAAAAAATAAAAATCTCTAGAAACCCCATTAGGATGAGAGATGTTGATGGGCTCTGTGCTGAGTGTGAGATTAGAATCTGCAGCTTCCCAATTCTAGTCTGATACTCTGACCACTGCACTGCACTACCGTAAAGATAAGCTAGAGATTTGGGGCAGTTCTTGTGTGAAATTTCAGGAGCCACAGCAAAGAGAGTCTGCGGCAAGCACCAGGCTGAGAGCTTTACAAAAATTGTTCTTATTAGAGAGGTTTTTAAATAGTCTTTAGCGGCTTCCTGTTTATTATGACATAAGCTTTTCTGAGGTGCATGAAGTATGTGTATAGTACACACACACATATACACACACACAAATACATACCATAAAATAAAATAAAATCAGTTTAATCTGTGGAAAGCTTACATATTCACAGTGACCAGATATTCCAGCAGACACTGGTGACAACAGAATTTTCCTGCTTATATATCTGTGGTTGTTGATTTTTAAATGAATATCCTGCGTTATCTTGCCAAAACCACAACCCTGGGCAGCTAAAAATGCAAAAGAAATAAATAATATTTTAAAGCAAAAATTCAAAACAACTAAATGCATCAGGGGAAAAACAAACGCGATGAAACTCAGCAAGAATTCCAAACAATAACTAGTAGAACTCCAAAAGATTTGCCCAACAGCACCAAGAAGACCACCAACTACTCTCAAATAAACCCCAGTTTTAAGTCAGAGAAGATTGGCTTTGATGGTGTTCATAAACAGATAGAATTAAACTTGCCGACAGGTTATAGTTTTGCCAACACTGTCTTTCGCTGTCATTTCTGCACTGCAGAAGGCTGGATTAGATTATCCTTGGCAGTGGCAGACCTTGGGTCTCAAACTGAACTGCAAAATTCAGCCCCCGCCTCTCACACTCCATTCTGTATCACAGTTGTGGCGCCCCCTGCAGTGCCCCTGAGGCTCTGCACCCAGTGCGACCGAACAGGTTGTGCTCCCCTAAATCCGCTTCTGTCCTTGGGGTCCCCTCTACGATTCTACGATTCTATAAATCAAAAACATTTTCAGTGGGTGACAAAATGGTCAGTACCGCAGGTGCCTGTCTGATTTAAGTGGGGAGGGTATATTCCCAATTACTGGTGCCATTTTGTTAAAAGCTCACATAGTCCATGCAACAGCCTTTCAAATATTTGGCTATCATGTAACTTTGCTCAGCTAGACATATTGAATTCCCTCCAATACGGATGCTCAAAATAATCAGACAAGGTTAGAGATAGCAATGTTATTCCTGGGCACAGACTGCGGTTTCTGGTTCAACCAAGGTGTGAACAGTGTTTGGCTCACACCACATGCCCTTAACCACCAGCCTTTTGTAAACTCCAACTGCTCGTTTGAAAGCGTGTTAGAAAATTGAACGGTTGATGTTTATCCATAGCTTAATACTGAATTGCAAAGGCTGGATAGTTATTCAAAAAAGCCAGGTTTCTAATGGCCACGCGGTGCCATAGTCCTGGAGACTGTCATATGTTATTTAGACAGGAGATGGCTTTTCAGAGCATGTGCAGAGTGCAGGTCCTTACCACTGGTGCCCAATCACGGCACAGACTCCAACTTTGCATAGATTTGGTGGGGGGGAAGATGGGAAATAAGAAAATAATAACCCTCCTCACTGTGGATCACTGCTTAAAGTCTCTCTCTCGTCTTCCCAGCAAAGATTAGGAATTAACTTTGCACAGTTGATGTACAATGCCTAATGTGGGCAGATTTCAAAGCTGGAAGAGTGTTTGTGCTTTTGATATTGTTATTGTTGTTGAGTTGTTTAGTCATGTCCGCCTCTTTGTGACCCCCTGGACCAGAGCACGCCAGGCTCTCCTGTCTTCCATTGCCTCCCGCAGTTTGGTCAAACTCATGCTGGTAGCTTCGAGAACACTGTCCCACCATCTCGTCCTCTGCCGTCCCCTTCTCCTTGTGCCCTCCATCTTTCCCAGCATCAGGGTCTTTTCCAGGGAGTCTTCTCTTCTCATGAGGTGGCCAAAGTCTTGGAGCCTCAGCTTCAGGATCTGTCCTTCCAGTGAGCACTCAGGGCTGATTTCCTTCAGAATGGAGAGGTTGGATCTTCTTGCAGTCCATGGGACTCTCCAGAGTCTCCTCCAGCACCAGAATTCAAAAGCATCCATTCTTCGGTGATCAGCCTTCTTTGTGGTCCAGCTCTCACTTCCATACATCACTACTGGGAAAACCAGAGCTTTAACAATATGGATCAGAGACAAGGTGATGTCTCTGCTTTTGATATTACACACACACAGAGGCCCAAAAATCTGTTAAAACTGACAGCACAAAAACATAGCTTTCCTGTGCTGGGTGTGCAGTGACAAGGCCTCTCAATTTTTGTGTGTCACCCTAGTGCTCATTTGCATCCATCCCCCTAACCAAGAAAACCAGCTTCAAAGGACCCAGAGGTGAGGCTGAAACCTGATTGACAAGTCTCGTTCATTAAAAAAATCCTCAGACTCTTAAGAGGCAAAATGGGACAGCAAATGTCCGTGGTAAATCAGAACACACGGTCGAGCTTTATTCCTCACCAACACCCAATTCATCCAGCATATTTTTGACATTTCTGTTCTTGGGGTGCTTAATTTATCCTCGTGACAACCCTGCGAGGTTAAGGCTGAGGCTGCGTGCCTACTAGAAAGGACTCCTGGACTATGGAACTCACTGCCACAGGATGGCCCCTGACCTAGATGGCTTTTGAAAAAGGATTGGATGAATTTATAAAGTCAGAGGCAGCAATGCTCCTGAGGACCAGTTTCTGGAAGCCACAAGAGAGTAGAGAGCTGCTCTTGGGCTCCAATCCTGTTTGTGGGTACCTGGTTGGCCGCTGTGAGAACAGCATGGCCCACTGGTCTGATCCAGCAAGCTGGGCTCTTCTTCTGCTCGTATGAGAGTGACCGGCTCAAGGTCACTCAAGGCCAAATGAAAATTTGAACTCTGGTCTCCCCAGACCCAAGCTGACCCTCTAACCGCTGCAACCGTGCTTCCAGCCAGCCTGTCGCTTTCCAAACACTGGGTGCATTTAGACAACCAACACAGCAGCTTTTCATTCCTACTCGATGCTGGCGCATCTCCTCTCAGCAACCAGATTTTTAAACACCCGGCCGCCGTTTCCCGCCCCCTCTCTCGACGGCAGCCTTCGGTGACCCTCCCTGGCCCCCTGGGTGTCTCCACCATGCTCCGTTCCCCCTGCGCGAGTGCCATTTCCCTGGCAGAGCAAGGGGCCTCGTCACCTGCACCGGCAGAGAGCGACCGCTGGCTTGTTAGGAGCTAATGAAGCTGTCACGGGGTGATGGATCCATCAGAAGGACGGTCACGCGCTGGGATGTTCAAGGGGGCCCAGGCGAGCCAGCGGACGCGTTGTGTCTCTTCCCCGAAGCAGCAGGAAGTTCCAAGCCAGCGTTTGGAAGTGGGCTTTCCTGGGAGGGAGGGAGGGAGGGAGGGAGGGAGGGAGGGAGGATCAGCAGCAAAGCTGCGTGAGGAACTATCCCGTCCCGGAGCCTCCCGTTGATTTCGGGAAAAGATCATTTACCTTTAAAAACCAGCACTGCCTCTGTGCTGCGCAAGGTGCGACTTACAAGCGAGTCCGACCACTAGGTCTTACTGTCAGGCAGGGATGGTGGGGAGGGAGAAATTGGCTTGCACTTCCTGAAAACAACGCACGAACCAAAACACATCGATGCTTTGAAATTTGCACTTCTCTGAATTTTGCAAGGCAGTCCTCCTGCCCCAAAATAAGAGTCGTGTGTGTGCCGTAAGATGCCATATATTAGGGGAACATAGAGAATTATTTGCTTGCAAATAGGAAGGGGAAATTGGGAGAAATTTGCACTAAAGCACTCGACAATTTTTTAGCAGGTTTTTCCCCCCATTTGTTTATTGCAAACGCAGTAACAAATGCGTTTATTGGAAACACAGGAAACTGAAACGAGTAAGAAAAATTAAAAATTACCGATTTGTCCGTTCCCACCTGAGGCCAGGACTGTTCTTTAGGACTGACTGGATGATAATGCCAGTTGTATAAAGAGGTAAAAGAACACTCTTTTTAATTTTAGAAATGGGAGTTTGTAATGGGAGGACAAGTGTCAAAGGAAGCAATGAGAACATTTGTGTAGAAAAGTTATTTTAAGCACGCACGCACACACACACACTGCAAGCAAAACACACACACTTAACTATTTTTATTTTATGAATGGTCAACGAATTTACTTAAATTTTAGTCCATTTATTGTCCTCCTTTTAACCACGAGACTGACTCAGTTTTAAAAGAAAGTTTAAAACCTGTGCATTCTCCCCCAAACCTAAGGATTGGTGGCTGACGTATTTCTATTTTATTTTTAATCACAGCTCCCCCATGGCTCTCTAAAAACAAAACGCACACACAGCTTAACACTTCCTTTGTTAAAAGCAGAGAGTTTGAGCGAAGGAGGCATCTTAAAAGTACAATTTGCTTTTTTTTTAATAAAAAAAGAAGCAGCCACCCATTGCTTTTTTAGAAGAGAAAGGCTCCCTTTAACGATTTTTAAGACGTCCCCCTTTGTAGCGACACCACCGGCCTCAAAATCATTGCCCCGAAATTAAAAGCAGGTGTGCTCTTAACACTTGGCCTGCCTTTTCACAAAAACCAGCCGAGAACGGTTCTGGGCACGCTTCCTTAGAATTAAACTCCAATAAACCCAGTTGGGGCTTACTCCTGAGTAAACAGGCACAAGCACAGCTCTCTTTAAGCTTTAATCAATCCATTTAACCGCGCCAAGTTCTCAGGATGTCGTCAATAGATTATTAGAGGGGGCAGCAGGGATGTATTTTAAATGGAGTGGCAGTCAGTACTGGATTGGGCCCCATCCTAATGAGCAATTGGGGGGGTAGGACCATTTGGATTCTGCACATCCAGTTCAATTGGGCCAGGCCTGCTGTGACATGATGGAGCGCTTGAACATATTAGCGCAAGCAAGCGTGAATGTCAAGATTCGGGGACGTTTTCGTGATGGGTCGGCCATGTTGTCGAGAGCCCAACTGCACGGCGATTGGCTATTAATATCATGGTGGCCGCAGAAGCATTTCCCATTGTCCAGGGTGTTTGTGTGTGTGCAAAAAGCTCAGTTAAAAAGTCTGGGCAGTCTCCTGTTCCCCCTCCACGCAGAATTGAGCAGCTGTTTGGGGTGGGGCGGTAGGGGAAGGCAAACAGTTCTATTCTGCCCCCCCCCCCGCCCTCGACCTACTGAGGGACTTCATATAAGGGGAAGTCATTGATTTTATTTTCTGCGGCAGACACAGTCACAAGCTAGCAAGCGGTGTGCTCCCCCAGAATCCCCTCTGTTCCGTTCCCCAGGGTGTTTTGTTCTGCAAAGCAAAACATTGATTTTTTCCCCCGTTTTGATTGGCCCAAAATTGCCCCTTCTTGGTTTTAACCCTGTGCCCAAAATGTGCATGTTTTTGTTTGGGGGGAGGGGGAGGGGGAGGGGGGAGGAGAGAGAGAGAGAGAGAGAGATTAAATTTCTGGATTTTCCCACCTGCAGTTTGACCCAATTGTTGTTGGGATGCACAAACAGATCAGTGCCTCTCCTGAAGTTGTTGAACTCTAATTTCCACCCAGGGCAAATGAGAGTTGGAGTTAATGGATGCGGGAGAAATTTGGTTCAGATTTTAAAGCAAATCTCCCTAAATCACACTGACACGTGTATTGAAACATAGCGAACCTTTGATGGTCACACCGCTCTGAATTTTGCGATGTGGTTCTGCAACCAAATAATGTGTAGGAGAACGCATATGTTGTGGGGGAAAGCGTGTTTCCAAATGCATATATATTTGTGAAAAGAGCATGCAGAAAAATGCATCAGCTAGGGGGAAATTGTTTGCAAAAGCATCCGTATTTGGCAAAAATGGCATACAAAAACAGGCTCGTTAGGAGAACACTGGTGAATTTTTGTAAGGACCTTTTTAAAGAAATCTGCAAAAAGTTGCAGAAATGGAGAACTGAGCTTTTTTCAAAGCACAAATGAATAGAAACTGAAATTAACAGACTCTTGCTTCACTGCTTGTAGTCCAACAACAGGGGAGGGGGCACAGAGTTTTCTATCTCTGTTGTAAATCTCTCTCGAGAATATTTTATAACTCCCTCCCCCCCAAAAAAAAGTGCATGCTTCTGACATTTAGAGGACTGGACACACCGTTCCATCTGCGTGGAGAAAGTTTAAGTAAGTGATACAAACCACATTCAATGGGGAAAGTATATAGATATTTAAAAAAATAGGAAGAACCATCTGAGCTGGATGGGCAGGTGGGTGATCACTTGGCAGCCACACTTGGCTATTTTTAAATTTCTACCAGAATCAGCATGATGGGGACGGGGAGAGAAATTCCACTCTGTTCTCATTTAAAGCCGATTGCAAACAATGT
Organism: Podarcis gaigeae; assembly: GCF_964106915.1. Taxonomy (NCBI): domain Eukaryota; kingdom Metazoa; phylum Chordata; class Lepidosauria; order Squamata; family Lacertidae; genus Podarcis; species Podarcis gaigeae. The sequence goes on from NC_139693.1 coordinate 3,469,024, forward strand.
GTAGAACAGAACATAGCCGCCTGTCAAAATTCACACGCATCCAAATTCTCCAGCACTTCTCTCCAATGCATCTTTTAGGGCAAAGTGGGCATACAAACGAGGGTATTAGTCAAAAGAACATGCATATATTCATTATATTGGGGGAAGATGGAAAAATGCGTGCATTAGTCAAAACTTCACGCGAAGATGTGTTCGTTAGAAGGAATTTGCACACAAATGCTGGTTAATTCTCACGCGAATTAAAAATAAAGAAACCCGCAAATTGCTGCAAAATGTGGAGAGCTGAATTTAATATTAGGGGAAAATGAGAAAGTGGGAGAACCGAAACGGACAATCTTCATGCGGCATCACACAAATTGTCGCATGAGCAGATGGGGTCCAAGTGTGTGGCTGCCTTGCTGCAAGATTCAGGCCCCATCCTCACGATCCGTTCAGAGCAGAATCACGCCACTTTTGCAGTCATGGCTTCCCTCCCTCAAATAATCCTGGGAACTGTAGTTTAAGGGTGCCAAGAGTTGCGAAACCACCCTGTCCTCCTCACAGAGCTATGGTTCCCAAAGTGGTTTAAAGATCAACCCCTCTTCCTAGGGAACTCTGGGAACTGTAGCTCTGTGTGAGGGGGAATGGGTCTCCTAACAGGTCTCCACACCCTGAGCAAACTACAGTTCCCAGGATTCTTTGGGGGAGGAGCTGTGACTGTTTGAAGTGGGATGACGCTGCTTTAAGTGTAAAGTGCAGATTGCGCCTTGTTCATGAAGAATGCAGCTTTTAGATGGAGTCTCTCCATTCAGACACAGGCATCACCTCCCAAAAAGCAGAGGCCAAATAATCAGAGACCCGAGTCTCCAGCAGGCCTGGCCTGTCAGTTTCTGGACAACCCTGCTTGTCCGTTTCCCACACCGACATCAGGCCCAAGCCCTGCTCCAGATTCACCTGGCAGCGCAAACTTACGTGGAATTGCCATTGAGAGGTTCCTCTGGTCCTGCTTCCCCCTAACCCAGCGGTTCTCAACCTGTGGCTGCCCAGATGTTGTTGGACTACAACTCCCATCACCCCTAGCTAGCAAGGCCAGAGCTCAGGGATGATGGGAGTTGTGGTCCAACAACATCTGGGGAGCCACAGGTGGAGAACCGCTGCGGCCTAACCTGTGCACTTGCTTCTGCGATCCTGGATATTTTCTGCCTAGCCCATGCATTGGCAGATGGTTCAAAAAAGGCAAACATTTCACTCACTACTACTCAGGGGAGAAGTTTTCCTCCCTCTCTCATAACTCTGGGAACTGGGGGGACAGCCAACGAAGCTGAACAGGACAGAGGAAAGAAATAACTTGTTCATGAAACGTGTAGTTGAACTGGGGAAATCACTTAAAAGAGAACTGGGCACGTTTACGGATGAGTAACATGGATTATAGCTAGCCATGATGGTTCTGCTCTGACTCCATAGTTGCTTCTGAATACCAGTAGCTGAAAACCACAGGAAGGGAGAATATCTCTTGTGTTTGGGCCCTGTTTGTGGGGTTCCCCTTTGGGGCATCTTCTTGGCCACCGCAAGAACAGGACACTGGACTCGACGGGCCACGGGCTTGATCTATTATGTTCTGTATAAACCTTTTCCTCCCTCAGTGGCTTTGCTAGGTAAAGGTAAAGGGACCCCTGACTGTTAGGTCCAGTCGTGGCCGACTCTGGGGTTGCGGCGCTCATCTCGCTTTACTGGCCGAGGGAGCCAGCATACAGCTTCCGGGTCATGTGCCCAGCATGACTAAGCTGCTTCTGGCAAACCAGAGCAGTGCACGGAAACGCCGTTTACCTTTCCGCCAGAGTGGTACCTATTTATCTACTTGCACTTTGACGTGCTTTCGAATTGCTAGGCTGGCAGGAGCAGGGACCGAGCAACAGGAGCTCATTCCGTCGCGGGGATTCGAACCGCTGACCTTCTGATCGGCAAGTCCTAGGTTCTGTGGTTTAACCCACAGCGCCGCCCACATCACCAGTGGCTTTGCTAGCTCTCCCCTAAAATAATAGGCAGTCGCCCCCACTCCGTGTTTCCCAAAGAGCGAGGGGATGGGGTCCCCGTCTCGTTTTTCCTCGGCGCAGGCGTGCCGCCGTTCCCTCCCAGGAAGGGTTAATGCAAAACTGGCTGGTCTTTGCAGCTGGCGTAGCTTGGATCTGATCAATATTTTCTATCAGCGTGCAGGCAGTGCAGAGGCAGGGGGCGGAGGTGGGGGGGGGGAGCTGAGCTGAGCCCACTCAGGGAAGATGTGGAGAGGGAAGGAGGAATACGGGAGAGTGAAGGCAGCTCGTCACGTCTCATGGCCGCAAGGCAGATACGCCATACAGATTAGGGCTTCTTCCAAAAATGAGATGAAATGAAAAGCCTCGCTGCTTCATGCCAAAAGACATCTATTATTATTATTATTATTATTATTATTATTATCATCATCATCATCATCATCATCATCATCTAATTTCATTTCTTCCCTCCTCTCTCTCTGGTGCCTCTGATCTGGGACTGTCCCATCTCTGCTGTTTTGTTTTGTTTTATAATTGATCTGATTTGAAATATTTGCATGCAGACTGTAAGGGATAGGAAAGGGTCTTGTGGGACGGCATACGATTCGGATTTAATACGGAGGTGTAAACTTGTGACTGGGTTGTTGCCAGTGCTATTCAGAAGAGATCCACTGAAATTCATCAACGTGAACTTAGTTTCATAAATTTCGGCGGGTCTGCTCTAAGCAGAACTTAATTTGATATCTGTTATCCACATTTTATAATCCCCCTTTTCCTAATTTCGTCCATCTACCTCTGCCCTGGGACCTGCCACACCTGCAATCTGATTTGCATTTGTCCCATTTAAAATGTTTTTTGGACACTTTTCTAAGGAGGTGGGCGAGGCAGCGAGGGGGATCCCAATTGCGTTGTAAACTTAACATATAATAAAATGTTTAGAAAGCAGGATAAAGTAAACCACAAACATCCCCCCCCCAAAAAAAACCCCAGCGCAAGACCATCAGGCAGACAAGCAAAGCTGTTAATGAATTAAGACTATTTTTTTAAAAAGTTAATTGTATGGTGTTTTTTGCTCCCATTGCTAGTGAGTTTTCTTTTCTTTTTATTTTGTTCATTATTTGGAGCAGAATTTAAAAAATAAAAATACAAGACCCAAAGCAGCTTTTTTGAAAGAAAGAAAGAAAGAAAGAAAGAAAGAAAGAAAGAAAGAAAGAAAACGTAACATGGTTTTAAAAAAATAGACATAATTAAGGACGACAGCAAAGGAAGATAAGGAGGTGCTATATACCAGATCAGATCCTTGGTCCATTTAGTACAGCATTGTCAACACTGGCAGGCAGCACAAAGTGGCTGCTAGACTGTGCAACGGCCCTCCCTTGAAAAGCAAAGCAAGTTTCTAGTCCTCAAGTGCTGCCTCAAACAGGAACATAGAAAGCTTGCTGCTTTATGCCACTTTAGACCCCTGGTCCACCTAGCTCAGTACTGTTCATATATATGATATCTTTATTGTCATTGTCCCATGCAGAACAATGAAATTGAATAACTACATAACACATTCCAAAACCCCTAAAAACTCTGAAACCCCATTTTAAAATACACTATACTATAGAGACCCCTTATACTGCGTTTAGAACCAGAATTGCATTTGTGTAGAAACTGTTTCTCAGGCGGCTAGTCCTGGTCTTTCTAACCCTGGACCTTCTTCCAGAAGGCAGAAGCTGAAAGAGATCATTTCCGGGGTGCGCACTATCCTGCGCTATCTCTGCAGCTTTCTTATGGTACCTGACAGCATAGATTTGATTCAAGGTGGGAAGGGTGCACCCAATTATTCTCTCCGCCGTCTTTACAACCCTGGACAGCATTGTAGAAGGGCTCTCTGGGGTTTCAGGCAGCTCCTGACACCAAGGAACAAGTTTTCATCAATGTTTGGATACAACTGGACGCCATTTTGAATCAAGATGGCAGACAGAAACTTTCCAAGCTGCCCCGATTCTTACCACCGACCGCAAAACTGCCCTGGTTTTATTGTTTTTTTGGGATTCCCAAGTAATGCCAGGCACTTTCCCTTAGTAAAGACATACAGGATACAAGTGGATATAGAAAAACAGATTAACGGTGTGCTAGACGCTGTACAAAAATCTACCTTCCGGCCTTTGGGTGAGCCACCAAGTGAATTGGTTTTCCTTTCCTTTTAAGTGTAAACATTGACACTGGGATAAAGTTGCGACAGAAATCTGTGCTATCAGACACACACATTTCCTGCCCACCCAAAAGCCCTCCTGCCGAAGCCATCGCCCTCAAGCCATCCTGAAAAGTTCTCCTGCAGATTGTTAATTAAAATAAAAGACTCATTTAGAAATAAGAAAACCTGCAAGGTTTTAATACAGGGCCGTAAAATCTCAGCCCATTAAATGTTAATGGAGACCCTTTGCCAGGTTGCTTAATAATGTCTTAGCTTTGCAAAATTACATCTTGTTTTAATATTATGATGGACCTGGGTGGCTGCTAGCACTGCCGTCTCATTCCCTTCCCTATCCTCTTTTCCTTTTCGTGTGTGCATCACCTCCATTTTCTGTCCATTTCTGGCAGCTGTCAAAAGACGCCACGGGGGAATGCAGGCGAGGGATTGCCAACTGATCAGGAGAATAAGGATCTGGACGCTCTTGTGCTTTTCACAGAATTTGGCAGGCCTAAACTTTTCACGGCAGCGAGATAGGTTGGCAGTGCTCTGTTGACAAGGGGCCAGGAGGCAGCTTGCCCCCCCCCCAGCAATTTATATATATATATTTACATAGTTGCATTTGCTGGAGAGCATAGTCTGCCATAATCTGGAAGTTGTTGGTGTATGGGCTTTATGGATGTTAACAGACCCACTAACTCTCCAAGGGGCCGGTAAATAATTGGCAACCACATTTGCACAAAGCTACAGGTTAAAGGAGGGTCTCATCCCATGGAATCAAGCGCAACAAGGGACAGTGTTTTCTTACAAGAAGAACGCTATACATCCACCACTGTTCTTCAACATTGGGACCCCACCCCCGATGTCATTGGACTACAACTCCCATAATCCATGGCCAGCGTGATGGGATTTGTAGTCCAACAACGTCTGGGGAACCAGACACTGCCAGACACTTTATACCACCAACGGTGGTAATGGGGGTGAGGGGAGATGCTTAGCCTTCACCATTAGGGGGCGCCACTGCTTTTTGCCCCTCAATGTCCTCAAATTCCTCCTTTCCCTCTCCAGGCTTTCCAAGTTGGCCCCCTTCCTATCTCAAGTAGGAATGGTAGAGAAATTCAATTCAGGTCGCAGCGAAAAGCAGATCTGCCTCATTCTCACTTGGCAAAACGTGTGCTGGGCCCGGGGGTAAGCTGAGTAACACTGTCCAGGTCTGGTCCCGAATCCAAGGGTTCTGCCAGGAGTCAGTCCGACAGGGCCAAGGCCGGAAACCAGGCAAGGTCAGTTACAGGATCTCAGGCAGGTTCTGGCAAACAGCAATATTGCTCCTGCAACCTGGGGTGGGGTCCGACAGCCTTTTATCTCTGTCGGGGTAATGGCCGGTCCTGATCCCCCGGCGACTCACTTCCCTGTCTCGCCCGAAGGCGAGCACTCCTCCTGCGAGTACTCAGGTCTCTCCTTCTCTCAGACCTCAGTCTCTGCAGCTCGGGAGACGTCGGTGGGTTACTAGACCCAGGGGCCGCCTCAGCCTCCCCTGACCCAACCGGTAGTGGAGCAGCTGTAAGTGATGGCCCAGCTGGAGGCAACGAGGTCATCCCCGCATTTGGAGCCAGGGCAGGCTCAGGCCCCTGACTCGGCCCAGCTGGTGCTTGTTGCAGGGGAACCTGTGCAGACTGGGGCTCTTCAGGATCAGGCCCCAGACTTTGTTCAGCTGCCACCTGAGGCAAAGGATCCGATGCAGACTGAGACTCCTCTGGCTCCGAGTCCGAGCACATGTCCCAGGCCATCACACAACGATACCAAAAATCCAAACACAGCCATCCTCCAAAATTATCTCCGAATGATATCGTGCCCTCCTCCAGCTGAGTGATAGGTTCAGGAATGCACATGCTAGGGTATATGTGCCCCCCCAAAAAAGATATTAGGGAAAATGACATCCACAAATGCATTGTGTTAGACAAAATTGCTTGTGCAGGTATGTCAATAATAATAATAATAATAATAATAATAATAATAATAATAATAATAATATTTATACCCTGCCCTCCCCAGCCAAGACCGGGCTCAGGGCGGCTAACACCAGATATAAAAACAATGGATTAAAATACAATTTGAAAACAAGATTAAAACACAACATTACAATGCAGCCTCATTTCAGTAGAAACTCAAATCAAAAACTTTTGGGGGATGAAAACAAACATCAGGCAAAATTGCATGCAAATATGTGTCTAGCAAGAGAAATTCACACTGATGGAATGAATTTCCATGTGGACTTAACTTTTATTCTCCTTTGCAAACTCATATGGAAATGTGGAGATCTGCTCTTGAACTGAGAGACTGAAATTGAAAAATTTGCGCCTCCTACCTGTGGGGCATGGGTGGTGCTATGGGTTAAACCACTGAGCCTAGGACTTGCCAATCAGAAGGTCGGCGGTTGTTCGAATCCCCGCGACGAGGTGAGCTCCCGTTGCTCGGTCCCTGCTCCTGCCAACCTAGTAGTTCGAAAGCACGTCAAAGTGCAAGTAGATAAATAGGTACCACTCTGGCAGGAAGGTAAACAGCGTTTCCGTGTGCTGCTCTGGTTCGCCAGAAGTGGCTTAGTCCTGCTGGCCACATGACCCGGAATCTGTACGCCAGCTCCCTCGGCCAGTAAAGCGAGATGAGCACCACAACCCCAGAGTCGGTCACGACTGGACCTAATGGTCAGGGGTCCCTTTACCTTTTACCAGTGTCTTCAAAGGAGGTTTCAGTGATGGCTTTAAAAGAGGGTGGGACCAGTTCATGGAGGAAGGAAGAACTTTTAGCCAAGATGGCTCTGCCCTGTCTCCACAGTCGGAGGTAGAAATGGTTCTGAATACCAGAACCGTAGAAGAGAGAGCTCTTGCACTTGGATCTTGTTACTGGTTTCCCTTCGGGGCATCTGGGTGACCAGCGTGAGAAGAGGATGCTGAACTAAACAGCATCCCGCCCCCTTGGGCCTGATCCAACATCCAGGCTTTTCTGACATTCTTATGGAACCTCCAGGTCCAGAGGGAGTCTACCCAAATTTCTAGGTTCTTTCCCCCCCCCATTTTTTTTATTCATTTTATAACACAACTAAACATCACAAACAGAAAATACAAACAATACAAACAAATTCTTGTCTTATCCTTATTTTTTCTAAACATTGTTAGGTGGGCTTCCCCAAGTCCCCCCTATCTGATTTTCATTTTACCTCGTCTTTAGCAGTTTACATATATCATAATTTCTAACTATTTTTTTTATCACGCTTACTTTTACCATAAAAAACTTCACATTTTATCACTTACAAATAATACTGTTTTAAAATACACTACCCATAGAGCCTATATGCACTTCCAAAGCTATTCTAAGATTTAAATATTAACATATTTTATCAGATATTCTTTAAACGTCTTCCACCGTCTCTTCTCTCTGGTCTCAGAGTCTTCCAGTCAGTTCGGCAAGTTCCATATAGTCCATCATCTTCATCTGCCATTCTTTGATGGTTGGTAAATCTTGTTTCTTCCAATTCTTCGCTAGTAATATTCTCACAGCTGTTGTGCCATACAGAAAAAAGGAACATCCTTTTTGGGGATTTCACCTCTAGATTTCTAGGTTCTTTGGGGCATTTATGGTCACTGTGAGAACATGATTTTGGACTGGATGGAGACCTCTTCGTGACCCCCTGGACCAGAGCACGCCAGGCCCTCCTGTCTTCCACTGCCTCCCGCAGTTTGGTCAAGCTCAGGCTGGTAGCTTCGAGAACACTGTCCCACCATCTCGTCCTCTGTCGTCCCCTTCTCCTTGTGCCCTCCGTCTTTCCCAGCATCAGGGTCTTTTCCAGGGAGTCTTCTCTTCTCATGAGGGGGCCAAAGGCTTGGAGCCTCAGCTTCAGGATCTGTCCTTCCAGGGAGCACTCAGGGCTGATTTCCTTCAGAATGGAGAGGTTGGATCTTCTTGCAGTCCATGGGACTCTCAAGAGTCTCCTCCAGCACCACAATTCAAAAGCATCCATTCTTCGGCGATCAGCCTTCTTTACGGTCCAGCTCAGAATAAACCACCCCAATTGCATAAATGTGTGCACCTTTTGGGTGATTTATTTGGGGTGAGGGGCAGGAGAGATGAAGAACTTTCCCCACCACATTCGACCATTCCGGAAGCTTCCGGCACAGAAGAAACCCAGGGAATGCTACATCACCGGGAGGCACATTCAGGACAGAAATCCAGCATGGTTTTCTTAGAGGGGGGAAGCTATACGGAAGGGAGCCGAGAGTTTTTTTTGAGCGAGGGATGGAGACGGAAGACTTCAGTCACCAGAACTATTGATTTGGCATTAAATTCCCTCCTTTCTTCCCTCCTCCTCCAATCCATGCAATTAAACAGAGGCATTAAAAACAAGGGAGGCATGTTCTTTTGAGGTCATCATCCCCTTTAGAAGCAAAACTTTAAAAGCGTTGGCCCCTTTGGAAAGGCTGGTTTAAAGAGGGACGCAGTAATAAGGTGCCGTACACAGAACCAAATCCGTCTAGCTCAGTTTTTAAGGGAACAGCCTGAAAAGCCATCTGTAGGCAGGGTTTGGGTACACTTCAGTTTGAAACCCCCGAGAGCCACAGCCAGGCCATGTAAACAATACGGAGCTAAATGGCCCAAAGGTCTGACTCAGTATAAGACTGCTTCCGATATTACTATTTCTCAGCATTTTCCTCAGAACCATGAGGACTAGAGACTTGGTTTATTTTTAAGGGGACGACTGTAGCTCAGGAACAGAGACCTGCTTTGCATGCAGAAGAGATTAATCCCTGAAAAGGCATGTCCAGGAAGGGGGTTTGGGGAGACTCCCTGTCCACAACACTGCCGATCAGTGCAGACAGATCAGGGAGGCCCAACTTTTCATACCAATGGCATAATCCAATAGTTTAATCTGCCAGCCCACTCTGGTGGGGACCTTGTCGTCTTTCCAACTCTGGACAAGCAATAACCTTGCAGCTGTTGTGGCATACATATACAGTCTTTTCTTTCCCTTCGGTATCTCTGCACCTACAATTCCTAACAAAAAGGCTTATTTAAAACATATTTTTTTTCCAATTCATTATATATTTCCCAGAATTCCTTTATTCCTTTACAATTCCACCACATGTGGTAAAGGTAAAGGGCCCCCTGACCATTAGGTCCAGTCGTGACTGACTCTGGAGTTGCGGTGCTCATCTCGCTTTATTGGCCGAGGGAGCTGGCATTTGTCCACAGACAGTTTTTCCGGGTCATGTGGCCAGCATGACTAAGCCACTTCTGGCAAACCAGAGTGGCGCACGAAATCGCCGTTTACCTTCCCACCGGAGTGGTACCTATTTATCTACTTGCACTTGATGTGCTTTTGAACTGCTAGGTTGGCAGGAGCAGGGACCGAGCAACGGAGGCTCATTATATATTCCCAAGAATTCCTTTATTTCTTTACAATTCCACCACATGTAAAACGTGCCACCCAAATCTTTTAAGTGCTTAAGTGCTGAAGGTTGATCCAGCCCTGCACGAGGCTCTGGCAGGCTCCCCGAGCCCCTCCACCTCCTTCCCAAAACTGGGAAAGCACTAACCGGGCTTTGGGGAGGAGTTGGGAGGACTCTAGGACCCTGCCAGAGCCATCGCACCATCTTCCCAAAGCCCAGCACCTCACTTACCTGGTTTGGGGGAAGGGCTGCAAGGGTGGGGGAGGCCAAAAAAGGCCTCAGGGGCCACATTGAGTGAGAGGACCCAATGATCTGGCCCTGCGGTGCGTCACAAACGCCATCTCATTTTCTCTTTTCTTTTCCATTTTGCTGCCTCCCACCAGCCTGCAAAAGGAAAGAGCAAGATCAAGGCAAAGCCGACCGAAACCACGTCCCTAAGCGCCACCGCCTGGTCTTCACGGACATCCAGCGCCGCACGCTCCACGCCATCTTCCACGAGAACCAGCGCCCTTCCAAAGACCTTCAGATCACCATCGCCCAGCAGCTGGGCCTGGAGCTCTCCACCGTCAGCAACTTCTTCATGAACGCCCGGAGGCGCAGCCTAGATAAGTGGATGGAGGAGGGCCGCTCCCCGTCCTCGGGGGGCCACGCCACCAACCCCTCCTCGGCCGTCACCTGCACCAAAGCGTAACGGGCCTCCCTTTTGCACCTTTCGGCCCCCCGCGTCCCCCGACCTTCCGTTACACCAAAGATGGCAGGATGGCCTTTGGCCAGGAGACAAAATGGCGGAAGGGCGCTTGGCCAATGCGCTAAGTGGGAGGGGGAAAACCAGGATGGGGGTGGTGGGGGGGGTGTAATACGACTTTACGGTTTCATTCCTCTCTGGATCTGACCTCGCGGCAGAAACTAGCCGTATCCTAAATGAGAGCAAACCTTTTTGCGACCTAAAAGGAGGGTTATGGCAAAAACCGGACGGCGGAGAGCGAGGAAGGTGTTTCCCAGGCAAAGGACGGCGTCTACGGTCAAGGCTATTCCAAAGACTTTCTGCGTATGTTTCCCCGCTGAGACCTTGTTCTGTGTTGTTCCTATTGAGGAGGCAGTGCCATCTGGTGGCGAGAGGGGAAAAAGAAGTGTGTTTGGCGGTGGGGGCATGGGGGAGAAACTAGGTTATTTTCCATTTTTCTCTTTCAGTGGGAAAGCGGCAAGGCTTAAAAAAATGGGAGGATCCATGGTTGGGAAAGCAAACCAGGAAACCCATCTAATATGTTGCACATCTGGAGGAGGAGTAGAAATAACACATACCAAATCCCAGGCTAACCAAGAGGGGTTGAATTGAAAGCCTCCCTCTCAATACAAGGGGAGAGAACCAATGTTTTCGGTCGAGGGCCACATTGCCTCTGGGGTGATCTCTCGGGGGCCTCATGCTTGCAGTGGGCGGGGCTGCTGCCAGGAGTGGGCAGAGCCAGCACCCAAAATGGGCAGGGCACTTCACGGCACAGAAAATGAGGTGCCTTCCTCCCAGTTTTGTCAGGCTGGTGATAAAGGCCATCCACTGACCAGGGAAAGCCTTAGGGTTGCCATATATAATAATAATAATAAATAATAATTTATTATTTATACCCCACCCATCTGGCTGGGTTTCCCCAGCCACTCTGGGCGGCTTCCAACAGAATACTAAAATACAGTAACCTATTAAACATTAAAAGCTTCCCAAAACAGGGCTGCCTTCAGATGTCTTCTAAAAGTTTGGTAGTTATTTTTCTCTTTGGCATCTGGTGGGAGGGTGTTCCACAGGGCGGGTGCCACTACCGAGAAGGCCCTCTGCCTGGTTCCCTGTAACTTGGCTTCTCACAGCGAGGGAACTGCCAGAAGGCCCTCGGCGCTGGACCTCAGTGTCCAGAATTTCCTGGACATAGCCAGAAACAATGTCCGGATGGAAATCACTGTAATGTCCTTTGTTTTGAGATTTTGCAAATCTCAAAACACAAAAAACCCTCAACAACTTTTGTGTCCGGGTTTCCACTTTTTGAAATACGGCAGCTCTACCCTGCCCACGCCTGTGCCTTTGAAGAGCAGCTCAGTCTGCCAGCAAAATACATCAAGGTGTGGAAATTAGCATAGCTGCTACTAATATGGGCAAACTGGGGCAGGAGGGGGTGATAAAAATGGAGAGCCGTACCAATGATCCACTTTGATACAGGCCCTGCTGAAGCTTTTCTGATTCAAAGTGAAATATACTCGGAGTCGAGTGTGGATTTCATGCTCTTTATTCAGCTCATAGTGGTGAGGAGGAGTGAAAGTTCCCCCAAAGTATCTGCTTTATATACATTATTTACACAATGGGCCCCACGTGATTGGCTAATTCCAGAATTCTCCTGTAGGCCAATCAGGTTGTGGATTCACTTCCATCTGGAGCTGGATTGGGTGGCTCCCGCGGACCAATCATACTGCTGCAGTCTGGATCCTGCTGTTCTAGGACCAACCAGACTGCTGCATTCTGGATCCTATTGTTCTAGGACCAATCAGGATGCTGCATTCTGGATCCCATTGTTCTAGGACCAATCAGACTGCTGCATTCTGGATCCTATTGTTCTAGGACCAACCAGACTGCTGCATTCTGGATCCTATTGTTCTAGGACCAATCAGACTGCTGCATTTTGGATCCTATTGTTCTAGGACCAATCAGACTGCTGCATTCTGAATCCTATTGTTCTAGGACCAATCAGAGTGCTGCATTCTGAATCCTATTGTTCTAGGACCAACCAGAGTGCTGCATTCTGAATCCTATTGTTCTAGGACCAACCAGAGTGCTGCATTCTGAATCCTATTGTTCTAGGACCAACCAGACTGCTGCATTCTGAATCCTATTGTTCTCGGACCAACCAGAGTGCTGCATTCTGAATCCTATTGTTCTCGGACCAACCAGATTGCTGCATTCTGAATCCTATTGTTCTAGGACCAACCAGAGTGCTGCATTCTGAATCCTATTGTTCTAGGACCAACCAGACTGCTGCATTCTGGATCCTATTGTTCTAGGACCAATCAGGCTGCTGCATTCTGAATCCTATTGTTCTAGGAGCAACCAGACTGCTGCATTCTGGATCCTATTGTTCTAGGACCAACCAGACTGCTGCATTCTGGATCCTATTGTTCTAGGACCAATCAGACTGCTGCATTTTGGATCCTATTGTTCTAGGACCAATCAGACTGCTGCATTCTGAATCCTATTGTTCTAGGACCAATCAGAGTGCTGCATTCTGAATCCTATTGTTCTAGGACCAACCAGAGTGCTGCATTCTGAATCCTATTGTTCTAGGACCAACCAGAGTGCTGCATTCTGAATCCTATTGTTCTAGGACCAACCAGAGTGCTGCATTCTGAATCCTATTGTTCTAGGACCAATCAGACTGCTGCATTTTGGATCCTATTCAACTCAGGACATAACACAAAGCATGTTCAAAGTGCTCGTTCCCAGATGCTGTGTTGAGAGAGAACAGCCTTGGAGGCGTCTGATGCCCGTCTGTAGCATCCCTGGGCAAGTCAGGGGTCTGGCTTTTCCCTCTTTGGACCAGCAGGAGGCAAGCAAATACCGGCAGTTTGTAACTTACACAGAAAAGGTGTCCCCCCCCCCCTTCTTCAGGTGATTTCAAAAGTAAACTCGTGGATTGGCAAGCTGAGGACTGCCAGCGATTCTTCAGCTGTGATTCCTGCATTGCAACTTCCTGCATTCCGCCGTATAAGACAACTTTTTAACCCTGGGAAATCCTCTAAAAAGTTGGGGGTCGTCTTATATGCCGGGTATGGGTTCGCTGGGCAGCAACAGTGGGTGGTGGGCCCACTGCTGCTGCCCAGCGAAACTGCCGTGTATAAGACTGGGCATTTAAGTTGACCCCCCAAATTGGCAGCTACCAATTTGGGGGGGGTCATCTTATACACCCAAGGGACGCGGGTGGCGCTGTGGGTTAAACCACAGAGCCTAGGACTTGCCGATCAGAAGGTTGGCGGTTCGAATCCCCCCAATGGAGTGAGCTCCTGTTGCTCGGTCCCTGCTCCTGCCCACCTAGCAGTTCAAAAGCACATCAAAGTGCAAGTAGATAAGTAGGTACCACTCCGGCGGGAAGGTAAACGACGTTTCCGTGCACTGCTCTGGTTCGCCAGAAGCGGCTTAGTCATGCTGGCCACATGACCCGGAAGCTGTCTGCGGACAAACGCCGGCTCCTCGACCATAGAGCGAGATGAGCGCCGCAACCCCAGAGTTGGTCACGACTGGACCTAATGGTCAGGGGTCTCTTTACCTTTACCTTATACACCCAGTTGCCTAATACACCAGAATCTACGGTAGTTGAAATGGATTATTTGTGTTTGTAGCACCAGACCCACCTCCCGCCGCAAACCAGAATGTCTGGTTCTTCTCTGTTTTGACTTAGGCCTTGTTTACAATCTTGGGGGGCTTCCGTCGATGGTCAGGTGGCCAGACCTCCAGGGCTGACCTGAAGTTTCCAGGTGTGCCTGCCCCACTGCAGGCGAAGGAACTTTTGTTCCATTATTTTACGCACAACAAGAGCTGTTCTCTCTCACAATACGCCTCGGCACATTCTGAGAGCGATTTCCCCAAGTTCTTCCAGAAGCTGACACCCAAGTCCCACCTGCCTTTATCTGTAAGGCAGGGTGAGAAACCTCAGGCCCTCCAGGCCTCTCTATGTGGCCCTCAGACGCCTCTCCAGGCCACCCCTGCTCTCTAGAGAGGGCTGGGAAAGGGTGTGCAGAAACTAGCCAGTTGTACAAAGCTATTTACATCCACTTTTGTTTCTGGACACTATTGGCAAGCGGCCCCCGGAAGGTCAGCAAGAGTAGAATGCGGCCCCTCAGGTGGTAAAAGGCCTCCTATCCGTCTTAAAGATTCCTCAAATAATGTAGGGGGTGCATTTTCAACCCTTCTCTTGGGCCACACCAAATGAAACTTATTTTAGCTTTGGAAGCCCTCCTAGGTGAAATTGCCATAACCGGCTTTTGCTTTTCTCTGATTGGCTGCTGTCATGACAACATATTCCTGGGTGGGTGGGTGCAAGGATAGCTCCTCCCCTTCCTGCCAGAACATCGCGCCACTGGTCACTGCCTCCTCCTCCCTGTTTCCCTATTGGGTGTTCCCACTGTCCGAAATTTGACAAACTTTGCTGGCGGGGGGCGGGGGGAACGAAAAGAAACTTCTACCTCACTTTGTCTCTTGCACCGAAAACGATACCAAAGATGAATTTTGTTTGTTTGTTTCGTTTTGCAAAGGAAGTATTTTGTGCGTCCGCGTGGGTGAGCATGTGTTTTGAGGATGCGTGGGTAAGGTGGGCGCGAGTGTCGTGACATAGATATATTTCTATCTATTTTTTGCATGGCTTCTCAAAAAAGAAAAAAAAGGGAAAAAAACGTTACTCTGTTTCGTGTCAGAAACTCTCAGCTTGCGCCGGGCAGAGAGGGAGACGGACTTTCCTGCTGCGAGGGAACGACCACATCCCCAAATTTGCCACGACACAACCCAAACCCCCTTTCCCCGCTACCACGATCCGTGCAGGTGCTCTCAAGAAGAAATAAATGCACTTTAGTATTTATGCCACAGGGTTAGGAGCTGGAAGGGGCTTCTGAACAGATGCTGAGCCACAAAGTTTTCCTTTTTTGGAAAAAAAAAGCAAGCCACAGCGACGTTTTGTCCACCCGTCCCTGTTCCAAAATTTAGCAGCTCTGTGGCTTAGGAAGAAATAGGAAGAAACAGAGCGCAGCCCAGGTCATCCCGTCGAAAGATGTTTATGCAATCTGCACACTTTCCACTTTGTGTCAGTTTGGGGGTTTTATTGTGTGTGAGAAAACGTACTGGCTTTCCCGATCCTATCATGGGGCAGAGGCCTCAGTTGGCAATTGCAGGGGGTAGGATGGAGGGGGAAGCAGCAGCAAGGCAACGGGGGACAGAGTTGCGTGTGTCCTCAGGTGTGATGGAGGAGGCCTGAGTCCAGGTGGCCCTCCTGACCCATCAGCTCAGGCACCAAAAAGGAAAAGTCTTGAGCTGGTCCTGCCTCCAGCTCCCAAACCAGCTGCACTGACAACATCTACCAAATCAGGCAAGGCCACAGTCACACCACATGTTGAAAGCACTATGGCGAAACTTGAAACAGCCGCTGCTGCGCCCAGAGGATCCTGGGAGCTGTAGTTTTAAGCATACAGATAGTTGCTAGGGAAACCTCCCCTCCTTTCACCTCAGAGAGCTACAATTCCCTGAGTTCCCTGTGAAGAGGGATTGATCATTCAACCCCCCTGAGAATTGCAGCTCCGGGATTTCTCCTAACAGCTCTCCCGCACGCTTAAACTACAGTTCCCAAGATTCTTTGGGGGGAAGCCATGACACTTTAAAACGGTATCGAGAGTGCTTTAAATGCATGCGAATGTAGCCTTTGCTAACAAAGCACTACAGTAGAATACACAAACACCGTATTGGTTTTAGGTTGTGGGTGAGCCAGTGGAATTTGGCGTGCAGACCTGCATTGACAGGTGACTGCAATAAAAACAACTTTTACAATGCGGCAGATAAGGGAGCGGATACAGGCAGGAGGAGATTTTCTTTGACGTCTCACCAATGATGCAAAGCTGCCCCCCTCCCCTCCTACCACACACCAGAATTACCTTCAAAACACAAGGCACACTGGGTGGCAAGGTGCATTCTGGAGACAGTTCAATACCTGTGGCGTTTTGGAAAACTTACAGTTGCGCTTTGTGCACGACACCTGGAGTGCTCGAGACGGGTGTGACGCTGGCCTAGTCAGAGAAACCAAGCATTGCCACATCAAGGCAAGAGGTTGGGCGGCCATCCAGCAGGGACTCTTTAGCTGTGATTTCTGCACTTCAGGGGGTTGGGCTAGATGACCCTCAGGACCCCTTCCCAACTCCACAATTCCGATTCCCGCAATTCTTAAGAGACACAGCTCTGAGAGTCAGACTTTGAAATGGCAAAAGGACACTTTCTCGAAACCAGTTTTTTTTCCATCGTTTGACTGCTCCACTAGTTAATTCTCCTCCACATCAAAGTTTCCTATAGCCTGACCCTGGTTCTGAGCTCTGGGTCCTCAGAAGGTGCCTTCTGGCTTTGATAATCTCTTTCGATAATCTCTCCCTGCTTCCAAAACAGCTGCAAACCAGGAGACCTTACTTATATATATTTTAAAAATCCAGACCCTGCACAATAATGTCTTCATTTTAAAGAAGAAGAAAAGAGCCCCGACTTGGCAAAAAAAGAGAAAAAATGAAGTTTTGTTTAATAAATGGCAACCCTGCAAATCGTTTTGCCATCTTTTCCAAATTTGGCAATTGCTCCTGTGCCTTTACTAACAGGCAGACAAAGCACCAGAGCAGCTTTTCCAGACAAGGAGAAATTTCACCTGCCTCGATTTCGGAGTTCCAGGTTTTCTTTCAGAAAGGTACAGAGAAGTTAGAAGTTTGTCAGAAGGAAGGAAAAAGATGGCAACCTAACAAACACCGATACATTTCCCACAAGCCCTTTCTTCTTCTCCCCTCCCCTCCCCTCCCCGCTCCCTGGCCGGTGTAAGCTGAGTGACGTGGTCATGTTTTTAATCAAAGCAGTGCATTACTATATATTAATAAATTGAATGTTTATTCTTTGTTTGTCGACCGAGCTAACTTAAAAAGAGAGAAAACCAAAGTCGCTTTTTTGGCCTGTAAACGAGAAAATGAAAAGGAAAAAAAAAGGAAGAAGCTGTACATTTTATACCAAAGGTTTTTCTTTTCTTTTCCTTCTTCTTGGATACCTCATCCTGTACCTGTTTGTGGTGAAATGTTAATTCACAAAAAGTAAACGTCCTGAATTGAAATACAATGCAGTGCTTTACATTTAATGGGCAGAGGGGGAAAGTGTGTGTGTGTGTGTGTGTGTGTGTGTGTGTGTGTGTGTGTTTCCTTGACAGAAGCATCTGCATTTAAAAAAATGCATCCTTATAAAATCTCAAAAAGAAAATTCCTTTAGAAAGGCAGTCAAACTGCTAGGTGGAATTTCCAACAGCAAATCTCCACCAACAAACTCACCTAATTTGCAATCCCCTAGCCTGAGCAGAGATGAAGTCCTACTGTATCTGAGGGTGCCACAAGTTCTCGAGTCCCACTGAAAGACTCAAAGCACAGCCATTTATTATATATATTTATGGCCTGTCGTTCACCATGCTGCCCCATGATACACTACAATTGCATCGTGTCTCACCTTCCATTGTTTCAAAGGAGCAGAAAGGTGAAAACCTCAGCCCAACGTCAAAAAGTACAAGAAGTGATGGGGCCAGAGGGAAGGGCATTCCACAATCTAGGGAGCCACCACCGTAAAGACCATCTCACGCCCTGCCACCCCACAAACTTCACAAAGCAGTGGAGGCCTTGCTGGCGACTCAACACCTGGGCAGGTGAACCTAAGAGGAGGTGCTCATTCAGGTATTTGGGGGCCACGTCATTCAGGGCTCTCCATATGTCGGTGGAAGCATCTGTAACTGAACTCAGAAGCATACAGGCAACCTGTGCTGGTCCTCAAGAACTGGCATAATACATGCCCAGCAAGCAATGCCATTGCACAGAGCTGGGGTAGCCAATGAGGTACCTCCAGGTGATGCTAAACTACAACTCCCATCATCCCAGGGTACTGGCCATGCTAGCTGGGGCTGATGGGAATTGGAGTCCAAACCATCCAGACGTCACCTCCTTGGCTAATCTTGGCATGGAGTGCCCACTACACCCATCACAATATACCCAACCAAAATAGCAGCCTAGGCTTGGAACATTAATGGGTTATTTTGGCAACTCAACTAAAGCTTGGAGCAGCCTTCTTTACGTGATGGTCGGCCCTCTCTCTACACTAGCAGGGTGTGGGAAAGCACAGCTCCGTAGCAGAGCACATGCTTGGATTGCAGAAGGCTCCTAGGCATGGCCTAATAAAAAGGATCTCTGTTAGCTAGACCAGGAAATAGCTCCTCTGTTCAAGAGCCACATCCCAGGCCATGGAAGATAGAACAATGGTTGGATTCTCTATTCAGGCAGCTACTTTTGGTTCATCCTAAGGAGAGCCTGCAGGATGAGGCCCGTGGCCCACCTAGGCCAGCATCCTGTTCTCACAGCGGCCAGCCAGACACCCGTTGGGAACCTGTAAGCAGGACCCAAGCGCAAGAGCACACTCTCGTCCTGCGGTTTCCAGCAACTGGGCTTCGCAAGCAAAATTGCTTCCTCCAGCGGTGGAGGAAAGTTTCCCCAACTTTGGGGAAAAGGTCACAGCTCATTGGGTGCAGGACACACACTGCAGATGAAAGGATCTTGGGAAGGGTGTGCCCAGGACCCCAGAGACCTGTGGCAATTCAGAAAGGACTCTGGGAAAGGCAGACCAGCAGCTTCACTCCGCCTGAAGCAGCTTCGCACACTTAATTCCAACAAGTGGTTCAAGGCTCCTAAACCCACACTTCTGAATACAGAGCTCTCCCAAAAGATTCTGCATTGCAGGGGGTTGGACTATGATTCTATGATTCCATAAAAGTACTGCAGGATCAGAACAAAGGTCCGTTTAGTCCAATACAATTCTTACAGTACTTAGCCAACATGAGATGCAATATCAGCAACGCTGCACGTATCATGCTGTGTTGCCAAATCAGAGTATGGAGTTCAGTTGGCTGGAATGTCTGGTTTCGTTTAAAAAACAAAACCAAGCTTCTAGATCTTATGAACATGAAAACATGACCTATAGCGTATGGGCAACACCTAAAAGTCTCAGGAGCCAGGAAGATGATGGAAGAAGTTTTTAAGAGCATAGGTCATGGTTTGCCAGCATGGTCCCTCTCTAGGTGTTTTGAACTACAGCTCGCACCCAGCAAAGACAGCCGAGTCAGGGATTGCGGGAGATCCAAATATCTGAAGGGGGCCTGGCTTGGGGAAGGCTGGTTAAGGGAAGGGGCTCCATTATGTAACAATCAAAAGCAGAATAAAATTATATAAAGAAATCATGCAAATCTGCCCTGTTCGCATAATCTGCGCAGGTCCCAAGAATTTAGCGGTTGGCTGTGGGTGCAGAAATTCAGGGCTGGATCCAGAATAAGATGAGCAGCACCGAAATGTTTGTGAAAAGTAAAATAATGATTTTAACGCAACCGAGAGGCAGCAATGCTTCTGAATGCCAACTGCTGGCAACCGCAGGAGGAAACAGTGCTCTTGTGCTTGGATCCTGCTACTGGGTTTCCCATTGGGGCACCTGGCCAGCCACTGTGAGAACAGGATGCCGGAACAGATGAGCCATTGTCCTGATCCAGCAGAGCTCTTCTGATGTTTTTATGACTTTAAATTAAAATTTCATTGATTTCAATCAATGCAACTAAGTCTTGATCCAACACTTGGCTTTTCATTAGCCCAGAACACACAGAACATCACCAGTTTATGGGCACTCTCTGCCTACTTTATAAACAAATTGCCACTGGGAAGGAAGTGGAACCCCAAGAATCAAAAGCGTGGGAAAAAATAACACACAAGAGATTGCATAGAGATTTGTGCTGTAATGGTTTTTTTTCCAGCAGAACACAAGGAATAAACAGCACAAGGGGAAAACTGGGTCGAAAAAACGAGACAGGGCAAAACAGAGGTTGGGGTTGTAAGATTTAACACACAGAGAAAAAAAACGGAACAAAACAAAACAAAAATCCCAAATGCACATTGTAATTTGTTCCTCCCTAAAACAGTTGGGGGGGGGGGAAGAGTTTGAAATAAACGAAAGAGGCGGCTCACTCCACTTCTAGCAGACACAGACCTTCATTTTAAACTGGGGGGGGGGGACAACGGAACGGAGGGGTGTTCCCAGGGGGGGAGGAGAAAACGGCGCACAAACTTCTTTGCTCGTTCTTGCAACCTAACAAGTCCCCGAATCCGAGGAAGAAGAGATGGTGGTGAAGATATAGGCGTTCCTGTAACAGAATGTCGCCTGCCATGCCCAACATCTGTGGTGGCGGCTTCGGGCGCGGCAAGTCACCAATGCCCACTGCTAAGGAGCATGGGAAGATTCCACAGAACAGAAAAGGTTCAGTCCTAAAGAGGAAACGAGGGCCAAAACCACTCAGAACAGCCTCGCCCGACTCGGGAGGCTTTTAGGACTTGTTGAAGGCTGCCAACACAGCCCAGATCATCTCTGAGCCCCCCGCCTTGGCCGCTTCCGCCTCAGGGTCTCTGTCCATGAGGTCCTTGGACCGGTTCATGGCCACGTCGTATTTCTCGTCGACCAGGCTGGTGAAGACGTTCTCCAGCACGTCAGAGGCGTGGGCCAGGACCAGCAGGGCTAAGGTCCGCCTGTCCATGCGGTGGGGGTCATTGACCCACCGGTCCAGGACGCTCTCTTGCAGCTTCTTCACCAAGCGCTGCTTCTCCGTGGTGTTGGTGACTGGGTGGGTGGTCATGTCGAAGAGGAGGAAGTTCTGCTTCTCGGTCGTCAGGATCCCCTTCTCCACTAGGTTCTTGGCGATGCGCTCCCGGACGTTGCGGAGCTGGTACTGCAGCTTGAAGGGGTTCCAGGTCTCACCTGCGGGAGGCGAGGAAGAGGGTCAGCAACAAGGTCAGGACCTTGAGGGCCCATCTAGCTCGGTGCAGTCTACTCTGGCTGGCAGTGGCCTGCTAGGTTTCAAGAGGGAGTGTCTCCCAGCTGCACCAAGAGAAGCCAGAGATTGAGCTGGGCCCTTCTCTGTGCAAAGCAGATGCTCATTTACTGTGCTACATATGTTACCTTAAAAATAAACAAAGATTCTAGTCCTCACTGTTTTAGCTCACTCCAGCTACAGATTGTTGTTTTCTAAAACAAACAAATTCATTTATTTAATTTTGGAAGTTTTCATGGCCTTTGGTTTGGACTCAGCCTGACCCTTTTGTTTCCCTCCCCTCATGGTCTTGATCTATCGGCTACTTTTAAAATGAGGCTGCATTTTAAATTGTATTTTAACCTGTATTTTAAATTGTTTTGTTTTTTATCGTCCCCCCCCCCAACCAGTATGTTTTTACTGTGATTTTATTGGTGTTAGTTGCCCTGAGCCCGGCTCTGGCCGGGGAGAGGAAGGTATAAATAAATTTTATTATTATTATTTATTATTATAGGTATGGGAACGTCTTTCAACCTATGATTTGCTCAGGTTCATATTACATAATCTACAAAAGATGACCTATAATACAAACTTGGTTGAGAGGTGGTTGTACTTTAGCTACAGAATTTTGCACTAACACCTTATGCCCATCCAAATTTGGCAGCGGCAGTGGTGGTAGTGGAACGTGTTGTCTGGGGGCTGACTGTGGCCCCTGAGGCTTCTCTATTCTGGCCCGTGGGACTATCCCCAGACCAAACCCGTCACTGCCCTTGCTTCACGTCCTCGAGTGCTTTTGCTCGGGATGTGACAGGGTCTCTTGCTCACCTGGAGGAAGAGACTGGAATGTAGCCTACAGTACACCCACCCTCAGCCTGCAAAAAAAAAAGGTTCCCCACCTCCACATTATTGGAGGGAGGGGGAAGAATGCGATGGGTTGTGAAGCTGGCTTGTTTCAAAAGGTAATACTTAGGGGATTAACCACAGTTTAGGGTTTGAACACAGGTCACTATGCTTTTTTCTTCAGAGCACTGTAGCAGTCCACAGGCATAATTTCAGTGTTCCTAATACAGTGGTGCCTCGCAAGACTAAATTAATTCGTTCCGCAAGTCTTTTCGTCTTGCGAGTTTTTCGTCTTGCGAAGCACGGTTTCCCATAGGAATGCATTGAAAATCAATCAATGCGTTCCTATGGAAACCGCCTTCAGACCAGGTCTGGGGACAGTCTGTCCCCCGACCTCTTCTGAAGGCCGACGGGGGGGGGGGGCGAAAGTCTTTGCTTCCCCCCCCTTCCCAGGACAGCGGAGACTGTCCGGGGCGATCTGCTGCCCGCCAGCATTTTAAAATCCCCCGGGAAGGCAGGCAGGGGGGACAAAGACTTTTGCCCCCCGCCCGCCTTCAGAAGAGGTCCAGAGGGCTCTCCAAGCTGCGGATAGCAGCCTGCTGCCCCGCGCGAGGGGCAGACATTCGCAGCTTGGGGAGCCCTGCAAGACTTCCCCTGCAGGGCTCCCCAAGCGGCGAATGTCTGCTCCGCGCGAGGGGCGCTCTGCTTAAGAGCGCCCCTCGCGCGGGGCAGCAGGCTGCTATCTGCAGCCTAGGCGGGAACTCTTCTGAAGGCTGGGGGGAGAAGGGCTTTTCTTCCCACCGCCAGCCTTCAGAACAGCCTTCTGAATGTTGGCGGTGGGGAGGAAAACCTTCCTCCCACCGCAAGTCTTCAAGACAGGTCTGGGAACAGAGGAGAAGCGCTGCGCACCTGCCCCTCTGTTCCCGGACCTGTCCTGAAGGCTTGCGGTGGGAGGAGGGCTTTCCTCCCCACCGCCAACATTCAGAATGCTGTTCTGAACGTTGGCGGTGGGGAGGAAAAACCCTCCTCCCACCGCAAGCCCCGGGAACAGAGGAGAAGCGCTGCGCACCTTCCCCTCTGTTCCCGGACCTGTCCTGAAGGCTTGCGGTGGGAGGAGGGCTTTCCTCCCCACCGCCAACATTCAGAATGCTGTTCTGAATGTTGGCGGTGGGGAGGAAAAACCCTCCTCCCACCGCAAGCCCCGGGAACAGAGGAGAAGCGCTGCGCACCTGCCCCTCTGTTCCCGGACCTGTCCTGAAGGCTTGCGGTGGGAGGAGGGCTTTCCTCCCCACTGCCAACATTCAGAATGCTGTTCTGAATGTTGGCGGTGGGGAGGAAAAACCCTCCTCCCACCGCAAGCCCCGGGAACAGAGGAGAAGCGCTGCGCACCTTCCCCTCTGTTCCCGGACCTGTCCTGAAGGCTTGCGGTGGGAGGAGGGCTTTCCTCCCCACCGCCAACATTCAGAATGCTGTTCTGAATGTTGGCGGTGGGGAGGAAAAACCCTCCTCCCACCGCAAGCCCCGGGAACAGAGGAGAAGCCCTTCGCGCCTTCCCCTCTGTTCCCGGACCTCCCACCGCAAGCCTTAGGACAGGTCCGGGAACAGAGGAGAAGGCGCGCTGTGCTTCCCCGCTGTCTCCGGAGATTTCCCTATGGGCTTTCGTCTTGCGAAGCAAGCCCATAGGGAAATTCGTCTTGCGAAGCCGCTAAAAAATCGGAAAACCCTTTCGTCTTGCGGGTTTTTCGTTTAGCGAGGCATTCGTCTTGCGGGGCACCACTGTATTTTGCTTAATGTTTTACTGGATTCCTATTTACCCGGGTACCATGTACTGACTTTTTTTGTTTGTGATTTTACTGATATATACAATGTCAACCACTTAGAGATTCCGTTATAAGAGGCACGTAAGTTCTTAAAATGAGAAAGAATCTGTAGAAGCCCCAAAGGCGTAGCAGCCTTTTTCAACCCGCTTGTGAAGGTTATCAGAGATCACAAAGAAAGGAATATATGATAACAACAAGAAGATGAGGGAAATAACAAAGAGACTATCTGGACAGAACTGGATAGAACTGTTTAATTACAGCAGCAGCAAGAGTGAAGTTTGGATCCCTTTCGGAGCTTGAAGTATGGGTACCTCCAACAAAATTTTAAAAATTTGGCTGTATAATTTGGAACTAATGTCATTTGGAATTGATGTGATTTGACTGGCCTGTTAATAAAAATTATATTTAAAAAAAAAACAAAGGCGTAGCAGCCCTGCAGGGCTCAGAAACACTTCCGCCCTCACCTGTCAGCAACTCAATCCACGTCTGCACTGTCTCGGCAGGTTCGGTGGCTTTGAGGTGCCGCAGCGTCTCGTCTAGGAGGACGTCTCCTGTCGGGGCATCTGACTTTAGGAGGACCTAGAAGGCAGAAAGAAAGCGAGAGACAAAGACTTCTGCCAGGCTCTCCAAGGCGCATTGAAATAGGCCCTAGCAAACAGCCTCAGGGAGGCCAGGGAACAGAAAAACCCTCTCACCTTCCGGTCTAGCAGTCGTTTTTTCCTCATAGTCTGTGGCTCCAGCTGTATCCTTCCCCTCATTGCCAGCTCAATGAGGATGCCGCCCCGGAGGCCGGAGGAGATGCAGTCGTTCCAGAAGGACGTGTAGCCCTGAGGAGATCAGGAATGGACATCAGCGAAGACCCAGGAAGAGTCACGCAAAAAACTGCATGATCGGGCCATAAATAGTTCGGGGTTTGGTGCAAGTCACAGATTTTATTTTATTTTATTTAAATAATATTTATTAACAGTTTAGACACTACAAAAGAAAAAAAGAATTAAAGAAAACAATACAATACAAAAACAAAGATACTACATAACACTAACGCTAAAACATTAAACTAATAGAACAAAACAAAACCAATTTAAAACACATCCAATAATTTCAATATCTTATATTTCATTCACTTGTTTCAGCAACCTCCTCACACCTCCCTTTTTGTATTCCACTTCAATTAACTGTTTCAGCAATTCCTTTCCATCTTCCTCTGTTTTCTGTCCTGTAATTTATCTTAACATGTTCTAAACTTATTTTTTCCCTTTAATACACTAATAATCTATTTGTACTTAATTCCTTATAACATTTCTACTAAAGCCATGTAACTTCATTCCAACATTTGTCTAACATTCATTGATTTTACAGTATTTCTGTAAATAGTCTTTAAACTTTTTCCAGTCTTCTTCCACCAATTCTTCTCCCTGGTCTCAGAGACCGGGTCCGAGGCAAGTCACAGATTTTAGAGGTGACCAAAGACAGGATTATTAGTCAAGGCTGTCATTAACTAATTTGAGTGGAGTTTTTTTGGTTTTTTTTTGGAGGGGTAGCAATGGTGATGCTTGTTTTATGCTGCTGTTTTGTCTCTTTCACGAAACAGATGGGATAAAAGTTTTGGGCTGTATCCAAAGTTAAACAGAGCAGACCCACCAAAAAGCATCAGATATACAGTGGTGCCTCGCAAGACGAAAAGAATCCGTTCTGCGAGTCTCTTCGTCTAGTGGTTTTTTCGTCTTGCGAAGCAAGCCCATTGACGGATTAGCGGATTAGCGCTATTATCAGCTTTTAGCGGCTTAGAAAAAGGGGGAGGAAAGGAAAAAAACCCCGCAGGAACTCGCAAGACATTTTCGTCTTGCAAAGCAAGCCCATAGGAAATTCGTTTTGCAAAGCACCTCCAAAACGGAAAACTCTTTCGTCTAGCGAGTTTTCCGTCTTGCGAGGCATTCACCTTGCGGGGCACCACTGTAGCTAACTTAGGTCTATTTCAAAGAGTATTCCAGGAGCATAAGAAGCGTGTGCTGGATCTGGCCAAGGGCCCATCTAGTCCAGCCTCCTGTTCTCACAGTGGCCAACCAGATGCCCCAAAGGGAAACCAGCAAGCAGGATTCAAGCGCAAGAGCACTCTCTCCCCTCCTATGGCTTCCAGCAACTGGTTTTCAGAAGCATCAATGCCTCCAGCACTGGAGGGAGAGTACAGTCACTGTGGACAGTAGCCACTGATAGCCTTGTTCTCCTCCAGGAATCTATCTAATCCAGCGGTTCTCAACCTGTGGGTTCCCAGATGTTGTTGGACTACAACTCCCATCATCCCTGAGCTCTGGCCTTGCTAGCTAGGGGTGATGGGAGTTGTAGCTCAACAACATCTGGGGAGACACACAGGTTGAGAAACGCTGAATTCTAATCCTTTTTTTAAGCCATCTAAGTTGGTGGTTGTCACAGCTTCCTGTATAAGTGAGTTCCATGCTTTAACTGTGTGAAGAAGTCCTTCCGTTAATCTGTCCTATATCCTCCAACATACAGCTTCATTGGATGTTCTTATTGTAACAAGAGGGGGGGGGGGAATTCCATGTATAATTTTATACACTTCTATCAAGCTACCTCTTTCTAAGCTAAAAAGTCTTTTGATCACCCAGGTGTGGGCTGGGGGAAGGGAGGACTTACACACTTACACTTACACACACACACACACACACACTGCTCCAATCCAAACTTCTACCAGTTAGGGATTAACTTTTGACGAAGCTGTTCCAAGTTGAAGAACAACTCAAGTCTTCCTTTATAGAAAAAGGAGAGGAGGTGCTGAGCCAAAAGGAGCTGCAGCCTGCCAGATGGAAGGCAGCGCTTCCTGCGCAAACACCCAGCCCATTATTTCAACAGCTACACTGCTTGTTTCAGCCTAGGCAAAAAGCAAGCAAAAAAAAAAAAAAGTGTGGCATTTTAAAAGCCTATTCTCTTCAATATGGTTAAGCTTACGTAAGACACCCTGCCTTCACAACCATTTAACAGCTAGAATCAGGCCTTTATTTACCTTTAAAAAAACAACCCTCCACTTCCTCATAGCAGAACATGCTGGATAAGAGTCTAATTGGAAAGACCAAAGAAAGTCTCTTTTCCACCCATGACCTTTCTTGACGTTTCACAAGGATACAGACAGCAGCCTGAAGTTCAGAAGTTTTATTTCTTATGCAAACAAATTCTGTGACATCAGTGGCTGCGGGTTAGGCTGGATTTTAAGAGTTCAAGGTATCAAAAGAAACCTTTTCGAGTATCTTTTCAGAGAGGGAGGCTGTATATGTTCAATGTCAGTGCAGAATTTTTGACCGTGACAGGCTCAGCTTCCATTCTGGGGTCAGAGCAAGATTCTAGTCCTCATTGCCAAGGAGTCACTCTGGTTGTGGTTTTCTTAATGGAACTTGGTGCCTCAATTGTAAAGCTAAAATCCAGATTTCTAGTAAAAAACTAGGCAAATGCCACCCATACATGTCTCTGTACAAATTCAGCTGTCCCCTCAAGACCTATTTATTTTTGCAGCTGTTTGGGGACATAGTAAAAGTGGCACTATGGATATAATTGTCTCACCAATGTATTTTAGATTATGACTTTTCTTTTTTAAAAATTTTGCATTTTTAGATGCTGCTGGCTGTCCTGGACTCTTTATAAAGGTGGGCTATAAGGAATAATGATGGGCTGCATCCAACTATTCAGAAAAGACCCAGTGAAATCAATGAAACAAGCTAGTCATGTCCATTAATTTCAACGGTTCTACTCTGTGGTTGTGCACCACCACAAAAAACTCAATATCATGTTACTAAAGACCTGAAAGGTATGCCTCAATTAAAGATTTATTGTGGAAATCAAAAACCTAAAAAAAAAAAAAGCTTTGGAATTTGAGATATTAATTCTGACACTGGCATTCTAAATTTCAAGAACGATAGTTCAAATTACAACTTTACAACCTGCATTCTTGCACCAGACCGGTTCAGAATAGGCCTGAAAAGCACAAAAATGAAATTGCACTCTACCCAAATCTATTTTACTTTGGCCATGAAACCTGTTAATTTTATTGGAGTGTACCTACAAGTATGCATGCTAAGGACCACAGACTCGGACAGCAAACAGAGTGGACCAAGGATAATTCCAAAACCTTTTTTTTTAAAAAAAAGGCCCCCAGCAGCACCGGTACTGGGGCTTCAACTCTTAGATGTAAAGTCAGTAAGTTAAACTCTCGGAATGATGCCTCGCCCCAGCAAAGGAAATGAAGTTGAAGAACCAGTCTGAGTCAAACCACTGAACGGGAAAAACAAACACGGATCAAGAGTTCCGGCAAGACCAGGACTTCAAATCAAATGCAGAAGTGCCACATTTCCAAATCGCTTCAGCCCTTCTAGGGGTGCCTGAGCCCCACTTCTCTCTCCAGCTGCAGCTCCAAAGGGAATCACATTTAGGCTGTGTAGCCCCAATATGGCTCTGCCCCCCC
Source organism: Podarcis gaigeae (assembly GCF_964106915.1). Taxonomy (NCBI): domain Eukaryota; kingdom Metazoa; phylum Chordata; class Lepidosauria; order Squamata; family Lacertidae; genus Podarcis; species Podarcis gaigeae. The sequence goes on from NC_139693.1 coordinate 3,497,408, forward strand.
AAAAAAAAGAATTGGGGGAACGATAGTTTACCCCTGACTGAGCTACAATTCCCATCATCATTAACAAACCACAGTTTCCAGGTTTCTTTGGGGGAAAGTCATGCACTTTAAATGAATGCGTGTCTGCAGCCCAGTCAAAATGGATCAATGATTGCTTAACACGGGGGTAGCCAACAAGGGGCCCTCTAGGTTATGCTGGACTACAGCTCCCATCATCCCTGGCTGATGCAGCCGAAGCGGGATGTGGCTCAGCAACAACATTGGCGGACCCTGGCATAACACATTTCAGTTGTCCCACAGCTCATGCAGGTGCAGTGAATAAGCACATCTTGCCTTAATCCTCAGGCTAAGTCACTATCTTGGTGCCCAGTCTACCTCAAAGGGTTGTTGAAAGTATAGGAAAGGGGGTAAACACTGATCTGTGACCCTAGAAGATAAAACTTCTACTATGATGTCAGTTACACTCAGGGTCCACCTAGCGTACAACTTAGTTTATGTATTTATTTCAGATATGTATATACAACTTAACATTAAGAATCTCTAAGCAGTGTAGATAATAAAAAAGAGAATAAGAACAATTAAAACTCATCCTAAAAGCTACAAAACTTCAAGATGCCTGCTGAAATAAGGAAGTTTTTGTTCGTGCCTGAAGTTCAGCAAGGAGGGTGCCTGTCAAATCTAAGGAGGCAGCTTTGGAGATCACCCAAAGCCCTTTTGGCTGGAGCCACAAAACTATCTGTGTTCCTCCTTGAACCTGTTTGAGAGGACAATAAAGATGTTTGCACTCCCTCAAGCATTTGGGATTTAGCCGGGAACCTTCATTTCAGTTGCTCCTGGTGGCGTGGCAGTAACAGGGGTGGTTAGGAAGCCTATCTGCCACAAATTTCTCCCTATGCACCCTTGCTAAGCCACAGTTTAGGCTCAGTGCTTTGTGAGAAATCAGACCATTAACACTTAAAACCATGGTTTGTTTTACTAACCACGGTGAAATGTTGCCCATGGTTTGTTTCACTAACCATGGGGAAATGTTGTGTCAATATACCTACACTGAGAATTAAGGACTGGCCACAAACCAGCTGGTGAAATGGGCCTGGAGCAAACTTGCAAACCAGGTTAGGAATTAATTTGTACTAAACAAGCCACGGTTGTGTCGGCTCCCATGGCTCCATGTCTGGATTAACCAAGATTAAAAGACATCCAACTGTGGCTAATGCTAACTATGCTTAAGTGTGATGGGTGCCCTGGGCTACTGTCCCTGCACCATTGCAAAAAAGTAGTGGGGGGTTGATGCTGTTAAATATGCTGTTGTAAGACAACCTGGGCCAGCTCCTAGGAACAGAGGAAGGTGCCTTATTCTGAGTCAGACTGTTGGTCCATCCAGCTAAATATTTCTACGCAAACAGCCCTCCAGGATTTCTGGCAGGAGTCCCTCCCAGCCCTACCTGGAAATGCCGCCTGGGACCTTCTGCTTGAAGGCAGATCCTCTATCACTAAACTATGGCCCTTCCCCACAGCAGAAGTCAACAACCTAAGATATAAATGCAGCATGAGCATGCAAATCAGTTCCTACAGTTCATGCCCTGGGGGCAAAGAGAGTCACAAGACAGGTGCAGCTGGAGTCTTGATGCCACAACTTCATTTAAAAGGGTTCCCTAAAGCAGTGTTTCCCAACCTTGTGCCTCCAGATGTTTTTGGCCTACAACTCCCATCATCCCTAGCTAGCAAGACCAGTGGTCAGGGATGATGGGAGTTGTAGGCCAAAAACATCTGGAGGCACAAGGTTGGGAAACACTGCCCTAAAGGACAAGGAGTCACTTACAGTAATGCATCAGGATACTATTGTAATCTAGGCTAGTGATGGACTAGCAAGCAAATGCAGCTCTCCCTGACAGAGCTTATTCCCTCCCCCTTCTCCTTGCAGTGCTTATATTGCACCCTATGTCTGCACGCCAAGACAGGGACTCCAAAGACAGGGATGCATCTTTTAAAAAAATCAGAACAATGTGACCATCCTTCTAAGCAGGACAAGGGAGGGGAAGTCAAATCGCGTGCAGCCAAGGCATGAACCAGCAAGGTCTACATGGTGTCACAAGCAGCAGTGACAGCCACCAACTTGGATGGCTTTAAAAGAGGGTTAAAGAGATTCCTGGAGGAGAAGGCTATCAGCAGGCTACTGGACACACTGGCTTTGCTCTGTGCCAGGGTTGGAGGCAGCAGGCTTCTGAATACCAGTTGCTGGGAAACAATAATAATTTATTATTTCTATCCCGCCCATCTGGCTGGGCCTCCCCAGCCACTCTGGGCGGCTTCCAACAAAAGATTAAAAATACATTAAAACATCAGGCATTAAAAACTTCCCTAAACAGGGCTGCTTTCAGATGTCTTTTAAATGTCATATAGTTGTTCATTTTTTTGACATCTGATGGGAGGGCGTTCCACAGGGAAACACAAGTGGAAAGAGTTGCTGTTGCACTCAGGTCCTGCTTGCTGGCCTCTCTATAGAACAGGATGCTGGACTAGATGGGGCATTGACCGGATCCAGTAGGTCTCTTTCAGAGTGCTTATGGAACCTCCAGGTCCAAGGGCAGTCTATCTAGATTCCTAGGTTCTTTGCGGTATTGGCCGCTGTGAGATCAGGATGCTGGACTAGATGGGCCCCTCTGGCCTCATCCAGCTGCAGGGCTCTTCTTAGTTTCTGGCAGGCTCTAAAAACCTAACATTTACTGGTTTCTCGCCAAACCGACTTTTATTTATTGTGGACTCAGTCAAGACAAAGGTTCTGTCTCGCTCGCTACAAATGTCTCAGTACAATATAACAGAAGGTTGGCAACTGCATGACAAGAGCTCCAATGGTCTAGCAGTTCTGAAGAGTAGCCCTGGGCAGCAGCGATCCTGTGATATGACTCGCAACTTCCACCCTCTTTTGAGGTGGGAGGTGTAGGTCACTAGACCTGATCAGTGGCAAAAGCTTCAACATGTGTCTATAGAAAAGCTGTGCAAATGAGCAATTCCAAACCGGTTTACCTCAGTAATTACTAACCAAGGACTGCCCAGGTGCAGGTCTGACACACCTTTGGACAGAGGATTTTCTGCAAAAAAGGAAGAGCACTGAAACCAATGTATAAATGGTAAAGATACCAGTTGGATCAGTCCGGAACGGGTTTTAAAATGCACTCCTCCTACTCCATCATGGACACTGCCCTCTAATAAATTTCTGCTAAAAGAAAGAAAGAAAATAAAGAGTCCTGGCAAAGTCAGTGATAACCTTTGTGAAAAATCAAAGAGTCATAGAATGGTAGAGCTGGAAGGGATCCCAAAGGTCATCTATTCCAATCCCTTGTAATGCACAAATCACAGCTATGTTGTCAGAACTAGAATCTGTCCACAAGCTTGATTCGATTAGTTTACGGACACTCCTGAAACCAAGCTTCTCTGACTTGCAACAGATATTAATTGAGCGGAGCTGGTTGTCTCCTTGGGCTGTTTGGCAACCTTCTGGAGTTTTATTAGTTACCGTTTTGAATTTCTGCTTCACAATGTTATTTATTTCATTTGTATTTTGACAGCTGCCCAAGATTGTCGTTTTGGCAAGATAACACAGGATATTTATTTTAAAATCAACAACCACAAATACATAAATATGAAGAGATTCTGTTCTGTCACCAATAACTACTGGAATCGATGGCCACTATGCTTACCCTATAGATATGTAAATTTTTCAGATTGAACGGATCACATTTTATGGCCTTTTCACACACACTGTGCATATATTTTGCCAGCTTCATGCACCTCACAAAATCTAATGCCATAATAAATGGGGAGCCATTAAAAACTATCAAGAAACTCTCTTTTTCTGGTGGGATATAATGGAGCAGGGGACTTAAGGATATCCAACATTCTGGGCCAGAACAAGGGGAGAGAATCTAACAAAATGTTTGCCAACGTGCATACAGACACTTATTATGCCCAGCCTTTTCAGTTCACAACAAGAGACAGGCTCAAATTAACTGAATCCCACCACCGGTAAACACTGGCAATCTGGCTCTCACCACACACCTCCACCGCCTGCGCTCTGGCTCCTCAAATTTCATACAAGAACTGCCCACATGTCTCTGGCTTATCTTAACCACTACGGCAGTGCAGTGTAGTGGTCAGAGTATCAGGCTAGAATTGGGAAGATGCAGATTCTAACACCACACTCAGCACAGGGTCCATCAGCATCTCTCATCCTAACCTACCTCATAGGGTGCAGTGTGGGTAAAAACAGGAGGGAGCTAATTGAAGGAAAAGTCGGATATAAATGTAATAGATAAGGAACTGCCTTATACCATGTCAGGCCGCTGGTCTGTTTAGCCAGGATTGGACCTGGATTCTTCTGTGAGCAAAGCAGATGTTTTGCCTTCAAAGCAGATCCTCTACCACTGCCCTGAACAGTAAGGTTCTGGTCCTCATGGTTCTGAAGAAAGGGCTAATTTTAAAAAGGAGCTGCCTTAATCCAGGGTCAGGCTATTGGTTTGCCTACCTCAGCATTGTCTACACTGACTGGCAGCAGTTCTCCAAGGTTTCAGAAAGGAAGTCTCTCCCAGCCCTACCTGAAGATGCCAGGGATGGAAGCAGGGACCTTTCACATGCAAGCAGAAGCTGTACCACTAAACTACAACCCTTCTCCCATAAATAATCTCATGCAGAAGAGAAAGCGGCACATACTGAAGACACAACTCTCCACCCTGACCCTTGACAGGCAAGCTGTCTTGCTTAATTTCTACTGTCCTGTTTAGGATGGTGTGGTTTTATTTGTCTTTATAATTGCACACCATATTGCTGTAAACCACGCTGGGACCTTATGGTGAATGGGTGGGTAAGAAATCTCACAAATAAGATAAATAGTAATAAAAACCTTCTCAGGACATACATGCTGGGTTGCTTTCCCCAGGGAATCTCAGATTTCTTCTCCTCTAGATCCCCAGCTGACTGTGCAGTTAAGGAGTCACTGAGATACCTTCTGCCAGTCAATAGCAGTTAGGTGTGCTTGACTAGGACCTGGGAGATCAGGGTTCAAATTCTGACTGAGCCAGAAGGCTCACTGGGCAACCCTAGGCTGCTGACTGTCTTGCGACCTGGCCTTCCTTGCAGGGCGGTTGCAAGGGTAAAACGGGGTGCACCTGGCATCTTCACGATGCAGCTTTCAACAAATGCTGAAGATGCAGCTCTTTGACCCCTGATATGTGCCTGCCCTGTTCCTGCAACTGCAATCTGCTCTGTTTTTAATTCTGAATTTTAAATTGTTGTACCCCTCCTTGAGAGCTGCTGCTGATGGGTGGTTAATCAATGCAGCAACAAGGCTTTTGTACCTCTTTATCCTTCAAGCCAAGGAGCAGCACCTCCTCCATGAGGGTGAGGCGGATGTCTTTGGAGTCTCCGGGGTCTTCCTCGCCCAAATTCTTGTCTGGTATGGAGTCCTCCTCACCTTCCAGCCGCTTGTCAACGTTTCGCCCGACATCTGCACGCCGCCCCCGGTGAATTAACGTCGTCATGGTCTCTCTGTCGTGCCTAGGAACAGAGAGAGAAGAGGGGGAAAAGATATATATGTATCTCCTGCAAATAGTTCTTTGTGATGATCCTGGTTTCTAGGGGAAGGGCCACAGTTCGGGGTCAGAGGAACTGCTCTGCCAACAGAAAACCAACATCTCCAGGCAGGGCTGGAAAACACTCTCTCTCTGAAACCCCACGCTGCCAGTCAGTGTAGACAATAATGAGCTGGATGGACTAGGCATAAGAAAGATTCCTATGTATTTAGGTATTCAGAACTAGGAGGGCTGGGATCTCACTGCACGGTAAGGGGAAGGGCTGCAGCTCAAAGCCAGAAGATTTGACTTGTGTGCAGAAGGTCCCAGGTTCAACCAATGGAAAAGTACAGCTGACAGTGTCCACAACCCTGGAGAGTTGTGGCCAGTCTATGCTGAAATGAGCTAAATTTAAAATTCAATATCAAAAGCGAATGAAAGCAAATAACAGACACAGGACTAGCGTTCATACTAAACCACCGTCTTGCAAAACATCCTCAGGCAAACCCCTCGTTTTTCAGCATTCCTAACTGTCTGCAGCAAAGATAACATAGGTAAAGGTAAAGGTACCCCTGCCCGTACGGGCCAGTCTTGACAGACTCTAGGGTTGTGCGCTCATCTCACTCTAGAGGCCGGGAGCCAGCGCTGTCCGCAGACACTTCCGGGTCACGTGGCCAGCGTGACAAGCTGCATCTGGCGAGCCAGAGCAGCACACGGAACGCTGTTTACCTTCCCGCTAGTAAGCGGTCCCTATTTATCTACTTGCACCCAGGGGTGCTTTCGAACTGCTAGGTTGGCAGGCGCTGGGACTGAGCGACGGGAGCGCACCCCGCCGCGGGGATTCGAACCGTCGACCTTTCGATCGGCAAGTCCTAGGTGCTGAGGCTTTTACCCACAGCGCCACCCGCGTCCCTTCAAAGATAACATAAGGATATGCAATTATTAAGACAGGCAATATAAAATAAAAATAATCTAAAGCAGCAATTTTACAAACGCCGAAGCTGCCCTCCTAACCAAGCCAGTGTGGTATAGTGGTTAGAGTCTTGGACTAGGGCTTGGAAGAGACCAGGGTTCAAATCTCCACTCGGCCATGAAGCTGCGTGTGACCTTGGGGGACAGGTACTGTTTCTCAGCCTAACCTGCCTCAAAGGGTTGTTATAGAGATTCATGCGGGCGGAGGGAGGAGCCTTGAGCTCCTTGGAGGAATAAGGTGGGACATAAATGCAATTAATAAATAAAATAAATGAACAACCATGCCTATTCAGAACATCTACTGAAGTGAAGGGGGCTTATTCTCAGGTAAGTTGGGTTAGTGTTGCAAACTTTCTGAGAGAAGTATATACTGACGTCTACTGCTGAGTAAACATAGATAGCATAAGGTTGCACACATGCCTGTTTTTTCTTTCCATTTCACCATAAAACCACTGCTTCTGCTTGGCACAAACTAGACACAAGGTGGGTAGGTAACGCCACATCCTGTGCCTCTAAAGAAATGTAGCTTTTCCTGACCCACAAATTAAACTGAGTGGTGCATGTGTAACTTCACACTTTTAACACGTCACTTATTGCAACAATTTGCATACCACTTAATCACAAAATCAAAATCCAATCAAAAACCCTGCTGGAATAATAATGCTAAAAAAATATATTCAGTTTTACTGCATTGAGGTATCACCTTTGCCTTCAAGATGCTCAAGCTGGCCTACACAGCGCTCCCCGCGCTCTGTATTACTGTGACAACAACCCTGCAAAGTAGGCCACGCTGAGAGGTGGCAACTTTGCCCAGGATTGCCCAGGGAGCTTCACAACTGTGTGTTGGGGACCTCCCCTAGGCCCTAGCCTAGGACTCAAACCTCTACTGTTTCAAACTGCAGTTAAACAGGTACAGATTATATTTAGCTGTCTGGTTATATTTCAGTATGCATTTATGAGAACCAATACAATCACTTAACTAAATAAAAATTTAAAAGGAACAGAGGCGTGGGGCCGAAGAAGCAAGGAAGGGATTGGAACCGTAAGCAGCCACCTCTCGAACACGTTGCAAACAAGTCATTTTAAGAAGAGACGCAGCTATAAGATTACATTTTATACCCTCTTTAAAATAGAGTGTTAAGATTAAACTCAGAGCGGCTTGTAGCCTAAACAACGAAGCAAACACAGCAGCATAATCAAGATTTATCAAGTGCACCAACCCAATCAGGATTACGGTTCTCCCTCTTAATTCCTAGATGTGGGGCAGAAACCCACTGCCTTCGCCCACCTCTTAAAATGTACACATTAAAACGAAGCGGGGGGGTGTTCCTTTATGCACCCAAGGGTGCCAAGGCTTTCATCGCGCCTAGAAAGTCCTTTCCCAGACTCACCTGTAATACTGCCCTGTTCTTCCCTCCTCCTCCTCCTCCACCTATTGCTCAAGTTGCTCGCTTGCTTCTTAATGGGAAAACTGGGGAATCCTAAGCTGAGCAAACTTTACTTCCTGGTTCATCGGCAAAAAGGAAGGGGGAGGAGGAGAAAGGGAAAGGAGGAGAAAAAATATACACCCCCAGCACATCAGCTTCCTGGTTTCCCTGGGAAACCTACCCTGGTGTGTATGCAAAGGGCAAATGAAAAGACCTGCTGCAAAGGAATTCACCAATGGGCTCCTTGGGAAGGCGGGTTTTACGCCTCTCTTTGTTTCAACAGACAAACTTGGAAAAAAAGAGGGGGGCACGATTAATTAAGTAAAAAAAGGATGGGAGGAGCTAGTGGGATTGACAGCAGAGAGAACCAATGGAGAGGAGGAAAGCGCGGCTGGCTTTCCAAGGCCCAGGAACCAATGGTCTTTTTGAACACACATGCACAACATTGGTGTGCACCACGGGAAAGAAGGAACTGTGTCCAAGCAAAGGTGTTAAGGCGCCTGCGCGGATGTTTGCACGCCGGGTTAGGGATTGCAAGATTTTTTGGGGGGTGGGGTTTTGCATCTCGGTCCTGCGCCAGGTTACTCGGGAGTAAATCCCTCTCCCCGAATGCAATGCAGGGCTTCTCCCTCCTTCCCTCTTTTTCCCTCTTCATCAAGTTTGCATGGGATGGAAGGTTTTGCAGGCTGCGCCCAGTGCATGTTGTGTCCACCTTTTCTCTACCCTCCCCGCCCCTGTTTTCCTTTTGTATAATAATAATAATAATAATAATAATAAAATTTATTTATACCCCGCCCTCCCCAGCCAAGACCGGGCTCAGGGCGGCTAACAACCAATAATAAAAACAAGTTGATTAAAATACAATTTCAAAAGATTAAAATTAAAACATTAGGATGCAGCCTCTTCACAGGAGGAGAAAGGAAAAAGAAAGAGGGAGAGGGAATCAAACTGATTCCAAGCCAAAGGCCAGGTGGAACAAGTCTGTCTTACAGGCCGTGCGGAAAAAAATCAGATCCTGCAGGGCCCTGGTCTCATGAGGCAGAGCGTTCCACCAGGCTGGAGCCAGTGTTGAAAAGGCCCTGGCTCTGGTTGAGGCTAATCTGACTTCCTTAGGGCCTGGGACCTCTAAAAAGGTAAAGGGACCCCTGACCATCAGGTCCAGTCGTGGCCGACTATGGGATTGCAGCGCTCATCTCGCTTTACTGGCCAAGGGAGCTGGCATACAGCTTCCGGGTCATGTGGCCAGCAGGACTAAGCTGCTTCTGGCGAACCAGAGCAGGGCACGGAAACGCTGTTTACCTTCCTGCCAGAGTGGTACCTATTTATCTACTTGCACTTTGACGTGCTTTCGAACTGCTAGGTTGGCAGGAGCAGGGACTGAGCAACGGGAGCTCACCCCGTCGCAGGGATTCGAACCACCGGCCTTCTGATCGGCAAGTCCTAGGCTCTGTGGTTTAACCCACAGCGCCATCCGCGTCCCTCTCTGGGACCTCTAGGGTGTTGCTATTTATGGACCTCCGTGGGGCATACCGGGAGAGGCGGTCCCGTAGGTACGAGGGTCCTAGGCTGTGTATCGTGTCAGACCATATGGTTGTGTCCAGCTCCATATGATCTACACTGACTGGCAGTGGATTTCCAGGGTTTAAGGAAGTGGTTTTCTCCTAGCCGTATGCAGAGAAGTGATTGGACCCAGGACCAGTGTCCCACTGAATTTTGGTCCTTCCCTTAAAAAAATAATGTAAATTTTCACTTCTGATGAAGGGCTGGTTTCGGGGTTTCAAATTTGGAGACATTCCCAGCCCACCTGGGGATGATGGCGAATCAGCTACCAATTATGCTTCCCTTATAAACCTTCCCTGTTTATATTCAGACATAACTTTTGAAAACAAAATCCCCTGAAGGCGTTAAGGCGGGAGAGGGCAGACTTCTGGACTCGACAGATCTCCTTTTGCTTCCACCTGAACCTCAAGATCCAGCAGCTAAAGCCACCTGTCAGGGATTCTTTCAGCCAGGATTCCTGCATTGTACAGGGTTGGACTGGATGACCTTTGGGGTGCCCTTCCGACTTCTGGGATGCAAAATGGGAGAATGGATCTCGCAATCCCAGTTTAACCGCTTCTCTGCTTTATTTAAAGCCACCTAATTGGGGCAAGCGTGGGTGTCTCTTCCTTCTTGCCTTATTTATTCCACTGATAATAAAATTTATATCCTGCCTCTCGCACCACTCAGGGTTCCGCGTGGGGTGGAACAATTGAAAGCACCCGTTTTAAAAAAGCTTTTGTTGAGCCATTTGGGGGTCAGCCAGCGACCCTTGCAGATCGACCCACGGGCGGCCACGAGATCTCGCAGTAGATCCTGATCCGTTTTCTGCCGCAGAGATACATTTCCCCAAGATAATATGCTTGTTCTGGGCTGACAGCTGTGTCCCTAGGAAAGCATCTTTTCCAGCGCCCACTTTAAAAACTGCAAACAAGAACAACGCTATTATATGTTAAATTAAGATTTCCTGATTTTTTGCCTCCTCATTTGCTATTCTCATGCCCGTTCATCCGTCTTGGAGAACCCGCTGGCTCTCTGCTGCTTCAGGGATCCCCCTTTCCTCTCAGAACAGCCTGCAATGCAGTAATAAAATGGGAGGTCAAGCTCAACCAGTGGATTTCTTAGCTGGAGTGGAGAATTGGAACTCGGGTCTCCTTTTCTTTTTTAAACGGATTTTGGTATTTTTATATTGCCTGTCCGGCCCAAAGTAATTCAGAATGGAAAGTGTTAAAACATGTTGAAGCATAAAACAGTAGCCATCTCACAAGGCATAGGTGAAACAGCGGCAGTTAAAACGACAAATTAGCAAGCCCTGTACTTTGTTTTTTCTTGCACACACATGTGTGAGTGTGTGTGTCGTATTTTTCCGTGTATAAGACTAGGGCTTTTTTACCAAAAAATTAGGTTTAAAATTGGGGCTCGTCTTATACACGGGTAGTGCTGAGGGGGTGTTTTCTTAATTTGGAGTCCCCAAAAATAGGGGGCGTCTTATACATATATCTATGTATATGTATGTGTGTATATACACACACACACAAACAAGCCATAATTTGCTCTTCCTTCTCCCTCTCCTCCATTAGAGCCTTTTGAATTTTAAAGGCTTCTGGTGAGGCTCTTTCGTTTATACTGACATGAGCTTCTTTGAGAGGCAATATTCCCATTTTATTATTTTTACGCAGTACTGTATAGAAGTTGTTTGTTATAAATGTGAATCACTTTGAGGTCACCCGCAACAGAAAACACTCAATAAGTGGATACAGAAATGTGGCCGAATTTTTCTCCTCAGGAACTTCTGCTGGGCCTGAGAGCCTAAGTTGTCATGTCTGAGGAGGAGCAGACATGGCAGTCCCTCTGAAACTGCTTTTTGATATGCTAACAGGGCAGCCTTCCTTCTTTTTTGACTAGGGCCTGGGAGATCTGGGTTCAAATCCCCACCTGGCCATAAAGATAACTAGCTGACAGGGTTGTTGTGGAGGAAAAAGAGGGGAGAGAGAGACAAAATGTATGCCCATTTTGAGTTCCTTGGAGGAAAGGCAGGATATAAATAAATATAAATCTATATATATTTATTAATATATAATATATAAATATAATAAATAAGATATTGTGTGGTGTCTAATGATCCAGAGACCCCCGCTTTATGCTTTGTTCCTCAAATGGTTCATGAACGGTTGAGATTTTGACAAGGACTAGCACTTTTTGTACGATTTGACGTTCCTTTATCACTAATACTGCAGAACCATCATTTTCAAAGACAACCATTGTCACACAAGCCTGGCAAATCTGGAACTAGACTTGGCAGCCAAATAGTGCAAAACCGTATTTCTTTCTTTATGCGAAGACCATTATTTTATTTTCCTTTCACGACCTGGACTTTGTTACTTAATCCATATGTGACTGCAATTCTTCTACATGCCTGTTCTATGGTTTTGGTTTGGTTTACATCTGTTATTAGAAATATTCTCTCCGATTGATGTACGTCATAAAATGAAATAAAATAATATTTACAAAAGAAGAAGAAGATAACTATTCCTGAGAGGAATGGCCCCTAGTCTCAGGAGCTGCTTGCTCGGGTCAAGAGACAGGGAGCCATTGTCCCTTCTCCATTTTGTTTCTGTGCTTCCGGCGCCAGCCCCTCAGCGCAGCCCTTTTGGCTTTTACAGTTTTGTGGCTTATTAATTTATATACCGCTTAAAACCAAAATAGGCTTCTTGCCACATTACGGCCTGATAAAAGAGAAAGAGGGGAACTGGCCACCTTCCTTCAGCCTGCCTGGGCTGTCACTGTGAGGAGAAGGAACAGCCTGTAACCCTGATAAGGTTTATTTTTTAAAAGGCGGGAAAATAAGAAAGGCTTCCAGGGTCTTAATTGACAACCCCTTGGTCGCTGCTGGAAGCCATCTTTACCAAGGCCGTTGGCACATTTGAGACGCATGTTTTTCAGGACCCACCTTATCCCTGTGACCTTAATTTGGCTGAACTGTTTTTAATTTCATAATTTTTATTTGTCACAACCTGCCCTGGGACTTGCTGGGGAAGGGCGGGTAACAATTATAATAATTTTGTGGCCGCTGAGGAGATGACAAAGATGGCACTGGCCCTCCAAATTGACCACAACTGTGCCGTACATATAAAGCCCTATTATACTAAATAATAATAATAATAATTTTTTATATCCTGCCCATCTGGCTGGGTTTCCCCAGCCACTCTTCCAACAGAAGATTAAAAATACACTAAAACATCAGTCATAAAAAAACTTCCCTAAACAGGGCTGTCTTCAGATGTCTTCTAAATGTCAGATAGTTGTTTATTTCTTTGATATTTGATGGGTGTTCCACAGTGTGGGCACCACTATCTATAGAAGTTGTGGCTTTCACCAGCCAAATATTCCTGGGAATTGTAGTTTATTAAGGGTGCTGAGAGTTGATAGGAGAAAATCCGCCCCAATTCCCCTCACAGAACTACAATTTACAGAGTGGTTTAACTACCAATCCCTCTTCCCAGGGAACTCTGGAAATGGTAGCTCTGTGAGGGGACAAGGGAGACTGAGGAAAGGCTGAAGGAACATTCATCCCAGAGAAGACGCAGGGTCCATGGATAAATTGGCAATAGGATGCTTCAGGTTACCAGAAAGGATGTCACAAAGATGAGGACCAAATCTCGTTTTCCGCTGCTGCAGAAAATGACATATAATGGGCTGAAGTTATAGGAAGGATTAACTGCAGTTAAACACTGGGAGAATTGTATGAACAGGAAGAACAGTTTGAAAGTGGGGTCCGAGGGCCGCATTCAGGTCTGAGCAACCTTCTGGGGGCCACATATTTGTTGATGGAGCCAGAGGCAAAACTGGGCAGAGTAACGAATGCTGATTTTTTAAACCTTTGTATACCAGAGGCTAGTTTCTGCAGGCAGGTTTCCAGGCAAGCAAAGGGCATTATCAAGAGGACAGGTGCACATTCAGGTTGAGGAAAAGCTTGCAAGCTTGTGCATGAGGTGTGGGAATGGTGTGTGGCATAGCTGTCAGCTTACAGATTTGAAAATAAGGGACCAGCAACCTCGAAAATAAGGGACCAGCAACCTCAAAAATAAGGGACCAGCAACCTCAAAAATAAGGGACCAGCAACCTCAAAAATAAGGGACCAGCAACCTCAAAAATATGGGACCAGCAACCTCAAAAATATGGGACCAGCAACCTCAAAAATAAGGGACCAGCAACCTCAAAAATAAGGGACCAGCAACCTCAAAAATAAGGGACCAGCAACCTCAAAAATATGGGACCAGCAACCTCAAAAATATGGGACCAGCAACCTCAAAAATAAGGGATCAGTAGCCAAAATAAGGGATTTTGGCTTAGCTTATACAGAAATCCGGCACTGATGGAGCCATGCTGCATTTACTGCGACTGACTGTGTTTCACAGGGGGTTGGACTAGATGATCCTAAGGGTCTACAACTCCGACCAAAGAGGAGTGGCAGACAAAACTGATGAACGACGTCGAGATGGCAAAGCTTACAGGCAGAATTAGAAACCAGAAAGAGGACCTCTTTCATAAAGAATGGGGAAAGTTTATAATTTAGTTGAAAAGCTATTGTGAAGAGTTACATACATTGGTAGGATTGACAGAAAACTTGTAAAAAATTGAACTATGGATGGACTGATGATTTATAAAAAATGAGTTATGAAAGGGATGCAGAGGGGGAAATGACAACATTAAGATGCTGCACTGGTTGGAGGGCGAGCATGAAACCTGGGAAATTTAAGGGACAGCAGCGGGACAGGGCGCTGGTATAAGGGAGTTTCCCACCAAATAAGGGACGGTTGACAGCTATGGTGTGTGGCCTGGGGTGAGTCCCAAGGGCCGGATAGAGATCCCTTAAGGGCCACCATCACTGGCCTAAAGAAACAATGTGTGGAATAACCAGCCTCCTGTAACCAACATACTTAAGTTGAATTAATGCATGAAGGGGGAAGACCATGAAATAAGCTGTCCTGGCACGCTTGGCTCACTTTGGTTGCAATAAAGATATCGTATATCGTAAATTAAAGTGTTCTCAATATAGTTAATCTTATTTAATATACACACTTAATTGATTTAATATATTTCTTTATTAAGCCAAATATAATACACAAACAGATTTATGCACTTTCACTCTCAATGAAGACTTTGAGTCCCTGTCAAGATAAAACAATACTACTTTTACCTGAGCTCAGCATGTAAAGAGGTCTGAGTTGGTGGCTGCAAGTTCAGACCGCTTGGCTCTTACAAACTATTATTATGTTCCTATGTCCATAATTTAGGAACTTTCATCACTATAACGAAGCCAAGTTTTACACAGCCTATGCAATTTTTTCTGAATGCTGTGTGGAAAAGCACATGAATCTGTCCTTTGGAGAGCTTGCAAGTAAACTGTTTTTAACTTACCTCGCGTGTGGTGGTTTTTTGTTGTTGTTTTTTTTGCTGGGGGAAGATGGGACTATTTTGGAACTCACAAGGCCATATTTTTAAAGGTCTAACAGTCTATATTTCCACGCTTTACTTTGCAGCATATTTTGTGACTTTAAATCTCTGCTGGGGTTCTCTCACCAAAGAGCACTTGACCCCCAACTTGGATCTTGGCATCCAGGAATTCTCCATTTATACCGTTATAGATTCTGGTAGAATTAGCAAAAGTTAGAATTAATGATGGTTTGATTAAACTCTGCCAAACATGGAAATTCCTGTACTTGGCCTATGCTGGGGAGCCAGACCAGCCTGGCAAGGCAGGCTATGTGCAGCCATTAATAAACATAGAACAGTCAGTACCCTAACAACAGGTAAGACATTCAGCAGCAGACAAGGAAGGGGAAGGTTGACAGGGAAAAAAGTGTCTTTTAAAATGAGATCTTGAGCAGCAGCTTTTGGAAAGGATGGGCCAGAACTCCATGCAGCAATTGGCTGGAGGAGGCTGCACCGATAGACTGGGGGGGGGGGGGGGGCATGACTGACTGTTGCATTGGACCCATGCTTGCTGATGCTTTGAGGTGCAACGAGAGACACTATTAGGATATGATATTCTGCAGCGCATCATAGACTCCAGGTGTAAAAATGTGTAAAATAAACCGTATTTCTTACAAGACACTAGCCTCCGCTGTGCCTTGATTTTCCCAACGGAAATGCAACAATGGCTGAGTGCCTGGAACCCCCTGAAATTTTGCTACAACTTGCAGAGATTGGGCTTTCCCTTGCTGGAGGGAACAGATGCTGGGCAGCTATCTGGATTTTGTGCGCTGAGCAGGAGAGACTAGATGCCTAGAAGTCTCCCTCCAGCTTTGATTCATTGGCTAAAGAATTGCAATCTATCTATTTCAGTTTATTTTTCCCAATCCTAAATTTAGTTATCCATATTTCTCCTTCAGCTTGTGTGTGTGTGGTTTTTTGTTTTTTTAAAAGAAGCCCCTTAAGATATGCCAACATTTTACTTTGCATTTCTCCCAACTGTTTTGTATGCAGTTTTCCAAAATGCACATCTTTGGAAGCAATTTTTCCAACTGCAGATTTTTCTAGGTTATTTTCACTAATATACACATTTGTGTGCACAGATGCAGAACTGCATTGCAAAATTAGGAGGAGTGGGAATTTCAAAAGGTAAGTGAGCCAAAACGCAGCTATTATTTTAGAAAGTGTTAGGTATGTTCACAGTAAAATGTGAACCAAACTGAGTTTCTACCCCATTCCTACTTCACCATGGCATTCAAAATGGCAGACCGTACAAAGCCAGAAGTCTTTTCCCTGCTTATCGGGTTAAGCCAGTCCTGGAAGCTGAAGGAAAGCCCCTCCTCCCCACTTATTTAAGCAAATGCATATCCTGCATTTCCATCCACATTGGCTAACAATATAAAATCCAAGAAACAATATCAAA
Source organism: Podarcis gaigeae (assembly GCF_964106915.1). NCBI lineage: Eukaryota > Metazoa > Chordata > Lepidosauria > Squamata > Lacertidae > Podarcis > Podarcis gaigeae. The sequence continues at coordinate 3,513,808 of NC_139693.1, forward strand.
ACCCAATAAAAACCAACCAACCAGGACTCCTGGTGTTATTTTTGAGGATGCTGTCTGTCAGCCATGGTGCCCCCACCCAAATAACCAATGAATCATTTTGTATGAGGTTTGTGGCATCCAGAGAATAAATTATTGGAAGATGACTGTGGCACCAGACGCCACCGCTTACTACAATCATCTTTGGATGCCATATAATTTTGCTTCCTGTGGAGTAAGGTTCCAAAGAGTTATTGCGAAAATATCAGTTATTTCTTTACAGCATTCTGAAAATGAACGTGGCAATCACAGAAAGATTGGGAACACCCAGTGATGAGGCAGGAATCAACATTTAAAACAAACATTCTGAAAAGAGGCAGCTTGTTCAAGTTGTAAATATTTTATTGTGGCTATAAAATTGGAAGGTCTAAAACAAAGCACATGCACTGCAGACCTCTATAAACATTTAATCAGAAATCAATATGTTCTCGAGTCATACTTCCATTATGTTTCAAGAATTATATAGCATAAAATTTTTAAACATTTACTCTACATTTTTTATAACACTTCTAGTAACAGAAAACAAAGTAACAAATGCTTTAAAAGTTAATTGCTAGCTCCAGAGAAAGTAAGATGTGCCTAAGAACTGTTGGAATCCATGGGGCTTAAGTCAATTTTGTGGCATCTCATTCCACAGTATTTAGATGTGATTAACTTTTTCTGTGGATGAGGCTACTGGTTACAACATCCTTCCCCAAGCTGGTGTCCCATCCCCCCCATTTTTTGGACTACAACTCCTATCAGCCCTGGGACTGATGGGAGTTGCAGTCCCAAAATCTAGGAGGTTGAGTCACAAACCTTTAGCTTTTTCCTTCTTTTAATTCGCATGGCAGTATTAATATTGCCTGATTTTTTTCCATTTGGAATCAATTTATTATAGTTTGTTCTTAAGGACATTTCCCTCTGGCCCAATTTAAACTGCTGTTGGGTCTCATTTCACCTGTGCATGCAACATTAAGCACGCTTGAGATTCATTACCTGGGCACACTGTACAGGTAACAGCTCAGAGCCCCAAATTTAATGTGAGCCTGACTACATGAAATGCCACATGGGTATATTTTCTTGCACGCCCAATATTACATTTAAATCAGGCCTCAGATAAAGCAGCAGCTCTCTATCCACGTTGACAAATGAAATTTTACAAGACTAGATTTTACATGTACCTGAGTTAAAAGCCTGCACTCTTAACTGCAAATAAAAGCACTGAAAAATGTTGGGTGGCTTTAACAGGTTAAACTATAACCCCTCTAAAACATCAAAATACTGGGTATAATGAGAAAAACATTCTAGGGAGGGGGGGAAACGGGAAATAATAAACATTTGGAAGCCAATATCTAAATCCGCTCTTTTGGTTCACTGATTTTTCTCCGTTTGGGAACTGAGTCTTCACCAGAAAAGAACTCAAGATGATAAACCTTTTTTAAAAAGACAATGAAGTATTATTTAGTCAAACTCAGAGTAGAACCATTAAAATCAACATACTGACTTACTCTAATGCACTTAAATATTGTCAGGTAGAGCCCAATGATGCTGAGCTACAGAGAACAAAGAACTTTGTGTCCTCTCTGCTGGTTTTTCAGTGAAGGGTTTGCTACAATTGCCCTATAAACCATGCATCTGTGATATGTCACTGATCAAATGGGAATTTCAATTCTATCTGATCAAATAGGAACTATGCACTTTAACTGAGCATAATTGTAAATCAGCCTCCCCCCGCCCCAAAGCCTGACACCAGCACCAGACTGTCATGTTGACCCTGGTGTCAGATTCCTTATCTGCAGGGGATGAGAACAAGGACTCTGAAGCAGAAGGGGAAAGGGCATGCAGGGCCAGCCCCAGAAGCACTCTCAGATGAACCTGCTGGACCAGTGCGCTCCTGCCCCAGCCTGAGGATGTGGCACTGCCATTCGGTCTCAGAGGACTCCCCTGCAGAAGACTCAGAAAGGCCTGTAGCTTATCACAGTAGGAGACCAGTGCTGAAGGCCGGGTCCTGTAAGTAGAGCAGCATCTTGCAGCACAGATGGCTATAACAATTAGACTGTCCCTGCCACTGCTATTGCTGCTGCTGCTACTACTGCTATACAGTGGTATCTCGGGTTACATACGCTTCAGGTTACAGACTCCACTAACCCAGAAATAGTACCTCGGGTTAAGAACTTTGCTTCAGGATGAGATCAGAAATCGCACGGCGGCGGCACAGCAGCAGAGGGAGGCCCCATTAGCTAAAGTAGTGCTTCAGGTTAAGAACAGTTTCAGGTTAAGAACAGACCTCCGGAATGAATTGAGTACGTAACCAGAGGTACCACTGTATAAGGTCTCAGTTTCAGCTTGTACCTTGCTGGAGAAACCTCAGAGCTCCGTGTTCCCCAGAGCACAGGCTTAACCCTGCCTTGCATCCATCCAGCCTGACATTTCCCCCACCTCTTCTAGATTTTGCAGTGCTGTTCTCCAGCCAAGTATTGTGTACAAAACTGTGTACACTGTGTCAAAGTGCACATATTATGCACAGGTATTCCCCAGTATACACAAAAATAGATACACTGGGACAAAGTGCATAAAAGTGCACAAATTAGTGAAAAGAACATACAAAAGAGCATTATGTTAGGAAAAATTGCTTTGCAAAAATGTGTATATTCTGCAAATGTGTATAAAAAGGTAAAGGACCCCTGACAGTTAAGTCCAGTCAGGGACGACTTTGGGGTTGCGGCACTCATCTCGCTTTACTGGCCGAGGGAGCCGACGTTTGTCCGCAGACAGTTTTTCTGGGTCATGTGGCCAGCATGACTAAGCCGATTCTGGCGAAACCAGAGCAGCACACGGAAATGCTGTTTACCTTCCCACCGGAGTGGTACCTATTTATCTACTTGCACTTTGATGTGCTTTCGAACTGCTAGGTTGGCAGGAGTTAGGATCGAGCAATGGGAGCTCACCCCATCACGGGGATTCGAACCGCCGACCTTCCGATCAGCAAGCCCTAGTCTCTGTGGTTTAGACCACAGCGCCACCCAAATGTGTATATTAGAAGAAATTGGCACTGAAATGGAAATAAATTTTCATGAGGACTTTAAAAAAGAATTTCACAATTAACGCTCACTCTTTCAAGCAGTGGGCGGGATTTGCGACTCGGCATGGGCTTCCCGTGCCAGGGTGACACTCCCTTTGGTTGCTGGCTGTTGCTCCACCCCCTCCCCGGCTACCCAATCGGCTGCCGGCTGGGGGGCAGAGCAAAGACCCGGTAGTGCAGGCTCCAGCCGACCATCTCTCCATTCAGTCTTTGGAGATGTAGAAATGTGGAGAAATCAACTGAAGGCTGGAAAAAATGAGGGGAATTGAGGGAAACCAAAACTGGTGGACTACAATTTGAGGCCTTACATGATGGCAACTAAGAGAAGTAAATTTTTGGAGATGGAAGCCTGGCTTGGTTTGGAAAATGAAAGATGGAGAGATCACCCTATGTGGAGATCAAATGACCTTTGGGATACAAATCTGAGCCAGGTGGAGGTTGGAGCTTTGGGGGCCTTTGGATTTGAAAGGAGTGTGAAACAAGATTTGGAATACCCTATAGGCCCTATTTTCAACTATGGAAGGAATATGGTTACCGTTGGATTGGAGCTCCCCCGAGATCTGTTTTTCAACACTAAAGATTATCAAAAAGACCGGCAGAGGGGACATGAAAGAGATTTAAGAGCCTCAGACTTAAGATCTCCGGGTTGATGGTTTTTCGAGATTGATGGAACTATTGTCAGGGGCCGAAACCGGGGAGGGGATCTGGCAGAAGAAAATTGGGAATTTAAAGTGTATATAATATAATTTGTTTTTTTCTCTTTTAATGAGAGATGGGAAAATCGTGGAATGGAATCTTTTTTGACCCTAGGGGAAACGTTTTAAGAATAAGTACAGATATACAAGTTTTAATGAGAAATAAGATTAAATAAAGCAAAAGTGGATGGTTATTTGGTGAAAGAAAGAATGAAGAGGGAAATTATAGTATGTTAAGTTAAATTATTAGGCTAAAAACAAAGTTGGAAGGATTTGCTGGAATATTTAATTGAATTAGAATACAAAGATGGGAGGCATGAGGAAGTCAAGGAAACAAGTGAATGTAACTAAGTGAGCTAAAGGTTTGATTTGTTTTTTATTTCTTTTTTCTGTTTTTTGAGGATGTTTTTTCTTTTTCTTCTCTTTTTATATGTACTGTTTTTTCTTGTTTCTATTTTCGATTGTTATTATTATTATTTTTTCTGTAACCTTTAAATTTTTTATAAAAATTCATTTAAAAAAAAATGGAAATTGGCACTGAAATGCAGATAAATTTTCATGAGGACTTTAAAAAAGAATTTCACAATTAACGCTCACTCTTCCAAGCAGTGGGCGGGGTTTGCGACTCGGCATGGGCTTCCCGTGCCAGGGTGACACCCCCTTTGGTTGCTGGCTGTTGCTCCACCCCCTCCCCGGCTACCCAATCGGCTGCTGGCTGGGGGGCAGAGCAAAGACCCGGTAGTGCAGGCTCCAGCCGACCACCTCTCCATTCAGTCTTTGGAGATGTAGAAATGTGGAGAAATCAACTGAAGGCTGGAAAAAATGAGGGGAATTGAGGGAAACCAAAACTGTCAGACTTGCCCATCCCTAACAGCAGGTAATACTCACCATTGTCCTAGATCTCAGGGTAAACAGGTTATGAAAAAGCAGACCATAGAACTCACTACCTGCCAGGAATACCTTAGCTCCAACCAAACTTTAACTAGCAGAGCCAAAAACAGCAAATCCAGAAAAAGCAAAAACTTGTGTGTAGGAAAGGGATGTCACCATACTGGTTCCAGGAGCTGTCTTGCAACGTAAGCGGTTGTTGAGGGTCCTCATTGCACAAGTTGTATTGAAGAGACATACCGTATGTTTTAAACTGTCTGTCTCTCAGCAATTGTTTGGGCATCCCTGGGTTATTTGCCTCTCTCTCACTTTGGGAACTGCTGTTTCGGCTCTGGTCAGCCTCCCTGCCTGTGAAACGGAAGCTCTCAAGATGCAGACTGGGTGACAGCCAGCACCTTCTGAGGCTCCAGCTGGGAGGGAGAATCCAGAAGAAAGAAACACATCCCACCTCCACAAACCACATTTTGTTCTGTGCAGCCTCATTTGTTCACTATAATGGCTGCAATTGAAGGCATCATTTTGTCCACTTAAGGCCACAGTCCTAGGCACCGTTTGAACCCAATGAAGCACAGTGGGACTTCACCAAGTAAACATGCCTAGGGCAAGGTTGCACAGCAGGTCTCACTCAAACAGGACTGACATGAGTGAAAACACAGTGGACGACAGCCCTATAAAATCACCTAATTTTCAAATACTGTAATTGCCCCTAAACAAAAAACTGGCAAACCAAGGCTTCTGGTTTTGCATAGAAATGTTGGATTGATAAAGACTGGAGATGGGGGCACCCACAGCAAGAACTCTTGTTACTTCCCTCATAATGCATGGAAAGAACTTACTGGCTTGCCCGATTCTGAGTTTCTTCTCTTCTGGGTTTCTCTGGGACACTTTGCTGCTAACTGAATTTTGTTGCTGCCTCCCTTGTCACCCTTGACAGAGACAGAAGAACCGTTAGCTCCAGGAGAGAGGTCTGCAGATGGCTATTAAGAAGCGTGCTGTGCATCCGTAGGCTGTTACTCTTCCTCAACGTGTGTTAAAAAATTAATGAAGGACTCTTTAAGAGTGGCGACAGTAAGGGCAAGTCTTAGCTTGGTCATGACAACATTATGATTTACTTTGACCGCTGTACATCTGAAGGGCATTTCCTAAGATGCTGATTCTGGTGGAATCTTCCCCCACAATGTCTATAAGGTGAAATTGTCAGTAAAGCAACTGGCAGGTGCCTACAAAGGTATGTTTCTGTACTGAACAGAGCGAAACTAGGAGAGGAGTGAGGGTAGAAAGAAACTTAGTCTGATGGACAGAGCGTGGGGATGGTCCCTCACAGTGTCTGTAAAAGAGATGAGCTGAAATCTTTACAAAACTTTTTCAGCTCAAACGCAGGACCTTCTGGGTTGTATGGTTTCATGCAACTTTCTTCCTAGGTTTCAGAGTCCAAGGCCTCCTTAGAAGCACAAACTATCAAAAACTTGTAGTAATCTAGTCCTGCAGCTTGTACAAAACTCAGCTTCTTACATTTTTAACAATACCTCCCTCGAAATCTTGCTATGGACAACAATAGCTTTGTCTATCTTTCACAAAGGCTAAGCTCTGGTATTTTATTGTTGAAAATAAACTAATGAATATGCTGCCCTACTGGTGCTACTACTATTTATAATAAATGTTTAGGTTACCTCCAGACTGTTATTATTTTGTGGGATGGATTCAATGGCATATCAGGAATTTAGCTTTATGCAATTTAAGTTGATTTAAAGCACTCCGGAACAACAAATCCACTTTAAAAAGACAGCAGACCCTTTGTGGTAAGGAACATGATGGGGAAATGCACGAAAAAAGTGTGGGATGAATGATCATTTGATGGGAAGAGGTATATAACCTCCCTGCAAACAAATCAGGATAAATGCTCAATAAACAGGGCATCTGAAGGAGCCTTAGTTAGTGCCCAAACATGCTGGACATGAACACGGCAATGGCATGGCATTGGCACTGGAGCCTAAATCAAATATTTTCCAAGAGCTCAATATGAAGCTGTGAGAAGAAATCTGGGCTGTGATGCTGAGCACCTGGGTTCAGCTGTGCAGCTTATCATGTGGCCTTACGAAAATCACAAGCTTCCTGGGAGGATAACTAAGGCACTGCATTTGGAGTACTATTGCAGGGGAAATGCTATGGAAATAAAAGAATACATTATTAAAAATAATACAATTTATAATCATCCTGACTCCAACTTGCGCAACAGTAGCAAAATTGAGGTAACCTGAAAAATGAGCTAAGCCTTAAAGAACAGGGTTTGTGTTGTAAAAATCTAAGTTATGCATCCCTTAAATTTTTTATCTCATTCAGATCATGCAACAGAATAGTTTGTTAATTATTTTAAAAATGACACTAACTGTGTTGCCTTTAAACTTCCTTCCACTTCGGGTCTTTCCCTCAGCTACTTCAAGTTCTGATGTCTTATTAATTAGATGTTCCACCTAAAAACAGTTAAACAAACAAAGAGAACAGCTTTTTAAAAGAGAGCTTTTTAAAAGCTTTGGTTTGGGCTCTTGGAATGAGGACAAACATACTTACACAGTTTTGTATGTGATTCTGCCAAATATACACCCATACAAACAATATCTACATAGATTTTGCAGGAACTCTTCCGCTAATTGTCAGATTGTGTTGCACTTGTTAAATCTAGTAAACATTTATCCAGCCACAAAAAAGTAAGCCTAAAAAACTAAATGAGAACAAAACATTGGTACAGAATAAAAAGGCAGCTTTATACCTGAGAACTATTGATGGAGAAAGTTTGGCTATCTTCTATCCTCATGTCTTCATCTTCTTCACACACTAAATTAAGTTCTGGGAATGGCATTGGAAGAAAATTGTACAAATTCTCAGAACACTGAATAAACAAAGAGTTTATATTTCTGTACATAAGTAGAATGTTCTTAAAAGAGGATTGACAGATACATTGACAAGGCTCTAGTCTTCTCTGAGTGAGAGGCAGCCTCCTCCAGAAGGTGCAGGCAGTTGCTAAGGAGACAAAAACTGCTGGAGATATTAACTGTGAGGAATGTGGTCCTTCCTCCCCTGCTGTCATTGCAAGTTCAGGATGTAAAAGTAGTCTAAACATGTGGGAAGGTTCATTCTTGGGGGAAAGGACATCACTAAGTGGTAGAGCACACATATTGCATGCAGAAGGTCCCAGGTTCAATCTTTGGCATCTCCAGGTAAGCATGGGAACAATTTCTGCCTGAAATCCTGTGGAGCCACTGCCCATTGGTCTAGACAGTACTAAGCTAGATGAACCAATAAATGTGACTTAGTCTAAGGCAGCTTCCTATGTTTCTATAAAGCAAGGGTTGTAGCTCAGTGGTAGAGCATCTGATGTCCAGGTTCAATCTCTGGCATCTCCAAGAAGAGCTGGAAATGACCTCTTGCCTGAAACCCTGAAAAGTCATTGGCAGTCGGTGTAGGCAATACTGAGCTAGATGGACCAATGGTCTGTCTTGGTATTTAACAGCTTCCTGTGTTCCTATCTTCTAACCCAAGCCCTGAGCAGGGTGTCAGGCACAGTTTCATAAAATTAAAGAGGTGTGCAGAAAAGGTGTCGCCATGGAGAACACATCACTGTGTGCCAATATGAAAGCAAAACACTCCTAGATAACATATGCTCTGTGTACCTTTAGTATGAGGAACCCTGTGTGTGTTTTTCTGCTCCCTCATTCTGTTTTCTGCAATAAAATCTTCCTGTGTAAAGAACACAAACAAGAACATCTTCAACAAAGCTGAAATGTACCTGTAAAAGCATTTTGTTAAGGATAGGCAATGCAAATACTGTCAAAATTTCAAATAATAATAACTCCATACATCATTACAAAACTATAAAAATAAATTTCAAACCCTTACATCCATTTTATCAAGATGCTGTGGCTTTGTGGAAGTCAGTGCCTTCCCTTGCCTTATTAAGTCTGCATCGACGCACTCCATTCGATCTTTTTCCGTTGTCACTTTAACTTTCATCGTATGAAAAGGGGTTGGAACCTCACCAACACTTAGGTACATAGGCTCCCCCTCGAATGCCACTGCTTCACAATGACCCTCTTTGAATCCTGGAGGGTGGTAATCAGGAGGCGTAACTAAAAAGGAAAGTTGGTGATATTCCATAATGGGAAACATTTGTTTCATCAGCAATTATTCTGAAATATTGATGTTGAACAGAATTAAAATTTGAAATGGTACCTTCATCATAATAGAACAGCTTCATCGTCAGACAGACATCACCAGGCAGAGGGCCCAGGTTCTGCATCAGGACATAAATCTTTCGTAGCATCAGGATACTAGCTTTCTTAGTATTTGTACATGTGTTGTTGGAATTACTTCCATTGTTTTTACTAGAAGAAGAAAAAAAATCCCTTATTTGAAAGCAAGGGCAGCTGGTGCCTCTACTAGCAATACAGGAAATGGAAACAGGAGCCTTCTTACATCCCTAGCCCTTACCCACAAAGAGTGGCTTTACTCTCCTTCTTCCCATCCTCCACTCTCCTGATCTCTCTAAGCAACATGTCCCAGCCCACCATGGTTTAAAGCAGTCAGGACCCACTATTGACTCTGAGCCTGTTATCTAAACTAGATAACAATGGTAGCATTACACTCCCCACATACAAACACATGATAAAGTATTTAAGAAATTTTAAAATGCATGTTTGGGTTAAAGGTAGGTCATGGGCTGAAAACGCTGAAGACAATTGTTTAAAATACCGTATCTATATTCTAGAAGTCAAATCCATTAGGTACAGGAGAAATTGGGAACCGATAAAATTGCATATTTGCTATTTGATAATATTTCCTGAGCCTTTCTAATAAATGTGACTAGAAACCAATTGAGGGCTGATTGTTATTGAGCATTTGCTCTGCAGCAATTAAATGCCTTCTCTTTGGTGAACACAGGGACATATTAACATCCAGTTTTTAGAATCAAAGAATACATGTTGGCTTTTCTCAGCTTGCTAAAACAGCCTGGCAGAGAAATGTCTTGTATAACTGCCTGATGAAAACAGTGGGGTAGGAGAGGAGAGAATACCTTGTGAAATCCATAGATGGTCCTTGATCGCTGTATTTGAACTTAAATTGGTAGCACTCTGTAACAGTCTAAACACAAAACATAGTACTGTAGTTACGTATCAAGTGCCTAAAATTGGAAACAGCAAGTAGAAGGCAGCACCAAGTCTAACAAATCCTCCGCCTTTGAATGTCCTCCAGTAAGCTGAGAGTGGAGGACATGGGCTCTCTTTCCCGTTTTATTGTCATAACAACCCAGTGAGGTACGTTAGGCAGAACAAGAGTGACAGGTCCTGAAGTGAGTTTCATGGTTGAGTGAGGTGTTGAATCCAGGTCTCCACAATCTGAATCTAAGCACTTCGGCTCATAGTAGTAATGTATACTGATAGTGAATACTTTTAAACTCATTGTATCTAAAGTGAACAAGCAATATGGATACTTAACTGCACTACTGAACGCAATGGGTTGCATCTGGTGTTGGTCCTAGACCCACTGAAATTAATCAACATGACTAACTTATGTATATCAATTTCAACCTAGCTGGATACCACTCATTGGACTGAAATCTCTTTTAGAGCCTTTGATGACAGAAAGGCTGGGTTTGACTCCTTTAAATAGACTTCATCCAGAGTGGATGTTAATGATAGCTTCCAGGCCACCCAAACTGTCAATTCACAAGCCAAAGCAGCAATTTGTTTCAAGGCTTCCCTGCACCATTCACTTTCATGGAGGAAAGATCCACTTTCTTTAAACAACATCAGTATTAAAAGATGGACTGTCCTTCATCATGGAGTTTGATTTGATGCTGGCCTAAGTACTGCAATCCAGTTTTAATCCCTTTTTCATTACCAGCGTTCCTTTGTGATCATTTGGATATTCTTTTTCAAAAAACAATGCACACTTTTCTAATGGAATTAGGGTCAGCAGAAGCAAATAATAAGAGAAAAGACTGCCATAAAGTTTGGGCTGCAACATTTAATATGTAGAATTCATCTTCTTTAATATTATTCTAATTACAGTGGTACCTCAGGTTACATACGCTTCAGGTTACATACGCTTCAGGTTACAGACTCCGCTAACCCAGAAATAGTGCTTCAGGTTAAGAACTTTGCTTCAGGATAAGAACAGAAATCATGCTCCGGCAGTGCGGCGGCAGCGGGAGGCCCCATTAGCTAAAGTGGTGCTTCAGGTTAAGAACAGTTTCAGGTTAAGAACGGACCTCCGGAATGAATTAAGTACTTAACCCGAGGTACCACTGTATCACATCAAATAGAAAAAGAGTGACACCTAGTGGCTGGATTTTTTTATCCTTTTCTGTGGCAAGGGATATGCCTGGGGAAGAGAACTTGCGGATCTCCAGATGCTGTTGGACTCCCAGCTCCCATCAGCCTCAGCCAGCCTGGAAAAACATCTGTGATGATGGGAGTTGTAGTCCAGCAACACCTGGACTGCCACAGGTTCCCCACCTCAGCAATATACACTTGATACACTCTTCTCTTGTTCCCAAAGAAAGGAAGAGTCAAACTCGACAAGAAGTGATTGGCTCTCCTGAAGTTTCCTCCCCACCCTACCCCTTTAGCCAAGGGGATGAATTAGATGAGGACCGCAGCCACTGGTTTCCCCCCAATGTATTCCCAGTCTGAATCCACCACTTTTATAAAGCTGGTTGCAGATTAGTGTTTGAAAAAGGAGGTGGTGTTGGAATGTAGAGATGGTGAGAAAATAGTCCAATTACAGTAAATTTCAGAAACCATTCCCTTCAAATGGCTGTTTAATGATTTCTATTAGAGGTGTCCTTTGATCTTTCATAGTGGTCACTGTCAGATGCACTGAATGATCTTACAATCCACGTTTGTCGACATGTGTCTCTTTCAGCAAGTCTCTTCACAAAAATGTACTGATCCAGGACAAAACATCTGCAATATAAAATGTGCATTTATGAATGCAATATCATAAACTTACCTGAGGATCTTCCTGGTTGGTGTAGACCTGTATTTAAAAGATAAACAATATAATCAGGACAATATCAAATACAATACAGCATATGAACTATTAATTAATTTTGAAATGTGGACGTGTATAAATATATATTAAACTTACCGCTAAGACAATTAATCTGAGCTATTTACCCAAAACAATAAAGAAAATAAATTAGAAATTAAAGCATTAGAGTGTGTTTACTAAAATGAAAATTGCTATAATGAATCTGTGAACGCAGTTACTCATTAAAGAGAAAACCATATTTAACTTACATATTTTTTCTGCAGTGCATCATAGCATCCCAGCATCCTGTAAAAATCATAAAATGCTACTGCTTCACACAAATATATGCATTTTGGGTTTTTTAATCCCATTCATCTGTATGTATCTATTGTGCAATTTTTCAATCCTGCTTTTATTCATTAAATGCTTAGCATTATTTTATGGGCCTGACAAAGACAGCAATTGGATTCCTATTTACACTGAGTGAAATCCTCAACTACACACACACACACACACACACACACACACACACACACAACTTTCATCTCTAGCCAGCACCCTGAAGCCAAAATCTGCTTTGGCCACACCACTGTCCCTTAAATCTCTGAAATGCCTTCCTCTCCACTCCTGAATCCTGCACAAGCCCCTTTATCATTCCACTCTTCTCCCCAGAAAAATCCCCACCTACAGTATAACCATTTATCCTCCAGCTCTATCACTCTGAAATGTCTGAAGTTCTTCTGCTCTCTCAAATGACATTTTTGTTCTTCTCTTAGTCCTTCTGAAGCCTGAAACTGTTTCCCATCGTGCCACCTCTCTTACTTCCTTTAAATTCTAGCCTTTCCATCCCCTCATCTGTAAAGGTAAAGGTAAAGGTACCCCTGCCCGTACGGGCCAGTCTTGACAGACTCTGGGGTTGTGCGCCCATCTCACCTAAGAGGCCAGGGGCCAGCGCTGTCCGGAGACACTTCCGGGTCACGTGGCCAGCGTGACAAAGCTGCATCTGGCGAGCCAGAGCCGCACACGGAAACGCCATTTACCTTCCCGCTGGTAAGCGGTCCCTATTTATCTACTTGCACCCGGAGGTGCTTTCGAACTGCTTGGTTGGCAGGCGCTGTATCATACCATTTTAAACAGTCTTTGATTCTTTCAAAGAGTCCAGTGAAAAGTTCACATCACAGAGCTACAATTTCCAGAGTGGTTTAAATATCAATCCCTCTTTCCAGGCCAGGGAACTCTAGGAATCTCTGTGAGGGGTATGGCGGGACAGGGAGTCTCCTAACAATTCTCAGCACCCTTAATTACCTTAACTACAGTTCCAAGGATATTTTGGGTGAAGCTATGACTGTCTCAAGTGGTAAGATACTGCTTTAAATATATAGTGCAGCGTTAGAAACTGAGATAAGAAAGCTAGGAGCTATATGGCACCTTAAATCTAGGTTATGGGTGCAACAATGGAAAGTCTAGGCATGCTTTTTTAAAATATAACAAGAATACAAAGCTGGAAATGAACTGCAGCTAAAACATTATGTTCATTTTTCACATGGTCTAGTCCTCCTGCCCACACCCCTATTATTCTTAAGAGGGTCTCATCTCCAGTCTTCAGAGAGCGGCTGGAAGTGGGGAGGAAAAGGTCCTCCTTTCCTTCCACTCTGCCGTTTTAATATGAAATCTTAGGCACAGCACTGCGCCCAGAGCTCAGAAACTGCTCACGCTAATGAAATTCCCTGTCGCAAAATGTGCCTAGAACAGCGGGAGTTTTGAACACTGGTATAGTGCAGATAGGGGCAGCACATAGTACCAAACCTAAGTACATATATGTCACCTCTTGTTCCCTTGTTCAAACCTGACTCCATTTCCCTTCATCTGTTTTCTCATGTTGAATTACAGACTGTAAGCTCCCCGCGGTAAGGACCTATTCTCTAATTATTTGCAAAGTGGAAACCACAAAAAACCTACCATTTCACCAGCTGACTGGAGCCAGGGCAGTTTTTATCCTCCCGCAGTATTTTCACACAGAGGTCTTAAAAGACAATCAAAATACATTTGATAAATCTTAATTGCAACATTGATGACGCTATTATTGACAACTTTTTCTGTTCTTTACACAAGCACAGAATGGAAAGGGTGAATCACTCAACAGCAGTTTGCAACAATAACCCTGCACTTTCAAATCATTATTTGATTACATGTTTTTGCATATTTTAAGGATGGTCCTATATTGATTGCATGGTTTTATTGTTTTTTGAGATTGCACCCTGCTTTGGGATATTCTGCTGGAAAGCAGGTCACAAATGTTTATAAGTAAATACATAATAATAGCTTAAAGCTCAGGTACTTTTTCTGGGGTATCACTATGTAGTAACTTCTGAAGATCACAGTCTGGTGTGTTTATCAGCTACACTACAGAGAAAGTTTCCTCTTTTTGGAAAAGCCGTTACCATCAATATATCTTGTTCCATATGCACTTTCTGGAAATATCCCTCTTAGGTAGGTAATGCAGGATACAGCTATTGCCAGAAGTCTTTTCACTAATACTAGAGATTGCTGCTCAGTTGATATTTTGTTGGGAAATATTATTGCACTCTAAAAGGTAAAGAAGAAAGAATTAAGAAGAGCGTGGATTCAGAATAGCTCTACACATTATTATGTCAATAAATATGCAAATGCCTAACTCACTTCAACCTTCTGTGCATCATACTGAGTTGATCTAAACACAATGGTTACCATAAACATATAATTACTGTAAAAAAAAAAACTTATTAAAGGGTAAGAGAAATTAAATTTTTGAAATGGAACTATACCAGAGAGGTTCTTTGCTTCTGAGCAGTTGCCATATTTCCTGTTCTTTCTCAGTCACCTGTTGATTAAAAAATGTTGTGTTAGTATATACAGTGTTTTGGTGAGAAATTCCAGTTTCTAAATTTAACATATGACTGATCATGTAAAAAGATTTGTTGCTCCTGGGAGTAGACTCTCTTTTTATAAAATGCCCCACTTGGTTTAAAATGAACTCATTATTTATTTATTATGTATTTATATATTATTAAAACGCTTTATGTTGCCTCTAATATCACAGATGAAGAGTTTTAATAGTTTTAGACTATATTTTATTGGTTGTATTTTTCCTCCAGCCAGGATCATACCTCTTCTGCCCTGCTCTGCCCGCTCCTTGAGGGTAGTAACCAGAGTTTGTTGAAATTAATGACCATGACTAGCTTCAATGTATTCATTTCCATCTACTCTGAGTAGAACTGAGTTAGGATACAACCCAGAGTGCTCTTGGCCTGGCTGAAATGTGTTTTTGACTTGTGACGACCGTGCATGCCTCTTGCTTGCCTGGGTGAACGATAAAATCACCGAGGCTTTTCATTTAACAATTCAGCAGTATATAAATTTTATGGAATAAATAAATAGAGAATCAGAGTGGGAAAGAACCTCGAGGGTCATCCAGTCCAACCCCCAGCAATGCAGAAATCTCAACTAAAGCCTCCATGACAGACGGCCACCCAACTTCTGCTTAAAAACCTCCAAGGAAGGAGAAACGTGTGGGTCTGTGCAGGAACACTCTGGTCTTTTGTGTGTGTGCAGAAACTGCCCTACTGCTCAAAGGCAAGAGTCAGATCCGCTGCATGTTTGCCTCTGGCCCCACCACCCGCTATTGGCAGGGGCAAAGCTAGGCTTTATTTCACCCGGGTCAAAGACCCAGTTTGGCACACACAACCCACACATTGACATCATAGCTGTCAACTTTTCCCTTTTCTTGCGAGGAATCCTATTCGGAAGACGGGAATGTCCCTTAAAAAAGGGGAAACGTTGACAGCTATGATTTACGTACACATGCATGCACACAGGCTGGGGGCCTCATTGGTGCCCTTCTGGAAGCTGCACCTAGGGCAAAAAAGCTAGAACCATAGCTATTTTCATAGCTATTTTCAGATTTGAAAATAAGGGATCACCAGCCTCACCTGTCCAGGGGACAGTCTATATGGGATCTCTAACAATCTGGGATAGCAGCGGGAAGCAGCGCTGGAATAAGGGAATTTCCAGCAAAAAAGGGAAGGTTGACAAGCTATGGCTAGAACCCCCCTACCCCACTCCCTGTAGCTTCCTGGAAAAAGGAACATGGCTCCTCTTTTCCATCTGGGCATTCATATTACCTCTTACATCAGGAATGTGGAAGCTTTGCTCCCTGCCATGTGCATAGCCAGGATTTATGTTGGGTGGGGAGAGAACGAAGCTATCTATGCTGGAATTGTTCCGTTAGTTAAGGTTTTTAAAATTTATTTACTTGATTTAGTTTGGGGAGCAGCTGCGCCCGGCCCCAGATGTCGATGAACTACAACTCCCATCATCCCTAGCAAGCATGGTCAAAGACGAGGGGTGATGGGAGTTGTAGTCCAGCAAAAATACCGAGCGAGCCAAAGTTTCCCCACGCCTAACCTACGGTTTTCCCTCATCCTCCACCAGCTATTTACTCCACTGAGGGAGGAAAAACAACACTGAAGCTTGGGAGGGACGAGGGGAGCAAATTACAGATCTGAAAGAAAAGTATAGGGTGAGGGAAGGCTCGCCTCCCCCCGCATATTATCTACCAACCTCTGGGCATTAAGAGCCCAGCTGCAAATGTCAGCTGGGAAGTTGGCAGCAGCAGCCCTGAGGTTTACGATGGAGTGTAATATATAAAATGGGGGGAAGTTCAGGTGCAGAAGTACTCGTGAGAGACCACGTCTAACTTGAGGCGATTCCAAACAGCCAAGCCATGTAGCGCACGATGGGGCTTTTTTGCCCTCGTCCGTGCTTGTAAACAGACATTAAATTTCTCATTACATTAAATAAAATTCATTCTGGGATATTAATTTATTTAAAACAGACGCCCTTACATCATATATACAGACTGTAGTATTTTGTTTTATTTTTAACTATTTCGTGGCGATTCCCGCACGCTTTTCAAAATCCTTTTTCCTCTCAGCAAAAAGCGGGGATTTTTAGGCTCCTCGCGCGCGCGCGCGCCTCCCGCTTTCCCGCCTTTTTTCGCTCCTCCGACGTCGACGGTTTAACGGACGGCCGCCCTTCCCGCTCCGCCGCCTGAACTTTCCCGCCTTTTTTACACCTCAGGCGACCCAACTCAGTCGCTCAGGGCAAAACCTATTCAGACTGAAGGGTGTACACTGTAAACAACAATAATTCTTTCCTTCCTTAGCTGACATTTTATTTACCCTCTCCAGAGTTACTTAATAAAGCCACACTTCTGTTTTTTCCACCAAAATGGTAACTTTTAACGCTATCAGAAGCAAATCGCCACCAATCACTATTGTAATCTGGTGGTTTTTACCTTATCATAGATCTTAACTATTTTTGGAAGGTTTTAAATAGGTTGGTTTTTTTTAAAAAAAACCTGAAACTTTCATTGTCTTATTCTTCTAAACTGCTTTGAGGTTCATTCGTTTTTACAATCAAGCGACATAAATCTCATAAAATCAAAAAAATAATTATTACTGAGTTGCATTCAATGCTAGTTCTTTTCAGAGCAGGCCCATTGAAGTTAATAGACCTAACTTGCTTCCATCAATTTCAATGGCTCTACTCTGAGTAGAACTTGAGCTGGCTACAACCCCTTATTGTTTAAAATAGTTCCTTAACAGAAGTGGGGTGTAAGTATAAAATGGCATTGTTCTTTGAAACCATGTCTCACTTAAAAGAAATATCACCTTTTTCTCCCCACCCTCAGCTCTATGCCTTTCTATAATTGTCTGGCAGGCAGAAATTCTCCGGGTGAAGCTTTCCCCAACCAGTTAACATCTTCATGACAGGAAAAGCGGAGCCTTTTTTAAATTTCATGCCAGGCATGGTTTTAAAAGCACACAGAATATTTTTTTGGTGGAGAGGCGCTGCAGCCCCCTCTTAGACAAGGGAAAATACACTTTTAAGGACATATATGTGTACACTTTATGCCCACATACTCAGAGGGACTGCCCTCAACCTCCTTCATGGCTAATAAGTTTGCAAACTGGTCAGAAAAAAAATATATATAGCAAATTTTTCATGGCATGGAATTCAAATGATTATTGCCCTAGCTACAGATCAGATTGCTGCTCAAGACAACCCTACCTTACGTCTGATATAGATATAGACAGCAATTATTTTATAAAGTCAAGAGTAGTTGAATAGGAGATGGGCTGTGCTGGTTGAGTACCCTATAAGGCCTTCCTTGTATCTGTGTGTCCAAGTTGGCCAGTTTCCCACTGGTGAATGGAAAAAGCACTCTGCGCATCCTCAGAGAACATTTCCTCAATTACCTTCTTACCTCCTCTGCTAAACTGACATTGAAAACAGGGCAAAGTCACATACGGCTCTTTCATGGCACGCCCTCCACAAAGAAAGTCTTTTCACACATATTTTTGAAGGAACAGGGTTAATGTCTAAACCAGGGGAGTATAAAAGGGTGTTAGGGTATTTTTGTGTGTAGAGAGACATATGGTAGATGTGAGGAGGGAAATTTATCCAATAACTGTTCCTCAGAGATACTGAATGAAGAGGAGAGTGCTCAGTTTTCTTTACTGTGAGGCATTAGAGCTCAAAGTTGTTTAAAAGTTAGTTTAACCTGGAATCCCATGTGTCCAGAGTGGTTGTGATTATTCAGTGGTGTTCAAATGTACTTTATTATTCCTTAACACTGTGCAATGGCCAAATCTGGGAATTCAAAGTATGTCCTGGCAAATGTGTTGTATGTTCAGAATGAAGTGATGGCATTAGCTGGCAACAGCTATATACGTCCTTGGAAAACATAGCTTGACCTCTGCAATTCCAGGCAGTAACAGCCCATGATATTTTGCAGCCTGATGTGGAATGGCCAATGGCACCTTCCATACCAAGTCAAGGTGCATGATCCCAAAGGCCGACCAATATATTCTGGTACCTGGGGCAGAAAATCCCACAAGAATAATAGAATTGTAGGGTTGGAAGGGACCACAAGGGTCATCTAGTCCAATACCCTACAATGCAGGATAATAAACAACAATTTGTTGTCCTTTCTTAACACTTTGAGTCACTTTACCCAATGGTAGAGCCGTACCTGATTCCAGGTTCTTTCATGAACTTTTGCTAGGGGTGTGGCCCTTCAAGTCTCTCTATCTGGCCCTCAGAACTTTCCCCAGGCCACATACACTTGATAGCCCTGATTTTGCACCTTGGGTGTTTTTGCTTCTGGAAATGTGTCTTTGAACAGCAATAATGCCTCTTCCTTACCTGGATGGAGGATAGAGAGGTGTTAAGTGTAGACACTATTAAGTCTATTCTGCAAAAGTAATATTTACATGTGCTGTCCCACCCACTTTTGCCTGCTGGTCGATTTAATCCGGCCCCTGTGGCACACTTCAATCCCAAAAAAAGCTCAACAACTTCATCAAATCTGGCACTCTTTGAAAAAAGTTTGGACACCCCTGGAATCTTTCCTGCCTCTTTTCTCCACTCACTCACCGTAAATTCCAGCCAGGTTGAAAGGTTGTTTGCATGCCACCAAAATCATCATCACCATCACCACCCTTTCCTGCTGAGTTGGCATTTTATTCACCCACTCCAGAATTATGTAATAAATCCACATTTCTGCCTTTTCCACCAAGATGGTTCCAACTAAAGTGGCCTTAACCCATATCAAAAACAATTAATCATCAATTATTAGTATTATTGTATTGTCTCCAGAAGTAGTCCATAACCCTTTTTCTGGGCCTCAGAACTTTCCTCAGGCCACACTCATGCATTGGCCCTGTTTTTGCACTTCGGGTGTTTTTGCCTGGCTGCAAATGTGTCTTTGAACAGAAAAAATGCCTCTTGATTATTTGGATGGAGAAATGTAAGTGTAGAAACTGTAGTCTACTGTGCAAAGGTAACATTTGCATGTGTTGCCCTGTCCACTTTTGTCTCTTGCCAGTGCTCACTACTGGTATACGGCCTTTAATGGTTATGCAGAAGGAAATGTGACCCTCGGGCTGACAAAAGGATTCCCCATCCATCATTGTAAAGTGGCTTGCTTGCCATTTCTGGAGCCACAGAAGGTTTTTGATTGTTTCTGTGTTTACCTGACACAGCTTTTATTCCAACATACCTTGAGGTTGTAACAGTGATACTATCCGGCAATTACATAAAGCTTGGGCTGTTCAGAGCAGGACTACAGACATTACATTATTAACTGATTAAGCCCCACAGGGCCCAAGGGATGCTTAGCAAATACCAAGATAAACCAGGATAAATCATCATTTTGGCTGCTTGTCTCAGATCTACCAGGTGGAGCTGACAGGAAGACCTTGCCTTTGGAGACCAATCACTCTTCTTAAAACAGAGCAGTTTGATTTTTTAAAAACTCTAAAGATTAGTTGCCTAATGGGCTGTTCTTTCAGTGACGAACAATCCATTGTGAGCTGGAAATCCTCTCTAGATTAGTGGATAGGAGCACTGGCTGGCGATGCCACAGCGATTCCCATGATTCCTTGCAATTTTAATGAATCCTTCATCGCCAAAACTTAGACCCCAGCTGTTGAAATAAGAGAGAATGAGACATTAGGAGAATAATTAACACTTTCATTGTGAACAAGGGGCTTTTCAAGGGTCTTACGATTCTCAGTAAGGAACTAAAAATAATTATCATGTAGCATTAATATCTCATGTTACGGATGCTTCCAGTAACATGGGCCAAACTTGGGCCCCAATATGTTGCTGGACTAAAACTCCCATTCGCTAAACACTGAGTCCTGACAACAACTGAACACCCAAGGTTGAAGAACAATGCTTTAGACCAGGCTTCCTCAAACTCGGCCCTCCAGATGTTTTTGGCCTACAACTCCCATGATCCCTAGCTAGCAGGACCCGTGGTCAGGGATGATGGGAAGTGTAATAATAATAATTATTATTTATTATTTGTAAGAGGGACGCGGGTTGGCGCTGTGGGTAAAACCTCAGTGCCTAGGACTTGCCTATTGTATGGTTGGCGGTTCGAATCCCCGCGGAGGGGTGAGCTCCCGTCTTTCGGTCCCAGCTCCTGCCCACCTAGCAGTTCGAAAGCACCCCTAAGTGCAAGTAGATAAATAGGTACCGCTTTATAGCGGGAAGGTAAACGGCGTTTCTGTGTGCTGCGCTGGTGCTGGCTTGCCAGAGCAGCTTCGTCACGCTGGCCACGTGACCTGGAAGTGTCTCCGGACGGCGCTGGCTCCCAGCCACTTAAGTGAGATGAGCGCACAACCCTAGAGTCGGACACGACTGGCCCGTACGGGCAGGGGTACCTTTACCTTTATTATTTGTACCCCACCCATCTGGCTGGGTTTCCCCAGCCACTCTGGGCAGCCTCCAACAAAGTTTAAAAATACATTAAAATGTCACACACTAAAAACTTCCCTCAAGTTTGTCTTCTGAATGTCAGGTAGTTGTTTATCCCTTTGACATCTGACAGGAGGGCATTTCACAGGGCGGGCGCCACCACCGAGAAGGCCCTCTGCCTGGTTCCCTGTAGCTTTGCTTCTTGCAGTGAGGGAACCGCCAGAAGGCCGTTGGCGCTGGACCTCAGTGTCTGGGCAGAACGATGGGGGTGGAGACGCTCCTTCAGGTGTACTGGGCTGAGGCCGTTTAGGGCTTTCAAGGTCAGCACCAACACTTTGAATTGTGCTCAGAAAGGTCCTGGGAGCCAATGTAGGTCTTTCAAGACTGGGGTTATGTGGTCTCGGTGGCTGCCCCCAGTCACCAGTCTAGCTGCCGCATTCTGGATTAGTTGTAGTCTCAAAACATCTGGAGGGCCGAGTTTGAGGAAGCCTGTTTTAGACTAAAGTGTCTCAAAATGGATTGGCAGTGGACTCACTGATATACAATGCTGGCTTAGCAGCTGGTTCCCTAAAGGGTATCCTTACCTATTCTTCACAAGCCAATATTCTTTGCCTTCTTCTGTTCCATATCCAATTACGACGACTCCATGATTTATATGCTGAGAACACTTTGGATCATCATATACACCTACATAAAAAGGATAAAGAATCCCTTTCAGGTGTGTATGAGCATATGGTACATTTTTGAAACTGAAGCAAATGAAAGTTGCTATTGAAAAATAGCCCTCCTAGTTTAGGGTCAACAAAATGTGCTATATTCCACCAAGAGGATACAGGAAGCTGCCTTCTGTACAGAATCTGATCAGGTTGGTAGCTGAATCTTACCTCAGCAGTGGTTATCTGTTAACATCTTCCACTATAGTGTCAGGCTAGCCTTGTGGGCACAGAGCAGGCTAAGTCAGAAAACCTAGGGGAAATAGTGGGGGTTGCTGTTGCCCTTGGCACCTGCATCACTCTGCCAAATAGCAGAGCCAGCCTTTGCTGCCTCATAACAATTCAGACCATTGGTCCATCCAGCTTAGTATTATCTAGACTGACTGGCAGCAGCTTTCCAAGGCTTCAGGCAGGGGTCTGTCCCAGTCCTACCTGCAGACACCAGAGATTGCACCTGGAACCTTTTGCGTACAAAGCAGGTGCTGTACTGTTACGCAGGTATCAAAGATGCAAAGGTAAAATCATAATGTGATATTAATTGGTGGAGGCGAGGAAGTAATAACACTAGAGTAGTAACCTAACTCAATACCACGTTTGGCATTGATGTTTTGGTAAGGGAAATGTTTTGAGAAAATGTTAGTAATGTCCTGGGAAGTTATGTAGCCTATTGGTATTCAGTTGGTGGGGTTCAGGACCAACTAAATGTAGGTCACATCAGCACTGGAGAGAAAAGGAGATTGGTACACAAAAGCAAGAGAGAGGGAAGAATAGTTCTAGACAGGCCAACAATAAACGTGAGAATAATACAAGGCATAATTTATTTGTTCTTAGTGGGTCCTGCATTGCTGTTTGGGGTTAAAAATGGGTCAAGGTTGTGGAAAGCTTGAAAAGTATCTATGGAGAGAACAGCAAGGAATTGCCAAGGATCACACCCAATTGAATAATTTCTTGAAGGAAAGGTAAAATTGTGGCTTTCAGAAGACCGTTAATCTGTGTGCATGCATGCAGACACACACACACACACACACACACAACCAGCCCTGTCTGAACAACTTGCCTGCACAAAATGGTTGACCTCACTGGGATAGCAAAAGAGTCTGCTTCTTTGCATGCCAAAGAGGGTTGAATCCAACTAAGTCATACTCAGAGTAGACCCATTGAAATTAGTGGACTTAAGCTAGTTTTGATGGGCACGAAAGAAAGCACTGATTTTGGTGCCCACCCATGTTCATCTTATGCAGTGCTGTTTCGGTTCCACTGCAGTTCGGCTTCCAAAAAAAGTGACTTTACTTGTAAATGTGAAGGCCATTCATTTCCGTGCAAACAAAATATAATAAAAATGGGGGGGGGGGAGTGGAGAAGAGAGAGTCATCGATTACTGTATATATTGTTCACAGACTGAAAACAACAACAGCTAATACTGTTTGTATTTACTGGATGGATTTCCACTCCAGACATGAAACAAGTAAGTGAACAGCTGGCTATTTGTGCTCCTATTCCGCCAGAATTCTCTGTGTCCCTTGATTTCCAATGAGTCTATCCAGAGTATATTTGCAGGGAAGCACGGTAGAACTCACCTCGCTTAAATAGGAAGAATGACATTAGACTTGCATCTATACCAACCGATACAGGGCCAACATTGGCTACGGCATCCATCAGGGCAGCTTCATCTCCATATGGGAGAGTAACATATTTAGAGCAGGTAGCAGCTCGTGCAGAGGGGTCGTAGTGACACGTTCCATTCTGAAAGAAAAAGAAGATAAAGTTGCTTCTTTGGCCTCCATGGGTTTCTCTAACAGTATAAGATCTTAAGAAGAATTCTGAAGCTGGATCAGATCAAAGGGGCCCGCCTTGTGGGTAGCAGGTTTTTAAAAGGTGTGCAGTAGTGACTACTGCTGACACCAGGGCTGGATCTACGCTGACCTATTTAATGCTGTTATAACAATATTAATCTATATCTTAGTTAAATAAGTCAAATAATTTTAGCTGATTTGGCAACTAAGGCACTGGTTTTAATTTACACAAATATTCAGGTGAAGGCAACCATGTTCCTGAAGAAGAAAAAAGAACAACTTTGTTTCAGATGATGCACGCATACAATAAGCAAATATCATCTTAGAAGAGGTACGTCTTTGTATGTAAGTACAATAAATATAATTTATTTGCGGCAGTCTCTAATGCATTGCTAGCAATCATGACAGGATATATTCTGAAATAAATCTGCAGATGCACTCTGTAGTGTTTTATGCTTACATTCAATCTAAATTAAATGATACAAACCTTGGCTTCATATGGGTAGGAAGCTTCCGAATCAATGCCTTTGTTGTCTATGATATACTGGAAGGCAGCCTCCATGTAGCCTCCATTGCACCCATGGTTTCCATACTTACTGGAGCAGTCAACGAGGTTTTGTGTACTGAGAGACACCAGTTTCCCTGTTTTGAGTTTTAGCTGGCCTTCCAGGGCCCCAACAGCACTAAAGGCCCAGCATGCACCACATGCACCCTAAAATGGAGAGAATGAGTTTCAAAGGAAGAAATTGCTAAGTTCCAGATGACCCGTTCATTGAGCCTTCGTTCTCATTTGCTTGTGGCGAGATTAGACAACATTGTAGCAGGCATTTCCCCACACTTTCCAGTGCACCTGCCAATCACTTTCCTTATCGCAAAAAGTCTGATTTTTCTGGAAGCTGGTTGTTGTGCAAGTCCTCGCAATCAGCTTTAATTGCACAATTTGAATTTGCTGAGGTGTGGTTGAATCCCACCCAAAGACAGTGATGATCTGGAAATGCCGAAAGATGCTCTCTTACCTGGTTCTTAACATTTGTGACACACCCTTTCTGCCTCCAGTCTACAGTGTTGGGGAGGACTCCCAGACTTCGCACATAATATGTTGAATTGTGCATGCGTGAGTCAGGAACTTTCAACCCAGTCAACATAGCAGTCACCTCCTCGCTGGTCTACATGAAGGAACATATTCCAGAGATGTTGCTGTGTTAGGTGATAGCTTCATGAAGCAAAAGCAACCAAGAGTCTTGTGGAAACTTAAAGACTACCAATTTTAGTATGGCATAAAAACTTTCATGGATTTCAATAAGATGCAAAAAGGAACATAGATGCACTTAATAAAAAGCAAGAATCAGTCACATTTTTTCTGTAAAGGGTTCATTCCCTCACGTGGGTAAGGACTAGGGATAGAAGGACCTGTCAATTTTGTTTCTCTTAGTTTCTCATTTTTCCAATATTAAATTCAGTTCTCCACATTTTGCAAGCAATTTGTGATTTATTTATTTTTTAAATCCTCATAAAAATTCATTAGTATTTTAGATCAAATTCCTCCTAATAAACACATTTTTATATGCTTTGTTTACTACAGTACACATTTTTGCAAACAATTTCTCTGGTGTTATTTTCATTCACATCTTCTTTTCTCAGTACATTTTACCCCTGATATATGCATTTTTGTAAACATTGTTTCGTTGGAGAACTATATGACAACATTCGCATAAGTGCAGATTTTGGAGGATAGCTGTTTTAGTTAGCATATTATTTCGGAAGGTGTGAATTTCATAGATTCACCCTTAAATGCATACTGAATTGCATTTCTCCTCCATCCTTAGTAATATGCAGAATTTTGCTGTCATACTATATTTCACAGTTGGAAGGGATTTTGAAGTTCATTAAATTCAACCCACCACTACTTGGTGCTAGCTCTGTAACACAGCTAAAGCACCCTCCTTCAGTAAGATGAAAATGTTAATACTGAAATCTACGTATGAATTGGACTCCCCTCCCCTATTTCACATTTTAAAAGTAATGTTTAGGAGGAACCCTAGAAATGAAAATTTTCCACCTCTCTCAAAATTTCATTGCTGTAGTTTTCCTCAATCCCAGCAAGAAGTTGATTCAACCAGTTCCAGTTATTTGGTTTCAAGCAGTGGCATATTTGTTCTAATATGACAGAATTACCAACATACCCATCAATCATGTTAAACATTTGTTTACTAACCATATCTCCCAGATGATTCATGCCAAGTTCATAGGAATGTAACCCCAGCGAATGTTCGAAGTTATGCAACATGATAAACTGCAGATTCCTTTCCCAAGTCATACGTCGACCACCTTCCTCTTTCTTAAAAAAAAAATAAAAAATGCAGAAGCTCACATTGTTTATGAAGGTAAAATTATCTATTATTATTACCATTTTATAAATTTATATGCAACTTTTTCATATAGATGTGCTGGAAGTGGCTCACATGACAGAAAAACAAAAATGCTGATTTATACATCATTCCAATAAGAACCAAATGCTACATCATTTCAAAGCATAACACGGCAATCACACAAATCACTCAGTTTGAGTTTGATTATGTGAAGATAATAACATTTTAAGGTTGTCATAAGGCAAACTATCAATAATTAAAACATACCAAAGTGTATTTATTATTTAAACTAACATAAGACTGTTTTCACCCTTCAATTTAAAGTTTGGGTCAATACTGCCATATCTATACGAACAACCCAAACTTATCCCAATGCCTGCAACTAAGGTCACATCTACACTTAGTGCTGAATCAACAAACGTCAATCCACAGAAAGCCCAAATTACCATTTGCTCTGATTCAGCATTAAAGATGGGGTTTTCCTGGGGAAAACAGTGGCAGGTGAGGGAAAACGCTCAGACACAGACTAGGTAATAGGAAAGTGTGGACCTGTGCCTAAAAAAGCACAGGGCAAAAGGTAAGTATGGATGAGTCCTAAGTATCCCACTACATCAGAGTTGCTGATTACTATCTGTACAAACAGAATCGGTCCTTTGGGTCTGTTGGTTTCTGCCCACAGCCAGCCCACGGTGGAGGATGTTGCAGAAGTTTATACTTATTATTGTGATATGTGCTGTTTATTGACCTCTGCTTCGGTTTTCTAACTGATCAAAGAACTGTTATATTTCCTTAGTGTCTGCTTGTATTCTCTAGGACAGGAATGGGGAACTCAAGTGCCTGCCCCCCCCCCCCCCGAATTAGCAGCTGGAGCTGGTGAAAACTGGGGTCTAGCAACATCTCAAGGGCCCCAAGTCTGCCTCCCCTACTCCATTATCAGACCGGGCTGCCTTTGCATTAGGACTATCTTGGCTCTCACTCCAGCTGCCTTGACTACTTGGCCTTGCTGCAGACCTGGCCTGATACCCCTGGGATTATTATTCTGTCTCAAGGCTTTCAAAGCCTTCTGTGTGGGCTCAGTCATTTGACCCAGACTTGGTTATGCTAAGCACATTTTCCTGTCTATGGAGACGGACAAGATGGTTCCCTCACTACACCCCATGTACAGAGGCCACCTGGACTTGCATAGTCTTTATCACACTGACAGCAGCAGGCTCTCTTAGGTGGGTTGTGTGGCACACACAGCTGTGTCCTCCCACCACCTTGCAGCAGCTTCTCACCATCACCACCTCTTTGTCTGCTACCAGAGGTAACTGCCTCACTCTACCCACCTGTAGGGCCACAACTGCTGAAGCATCTTCCTCAGACTCAGTCCTCAAAAGGCTCTGGATAGCAGTTCTAAATTAGCCCTTGATGGCATCCATCTCTGTGTTGTATCCAGTGCTAGTCCTACTCAGACTCATTAATGGACATGACAAACTTAGGTTCATTGCTTTCAGTGGGTCTGCCCTGAGTAGAACTAGCATTGGAGACAACCCTCTGACACCTCTTGATTTCCTGCTACTTGCTTGCTCCTAGAACTGGTGGGGCCTACAACTACAGTGGTACCTCAGAAGTCGAACAGAATCCATTCTGGAAGTCTGTTAGACTTACAAAACGTTCGGAAACCAAGGCGCGGCTTCCGATTGGCTGCAGGAAGCTCCTGCAGCCAATCAGAAGCTGCAACGGACGTTGGGATTCCAAAGAATGTTCACAAACAGGAACAATCACTTCCAGGTTTGCAACATTCGGGAGCCAAAACGTTCCACTGGCAAGGCGTTCGGCTTCCAAGGTGGACTGGAATTTCTACACCCAAGCTCCAATGCTGACAGCTTGTGCCCATACCTCATTTTTGTATGTTTTGCCATACTTTTTCTTCCAAAGCTCCCAGTGCCTGTTGAGTGTGGGGTCCTTCTCCCAGTATGCAGATGATGAAGCAGCAGCAGCAAATGCCAGGAAAACACAGGCCCACAGTTCCATCCTGCTGAGGCAGACACAGAAAGCTGGTAAGTACGGGGTTGCTGGTGTCATGGCAATAAGACAGGTGGCTTCCAGGGTGAGGTGAACCCTGGGTAAGCACCTGGAATCTCTCACCACTTGGAGATTGGGATGCCATTCTTCTGTTCTTAATCTGGTATTTCAGCACCTGGGAGAAACATAGCTTGCAGTCTTCATTGTAAGCTCAGTCTATATCCAGCCCTCGTGGCTATGTGTATATTTTAGGACCCACCCTATTCCTCAAATATTAATATGCTATAAATTGTTGTATTTTAAATTGCTGTGAGCAACCATAGGACCTTAGGGCAAAGGGCAGGTACTAAATAAAATTAACAACAACCTCTAGCCTCCTTTTCCAACTTTCCTTTTGTTACCTACCTCACCTGAATAGTCTTCCCCTTTCCATAACATTTTGCCCAATAAAGAGTTCTGCAGTGCCTAAAAGCTGGCCACAGTTTATGGGTTTTTTGTTGTTGTTGAT
Source organism: Podarcis gaigeae (assembly GCF_964106915.1). NCBI lineage: Eukaryota > Metazoa > Chordata > Lepidosauria > Squamata > Lacertidae > Podarcis > Podarcis gaigeae. The sequence continues at coordinate 3,542,219 of NC_139693.1, forward strand.
CCTAATAAAAGTTACCCCTATTTTACTTATTTAAAAGCATTTCTAAACCCCTGTGTGTGTGTGTGTGTGTGTGTGTGTGTGTGTGTGTATCAGCCTTTTGGAGGGTCCCCTCCCCTCTTATGGACCTACACCCTTTTCTAAAAGAAAAAATAAAGTTACTTCCTCAATTGCTCCGAAAGAGATCAGTAAAGGTGAGAAAAAAATCTCTTTCTCCAAGTCTCTCCTTATAAATACCTACCTGAATGCCTTTCAGCAAGCTGAGGCTGGGTGTTCTCTCTTGACCTCTTCTTTAGAGTGTAAGAAACCTTCCTGTTCCAGGAGCCCCTTTCTTATTTCGTTTCTCTGGCTGAACCTTTCAACAACAGTGCTCCTGCTTCACCCGCATGCTGTTGATAAAAAGGCTACTTTCGATTTCTTATGCTCAATGTCACATGAGCCTCCCCACCCCAATAAAGGAAGTGCCTTGCTTTCATTACAATGGTGAGCAATCTGAGCATGCAAGATGACTGTGAATTGATTTGTTACATCTTCAGGCTTGCTAGGAGATTATGAAACAAGGAAAGTTTAGATTGCTTCCCCACTTCACAGGATGCCCTGCATTTGTTTTCTGCATCTGCATCTCTCTCTTCACAGATTGTGCTCACACAACCAGTACCTGGGCTGCTTTCCCCTGCTGGATGTGTGTCTATATTATTAAGATTTAAACTAGTTGCGAAACACATTGAAGGATAGATGATCTGGATCAAGCCAGATTAGAAATGGATGAATCTGTCAATTTCAGTTCCTCTCAGTGTCTCTCCTTTTTCCCTGTATTGAATTTAGTTTACAATTATTTGTAATTATTTGCATCAATTGCAATGGTGTTTTTTTAATAATATCTGTCAGCATTTTTCTTAATACATACATTTTTAAAATACAATTTTCCATAATACAATGCATTGTTGGTCATTTCCTACTAATATTTGAATTTGTAGGCAGATACTTTCCCCTAATGCACACAGTTTTGATTGGAGAACTGCACTGCAAAATTTGGAGATGGGCAGATTCTGAAAGACAGGTGCATTTCAGTTTGTGTACTAAGTTTGGGAAGTGTGACCTGGGGAGCTCACCAAAAAATGTGACCCAATCCAAATTCTTCCCCCATCCCTAATCCAAGTAAGGCAAGTAAAGTTACTGTACTGTACTGTACAAAGTACTGTACAAGTAACCAGTAACAGATCTGTCCTCCCTGAGTCAATCTGTTAGGGGCAGAGGAAGCTGCCTTATACTGAATAAGACCCTTGGCACATCTAGCTCAGTGCTGTAAACACTGACTGGCAGCAGCTCCCCAGGGTTTCAGATGAGGTGTTTTCCCAGCCCTTTCTGGAGGCATCAAGGATCGAACCCAAAACCTTCGCTTGTAAACCACGCGCATTTCCACTGAGCCATGATTCTTCCTTGGCCTTCCTTCTTTCAGTTTGCTATTTGTGATGTAAACAGATGGCACAAATTTAGGATGCAGACATCTCTCAGAAGCTGTGAGTCATGATGGCTATGTGAAGCCTCCAGGTCTAGAGGCAGCCTACCACTGAATGCCAGTTACTGGAGAGACACATTGAGAAAAGGTTGTTGGCATCCAGCCACACTGGTAAGCTTTCTGGAGGCATCTGACCGGACATTGTGAGAAGCAGGATTCTGAGTAACATATACCCACTTTGGCCTGATCCAGCCAGGCTTCCCAAGCCTATAATCACAGAATGGTAGAGTCGGAAGGTACCGCTAATGGTCATCTTGTCCAATCTCCTGCAGTGCAGGAATCACAGCTAAAGAAACCAATCAGGAGGTCAGGCAAGGAGTCAATTGACTTTGCTGGAATGTGGAGAAGCCTTTATAAAAGATCTCTAAGGACCCCTGACCATTAGGTCCAGTCGTGGCCGACTCTGGGGTTGCGGCGCTCATCTCGCTTTACTGGCCGAGGGAGCCGGCGTACAGCTTCCGGGTCATGTGGCCAGCATGACTAAGCCGCTTCTGGCGAACCAGAGCAGTGCACGGAAACACCGTTTACCTTCCCGCCGGAGTGGTACCTATTTATCTACTTGCACTTTGACGTGCTTTTGAACTGCTAGGTTGGCAGGAGCAGGGACCGAGCAACGGGAGCTCACCCCGTCGCGGGGATTCGAACCGCCAACCTTCCGATCAGCAAGTCCTAGGCTCTGTGGTTTAACCCACAGCGCCACCCGTGTCCCATAAAAGATCTCTAGCCCCTCTCAAAAACCTGAAGCAGGAAGGAGTCCCTAGAATTTGGTGGGCCATGAAAATATAAACTGGTTTAACTTTAGTGTGGCATGGAGGGAGCTGGCTCATGTCGAACCCAGAGACTGTAAGAATTTGGCTTTGCTGTACAAGAAGCAGCTGGGCTGAGGGAACAAGTGGTTTTTGACACTTGCCACAGCGAAAGGTCCTCTTTCGCCCACACGTATGCACTGGGGCCTGACTCTTGAGTTGAAAGCGGCCCAAGTCACTGCACTCAACAAAATTCAGCTGGTTCCCTTCCTGAAATCACCAGAAAGGAGAACCAAAACTTGACCCAGCTGCTGCCAGTTTTCTCTTCCTGCGCTCACTGATGCTTTCTGCACCCTTTCCGAAGGTTCAAAGTCCTTGTTTTAACTTGTAAAGGCCTGAACAATTCAGGTCCAGGAAACCTCAGGGACCACCTGAACCCTTATATATCCCAGTTCAATCGCCAAGATCATCTGCAGGAATGTTGTTGGTCATCCCCCAAGTGGGCAAGGCTCATTTGACAACAAGAAGAAACCAGGGTGTCTTCTGTGCCAACTTTTAAACACCAGCTGAAAACTTTTCTATTCTGCCAGGCCTCTGCAGGAAATTAAGAATATGCCATTGCACAATGGTTAATTGATGCCTGTTTTTAACTCTCTTTTTAAAAAAAACAAAACAAAAAATTATTTTATGGTTTCATGTATCGTTGCTGTGAACCTCTTTGATTTCTTTTTAAATGGCATAGTGGTATAGAATTTTTTAAAAAAATAAATAAATGGTAAACATTTCATGCAAAGCAGAAGCTCTGCTACTGAGCTGAGACTCCAGTACTTTGGCCACCTCATGAGAAGAGAAGACTCCCTGGAAAAGACCCTGATGTTGGGAAAGATGGAGGGCACAAGGAGAAGGGGACGACAGAGGACGAGATGGTTGGATAGTGTTTTTGAGGTTACCAGCATGAGTTTGACCAAACTGCGGGAGGCAGTGGAGGACAGAGGTGCCTGGCGTTCTCTGGTCCATGGGGTCACGAAGAGTCGGACACGACTAAACGACTAAACAACAACAAACATTTCAAAAAGCCAGGCCAAGTTGGACCAAGTCTAGAAGTTTTGCTCCCTGCAGCGAAGGACAGGATGGCATGCTTGTTTCCCACTCATGTTCAGGACTGGTACTTGAATCTCACTTAGGAGCGCAGCCCTAAGGATTTGAATATGGAACCTTCTGCATGAAAAGCTGGTGTTCTATCACGGAGCTACAGCCCTTCCTTTAAAAGCAACAACCTCATGGTTTTGAAGAAACGGCAAGTTTGAATAGGAACTGAGAAAGTTGCCTTATGCTGAGTCAGGCAGTTTGTCCCACAAGCTCAGCATTGTCTTCAGTGACAGGCAATAGCTTTCTGGGGTTTCAGGTGGGACATTTCCCTGGCTCCACCTAGAGATGCCAGGGATTGGACCTTCTGCATGCAAAGCAGAAGCTCTGCTACTGAGCTAATTGCTAGTAAATCCAGAACAAAAGAAAACTCTTTGACACAAGGCATTGCTAGTTTTGGGAAATCCCCCCACCCCACCATGGTTGGTGGCCACTGTTTCACATGGCTTTTTCAAAAATCCAAAAGGTTGAGCAAATTCATGGAAATCCATGGCCAGTTGCCAAGACTGAAATCAAGCCTCCAAGTCCAGATGCACTATACCCCTGAATACCAGGCAGATGGCAGGTGACAGCTGGTCCCTTTGTGCCCTGCTTTGGGGGCTTCCCAGGGGCACCTGGCTGACCTGAATTGGAAATAGGATGCTAGATGGACTGGACCCCAATTCCTCTTTGTCATTATGATCCCAACTTATAGCTGTAGCAGCAATCCAGACATAGAAAGCCAGTGGCAGCAACTGAGTCAACCTGAGACCACTCCCCTACTCCCTCCCCAAGAGACTACTGCCCCCTTCAAGATTTGAAGCACCACCTCTTCACCTCCAGGCCTCACACTCCCCCTAGCCCTGCTCGCCAAAGCAGATAATGCACACAAAAAGCATTCATGGAGTATAAAAAGGACTCCGTTGAGACTTGCTTTTAGCAAGTTGCCTGCTCCTAGGGCTTTCTCTGAGTCCCTTACAATTCTGTCCTTGACCACCTTTGTTCACTTGATTGCTGGGCTGCTTCATACCCAAAATATGACCTAGCACGCCTGCTGGATCTTGCACCCTCCTGTGGGCTCCACCTCACCAGGACTGGTCATTCATGGAGGATGTGGCTTGGCTCACTTGCTTGAGTGATCTACTCTGTGTGTTCCTTCCTGCTTTCTCTGCTTGAGGATGTTCTGATGCCCTGATTTGCACACACCAGGCATGTGGAACCTCAGGCTCCGATGCAGTGAGCAAATGCGGCCCTTCAGCCCTCTCTATCTGGCCCTCAAGACCAAGTCACACACCCCTCATCAGCCCCTGCTTTGCATCCTCCCCTTGTAGGCTGTTGCCCTGCTGGGATGTGTCCTTACGCTCTGAAAACGCTTCTCACTTGCCTGGATAAGAGAGGAATACCCATGTGTAGAGACCCTGGCTCTTTCGCGTTGGGAAAATTTTCATTCTGGGATCCAAGAATCGGCTCAATAAAAAGATCTGCATTAATCTATGCTGGATTTTGTATTGGCATTGAAGCTGAGGTAGAGAGAGAATGTGTTCCTAATATTAGCAAGTTTCCCATTTTTCTTGCAGAGGAAGAACCAAGAGACATTTTGTGTTTTAAAAAATGAAAATGAAAGAAAGCTTTTTAATATTCTGTCACAGACAACTGCCTATATCATTGCAGCAAAACAGCTTTCACGGAAGTCCCTTGTTAGTGCTCCTTAATGTCAGCTCAGGAAGCCAGCCATTTGCTGACACGAGGGCCACTTCTGGTGTGGCAGTGCATGCATGGACTGGTCACATCTTTGGGAAGCTGGCCAGGTTGGCAATCCCGCAGGCGTTGTCCATATTCCGGGCCATCAGGATGTAGCCCTTGTTGCCCCAATCTTCCCCCCAGCTATAGGGAGGAGAGGGAGAAAGAAAGAAAGAAAGAAAGAAAGAAAGAAAGAAAGAAAGAAAGAAAGAAAGAAAGAACATGGATGAACATTCTCTGTCAGCCAACACATTAGAAAATTCAGCTAACCAGGCAGGTGAGATGTCACTTCTGTTTTGTTTCATCTGCTCTGGGTATCTATTCATTTCCTGCTTCTACTTAAAGCGGTGGTGACTGCTTTCAAAAGCCAAAATCGCCTGGGACCAGTAACGTCAGGAGTGTAGAGATGCAATTTTCATGTGCAGGAGTTGCCCATGAGTACGAAAGAAGCCGGGTGCTGGATCAGGCCTATCAGGGGCCCATCTAGTCCAGCAAGCTGTGTTCACAGCGACCGAAGGCCCCCAAGAACCTTGGAATCTAGACTGCCTGCCTCTGGACCTGGCAAGCTGGAACATGTCCAGAGGAGGGCTGATCTTCTGGAAACCAAGTCTTATGAGGAACGGCTGAGGGAGTTGGTTATGTTTAGCCTGGTTGAGAGGAGATGGGATAACCATCTTCAAATTTCTAAAGGGCTTCCACATCAGGAATAACTTTCTGACAGTAAGAACTGTTTGACAGCGGAACAGACTCCCACGAAAGGTGGTGGTGGACTCTCCTTCCTTGGAGGTTTTTAAAAAGAGGTTGGGAGGCCATCTGTCATGATGTATGAACTAGCTGTGATCCCTGCACTGCAAGGGGTTGGACTAAATGAACCTTGGGGTACCTTCCAACTCCAATTTTTTTATTCTATGATATCAAAAAAGCTGGATCAAGCCACTGGGAGCCCATCTAGTCCAGCAACCTGTTCTCACAGTGGCCACCCAGATTCCTTTTGGAAAGCCACAAGCATCTGCCTCTGACTGTCGAAGAAACATAGGAATCTGCCTTATACTGAGGCTCTGTACACGCTGTATCTTTAAAGCACATTTGAAGCACATTCTTTCACCCAAAGGATTCTGGGTACTGTAGTTTACCCCTCTCAGAGTTACAATTCCCAGCAAGTCCTTAACAAACCACAAGTCTAAATATAGAAAGGGCAAGGGGATATTCAGGCCACTGGCTGATAGATGGTGGATGTTTGTCTTCCTTCCAGCCTCGCAGTTAAAGTCTCTTAGCCACCTATTAGAGCTCCCCAAACCCACCATTCTTGGAGATACTTTTAGAAAACTTCAGATATGTACCTGTTTTTAACAATCCAGTGCTTGGTGCCTTTCTGAGTCCCATAGCCCACGGCCAGGACAGCATGGTTCATGTTGCTGGCATCGCATTGCTCGTCGTAATACACACCTAAGGAAACCAGAAGGGGGACTTCCGGGTTAGCACCAGCGTTAATGGCGGACTCCCTCTGAGTCTCAGAGGGACCAGCTCCGCGGGATCGGGTCCTACCGCTACGGCAAAGCGGGGACCCTTTAAAAATCACAGGCGGGTGAAGCCTGTGAACGTGGGGACTCGGCGGGCACCATTTGCTCCCCCCCCCAAGTTGCGAAGGAGCGGCGCGGTGCTGAGAGTCGACTGCTTCTTCCGCGGAGCGATGCCGCACAGCCGTTAACGGAGACAGCTGACCTCTTCTTGTGAACATTCGGATTTTTAAACAACAACCCGTGAGTAGTACGGAAATTGGAATTTTAAAGGAAAATTTTTAAATTCGGCACGATCAGGGAAGGTCTAAACAGGAAGTTCGCCTTCCCTCTCTGTAAATAACTTAAAGCAAAGGACTTGTGAACTAAGGTCGAGGAGAGTTTTTTCTTTCTTTTTTTTGTAAAAGACTTTAATTCCACGGTTTGGCACCATAAGAAATTTTATTCAGAAGCAGGGGAACCTGCAGGAAAAGAATTAAATCTGGGAGCTGAAGTGCCCCCCCCCCCCGGACCTGGGAGTGGTCCGCGAGAGCCTGGTGATGAAGTATAGAATATCTTGACAGCTGTCAAGACGTAAAAAGAGGACCTTGTTTCTGTTGCTTCTGCCGGTTACATTTGTTACAATTTGCTCTTGGGGGGGAAAAAAAAGAAGGGTTGTTACAATTTAACTGGACTTTTGTAGATTGTGTTGAAAGGAACATAAAGGAACTAAAATTCCCCTAGAGGGAGTTTTGGGACATTACAAGAATGGCTGGAGGAGGAAAAATCCAGGCTGAACTGAATAGAGCATTTGTTCTCTTGGGAAAGTTGCAAGGTCAGATTGATGTTTTGGCTACAAGTGTTACAACTTTGGATACAACAGTAAACACCATCATTGAATTGGAAAAGGATAAAGATCCGACACAGGAAGTTTATTTAACTGGACAAACAGAGAAACTTGAGAGCTTTGAGAATTTGGAGAAGGAGACTTATGTTGTCCCTGAAGAAAAGGAAGGGGGAGCCGCAACCCCGCAGATGTTAAAGGAGAGCTGCAATTTAAGGCCTCTCATGATGGTAACAAGGGAAAATAAAAAGTTGATGTTGAAAGTCTGGTCTGAATTGGAAAGTGAAAGATGGAGAGAGCTCTTTATGTGGATATCTGAAGACCTTAGGATTACAAATTTGATCCAAGTGGAAGTTGGAGCTTTGGGGTCATTTGAATTTGAAAGGAGTATGAAACAAGATCTGGAATACCCCATAGGCCTCACTTTTAAGTATGGAGGTCTGGCCGGAAGAAATGTGGATCCTGTTGGGTTGGAGCTTCCCCGAGATTTGGTTTTTAATATTAAGGACTATCAAAAAGACCGGCAGAGAGGACGTGAGAGAGAATTAAGAACCTCAGATGTAAGATCTCCAGGCTGATTGCTTTTTGAGACTGATGGACATGTTGGGGACTGAAACCGGGAAGGGGGTATGGGTGGAATAGAAATTGGGAACTTAAGGGGTACATAATTATAACTTGTTTTGTTTTTTTGTTTTTGTTTTTGTTTTTGTTTTTTGTTTGCATGAGAGTTGGGAAATTCGTGGAAGGGAATTCAGGTCGACCTTAGGGAAATGTTTTAAGAATAAGTATTGATATTGATATATAAGTTTGGATGAGAGTTAAGATTGGATAAAGTAAAAGTGGTTTTTAAAATAAACTAAATTACCTAAATGAGAAGATTAAGCAAAAATGAACTGAGGAAATGGATGAAAGAGAGAACGTAAAATAATAACATATTAAAATAAATTATTAAGTTAAAAAAAATAAGGTGAAAAGGACTTGCTGAAATAAAAATTTGAACTTGAATACAGAAATGGGAGGTGTGAGGAGGTCAAGAAAATAAGTAAAGGGAAATTGATTATGTAAGGGATTTAATTTGTTTTTCTTTTTTCTTTTTTAATGATTGTATTTTTCTTTTTTCTGTATTTTTCTGTATTTTTATTTTTATTTTCTTGCTTTTTTGTCGTATTATGTATTTTTTCTTTTCTTTTTTCTGTAATTTTGAAAAGTTTGAATAAATATTATTTTTTTTAAAAAAAGGAAACCAGAAGGGGCAGGGTGTTTAGCCTAAACTGAGGGGCACTCAGTTTAGCCTATCGCAAACTCTGTCTGTGGTTCTCAAAACGGGATGGACAAATTAGTCGGTTTTAGTGCCTCCTTTTTCCAGTCTTAAATTCAGCTACTGCAGATCTTTCCTGCATAGTGTGTATGTGTTTTAAAATAAATATGTTCACCTTGCAGAAAAATGCCAAAATTGTACCGTGCATTTCTCCAGTGTGGTGTGGTGGTTGAACTGTTGGACTAGGACCTGGAAGAGACCAGGGTTCAAATCCTTCGACTTGGCCACATGGTGGTCCCTGGGTGTGACTTTGGGCTGGTCACTGCCTCTCAGCCTAACCTACCACACAGGGTTGTTGTTAAGCTTTGAGTGTCATATTAGGACAAGGAAGTCTAGGGTTAAGCATCCCCCTCAGCCACAAGGTTGTTGTGGGGGTAAAATGAGGAGAGGGAGAACTATGTAGATGCTGCCTTGAGCTCCTTATAAATGCAGTTAATTATTAAAAAAAATAAGTGTGTAATATTTTGCCTTATACAGTTTGGCATGCCATTTCCCCAAATATTATGCCTTTCTCTATGTAACTGCCATGAATCTATGGACGTTTATGCTGACTTTCCCCCAATCTATGCATTCTTGTTTCCCATTTTGCTGCAGTAGTCCATCCTCTCTTACCTCGGCTGTAGAAGTGGAAGGAGGCCAGGCTGGCATCGATGGCCACAGCGATGGGGCCTATCCGGGCAACAGCTCTTTTCAGGGCCTTCTCGTTCCCCTCAGGGATTTCCCTGTAACCACGGCACTTGGCAGCTTTACCAGTTGGGTTATACATACAGTTTTCATCCTGCAAGGTGGATGAACAGGAGAGGGTGAATACAGAGCATGGCAGATTGTGCAGAGGAGCAGTAGAGTTTTGGTTTGGAGCTCAGGTTTCCCATTACCTGGCCGATATATGGGTAGGAATCGTCCGAATCAATGCCTCGGTTCTCCTTCACGTATTCAAAGGCATGGGTCATGTAGCCGCCCCCGCAGCCATCATTGTCGGTGACGCAGTCCACCAGGTTCTGTGGGCTGAGGTTAAGCAGCTTGCCCGTCTTCCTCTTGAGCTGCCCCTCCAAGGCGCCCACGGAGCTGAAAGCCCAGCAGGACCCACACTGGCCCTGCCAAGAAAGAAGGGGGAATAAACTCAAAACGAGAAGCGGTTGTGATCAAAACAGCCTTTCCCCAAAACAGCGTGCTATTTGGCCTTGCTTGTGCTCCAGGGTGAATAAGTCTTCTGCATCTCTGCATTGGGTATACAGTATGATTGGATTAGTCCATGGCTCCCAAAACCAGAATTAGCATCTATTATCATTACCACGGCTCTCAAAACACAATTCTTCTTAATTATAATTAGTATTGCTCCCCAAACAGAATTACTCTTTATTGTCATGGCTCCCAAAACACAATTCTTCTTTATTATCTTTATCATTTGGGAGTCATTATCAAGGCTCCCCAAACAGGATAACAGCTATTATTATTTATGCTTATTATTTGTGTCTTTCCTCCCGAAAGAGCCCAGCGTGGTTCTGAAGGAGCATAAAGACACAACCACCCACACACAATAGCTAAAAAAATTATCCTCTGTGAATTTGTCTAATCCTCCTTTAAAGCCATGCAGGTTGGTGGCTATCACTACCTCTTGTGGGAACAAATTCAAGAGTTTGACTATGCTGTGCAGTGTGTGTGTGTGTGTGTGTGTGTGTGTGTGTGTGTGAAGAAGGCCCTCCTTTTATCTAAAGTGGGATCCTTGGGCCAAAGGGAAGGAGCAGACAGCATCACAAGCCATGCAGGGATGACTTAAGGCCCACCCAGCAAGAAGCTGTAAACAGAAAAAAGAGATGAGGATTTTCACCTGATTCTTGACTGGAGTAACATAGCCTTTCTTTCTGTAGTCCATTTCATCAGGAACCCTCTTTTCCCAGTCTGGGATGTAGAGGGTGTCATTGGTTTGTTTGCGTGAGGAAGGGACTTTGAGCCCCGTCATCTTCTGAACAACTTCTTCACTGGTCTGGAGAAGGAAAAACAGTGAGCGAGCAAAAGTGGATGGATGCATTTGTACTCTGTGAGTTGCATTCTTCATTTTTTCCAACTATTTATATTCTGCTTAACTCTGTATGCTTTAAGTGGTACGCAACAGGATTACCCCCAAATGCTGTTGTTGCCCAGACAGGCTGATAGCTCAACAAAGGGTGTGGGGACAAAATAACCCGAAACAAACACCAGAACATTAGTGGTATGAAAAGTTACAGGATTTCAGCAAGACGTTACAGGGATACGCACTGATTGGAAATGAAGCAGTGTGACCGCCTCAAACGCTTGCAGGTGCAAATAGTATGGAAATTAGGATCACGTGTCACAGCCTGGATATTCATCATAAACATGAATTGTCATACGTGTGCTGTAAAAAGAACTTCTAGAGGTGTCCGAGGTTACTAGGCTTTTCCGAAACTGGAGGCCAGGGAGACATTTATAAGGAGGTGGTGGAGGGTAACAGAAGTGAAGCCGGATTAGCAATGGAGGCAGGTGGATGTAAAAGTAAGTCAGCCTTTTGCATGGGGTTGCTCAGCTAAAATATTGGCAGTTACCACCATCCCCCCACCCAAGTTAAAGGTTACCAATCTTCACTTTTGGATTATTTCGCTGCAGAGATGTCCCCAGCAAATTTCCACCACTAGCACTACCTACCATATCTCCCAGGTGGTTCATAGCCAATTCAAAAGTGTGCCTTCCCAGAGAAAATTCCAAGTTATGGGTGTTAATGTATTTAAGGTTCTTCTCCCATATAAGCCTCCGGGAGACCTCATCCATCTGTAGGTTACAAAAAGACGAAAGGTTAGTTCAAGTTCTTAATGTACAGGACAAGCCCTGGTGGCGCCCCCCCAGCCAAGTTTCACTTGGACCCCTCCTGACCACCTGCTGTTCTGCAGGGAGCAGAAACGGTTTCTATTGTGTGCAAAGGGCACAATTTCAGGTATTCCCTCTGCGTGAACAAATTGTTGCTAGCAGAGAGGTAGATCTTTGTTCCTCGCAATGCTGCACAAAAAGCAGCCCATCTTGCAACCCCTAGAGTTGTTCCGCAAAGATTTGAGGAGGATTTCCAGAACCAGCTAGGGCCAATGCCCCTTCCTGCCTTGCTGCCCAGTCCCCCTACCTTGCCATTATATTCCTTCCTGTGGGTTTTCTTCCAGAGTTCCCACTGAGAGTCCAGCATTCCATCAGGAGAGCCATCAGTAGCCTTGGCTATTGGCAACAGGGCAGCTAGTATGAAGGTGGTCCACAACATCCTGGAATGGGAGAAAGGAGGGCAAGGATGAGGAAGGGAGGAAAGCATCAGGTCACATACACACCGTCCCTTTAAAGCACATAGCTTCCCCCAAATAATCCTGCCAACTGGAGCGTAGCCCTCACAGTGCTGCAATTCCCAGCACCTGGAACAAACATCTGTTCCCAGGATACTTTGCAGGAAGCCACACGCTTTTAATGGATGCTGGATCTGATTTGGGAGTAAGGATGCACAGGATCAAACCCAGCCAGCCACCCAGGAAGTTTAGAGTGGGACCTCTGGCCAGTCCTCATCTGCCAATCTTACTGACCTCACTGGGTCATTGTAAGGTATAACACGAGGAGGGGTGTTGACTGGGTAAAACCATGTATGCTTGTCCTGAGGTCTTTGGAGGAAAGGCCAGCTCTTTAGATTGTTAAAGTTGCAGAGTTCAAAAAGATGTGAGCTGGTCTTGGTAAGTTTGGGGTCCCCCCTCATTCTGCCGGGTGGGGCCCTGGACTGCTTGCTCCCAAAACCTACCTGGATGGCACTTCTGCTGAAAACAAGTTATTTTTCTGTCTTCTACAGCCCCTTCCCCTCTCTCTCTCCCCAAAACCCGTCCTTTGAAAGGACTAGGAAGATAAAAGAGTCACGTGCAGCGCCACAGCTGGTTCCCATTAATACTCTAAACAGCGCCATACGTCATCGCTTTCAGCAAAACCAAGATCTGGTTACCTTTGTTCAGCTCCATAAGGAGTAAAAATAAATAAATCGAAAAACTGGGGCAAGCTAAATCTCAGTGGAACCCTGTAGGTTCAGGGCTTCAGACAGGAGCCTTTCACAGCCCTTCCTAGAGATAGGACTGGGCCTCTAAAGGGGATATTTATTCCTTCCACCCCCCAAAATAAAGTAAGATTCTAGTCCTCATGGTTCTGAAGAAAGGGCTGATTTAAAGAGGAACATAAGAAGCAGCTGCCTTATCCTGAGTTGGGCCACTGGGTCCTTGGCTGGCAACAGATCTCCAGGTTGCCAGAGAGGAGTCTCTCAGCAAAATCTGCGGAGGACCAAAGGTCCCCCCATTACATGCCTGATTTAGATGACCGACAAACCACCACATGTGGCCAACATGTTGCCCTCCAGATGATGCAGGTCTAGATTACCATCGCTGACCATCGGCGACACTGGTTAGGGATGATGGGAGGTTTGAGCCTTAAGGAAGGTTTGAGCCTTAATAAGGGATGAAGGGATCATAGATCATAGGATCATAGAGTTTTCCCCACCCACTTCCCACCCTAGAAGGGTCATCTAATTGATGGAGAAGACATCTTTGATTTGGCCCATGTTTCAATGCAAACCCACATAATTTGTGCTTCTCTCAAAACAACACGTAAACTGAAACACAGCCATCCTTCAAAATCCACCGCTCTCCAGATTTTGCAATGCATTTCTCTGATGCTCAGTCGGTTAGAGGATGGTGTGGATAATGCCCAGTTTGCAGGTTCAGTTTCCGTAAGGGACAGCTGCATATTCCTGCACTGCAGTAGGTTGGACTAGATAATCCTCACAGTCCTTTATGATTCTATGATATGCAACCCAATCTCCCAAACGAGTATAAGAATTCATATGAATAAAAACGCAGTTTAGTGAAAACTGCAACCAAATGTATTATGTTAAATTCCCTGCAAACAATGTGTACATTAGGCAAAAATTGCATGCAAAAAGATGTTTATCAGTTGAAATACATGCTAAAATGCATTTTTTAAAAATAAATAAATCATGAAATGATGCAGAGGACTGAAAAAAGCAGAAACCGAAATTGGTAGACCAGTCACCCTCTCTCTTCTACAGCTGTCTTACCTGAGTTAAAACTCAGCCACCGAAGTTCTCTTGCAAGGGCAGGTCTGCAGGACAGATGTTGCTTTTTAAAATACCCCAAGATTGCAACTGAGTGGACGAATGCCCGCGGGCTGCTTGGCTTTATGCTGAGCTGGTTTTGAGGAAGTCTAGCCAGGCGGTGGAAAATCTGGGCTGTTTGTCTCAGGCAAAGTTTACTCAGGATTGCAGACTGACCCGTGGTAAGAGAACAAGGGGGGCTGGGAGCGGGGAGGCCTGGTTGTGGGAAGAGGATCAACTTCCTCACATGATCCTTTGGCAAAGATCACATCACTTTTCCAGCTGGCTCAGGCGGAACTTCAGCTCTGACGGGAAGTGGGTGGGAAAAACAGTTTCCAATCCAGTGCTACTCCTGCTCAGAGCAGAGGGATATGGATCTACTCCGAGTAGAGCTTAGTTAGCTGTAACCTAATAAAGAATAAGTAACAAATTTGCTAGGTACTTTCAAAACGTTAAACTAGCTTCGCTAATAACACAAACCCCATTTTGCAAAAGGAACAGTAGAAAGTCCTTCTTCATGTTAAACTGTGAAACTTAGGAGGCAATGATGGTCACCAACCTAGATTGCTTTTAAAGAAGATTAGACAAATTATTATTATTATTATATATTTATTATTGCTGTTTAATTAATTTGTATACCTCCCTTCATCTGAAGATCTCAGGGCAGTTCAGAACAACAAAATACAAAATAAGAATACAAAATACATAATAAAACAAAAACAGACCGAGAATGCCCCCTCCCAGAAACACATTTTAAAAGCTATAGAATGTTTAATCAGCCAAATGCCTGGTTGAAGTGAAATGATTCTGCATGATGCCTAAAGATATGTAATGAAGGTGCCAGGTGAGCCTCCCTGCGGAGAGCATTTCACAAAAGGGTAGCCACTGTAGAAAAGGCCTGTTCTCATGTTTCCACCTTCCAGATCTCTCATGGAGGAGGGCCTCCGATGATGATCACAGGGTCTGGGTAGGTTCATATGGGGAGAGGTGGTCCACTTAGAGTTATCGCGGTCCCAAGCCGTTTCAGACTTTATCGGTCAACACCAGCATTTTGAGTTGGGCCTGGAAACTAATTGCCTACCAGTGTAGTCAGGCTCGGATCGTTGTAATATGCTCAAACCATCTTGCTACAGTGAACAACCTGGCCACTGAATTCTGTACCAGCCGACGTTTCTGAACCGTCTTCAGAGGCAGCCCCACGTATAACACGTTTAGTAGGTGACTGGAGTAGATAGGGGCGCAACTGGGCCATCAACCCAGGTTGGTGGAAGGAACTCGGTGTCACCGAGGCCACCTGAGTCTCAGGTGACAGCAATGGATCCAGAAGAACCCCCAAGCTGCATCCCTACTCCTTCAGAGGGAGTGTGTCACCCACCAAAATGCCTCTGTCTAATAATAATAATAATAATAATAATAATAATAATAATAATAATAAATTTTATTTATATCCCGTCCTCCCCAGCCGAAGCCGGGCTCAGGGCGGCTAACAACAATAAAATAGCACAATAAAATTGAACCCCAGTTTGTTGGCTCTCATCCAGTTCTTGCACTGAGGCAAGACATTGGTTCAGCACATCCACAGCTTCGCCTGCAGATGTAAATGACAAGCAGAGCTGAGTGTCATCAGCATATTGCTGACAATGTGCTCCAAAACTCTGGATAACCCCACTCAGTGGTTTCATGTAGGTGTTAAACAGCATAGAAGATAAAATTAACGGAGGAGAAGACTTCTGATGGCTGCTAGTCATGATGGCTCTGCTCTGCTTCCATAGTTGGAGGCAGCAATACTTCTGAATACCACTTGCTGGAAACCACAGGAAGGGAGACGGTGGTCTTGTGCTCAGGTCCTGCTAGTGGGTTTCCCATAAGAACTGGGTTGGTCACTGTGAGAACAGGATTCTGGACAAGATGGGGCAATGGCCTGATCCAGCAGGCTAGTCTTATGTTCTTATGTTCTTAATAAGATATAGCAAGGCGTCAAAGCAACCCTGTTTCCCAAGATTGTGTTCATTTTTCATGGAATTGGGGGGGGGGGGATGTTTTGAGAACATACCATTTGGAAAAAATTATGCTCAAGCAGCTGGGGAGTGGTGGGTGGGCAGGGGGAAGAGGTAAAACATCTGTTTGGGCTTGTTTTGACCCAATGCAAATCTTTGATATGCAGTCCCTCAGAGCCAGTGCGGTGCCTTGGTTAGAGTGTTAGGCTGGGGGGACCTGAGAAATCCAGGGTTCAACTCCCCACTCAGCCACAAAGCTCTTACTGGGTGACCGTGGGCCAGTCTCGCAGTCTAGCCTACTTTGCAGGGTTGTTGTGAGGATGAAATGGGGAGAGGGAGAAGGAGCCACAGACCCAGCCTCCAGCTCCTTGGAGGAAAGAAAGGATATAAACATAAGAATAAAGAAATGAATTAAGGTTTGCTTGCCCCAGAGCATCATGGCCTCGTACGACACAACCCACACACCTTTATTTGAGTTTCTGCCATTTAGCATAGCGGCATTGTGAGTATCAAATATTGCTTCTCGAATATTTCTGCAAGCTGCCTTTGATTGTTCAGAGTGTTCAGAGCTGCAGAGATAAAAGAGTAGAATCTCAATCAAGGCTGTTTCTCCTGCTGGCTTTGAAAAGGAGATTTGGGGATTGATTTGGAGCTGGTTTTGTTATTTCCCAGCCCCATCCCTTCCAAATTCTGGGTTGGGCAGGCACAGGGCACCAAAACCTACAGCAGCAGGAATGCGATGAGCAGTTGACCTTGAGCTCACTTTGATTTGCTAAAAATTGTCATAAGTCAATGCTTGTGCATGTGTGTATATGTATGAATAACAGGGAATTTCCAACTGGAGATTCGTAAGGCCCCACATGACACAGAGAAGGCAAGAGTCACATCTAGCAACACAAAATGTTCTGGCTCCCAAGCAAATGAAGTGGAAGCCAGGCTAATGAGAATTTGATTTCAGAATTCAGACTGCTTTTCTTGATCACAATGGCTGCTTGGGGTTTATGTTGTGTTGGCGCCATGGATGCTTTGGGAGAGGGCAGCACACAATACACAGAAATTAGAAAACAAATGAATGAATGAATGAATACCCCATAGGGGTGGGATCCTTGGGCTTGGGGGCCGCATGCGGTCTCAGGACTCTCCTGAGGCCACACCCCTCACCCCAGGCCACACCCCACCCTCAATCTCCTGGAGACCCTGCATTGGAGGAGGCTCTAGACGACCCTTGGGAGGCCCTTCCAACTCTACAATTCCATGAGTATATGATCCTATGAGTGCTTTCCCTTGACTGGAAGGCATCCTTGAATGGTTAGACTGTTTCTTGCATACCTGGATGGAAGATGGAGAGAGGGGTGGTGGTGTAGAAATCTCTGAGTTTTGCATTTTTTTAAATATAGCCATGCATGGTAAGAGTAAGATCCATGACTCCATCTACTTATGTTCCCAGCCCTGCCCACCGCTGCATCTGGTCCTGCCCTCCACTGCATGTGGCCCCCGAAAGCTTCCCTATGAGGGGAACTGGCCCCTGTGGGCTGAAAAGAATGTCTCCTGCCCCTGAAATCAAGCTTAAGTATGCAAAACTGAATTAAATCTTTTTTTAAAAAGTTTAGGTAGGAAGGAAGGAAAACCAGGAGGTGGGGGGATCTTAAATGAAAAGATATGACTTGAGTCACCAGCTTCACGTCAGGAATGTGCTCTTTTTGCAGAAAACCACAATTCTGGCAGCACAGCAAACCAGAGAGGTTTTGATTTGCAAAGGAGAGCCTAACTGCAAACAGCTTACATCCAGCCTTTGCCAATGCGCTGCCCTCCAGATGTTTGAGGACCAGTGGCGTAGCGTGGGGGTGCAGGGGGGGCCGGCCGCACCGGGCGCAACATCTGAGGGTTAGGGTTAGGGGGCGCAAATCCACGGGTTAGGGGGCACAAATTACTTGCCTTGCCCCGGGTGCTGACAACCCACGCTACGCCACTGTTGAGGACTACAACTCCCATAACCCCTGGCCAATATGGCTGTAGAGCACGGCTGGGAGCACCAGGTTGGTTGGCCCAAATCTCTTTGGGGGACGCGTTTCAGAAGCAGGACTCAATTCAGAAGCAGAAAATAACACCTGCGTGCATTTACAATGAAACCATGTGGAAAGTTAAGATGTCAGTCGCCCACACCTGCAGATGCAGGTGCAAAAGAGGCTCCCTTTCCCATGATGCATGACTCTTGCTAACATCTGGCAGCTGCCCATGGGTTGCTTGTTTTTGCAGATCAGGCCAGAGGCAGCAGTTGATTTTCAGAGCAGACAGAATTACACAAAGCATAATTATTAATTAACAGACGGGATTCGACGTGCCAAGGTCCAGCAATGGTTGCTGCCTTAGATTAAGGCTTCCTAGCTGGCAGTGACCATATAAAGCCACTTCCAGACAACATCTTTATCAAACATTTATCCTGATCTGTCTGCAGGGATGTCAGATGATGTTAACTATTTCAGGAGCCTTCGTTCTAATTTGTTTGTGAGGAGGTTAGATGACGTTGTGTCAAACAGAGCACCAGTCCTACACTTCCTGGGGTGGATCTACACACAGGAAAAAACCACTATAAATAAGTCAGAAATTAAATCGTTATAACAAAAGGGGGGGGAAACCTATGTAAATACTGCATAGAAAATATGTTTGCTCTCTGGCATCATCTGGTGTTGCATGTTCATAACACATTCAAAGTGTTGTTTTTTTGACTAATGTGGCTGAGTCCCTAGTATGTTCTGCCATTTCTTTCCTTTATCACAAGAAGTTTGATCTTCCAGGGAAGCAGATTTTGTGATGCAAGACCTCCCAAACTGCTATGGCCTCTTTGAGGCTGCCGCTGTTGGCATAAGAATACTGTAGCCATCTAGTCCGGCCTCCTGTTCTCACCGTGGGCATCCAGGTGCCCCATTGGGGATCCCAGAAGCAGAACCTGAGCACCAGCGCTGATGGGAGCTGGAGTCTAACCACCTTCTCTTGACCCCATTGACATAAGAAGCATGACAGAAGAGAGAGCCTTTTCTGCAGCTGCTTCCATATTGTGGAATTCCCTCCCAAGAGAGGCCAGGCTGAGGCTGGCTCCCTCCTCGCTCGCTCTTTCCGCCAGCAGGCTGAGCAAAATCTTCCTGTTCAAACAGACCTTTGGAAACAAGGGACTCAGCTACATTGGCAAAGAAGAAACGCTTTATATTCATTGCTTATGCATTCTAACACTGCGACGCCAGATGGCGCTGTGGAGTTCCATTTTTGCCAACCCGATTTCTCATAGAAAGTTTGCCACACATTTAATTGAAACCCTTCTTTGATGTGTCTAGATTGAGCATGAGGTGCAGGCAATGCTGATCACTGGGCTGCTGTCAGGTCAGGCTGTGCTTTAATACCTAGTTTTAAACATGTTCTGATGCATTATAATTACTGCTTTTAACTAGTTTGTTTTTATTGCTTTGTATTTTTGTCCTCAAATGTTGTAAGCTGCCTTGGATCCCAATTTGGGAATAATAATAATAATACAGTAATAATAATAAATGTTACTTATACCCCACCCCTCTGACTGCTTTCACCCAGCTACTCTGGGTGGCTTCCAGTATGAAAGCTTCCCGATACAGGGCTGCCTTCAGAAGTCTCTGGAAAGTCTGCAGTTGTCTATCCCCTTGACATCTGAAGGGAGGGCGTTCCATTGGGGAGGGTGCCACCACCGAGAAGGCCCTCTGCCTGGTTCCTTGTAACTTTGCTTCTCACAGTGAGGGAACTGCCAGATGGCCCTTGGAGCTGGACCTCAGTGTCTGGGCTGGACGATGGGGGTGAAGACGCTCCTTCAGGTATACTGGGCTGAGACTGTTTAGGGGTTTAAAGGTCAGCACCAACATTTTGAATTGTGCTCAGAAATGAACTGGGAGCCAATATACAAATGCATTAAACAATGACAAAATCACATTGGGAGTGTCACAGACTAGCCATCCTTTTGTTAAGTGAGACATGAAGAAGTTCTTGATTTGTCTTTTTCTGCTGCCCTGGACCTGCTGCTAAGTCTGTTTCTTGCAGGGACCTGATTTTAAGATCTTACAGTCCTCCTTAAAATGCAAACCGCAGCCAAGTACCCTCCTGAGGTTGTGGTACTACAGCTCCCGTCAGCCCCAGCCAGTGGGAATCGTAGTTCCCAAAGATGTGCAAGGGTTGGCGTTGGCTGATGAGCACATACAGAGCTACTCTTTCAGAGCTTAGTTACTGCAAATGCAGGACCCATTTCCCCTCCCCTCTAGCATACTTCCCTCTGCAGGAAGATCATTCAACCCGGGCAGCTGCTCTGCTGGGCAAAAGCTCCACCTGTTGGTTCCACCACAACTATAAAAAGCACAGGAGCCCTTTCAGCTGAAGCAGGGGGTGGGAAGGAGGAAGTGGGAAACTTATGACTATATTGCTGCTGGCGGTGGGTTCCCTCCCCCCGAAAAGAAATGGGAAATGGGTCATAGGAGGAACTGACTACTTTGCTGCAAGCCACGAAGTGGTTTTCTTTAGGCACAAAATCTGAGCTGCTTCTTCACACACACACATACCAGTTTGCTAAACTATCTCACATGTATCCCTCCTTTCCTCCAAATAGCTTGAGGGGGCACTATATCCTCCCAGCAACCCTGTGAGGTAGCTTAGGATGGGAGGCAGTAATGGATGGGCCAAAGTCACCCCTATTGGAGCTTAATGGCTGAATTTGGCGGTGGGGGAGAGATTTGGTCTATTGGTCCAAAATGCCACAGGCCAGACTACTGGCAGGGATTCCGTTTAGATCTCACATAACCCATCTTAAAAGCAGCTGCACCAGTTGCCGGTTTGTTTCTGGGCCCCATTCAAGGTGCCATGATGGCAGGGGGTTGGACTAGATGGCCCCTTTGGGTCTCTTGGAACTCTGTGTAAACACACCTGAATGTGAAAGTGAAGCAAGAGCACTCCCTGGTTGGGACAGGCCAAAGTAAATCAATATATACTGTTCTGCACACCAGTAGATTGTGGGAAATGTATAAATTGTCCTCATTATTATTCTGGTCCCTGGGCCTCTTCAGAGCCAGCCTGCAGCATCACAGAGGCAGAAACTTTAAAAGGGGTGAGAGAAGCAGAGCTTAACCTCTGATACAGGCTTTGCGGAGGCAGCTACTCAGAAGCCAGTGATGTAAAAAGAAAAAGGCAGACAAGTTTAACTCCTGGCCAGAAGCATCAGTTGCAGGCATCTCAACTCTTCAACTGGCAGAAGCAGGTGGCTGAGAGATGGGGGGGGAGGCGGGGGGATGCTCTGAGGCAGTGTTGGGTAGTGGTTAAGACACTGAGCTAGGGACTGGGAGCAGAATTGAGAGGCCTTTTGCTGTAGCTGCTCTGTCATCATGGCGTTGCATGTTTACCTGAGCTAGGTGAGTGTTAAGGCTGTAACCACGTCAGAGATCTGAGGGAGGGCACCAGCTGAGCGTGTGGAACAGCCCGCAATTGAATCACTGGCAGTTCCAGTTTTAGAACCCCCCCCCCCCGAGAACCTGAGCCAGCCAGCCAAAGTAGGCATCCCTAAGTGAAATGGACCAATGTTCCTGCATTGCAGGGGGTGGGCTACATGGCCACAGGGTCCCTTCCAACTCCGTGTAAGGCAGCTGCTACGTGGTTTGTGTCCATGTAGAAGAAAGGTTGTGGCTGCCCTACACCCCATACATTTAAGGCTCCCCCCCCCAAAAAAAATCCTGGGAACTGTAGCTGCGTTTCCCAGCACCCCTAACAAATGAGTTCCCAGGATTCTTCGGAGGTTAAATGTAGCGTGGCCAAACCGATTTTTTTCTCTGTTGAGAGAGGGAAGTACCGGTAATGGTTCTTATGGTTCTTATTAAAAAAGGATTTTATGAGTTTACATAGTTCTCCTGATAGCTATTTATGCACAATAGAGCCTCCAGATATAGAAGCAATATATCCTGGGAGTAGCAGGAAACAGGGCAAGCTGCTCCTCGTTTCTGGCCGTTGTGGGGAAAGCACCCAGTGTTATTACGTAAACGAGCCATTGGCTCTGCAGAAGTGTCTCTGCCAGTTCACAGGTCTGCTAGAAAAAAAAGAAACCTTTATCCAATCTCATTAAGAACCATGAGGACTGGGATCTTACTTTATTTTTTCTGGCAAGTAGCTCAGTGATAAGGGTGGTGGGGGTGGGTGGGCTGCAGCGCAGTGCACTATGGGTAAAGTGGCATTGGGGTGGGGAGGTGGGCAATGTTCAGGCTCTTGGGCAGGAGAGATGGATGCTGCCTTCTGTACCAAGGTTTCTTTCTTACTGCCAGCCTGTGCCCCATTGAATGCATACTCAGGGTGCCTTGTGAGTCATGGAGCATCATGGGTACAGGGAAGGTTTGCAGCTCAGCAGCAGGACACCTGCCTTGCATGCAGAAGGCCCCAAATCCAATCCCCTGTGGCATTTCCAGGAAAGCTGGGGGAGATCCTAATCCTCGAGGCGTCGGGAATACAGTTTTTGAGGTACTGGTCAGCTGACACCCCCCACAACGCCCCATCTCTGGAAACAGACCCTAAAGCACAGCCTCATGAGATTCTGAATCCCAATGTCTATCCCACAGCACATGAGCCTGAGATGGCACAGCGGTCCAAGTTAATTTGGCCCTGGGGGAAACACCATATTCCCGTATTCTTAAAACCCACCAGCTGAAATTCAGGAAAAAAGAAACTCTTTTCTCATCAAAGCTGAGCACAACATCATGAATAAAACATATGGCATATCGTTTATTTTGCATAATTGCTCTGTTAAGCCAGGGCAAGGGACAAAAGGCTGACACGAAAAACAGTAAAATGCTTCTGAGATACGGGCCCACAGACATCAATCATCAAGCTGGTCCTCTTCATCATGAGGGCCAGAAACTTGATTTTTTTTAAAGTACACAAAAAGGGGGGGAAAAAACTAGAAATTATCCAGATGCTGAATTCTGCAGTCATTACTAAAAAGTTATTGTTGCTTTTAAATCGCAAAGTGGTTGGTGCCATATTTTTGGGACGCCAGGAGATCAATCCTTGCACTTTGGCAAACAATGGCTGAGTTTTGCAAGATAGAAATGAGAATTGCCGTGGGTTTTTAAAATAATTTATCCTGATCTTTCATTTTTCCTTCTCAGAAAAGGCAGCACTGCATTGTTACACTATTCAATATCGTATACATAACTTCTGGAACACGAGAGGAACAGTCTTCCCCTCTATTCAAAGCCTGGGGTGCACCCCACTTTCAACTGAGATTTATGAAAGAAGACAGGGGTAGATTCCAAGAATTCAGGCTTCATGACAAATGTAAGTATATTTCCATGACGATCACACATCTCCAGAACAAGGTTCCCATCGTCTCATCTCAATTCTTACTCCCCACCCCCTAGAACAGGTGAGCAGGATGATGCCTGGATTGGGGGGGAGAGACAGGTATGTGTGTTCTTTACCCCCCAGTGAAGAAGGGGGGAGGGGAAGACATCACCAGAAACAACAGATGGACAGGAAACCTGCTCAGATTAAATCTGCTTGTTTCCAGAATTGTGTGAGCGCCGGGGGAAGATTGCAGCCCTGTCCCATTTCACATTAAGAGAGGGATGGACACAAAGGGGACCCACGTGAACCCCAAAATCCTCAACAATGCAACAACAACAAAAAGCTTTTGTGCTACGGATGCTTTTTATGGCTTGGAAGTGTCCCCCGTTACAAGAAAAAAGGAAGCCAAGAGGGTTCCGCTAATGAGCGAGGCCCACTTTTAATTGCACAGGTTATGGGAGGAAACAGGGCCAGCTTCAAAGGTGGATACCTTGAGTCTCATCATCCCAGAAGGCAAACACCACACTTGCTTGTCTGGGTTTCCAGAGAACAGAGGAACCTGAAGGCTTCCTTCAGGACAAGCCATGCCTACTTTTTCCTTGATTAGCCAGGTGCAGCCAGCTTCAACGTCCCCCAACTTCCTTGTTGTTCCCAGTCCCGACTGGCATCCCAGTTCCCCTATACATTATGGGGAGAGCACAATGCTCTAAAGACATACACAGCATTCAAGCCCTGGTGGGGGGCTTGGCGGCTGCTGGGAAAGGGGGGCACTTGAGAAAGTTGCTAGCCCAGCAGGGTGAACCGTTGGGGTGGGGGCAGGCAGACCCCTCCATTTCATTAACACTGCTCGAGGGAGATAACGTGCAAGACCTGAACACACGAGTGTGGACACTAGTGAAACGAGTGCGCGGCAACGAGTTCCTCTATATGCCTCGGGTGTTCACAGGTGACGGAATTACACAGCGCTTTAAGCATCATTTCAGGGGGCAAATTCTGCCCCCATTCCCTGACATCGTATAAACAAGAATACAATTTTGATATATTTATATATATATGTATATATGTATAAAAGGTTATGGCGTAGGGTGTTTCTTTTTTAAAAAACCAAACACCCATTGAGCTTTTAAAAATCCCTGATGATCGCACACTGAGCATCGTCCATTCATCGGGCTCCCCAAGTCCTCGCGACTGCTTTTGGACTCTGCACACGCGGCTTTCTCCAAAACACAACCGGTTCGCGGCAGGTCTGCCGGGAAGGAGGGAAACAGCAGCCTCGCCGGAGGCTCCACCCAAGTTGGGAACGAGCCGGACGCCCTCTGCGACGCCTCGCCTGCAGCGCTTCTGCTTCCCAGAAGTAGGAAGACTATAGCAGTCTTTGACAGAAGTTAGAAAGGGTGGGGGGAGTCACAAACACTCCTCCCTTCCTGCGTCGCTACACGGGGAGCCGGGGAAAACTGCACCATCTGCATAGATCCTTTCCCATCCTTATTCCGAAAAGGGAGGGAACATGTTCAGCTCGGGAAACTCTTCGTTGTTGTAGCTAGCTCCCTGTTCCCCCAGCATGGACAACATGTCCTGTAAATGAAAGGGAATTCGAAAATGAGAAATGAAATTATTGTTGCTTAGGTGACAGTGCACTGTATCTTCTAGGACGGGCAGAAAGTGGTTCCTGAATGCAGGAGAAGGGTTTCCTACTTGCAAACATTTAACAGCGCCCCCTAAAATGAACCCCACCCTCAAATGTGCTATGTAAAACCTTTATCTGTATTAACTCAGATCCCTTCTGGATCATACATTTAAAGCACCCTTATACCACTTTAGGGACGCGGGTGGCGCTGTGGGTTAAACCACAGAGCCTAGGACTTGCCGATCAGAAGGTTGGCGGTTTGAATCCCTGCGACGGGGTGAGCTCCCGTTGCTCAGTCCCTGCTCCTGCCAACCTAGCAGTTCGAAAGCACCTCAAAGTGCAAGTAGATCAATAGGTACCGCTCCGGCGGGAAGGTAAACGGCGTTTCCATGCACTGCTTAGTCCTGCTGGCCACATGACCCGGAAGCTGTACGCCGGCTCCCTCGGCCAGTAAAGCGAGATGAGCGCCGCAACCCCGGAGTCAGTCACGACTGGACCTAATGGTCAGGGGTCCCTTTACCTTTATACTACTTTAATAGTTATGGCTTCCCAGAAAGAATCCTGGGGACTGTTGTTTGTTAAGGGTGCTGTGAGAGGATCTAGAGCTGCTGCCGGTCTGTGTAGACAATACTGAGTTAGGTGGACCAACGGTCTCGCTCAGTATAGTGCAGCTTCTTGGGTTATCAGTGATTTTAAATAAATCAAAGATGGGGAAATAGTGTCGGCCGCTGGAGGTTTAAATCCTGGTTTGGATCCCTAGCAAGAGGATCCTTGGCCTCTGTTTATAAAACGGGGAGGGGGGGTTAGGAAACGTTACTGGAATCGTGGCGGAGGGGAGGTTGACTGACCGGGAAGACTTCCGACTGGTTTGGTGGTGGCTGCTGGGTGTGCGACTCGCTTGGACTCTGTCCGTGGTGCTGACCCTGCCACTGCGACCACACAGCGACCCCCTCCGCTGCCCGGGGCTGGAACGGGGCTGGGGCCTGCCCGCTCTCTCCACCAGCTTTGAAAGTAACAAAAATGCGGTTAGCGCCGAGTGTAGGAGACAAGACTGTTCTTTCCCCATGTCCTTGATAACACGCTTTGATCTAGATTGACTGGTTTGGCTTAGAAGGAGTTTGTGGGCGGAAACACACTGCTTTGGGCTGCAGAAAGAGGTCTAACAATCAGAAGTGGGGCAGAAGGTAGATCCCAGGTGGATTCACAGGAGATGCCCTCCCTTGTGAGGTGCGCCTGTCTCCCTTGTTATTGATATTCAGGAAGCATTTGAAAGTATTCCTCTTGGAAGACTGAAAAATACTGTTCCCAGCAACCATGAAATGATTGTGCGATTGATGGCATGCTCTGAATAACTCTTGCAATGTTACAGAGACTTTGGACATATTGGAGAACTGAAATTTGGATGAACTCTAATATGCAGTTGATTAAGAAACTTAAAGCACCCACAGAGGGGAGGAGGGGAGTCCCTAAGATTTGGGAGAATCTTGTTTTATTTTAAACTTTTCTTTTATTGAAAAATGTTAATCGTAATTTATTTTGTAAAACCAATAAAAATTATTTCAAAAAATGGATTATGCTTTTGTTTCCATGACAAACACATTTAAAAGGATGTAGAATATTAATTAGCCAAAGGCTTGGTTGAAGGGAAATGCTTTTGCCTGGTGCCTAAAGATATGCAAGGAAGGTGCCAGGTGGGCCTCCCTGGGGAGAGCATTCCACAAGCAGGGAGCCACTACAGAAAAGGCCCTGTTGTCATGTTGTCAGCCTCTGGACCTCTCTTAGAAGAGGCACATGAAAAAGGGACTCAGACGATGATCCCAGGGTCCACGTAGGTTCATATGGAGAGAGGCGGTCCTTGCGGGCTCTTGTTACGTTCAGGCATGGTCTCCCCAGCCCTAGCAGAAGGTGCCTGGATTTGAACCTGGGACTTTCTGCAAGCAAAGCAGATATTCTTCTGCTGAGCTCCGGTCCTTCCCGCTATGCTCAACATACACGCCCATCATTTCACAGCATTCCTTCTGCAGAATGAGGAACTGCACGGCGACAGAGTCCTGCCTCTTCAGCAGAAGGATCACCGCTTGCAACTTCCAAACCCGGTGGGGAACACTCACCAAAGCTGGCGTTGCGGCTGGCAAGGCTTGGGTAGGCAGACCCGCCTGGCGAAGCTGTGGAGCCTTGTGTCGACATGGGGCTGAAGGAGGACGGGGTGCCTTGGAAGGTGCCCATGGCAAAGGAAGGCGGCCGAGTCTTAACAGCGTGGGAAGCCGCCTGCTAGAAGAGCACGAAAAAGAAATTTAAACAGTGAGCAGATAAATCAAAAGCAACTGGTAGGTTACAGGAAGCTGGAGTGTATGTCCTTGCAGGAAAAAAATGTCCTTCCTTGGGAGATTTTTAAGCAGAGGCTGGATGGCTGTCGGTTATGTACAATCTCGTTGAGATTCCTGCCATCGCAGGGGGTTGGACTAGATGACCACCAGGGGTCCCTTCCAACTCTACGGTTCTATGATTCTATGAGGCAGAAGCTTCCTATACTCCTAAACCAGGCCCAGTTCCAGCTCCTCCAGCAGACACGGCAGCTTGTGACTATTCAACACAAAACTGTGGCTAAGCCCAGTTCATACTAGGGATGCCCATATATATAGTCTGTAGGAAAAAGACAAAAACTACCTGGGCAGTGAAAGACGTGCGTGTCGTCCCTGAAGCCCAAGTGGTCCCGGAGACCTGATCAGGATTGGAGTGGCGAGAGATCTGGGCCAGGATCTGCCCCGCCGAGACTGAATGCGGTGCTGTGGGCAGCTGCTGCTGAATGACGTTCACGGGGGGCACCATCGTGCTGCTCCTACAGAGGCGAGGAAGAGGGCAGAGTTAAGGGAGGAAAGGCCAGCGTGGCTGAAGAGGCACGCAGAGAGCTGGCATGCCATTCATTCCTCTATTTGTTCACTCAGTTTCTATCTCGCCTTTCTTCTGAGGAGCTCAAGGCGGCATACGTGGTCCCCACCCCCTTAGGTTAAGCTGGGAGACTGTGAGCTTGGTGGCTGAGTGAGGATTTGAACCCTCACTCACTCTAACCACTGCACTGCAGAGGCTGGGCTAAACTGGAAAGGAAACTCAGCCAATTGCAGGAGTCTTGAGACTATCCCTTAGACCTCACCTGAAGTTCTCGGTGGGACGCGGAGCTATGAAACTGCTTCCCTGGGAGAAGAGGGACTGGCTGGCGGGCAGAGAGCCAGAAGGGACGGCTTTCGTCTGGTCTGATTGAGACAGAGAGAGAAGCATGGTTAGCCCCAACCTGGCCACCCAAGAACGCGATATTGGGCGGTATCCAACAAAGACCTACTGATACTAATGGGCTTTATTCCGAGAGACAGGCTCTCTCCTTGCCCTTCCTGCTGGCAGAAGAAGATAAATTTATTCTGACAGGCTTTTGGGAATGACTGTTTATAAGGAAAGTGCTTCTGACATTGCCTTTTTATTATCTATATTTCAATCTGCCTTTATGCTATTTTCATTCCACTCTAGTTTGTTGTTGTTTAGTCGTGTCCGACTCTTCGTGACCCCCTGGACCAGAGCACGCCAGGCACTCCTGTCTTCCACTGCCTCCCGCAGTTTGGTCAGACTCATGCTGGGAGCTTCGAGAACACTGTCCCACCATCTCGTCCTCTGTCGTCCCCTTCTCCTTGCGCCCTCCATCTTTCCCAACATCAGGGTCTTTTCCAGGGAGTCTTCTCTTCTCATGAGGTGGCCAAAGTATTGGAGCCTCAGCTTCACAGTCTGTCCTTCCAGTGAGCACTCAGGGCCTGTTTCCTTCACAATCGATACGTTTGATCTTCTTGCAGTCCATGGGACTCTCAAGAGTCTCCTCCAGCACCATAATTCAAAAGCATCAATTCTTCGGCGATCAGCCTTCTTTATGGTCCAGCTCTCACTTCCATCCATCACTAACTGGGAAAACCATAGCTTTAACTATACGGACCTTTGTTGGCAAGGTGATGTCTCTGCTTTTTAAGATGCTGTCTAGGTTTGCCATCGCCTTTCTCCCAAGGAGCAGGCGTCTTTTAATTTCGTGACTGCTGTCACCATCTGCAGTGATCATGGAGCCCAAGAAAGTAAAATCTCTCACTGCCTCCATTTCTTCCCCTTCTATTTGCCAGGAGGTGATGGGCCCAGTGGCCATGATCTTCGTGTTTTTTTTGATGTTGAGCTTCAGACCATATTTTGCGCTCTCATCTTTCACCCTCATTAAAAGGTTCTTTAATTCCTCCTCACTTTCTGCCATCAAGGTTGTGTCATCTGTATATCTGAGGTTGTTGATATTTCTTCCAGCGATCTTAATTCCGGCTTGGGATTCATCCAGCCCAGCCTTTGGCATGATGAATTCTGCATATAAGTTAAATAAGCAGGGCGTGATCATGGATCACTGCCTTGCCGTGGCGAAGGGGCCTGAATAACTCAGAGAAGCTATGAGCTGTGCCGTGCAGGGCCACCCAAGATGGACAGGTCATAGTGGAGAGTTTTGACCCAACGTGATCCACCTGGAGCAGGAACTGGCAAGCCACTCCAGTATCCCTGCCAAGAAAACTCCATGGACAAAGGCCACTCTAGTTTAAACAAACTATTTTAAAATATGCTTTTAGCTTCTTGTACTTTCTCTGTGCCGCTTTAACTTGTGTAAGTCGCCTTGAGTCCCGGCCTGGGGAGAAGGCAGGACTTATAAATTAAACAGCTAAATAAGGAACAAATCCACCACCTTCGTTCATTTCAAGGGGTCCTGGTCTTAGCAGGACTAATGCTGGATCCAACTCATAGGAAGCTATAGCAAAAAGGCTGCTTGGGCCCATCTCGCCCAGGACTGTCGACACTGATGGCAGCGTCTCTCCAAGGTTTCAGGTGAGGTTGGACGTCCCCAGCCCTACCTGGATATGCCTTTGGGGTTTGAACTTGGGACCTCTGGCGTTCCCCAAGATTTCTCTCTTTTTTTCTCCCAGGGGATGGACCGACATGGCTACCGATTACTGGCTCCGATTTCCCACCCCCCGACTCCCACCCTCTCACCTGTACTGATGCTGCTGTAAATTTCACTGAAGCGAGGATCCCGCTCTTGACTGAAGAGGGTCTCTGCTTTCTCCAGAGGTTTGCCATGGTCCGGGCCGGTGGTGGCCACTGGTTGAACGGCAGCCTGGAAGGAGATGAGCAAACACAGGGTTGCACAGTCAGCTCAGTCCTACTCCTGAGTAGATCCTCCAAAATCAACGCGCCTAAGGTCAGTCAAACCCATTAACTGCAGAGTCTTGAGTATGATTAATGTTGGATACAATCTACAGGTGTCAACATGTGCACACACAACTAAATAAGTGATAAGCCCAGGGATTTATTTCCATTTCCATCCCCCACCCCGTCCCGAGAGTTCAGGGCACCATACCCCATTCCTCCTCCCCTAATTTTATCCTCACAACTACCCCAAGAAGTGGGTTAGGCTGAGAGATGGCAACTGGGCCCCCGGACACCCCAATAAGCTTCCCGGCTGAGCAAGGATTGGAATCTAGGTGTGTTCTAACATAAATCCTGCAACATGCTGCTTAAATGAGAATGGAGAGGGTGGGAGAATCCTGTTTGGATTGCCACTCCACAAAATCTATGTTTTCAGTTGTGTGCATGCAAAGGGGGCAGGCTGAAGGATGGCTGAAGAGGGGAGTTATGAAAAAAAAAGTCATTTCTTCCTCTCATGCCACTGCAGTCCTGTATTGAACGACTCCTCTAGTCGCCAATGGCGACTGGCAACTCCACAGAGGTGAGCGCCATGAGTTCCTTCCAGTGGAGTGTGTGGTCTGCCAAAGGAGGGACACAGTGATCCGTGTCAGCGGGTGTGTTTGTGTGTGCCCTCTGCCAGGTCTCAATTTACGGCAGGGAGCTGGGACGAGTCCCCATGGAAACTCTTGGAACCTTTGCCAGTTTACCTGGGCGTGGTCGTAACTGGCTAAGCTCTCCCTGACAGGGACCACGTCGACGTCTGTTGGCTGCGTCGCCTGCTGCCTGAAACGCAAGCCATTGTTAAGAGGTTAGGAGCCGGTCGTGGGTCAGAGGAAAGTGCCACAAAGCAGGGAGAGGAACTGAGCAGAGCTTACAAGGTGCTCCGACACCTACATGCCCCGGGGGGCCTTGGGATAGACCCCTCACAGAGCAAAGGGCCCCAGGGTGACTCCAGCCAGCCCCCCACTTACCTCGTCGCCAGCTGGGCAGGACTCATCTCCAAAGGCAGGCTGGCGTTCGGGCCCAGTTGGGGCCGCTGCATCTGACTGGCCAAGGCAGGCCGGGACTCCTGGCTGGCATTCCTGGGGGGTCATCGGGGAAGGGAAAGTCAGGGATCGGAGGGAGCCAATCACAACCCTCAGAGCATTCCAGTGAGCCAGGGGATCTTTATGCCCCTCCCTCTTCTTAAGGCTGTTTTTGGCACCTGCTAAAGTCTTTTTGCTACCCCAGACACACAATTCTTTTCACACGTATCTGTTGGTTTTAAATCTGCATTTTGAGAAATTTCAGGCATGTTTGTTTTTAAAGCTTGATTGTAATCAGCTTAAAAACAAAACAAAACACGTGACACTGTTCTACGTAAGCGACTCCATAATAAATGCAAAATCTGGCTTTGATTTCTCTGAAGCTCCCCGTCTGAAGCTGGTATATGGAAATGGGATGGATGAGTGTATGGGTGTGTGGGGTTCTCCCCACCCCCAAGTGAAGGGGCAGAGATAGATTGTGCAAAAGCTTACTCAAGCCGACTGCCACAACACTCTCTCAGAGGCCACCAGCCCCTCCACACCACCACAAAATTATTTTTAAAATAGACTGAAAGATGGGCAGTGGGCAGAAAATTGAGAGCAGTCTCCAATGTTGGCGCTACTCAAAGCAGAGCTACTGAAATCAATCAACATAACTTAGTTCCATTCATTTCAATGGGTCTACTCTTAGTAAAACTTAGCTGGAGATGATTCTTAGTCTGTAGCTCAACCTGCAAATGTGTCCCAGTTTCAGATTTAGGGATGGTGAATGTATGGATTCACTCAAGGAAATGACACCAACATGACAATATGGGGCAGACCAAGAGGAGAGCTGGTGTCCTGATGGCTGAGGGGGGCGGCATTATGGGCCGCATCCCATTCCAGTCCTACTCAGCAGCAGACCCACTGAAACTAATGAGCCTCCTGCTGTGGATGGGCCATTGGCCTGATCCAGCAGGCTTTTCTTATGTTCTCCAAGGTAGTCAGGTTCTGTAGGTCTGCTCCAATTAAGGCTAGCGTATTCCCTGACATCACAGTAGCCTGTCCAATCAAGAGCGAAAGAGGGGGATACTCAGAGCAGACAGGCGGTTTAGACCAAGGGAAGGGCAGAAAGTAGACTAAGATCTGCTAAGATCTCAGGGCAATTTTGCAGTAGATCAACAAGGGTTTCTGACCCCAGAGCAAGAAAAAGCAAGTTTTCCCACCTAGGTTAGGCAGCTAAAATGAAGAAATCTGAACTCATAGTTGGCAGATTTTTGTGTGTGTGCAAAAGAGCTGTGACCTCTAGCACTGGAAACAAATCCCTACCCTCAGAAATGGGATTGGAGGCTCCTTGCTCCTTAATTCTAAGGGCAGCAGCTAACTAAGTTCCAGTCAGGGCAGACATATGGAAATCTATGGACCTAAGTTAGCCTGTCCACTGATTTCAGTGAGTCCACTCTGTATAGGACTAGCATCGGGTACCCAAAGGCCATATTCACACCATAAATTTAAAGCACGGTGATGCAACTTTAAAGAACCATGGCTTCCCCCACCAAGGAATCCTGGGAGCTGTAGTTGATGCTGAGTGTTTAGAAAGAGTGCCATGTTCCTCTCCCAGAGCTACAATTCCCAGAGAGGCTTATCCCTCTTTCCCATGAAACTCTGGGATTTGTTCTGGGAAGGGAATAGAGGAGCCTCCTAACAACTCCCAGCACCCTTAACAAATGACATTTCCCCTAATTCTTTGCGGGAAGCTGTGGCTTTTCAAAGTTGTATTTAAAAGTGAATGTGCCCTGCCTAATTTTGCATCTGGCTGGTAGGTCTTGGGATTCAACTGAACAACAACCAAAAAAAAAAAAAAAAAGGCAAAGGAGATTTGACAACCCAGAAGCAGAAACTTATTTTAATGCATTTTGCTTAAAAAGAGGCTGGAATGAAGCGAAGGAGGAGTTTTTTTTTGGGGGGGGAGACTGCAAAGCCCCCTCCACCCTACAAGTCTTTTGAGGATGCAGCAAAAGAAGAGGCCCCACTGCCATTGGAGTGGGTGGGGTTGGCACAAGGGGTCCCCGCGTACGTACTTCACATTGGTGTTGGTACAGATGATGTACTCTATCTCATCTGAGTAGGGGTTCTGGAAGGTGAAGGAGCTAGTTCTCATCCAGAGCCATTCTTGGTTCTTGGACCGGAAACGGAACATGACGGACAGAACTTGGCCTTTTAACTTCACCACCTGGAAAAAGGGGGTGCGGAGTGGGGGTTTGTTTTGGTTTTACGCCGGCAACAGCAGCAGCCACAGCAGAGGGGTGGAAAGGAAGCTCCCCCCCCCCAAAAAAAAACCCAAGACATGCAGTTCCTGAAAGGGCAGTGCTTATCCTAAGATCCAGAATGAGAAGAACCCCAAATAAAGCTCTGGCACTTTGGAGCTTCCCAATCTTAGCCCCCCACTTCGGCTTTCTAAAAAATACCAGCAAAGGGGACTAGGGCAAGAGATGAGATTGGGTTGGGGGCTGCAACTTGCCTGCCCTCTTTTAATGCCAGCACTGGCTACAATTCCTCCTTGCCTGGGATTTTGGAGGTTGCTTTCCCTGGGGCAAGGATTCCCCCTATGCCTCTCACCACCCCTGCTTTGCACCCCAAAGGTGGTTTTGCCTGGCTGGAGATGTTTCCTCAAACTCTGATCCTGCCTCTTGCTCACCTGGACAGAAGACAGAGAGGCATCTCTCTGTGTGTAGGAACCAATCTATTCTACAGAACTCAAATTTACGTTCTTGGCCCCACCCACCAGTGGCATGTGGCCCCCGGAAGGTTTCCAAGAATGGAATGCGGCCCTCAAGCTGAAAAAGTGGTTTCTGCAGCCCGCGCTAAGGCACCTGGCAGGTATTTATTTCCATTTTCCACAGATGTTGATGGTTATGGGGTGGAATGCAGGATTGTGAAGGTCATGAAAAGTCAGCTTCCCCTCCCTCCCGGGGCTTTAGAAAGATGGCCTGAAGTTTGTGCTCCAGACCAGGGAACAGATTGGTCTATAAGGCAGGCATGTGTGCAACCTCTGGATCTTGCTGAACTACGACTCCCACCAGCCCTGACGGCAAGCGTGGCCAACGGCCAGGGAGGAGATGGGAGTTGTAGTTCAGCAACCTCAGGAGGGCCAAGGCTCCCCTTGCCTGCTCCGACGGCATTCAAAATGCGTTTGCCAAGGGGTGTGTGCTGAGTTGTTGTGCAGATGCCAGGCTGAATCAGTCATGGACTCGTGGCTGGTTTACCTGCTGGAAGCTGTCCCTCAAAAGCTGGTGGTCTTCTGGGTGGCAGAAGTCAACAATATCCTTTCCCAAGAGTTCCTATTTTTTTTTGTGGGGGGCAGGGAGAGAAAGAGAATAGAGTCAGAATGTCACTGCTGAAGGCAGGTTACCTCTGAATAAAACCAGTTGCTGGGAATAGCAAGTAGGGAGAGCTGTTGCTGTTGCATGTGGGTCTCCTTATGGGCTTCCCTATGGGGCATCTGGGTGGCCACTGTGAGAACACGATGCTAAGCTAGGAGCGCCCACCTGTGGCCTGACCCAGCCGTCAAACACTTCTTAAGTTCTTATGAGTAATAGTGAGGCAGGTCTCTTGCATTCCCTCCCTACCTTCCTGGAGGCATCTGACTGGCTCCTGCAAAAACCAGGTGGTGTGCTATACTAAGGTTACCAGATTTTTTTCAATGAATCTGGGGCCACTTTTCAACTTCAGTAGGAATGATAGGATTTTGTCAGAGGACTGATTTGTAAATCCAGGCACTGTCTCCGGGAAACCTTATGCTATACACAGCTTTCATTGATTTGAAAGCTGCATTTGACTCAATTTCGTGAGTAAGACTCTGGGATAAGCCGAACTCCTCAAATATAGACAAAAGACTGCTGTACTTGATTAAATGCTTATACAAAGTTACTGTGATGAAAGGCGCGCTGCTCTACAAATGGACAACTTACAAGTCACAAAGGGAGTTAAGCAAGGGTGTATTTTAGCCCCAGCACTGTTCAATTTATATATAAATGATATTGTCCAGGATGCTGGACTAAGCGGGCTTTTGGCCTGGACCCAGGGAGCCAATGTGCACCCAGCTCTTGCTGGGAACCCCCTCCTCCAGTTCCCCGCACCTGTGGCTGGTAGCCAACGGTGGCCACGCAGCGGTGGTCGACGAAGGTGAAGAGGCAGTCGGTGTTGTGCCGCGAGATGAACTCTGTGGGCTGGCACACGGTGTTTATGTCCACGCAGCTGGGCGAGCTCGTGACCTGCAAGGGAAGGGAGACGCCAAGAGGTTAGGGGCCGGTTACAGAGAGGGGGCTAGGCAGGAGGGATTGGGCTTCCCGCTTGGAGGAGAGACAGCCCTTTCCCCTGTAAGAAGGCGAGTGGGCAAGTGAGGGGAGGCAGGAAACTCTGTGGAAGGCCCCTGATTATTTCTCTTATTTCTCTTCTTTGGCAGCGGATTCTCCCTAAGAGCTGAGAGAGGCGAGGGACTGGGCCCTAATCTCTGCCATGCGCTCACCAGACTGGCCATCTCGCGGGGATACTTTAGCCATGATTCCCGCATTGCAGAGGGTTGGACTAGATGGCCCTTGGGTTGCCCTTTCAACTCTCCTACGATTCTACGAAAGTGGCCTCAAGCAAGCTGCCAGCCCTGCCATGGAGCAACATGGGACAGCAATTGTGGTCCGGCTTTTGAGGCTCTCAGATAAGGACACCTGCTGCAATAAGGTACAAAGAAGGCTCAGCAATCGATGGCAACCTGGTTCCCGCATCCTTTTGGGGCTTGAGGGAAAGGCTAACTCACCTGCAGCCTGCCAATGGCCACCAGGCAGAACTTGCTCCCCTGCCCAGCATCTGGGTCGTCATCTGGGAGGGAGACCCCTGTGGGTGGCAAGAAGGAGGAGTTGAGTTCAGAGCCAGGGCAGGCTTTTCTCAAAGGTGGGTTCTGGTCTTAGTGGGTTAAAAATATATATGTTATTGACCCCATGTGGCTGGTAGAGTGGGAGAAATTTGGTGGAGGTAGAGAGGGACCAGCATTGTGTGAAACATTTCTGAACCAAGCGGTAATTGGAAGCCGTTGAAAACGGGGGTCTCCGTGTGGAAACGCTCGCGGGGTAAAATTAGTGGGGATCTTGCTATGGGAAAGGAGGGAGAAAACAACTGACAGAGGGGAGGAGAAGGGATGCAGTAATTTTTTTAAAAAAATTGCTAGTGAATTTAAAAAGAAAGAAAGATGAGGGTAAGAGGGAAGTGAAGGAACCTCAGAAAGGAAAATTGACAGTTATGTAGAAGAAAAATGCAAACAAGGGAAAGAAAATCTAAGCAAGTTAGGATGCATGGCTTTATTTAAGCATAGATGCAACCTGAGCATAGGATGGAGGGGCTCACAGCATTAAAACTCCAGCAGATATTGCCTCCTCATTAAGTTCCCAGCAAGATTATCAAATTGTAGCTTTGGATCCAGAACAGAGCAAGACGATCCTGTGTGTCTCCAGCTTCCAGCACCAGCCAACACACACACATTTTTTTCTCTCTCTTTTTCACACAGAGCCCGCCTGGCCTATTGTTCTCCAGCCTGGGATGACTTGGCATACAGACAGGTAAGGTGGGAAAAGACCCCCCCCATTGGTCTCTACGGCAACCAAGCCCGCTCTTTAGACATGTAAATGGCAGTACTTCAGCGGCCAGCTAAAGCTGGAATCTTGTGAAGAAACTTGTCTGAGCAGTTCAGTGGCCTCTTCTACTAGACTCTAAACCCACTGGATACAAGATCACAGGCCTGGAAGGGACCCATGAACATCATCCAGACTTCCCGCCCTCCTGATAAAAACCCTGTAACACTTTATTTTTAGAAGAACAGGACTTCAAAGTAACAGGAAATAAATGAACGAATTAGCAGAAACATCAAAAAGGGGGTCTTCCAGAATGAGACATTCAGGTGAGGTTACCTGCCGGTGGCCAGGCTTTGATGTAGCCTGTGCAGTGGACCACGACAAAATGAGGCTCGCCATCCTTCACGGCACCCAACCCATTCCTGGAAGGAGGGAACAGAGAGAAATATGTTGCCAGGGCTGCATTTGCTGATCTTACTGGGGTGCGCGGCGGGGGGAATGAGAGTCCACCTGAACTCTCAGCAAAGCAACCTGCCAATGAAAACCTCAGCTCTACCCCCTGCATTGATTAAACAAATGTGAGAGGCAGCGGTGGTATAGTGGTTAGAGTATCAGGCTATGACCTGGAAGATCAGAGTTTGAATACTCCGTTTTGCCACATGAAGCTAATATCGGGCTGCTCACTACCCTTTATCAGCCAACCAAGCCCTGGCTCCCTGAACAACCAGTTTTACCGGGTCCTGTTTCTCATAAAGCTGAGGCGGTTCATGGAGACTGGATCCACCGTGGCATTGCCGCATCTGTGGAGCGAAGGACAGAAACAAACTCACGTTACTTCCACTTTCACCCAAAGATTCTGGTTCCTCTCGCCCCCTGCAAGACGTTGGTATCTTCGCTTAGGGACCAAGCTGGCCCATAGCCCTTTGCCTGCTTCCTTGTGGCAGAACTACACAGATTTGCTTCCATGCCGCCTGGCCAGGGAGCACTCCCAAAAGCCATGCTGTGGCGGCTTCTGGTCATGAAGCTAAGAGTCTACTGGATCAGGCCAGGGGCCCATCTAGTCCAGCGTCCTGTTCTCGCAGTGGCTGAACCCCACTCTGGGAACCCCACAAGCAGGAATTGAGGACAAGAGCCCTCTCCCCTCCTGTGGTTGCCAGAAACTTTTATTCAAAAACAATGCAGTTGCCATCAATTTCTGGGGACTTCTAAGGCTGAAGGGGAGAAACCTGGAGCAGGAACCCCCAGCCCTGCCCTGCCCGGAACATATTTACCCCTGTATGTTTTTAAATTTGCTGTAAGTCACCTGGAGACTGCTATAGATCAGGCAACTGATGAACTGAATATTAATAATACTCTCTCCTTCCTCCTCACCCACACAGCAGCGTCAAGTGTGTGAATTAACACTTGTTTCAAAATCTCCCCAATCCATTTATATTTTATAGCAAGAGACTTTTTTAAAAAAATAATACTAGTGATATACAGATTTGGCAGTTCGCTGAACAAGTGGTTAGTGGGGCTGCCCTTCTGCGCAATAGATTTTCTACATAAACCGGGTCCCTATTGGAAGCTTTGCTTGGATTTTCTCAGGGTTGCATTTTTATTGAAAGGTTTGTTCCCTGACCTGGCTATGAACAAGTGGTGTAGAAGTAAATTCTTAATACACTACGTTGCTTGGCACATTTCTTAACAGAAACATGGCCTTGAACAACGTCTCCTTTTCTGAAGGTTCAACAATGATTTTATTACCGTATTTACTTGAATCTAATGCTCACCTTTTTTGGCCAAATTACGCTGTGAAAATTAAGGCGCGCATTAGATTTGACGGCACATTTACATTTGCCGGCAAATACTTTTTTTGGGTTTCACAGTTCTGAAAATTGAAGCGCGCATTAGATTTGATGGCACATTAGACTCGAGTAAATACAGTAGCTACAATACACTTCCAAAGCACCATAGCGTACTGTTGCATCGCACCAAGGCCTCTTAGCCTGTCCCTCTCACTTTTCCCTAAACTAAAAAGCCATAGATTCTGCTAGAGGAGTTACTACAGCCTCTGCAGCATTCTGGATCCTTTCATTCTTTGCCCTTCCCTAACCCCTTTTTCCAGCTCTATAATAACCATTAACATGGTCAGACAACCAGAACCATACTCAGTGCCAGCCTCAATCCTCTACATAGGGGATGGGAATGTCCCCTTCCTGAACCCTGGAGAGCCTCTGCCTGTCAGTGTAGACAGCACTGGTCTAGATGGACCAAGGGTCTAACTCAGTATAAGATAGCTTCAAGCGATCCTGGGCTCATGTTTTGACAAATCATGCTCTGGCACTGCATCCCAAGCAGGCCGTGACACTTCTCCTTGTTTGCAGTCCTTATTTACGCCCAGCTCACGCAGAAACGACATGTGGGTTTTGTACGCGGAACCTAGGAGCCCCGTCCTACCTCATCCGACAAATGAAAGACCGCCGGGATCCCATGCACATCCGCATGGATTGCTGCCCTTCCTTCTTGACGGTCCCCGTCTTCAGGTCCAGGATGCGACCTGGGAAACAGGAAATCGTCATTGTCACAGTCAAAAATGCAAGGGCAGTTCTGCTCAGGAGAAACCTACCTTTCAAGGTTGTTGTTGGGGTTTTTTTGCACTCCCCAGCAAAAGGAATGCACATGGCAGACAGTTAAGAATTGACTGTCAAAAGTGGACACTTAGAGTAGCTTCTATGGCTTCCTGTAACCATGCACTAGCCTTCTCTGGTTTGCGCTCTATGGAGCAGTTGCAGCAACAGGGAATCACTTCCTCTCCAATTTATGTACAGTGGTGCCCCGCAAGACGGAAAACCCGCTAGACGAAAGGGTTTTCCGTTTTGGAGGCGCTTCGCAAAACGAATTTCCTATGGGCTTGCTTCGCAAGAAAATGTATTGCGAGTTCCTGCGGTTTCCCCCCCCTTCCCCCCCTTTTTCTAAGCCGCTAAGCCGCTTATCAGCTGATCCGCTAAGCCGCTTATCAGCTTATCAGCTAATCCGCTAAGCCGCTAATGGGCTTGCTTCGCAAGACAAAAAAACCGCAAGACGAAGAGACTCACGGAACGGATTCTTTTCGTCTTGTGAGGCACCACTGTACCTGCTCCCGAAGGGCTGTGCGCACACAGCTGGAGATTATGCCTGCGTGGAAACTTCCCCTGCTCCTCCCTTTTCAATTCCCTCCTGGTTCTGGGAGACAGTGGTTCGGGGGAGAATAGGGAAGCACTGGGCTCTTCACTTGCCTGACCTGCCTCCTCCTCCTCCTCTTCTTCCGACCCATTCTGTGCTCCACCCTCCATCTCTGGAGATTCCCCTGCCTCCAACTCTTGCCTCCTGGCTGACACAGGTCCCCCCAGATCATCGACTGCCTCTCCCAAGTTAGACTCCAGCCCTCTTCCCCCCAATGCACCCTCACCAGCACTTTGCCAGCCCCTAACAGCAGTATTCTGCAACGTAAAAACCTCAGAAGAGCCCTGCTGGATTAGGACCAAAGGGGGTGTGATGGCCTGTGACTCGGGCTCGGACTCAGAACCAGAGGAGTCTCAGTCCGCACCGGATCCTTTGCCTCAGGCAGCACCTGAACCAAGTCTGGGGCCTGATTCTGAAGAGCCCCAGTCTGCACAGGTTCCCCTGCAACAAGCACCAGCTGGGTCGAGTCAGGGGCCTGAGCCTGCCCTGGCTCCAGATTCGGGGATTCCCTCGTTGCCTCCAGCTGGGCCATCACTTACAGCTGCTCCACTACCGGTTGGGTCAGGAGAGGCTGAGGCAGCCTCTGGGTCTAGTAACCCACCGACGTCTCCCGAGCTGCAGAAACTGAGGTCTGAGAGAAGGAGAGACCTGAGTACTCGCAGGAGGAGTGCTCGCCTCTGGGCAAAACCATGGAGGTGAGTTGCCGGGGGATCAGGACTGGCCGTTACCCTGACAGAGATAAAAGGCTGCTGGACCCCGTCCCAGGTTGCGGGAGCAACACTGCTGTATGTTAGACTCTGCCTGAGTTCCTGTGCCTGTCCTTGCCTTGTTTCCTGCCTTGTGTCCTGCCTTGGCCCTGCCGGACTGACTCCCAGCAGAACCTTTGGATTCTGGACTGGTCCTGGACTGTGTTTCAAGGGTTACCCCCGGGCCCAGCACAGGGGGCCCATCTAGTCCAGCATCCTGTTCTCACAACGGTCAAATGACCCAAACCACCCAGGAATCTAGATAGATTGCCTCAGGACCTGGAGGTTCAATAGGAATATCTGAAGAGCTGGATCAGGCCAACAGCCCGTCCAGTCCAGCATCCTGTTCTCACAGTGGCGAACCAGGTGCCTGTGGGAAACTTGCAAGCGGGACTTGAGTTCAAGAGCAACTCTGCCCTCTTGTGGTTTTCAGCAAGTGGTATTGGGTTCTGCTTCCCCAAGGTTGGCAAGCATTGTTGCCATTCTGAGCGGAACAGGGGGCAGTCCTGCGCTAAAAAGCAAGGCGAAGAATAAATCCCAGGACATCCACGGTTATGAAATGTCAACAGGATCTCAGCAGGACGTTACAGGACATGCGGTGACTGGGATGGTGGTGGCAGGACAGCCGAGCTCACCCGTGAGGGCGTTTTCTGACGTGGAGAGCTGTTCCCGCAGCTTGTCCACATCGTCGGGGTGCACCTGGTCGTAGAGGGTGCTGCCGAACCACTGGGACTGGGGCTGGTTCAGGACGGGTGTCACGGAGTCGGAGACGTAGACCACCCGGCCCGTCTCGCAGGACACGATGAAGAGGAACCCGTCGGCTGCCTCCAGAATCAAGTGTTTAAGCTCCTGCAGAGAGAGAGAGAGAGAGATGGCAGAGCATTAAGCTTAGTAGTGTTCACACTGACTGGCAGCAGGCATTCCCATCCCTACCTGGAGATGCCAGCAATTGGATCTGAGACCTTTTGCATGCAAAGCCTGTGCTCTACCCCCGAGGCATGGCTCCCGAAAAATAAACTCAAGATTCTAGTCCTCATGACTCTGAATAGGAACACTGGGAGCTACTTTGCCCCCAGGGGGTCTCTGGGGATTGAGAGAGCGAGTCTCTCCCAGCCTTACGTGGAAAATCATTTATTACAATTGTACTCCGCCTTTCTTCCAAGGACCTCAAGGTGGCAAACACAGTTTTCCTCTTCCTCCACTTTATCATTGCAACAACCCTGCGAGGGAGGTGAGGCTGGGAGAGGCAGTGACTGGCCCAACCGAGGCCCCCCACAGTGAGCTTCCTGGCTGAGTGGGGATTCGAACCCTGCTCTCCCAGGTCCTAGTCCGACACCCTCACTGGCGTTTCTCAAACTTGGGTCCCCAACCGTTGTTGGATTACAGCTCCCATCATCCCTAGGTAGCAGGACCAGCGGTCCAGGATGCTCGACTCTCATGTGACCAAACATACACGGGGGGGGAAATCCAATTCAATTCAAACCCGGAAATAGTGGGAGCGAGCCGGAAAGTCCTTGTGGCACACAAGGAGAGCCCGAAGAGGACGTCAGGGAGGGCGGAGGAAGCCCCGAAGGCACCAGAGGCATAGCAGGGATTTGTTTAGGCTGCTCAGCCTCTCTGCCTAACAGCTGCAGCAGCAGCAGCAGTTGCTGCCACTTTTATTTACACATCCTCCAGCCTCCTGGAGGCCCCAGAACTTTAGTTCTAGTTATGGATATTTTTGGATCCAGTATTTTTGCTCTGGGTTGGAGAAAGCACGGCACCGAGGGCGTTTAAAGGGTGCTCCCTACTTACGCACACGGAGGCCCTGTACGTAACCCCCGCGTTAAGTGGGGATAGACAGACGCCTGTGTCGGAATTCTGTACGGCCGACCTACTCCTCCTCCGACGTTCCTCCGACTGTGATTAATGACCTAAGCCTTTGATGAGGC
Organism: Podarcis gaigeae; assembly: GCF_964106915.1. Lineage (NCBI taxonomy): Eukaryota > Metazoa > Chordata > Lepidosauria > Squamata > Lacertidae > Podarcis > Podarcis gaigeae. The sequence continues at coordinate 3,584,841 of NC_139693.1, forward strand.
TTCAAGCACGTTCCCTCATTACGCAGAGTATCCGGGCAGCAGAAGGACGAGAAATATAAGCTACATTGCTACGTGTTATTTCTAACTACGCAGACAGAAAAGAATATACATCCTCTGTGAGAGTCAGTGAACCAACTGAGACAAAGAAACAGGAAACCAACAACATCCGTCTCCCGTTTGACTTCCAACAGTCTGGAATGTAAACAGAGTCTTGTGACTCCAAAAACTGCACAGTGGCATAAACAGAAATCTAACAGCCTGTACCTGGTCAGTGAGGAAGGAAGGCTTGTAGGTGCCGTCAGTGGAGGTGTTCCCGGTGCCCCGCAGGGACTTCATGTGCGAGACGGCCATGCGCAGGATGGTGAGCTTGTCCGGCTTGCGGGCCAGGGCGCTGCAGGTGGGGACCATGTCTGACAGCTCCGTTATGTAGGCCGTCATCTTGTTCCTTCGGCGGCGCTCAATCTCGCTGTGGTTCTCCCTGCAGGTTGGCGGGAGGGTGAAAGGAGGCAGGCCGGTTAGTTCACAAGGCTCCAGTGGCCAACCCTGCGCACGGTCGCACGAGAGGAGGAGGGGGAGGAGGAGGAGGAGGAGGAGGAGGAGGAAAGGAATGGATGCGGGGCCAGGAATCGTGGTTAGAGGCTGCAAAACTCTCATGCTGGACATGCAACAGGAAAGGTGCAAGAGAAACTTCCAGCCGCTTCAAAACAGGAACAACCATAGAAGCAGCTCGACTGCACTTGGAGCCAAAAGGACCATCGGGCGCTGGGTTCTGCTTCCGGAAACTGGCAGCCAGTTAGGTGCCTTTGGGATGCTCACAGGGCACAGCAGTTGAGAGCATGAAAAGAGCCCTGTAGCCGGATCAGGCCACAGGGGCCCCATGTGGTCTGGCACCCTGCTCTCACGGTGGCCAAAAGCCCCTAAGCACTGAGACAGGCTGCCTCTGGATCTCAGTAGCTGAGAAACAAGCTGAGCTTTGGAGAAGCAAACCACGGTTTGTTGGGGCAATGCATAATCAACCTGTGATTAAGCAAACCACAGTTATTGTTACGTGCAAACCAGGCCCTCAGGCGTGGTAAGGATGTAACAGGCCACTTTAAAGGAAACGTTCGCAGGTCGGACTGTGAAAGCCACCCTCCCTTCCAACACTCCTCCCCTCCGAAAAAAAGATTACACTGGGCTTCCTACAAGGAAAAAAGAAACCGGGTTAGAGGCAACGGAATGAGTCTGATGTGTGGCAAGCGTGGAATGGGAGATGGAACTGGATGGATGGTGGAGTGAAGACGGAACAAGTATTTTTTTTCTTTAATGGAAAAAAAGTAGGCTTGGAATTGTCCATCTTGACAGCTAATTTTTGGGAACCTTTGGCTGGGATCTCGTGCTTCCCAGTACAAACACACAAAGGTACCAAGTGAAGCGAAAAAAGGGAGCAACTTTTCCACAGAGCAGACTTACGGGCTTCTCTGCAGAACTCCTCGCCAGTGCTCCCCCCCTATATCCCTTCTCTGCACAAGAAGTTGGGGGGGGGGCTGGCACTAGTGTGACTCAGAGTAACCATGGGAGATCTTGGCTTTGGATGAATTGGGCGCCCACAAAAAGCTGAGAATCTTGACACCTGACAAGAAATCCTTCAGATCCTCAAGAGCTTTCTCCTCCCCCCAAACCAGGTGTGGCGAAACCTTTGGCCCTCCAGCTGTTTATTTATTGCTGATTGATTGATTGATTGATTACACTTAGATCCCACCTCCTTTCCCCCAAGGAGCTCACAGTACATGGCTCTCCCCCCCCCCCCTTGTGAGGTAGGTGAGGCTGAGAGAGGCAGCGATTGGCCTACGGTTACTTCGTGGCTAAGTGGTCTCTACAAGGTCCTAGGTCTCTACAAGGTCCTACTCCAACACGGACCACTGCACCGCAATGGCTCCCAGTCTGTTGCTGAACTACAGCTCCCATCAGCAAGCATGGCCAATGGCCAGGCATGATGATGATGGGAGTTGCAGTCCAGCATAATCCAGAGGGCCAGAGATTCCCCCCCCCACCTGACATAAGGGGGAGGGAGACGGCTGCAGTCCCAGGAGGCTTCTTCGGCCCAGGGAATGGGGTGGCTCTCCAAGGCAACTGTTGAACTACAACTCCCAGCAATGTCATCATCAACCCTGACCGCTGGGCCAGCCTGGCAGGGACTGACGCGCATTGGGAGTTCAAGGACACCTGGAGGACACCTGGAGGAGATGCTTTTCTCTAGACCTTCTTTATTGTCCTGAAATGCTGTAACACAGACACACACGCTACAGAAAAACAACCTTGCAGAAACTGTTGCTGTTCTCTCTCTACCTGCCTTGGGTTCTATACTCCCAATATTCCAACTCGCTTTCTGCTACAGTTTGGACATGAGAAATCTTTAGCTCTCAGTTATGTTCAGGATTATCATCTTACTTGGGCCAAGCCTCTGTGCTTGCTATCTGCTGGATCTATTGCTCCATCCCTATGACTCTACCCCACAGCAAAACCATCTGAAAGCCTTCCCCCAACTCCTGAAGAAAGACTTCAACAATGCATCGGGTGGGACTTTGCTCTTCTATGTTGCGGGCAATTTGGAAGTAAAAGAAAAGAGTCCAGCTGTAGATTCTCGCAAAAGTGGAGGCCTGTCTTGTCCAGCATCCTATCTGCACAGCCGCCAAATGCCCCTGGAAGCGAGATAGACTGCCCCTGGACCTGGAGGTTCCAGAAGAGCCTGGCTGCTGGATCAGACCAAGGGGGTCCCACCTAGTCCAGCGTCCGATTCTCACAGCAGCCAACCAGACGCCCCAACAGAAACCCCACAAGTTCTACTGAAAGGGCACGGTACCAATAAATAAATTTAAAGGTTTCCACATAGATGCAGGGAGAGAGTCTCAACACGCTCAGCAGGCTCAGGTGCCACCTCAAGCACCAAAGTCAAGATTAAGCTGCAAAAAAGAAAAAGGATTCTAAAAGTGCTTGCCGCTGCTACCTGTGGCGCTGTTGTTAATGTAGGTTAAATGTCTCTCTCTCCCACCCACCCCAAGCATTGCAATCAAGGGGCCGGCGGCTTTGGACTGGCGGTAAGAGGAGCCTGAGAGGAGATATGCTGGGCATCTTCAAATATCTCAAGAGCTGTCATGTGGAAGAAGGAACAAGCTTGTTTTCTCCTGCTCTGGGGGGCAATGGCTTCAGGTTACAAAGAAAGGAGAGTCCGACGAAACATCAGGAAGAACTTTCTGACAGTAAGAGCTGTTCGACAGTGGAACAGACTCCCACTAGAAGTGATGGGCTCTCCTTCCTTGGAGGTGTTTAAGCAGAGGTTGGGTGGCCATCTTTCATGGATGCTTTAGCTGAGATTCCTGCATTGCAGCAGGTTGGACTGGATGACCCTCGGGGTCCCTTCCAACTCAGGTCTATAACTGCCTCCCAGTTTTGACAGAGGACCACCTCGGCCAAAGAGTGGCAGCCAAGGTCCTTTTGGTCGCCCCATTAACAAACCAGCCTGCCATCAAGTCCCCCTGTTGATCGGGCAGCCAGATGAGGCATAAGCAATGCCAGCTGCCGACCCCCCTCACAAAGGCCGGCTTCGTCATAAGCCAGTAGAGCAGGAACAAAGACAGCTGCCTTACACAGAGTCAGCCCACTGGTCCATCCAGCTCAGTATCGTCAGCACTGACTGGCAGCAGCATCTCAAGATTTCAGACTCAGAGGCCATTCCTGGTCCTACTTGGAGATACCGGGGATCTTCTGCATGCAAAGCAGGTAACCTGAAACTCAGCTATAGCCCTTACCCTAAAATAAAGTAAGAATCCAGTCCTCATGGCTCTGAACGAAGTGTTTCTACAAAGCCAGACCCTTGCTCTGCCTTGTCTACACTGACCTGCTGAAGTTCTCCAAGGTTTCAGGCATGAAACATTTGCAGCTCCACCTGGAACTGGGAAATGAACCCGGGTTCATTTGAATGCTGCTGCTGAGCCCCTTGCCCTTATTTTGCAACCCACCCTGCTTCTGAAAGAGCCAAACATGCCGTTCATCAAACCAAACCAGGAAAGGTGCTGATTTTTCAGGTAAGTCTCGTGTTTGGGTTCAAGACCTCGATTTAAGGAAGGAAGGAGGTGAGGGCAGGGAGACTATTAAGAGGAGGCGGACGGGGAGGGGTGTCACAGAGGAGGAAAAGAGGAGGAGGAGGAGAAGGAGCTCTGCTTTGCCATGCTTAAATAAAAAACACACACAACCAAATCTCCATTCTCCTACCTGGCCAGTCTTTCCTTATCCGCTGAGCTCTGCTCATCATCAGACCTGGAAATAAAAGGGGTGAGCTAAGCTAAAACTGGGGAGGAAAAAAATGTATTTTAAAGTAACGGGGAATAAAAGAAAGGAGGGTGGGGGAAGGGAATGGAACAGGAGACCCAATTTATCTGCAATAAGAAGCGGAAGGTGTGTGTGTGTGTAATGACTTTGTTGGCATTCTGGAACCAGCTGCAGGCTGGGTGCTATATGCCCTGTGTGAGAGGAAAAGGTCTCCGCCCAGAGGGGCATACAAACCGTGTTAGAGACATGGATGAGGGTGGAGAGAGAAAAAACGAGGTGAGAGAAGAGGAGAAAGTCTGGCCAGAGTATAGTGTGGAGCAAGTGAAGGACGAGTCAGGTGGCACAGCAGGACCCCACAAAGGACACTATGTATGTATATATTTATTTATTTTTATTTCACTATATATACAGAGAGCATTATTGTAAAACAAACAATACTAAACCTCAACCTCAAAGCATGTTACAAAAAGAATAAAACAAAGCATCAGAGGGTAAAACCTGTGTGTGTGCGCTAAACTAAAACCCAGAGTAAAACACACAGAAGTCTATGTACTTGGAGAGGCTTTGCCTAAACAAAAATGTTTCTACCAGACATCAAGAACAGTACAGTAAAGGCGCCAGCCTGATGCATCAATAGGCAGGGAGTTCCAAAGTGTGGGGGCTGCCATACCAAAAGAGTGGAGCAAATATTTACGTGGCACCTGGAACACTGCCAGTTCCACAGGCTGGAGCAGCTCACTAGAATGTAAGCCCCAGGGCTTGGTTCTAATACTAGGGGAGCTGTAAGTCCCTTGCAACATGCCAAGGCATGAGAGGCAGAGGGCCTCTGAGAGCGTGCAGAGCGCCTTGCTGCTGACCAAGACACAGCCATGTGGGTTGAGAAGTGCAAAGGCAAGCTTTCATGAACGCCATTCCCAAATCCCCAAAAAGGAAGGGTGGGATACTTATATGATGAATAATAATAATATTACGGAATGGGAAGTTCTCAGTGGGGAAACTGATTGGCTATTAGTTACGGTTTTGCAGCACTGCATGAAGACTTAAAAAGGGGAAAAAATCCTGAGGCTTTTAATTCTTAACCTGTGGTGGAACTGGTTCAACCACTGCCTCCTGTTAGTTTTTAAAATGACTGTCTCTTTCCAAAGGAGTCCTGAAGCAACTTGCGAATGTCACAAAATACAAAATATAGTCGGACAATAAAGGATGTGTTAAAAACAAGTAGCCTAAAAGTGTTCATCCAAGGAAGGTTACCGAGCCACATGAAATATCCACGCTGCCAAAGGAATGCCAGACCCTTCAGCACTGTCCAAATCGCCTGGGGGAATATTGGAAACCAAACCACAGGAAAGGCCAGGAATGTTCCTCATACTGGTCTGTCTAGTTCAGTACTGTTCACACTGGCTGGCAGTGGCTTTCCAGGGTTTTAGGCAGCGAATCTTTCCAAGATGACCCCAGTGGGGACTGAACCTGGGACCTTCTGAATGCAAAGCAGGTGCTCTACTATTGAGCTAAGATTCTAGTCCTCATGGTTCTGAAGGACCAGCTAAAAATAGAAACGTAGGAAGCTGCCTTATACCAATCATTGTTCACCCTGATTCTCCAGGTCTCAGACCAGGATATTTCCCTCTCCCTACCTCGGGAGATGCTGGGGCCTTCTGCAGGCAAAGCAGGTGTTCTGCCACTGAAGCTGCAGACCTTCCCCAAATAATTATCCAATTAAAACAGCCGTGGTAGCATCCAGGCTGCCTTTTAAGCCCTGCCACTTCCCACTTTCAAATCTTAAAAAAACTGGGTTTGAAGCCAGATTTGGCGGGGGAAGGAAACCTGGGTTGCAGCTTTAAAAGAAACGCCCCTCCACCGCCACCCCCAAACGACTTGATGCAAATCCAGCAGAGCGGTTTTTGCAAGTCAGGAGGAGGAGGAAACAGAGAAATCTCCACCCCTTCTCAAAATCTAAGCAATCCTCCAGAACTGAGAAGCAGAAATCTTGCAAGGAGCCTTCCCCAGCAGGCAAAGAGCTACAAAGGGAGGCAGGGATATTGCATTGGGCGCCAGTAACCTCTTTTGCTTCCCACTGCATCTCGGCTAGTAATCAACTTGCTACGAAGAACCTGAACCCAAGCCTGTATTTTTCCTCCTCCCTCCCACTCAGTTTTTGTCTTTTTTTAAAAAAAAAGGATTGTTAAATCTTTTTTTTTAAAAAGTTATACTTTTTACATTACAAAATCAAAAATATTTAACAGAAACGATAAAGAGAGATGAAAATGAAGAGGTGTTAAAAAGCAATGTGTAAGCCACTCTGGGAGCAGGATTAAAAATAATAATAATACCAAAATGAATAAGAAGAAGAACATAGGGAGACCAGAAGAGCCTGGCTGCTGGATCAGGCCCAGTGATCCATTTGGTCGAGCATCCTGGCCAACCCGATGCCCAAGTGGGAAGGCCGCCAGCAGGACTTGGGCACCAGAGCAGCTCCCCACCAGCCCCCGCAGTTTCCTGCAACTGTTATCCAGACGCATGGCTGGCTCCCAGTGTGGAGGCAGAGAATAGCCATTGTGGCTAGGAGCCATAGATAGCACTCTCCTCCTCCTTGAATTTGTCTAATCCTCTTTTGAAGGCATCCAAGTTGGCGACCCTCAACTGTAGGAGCAAGTGCCATAGTTGAGCTGTGTGAAGAAGCACTTCAAAAGCAAAAGTTTTCTTTTACAGTCCTTTCAGTTCATTCATCCAAAACTCCTCCCCATCGGAAAAGACCGTCTCTGTACTAAGCAAGGTAGCTAAGTCATGGGTAGGCAAACTAAGGCCCAGGGGCCGGATCCGACCCAGTCGCCTTCTCAATCATGCCTGCGGACGGTCCAGAAATCAGCGTGTTTTTACATGAGTGGAATGTGTCCTTTTATTTAAAATGCATCTCTGGGTTATTTGTGGCGCATAGGAATTCGTTCATATATATGTTTTCAAAATATAGTCTGGCCCCACACAAGGTCTGAGGGACAGTAGACCAGCCCCTTGCTGAAAAAGTTTGCTGATCCCTGAGCTAAGTCCTTGTTACCACGGGTGTTGAAATCCCCCATGAATTGCAACCTTGCACGAGGGCACCCATTTTGAAGACGGGAGTAAATAACCCTCCGAGTGATCCCAACATGATGGATGGTGCAACTGGGGGACGGGCCTAACTTGTGGGGTGGAAGATACACCTTAATAAGTAACAAGGATGATATAGTACAATGGCATCTTTCGTGGGGCTTCGGTTCCAAGTGTTCTGTGCGTACATGGTAACATGTATACTCCAACCCTTGGAGCCATCCCTGCGCCAGCACCCCTGGGCTTTTGGAGCTGGTGTGTTGAGAAGGGCTGGCCCGCCAAGCGAGGCAGAGAGTTTATACGCTCTTTCCACACCAGGAAAACCTGGGACAAAAAGAGCTTTTGCGGTCTCTCGCCTTGCTTACCAGACAAGGCCTGCTTGGAACACCGGCTCTGGTTTGCTCTCGCGAAATCTTGTGGGCCTATCCTGAGTTTTCACGAAATCTCGCACTTCTGCAGCTGGCACACCGAGAGGGCCTTGCACAGAAAGCAAGCCAGGGAGCTTAAAAGCTCTTTTCATGCAGGAAGAACCTTGCGTGCTTTTAATTTGCGCGATTTCACCCGGCCGGCCTTCAACCACACAAGGTTGAAACCGCACAGGTTTAATGTGTGCAAGTTGCCAATGTTCTGTACTTCCGTTTTCATCCTTCCTGGACCAGGCCAGATGCAGGAGGTGGAGGTTATGCCCTGGTCTTACTGGGCAAACCACAAAGGACTTCTTTGCCATGCTGAAAACTGGTGAATCAAGCCAGAATCATCAGTGAAAGCATTTTGAGGCTAGGTTCGGATCTGGGCAAAGAGCCCAAGCTGACTGGTTCCTCCTGCTGACTCACAGCGCTCAGCCCCCTAAGAGAGATTTCCTGCATCTGACAGGCACCGAAGATAATGGCAGGCAGATGGTGGGGGCGAGCTCCCCAGCTTTAAAAAAAAAGGAAGAAGAAAGAAGATCGGCTTTTGACCTTTAAACAGCAAAATGGCCTCACTTCGAACCAGGGTTGCGCAAGGCAGGCGAGTGTTAAAAGTCACTGCGGGCAACAGTTTCTCTCGCCAGCGAGTCAGAGATGCTTATCTTTGAAGAGGAAGAAGAGGAACAGGAAGAAAAATCCCCCCTCCAATTTAAGACGTTTGTGCAGGGATTAAAAAGAAGTCGCTGGATGGCTGCAGGTATGTGGCAATTCAACGGAAAGAATAGCCTGACCTCAGGCAAGCGGATATGAGCCAACTCCTTGACCTGTCTGTTGAGACAGTGTGGCAGGTCCAAACAAACCACGGGATTTAATTTTTTTAAAAACTTATGTCTCACTTTCCCATCAGGCCCCTCCCTCCCTCTGTTATTTATGCCCAGCTTCTGCCAGCTTCCCATCCCACCCCTGCCTCAGTTTACCACCTGGTGCTTGCCTTCTCTTTCTCCCCAGCCCCTTATTCCTGCCTCCGTTTCCCCACCCAGTGCCTGCCTTCTGTCTCTTTCCTCCCTGGAGCAAGTTGCTCTGAGAGCTTTGCCATTTAAAAAAACAACAAGTAATAATAATTTTTAAAACCCTGGCTTTGCAGTCTGCTGCACCCCCCCCCCCGCGAAAGAGCAGCTGCATTCTTCTAATTAGCCGTGCTTAAAAACAAACTGAAAATTACTCCAGCCACCACCCCCTGCACCCCAAATTTTGAGAAAGAGGCTATTTGCTTTGCTGTTTCAAAGGCAGAGTTTTCGGAGGGATTGGGAGGCGGGAGAAGGGAGGGAAGGAGGGCTGGATTACATGGGATGCTTCGAGCCAGGGCAGAGATGGATGAAAGGCCACCTGGAGCTCAGGTGAGTGGCAAATGACAATGGTACAGCGCCTGGGCCTCAATGGCTCCTGCAGGGCAGAGGCGCTGGAGGAAGCCTTACCTAGCAAACCGCTCCTTGTCGTTCGGGAGCTGGTCATCATCGCACCTAGGAGAAGAATTGGGAGAAGGAAGACATGAGAAAAGGGCAGCTTCGAACAGCACGGAACGGACTGTGCCTCTTTGGACAACGGCCTGGGCCACAACTGCTGAGACTTGGGAGACTGTTTCATTCCAATCGTTAGAATTCCAAGTCTTGGCAAGTCACCGTTCTTGGAAGAAGAATACAGTGGTGCCTCGCAAGACGAAATTAATTCGTTCCGCAAGTTTTTTCGTCTTGCGAGTTTTTCGTCTTGCGAAGCACGGTTTCCCATAGGAATGCATTGAAAATCAATCAATGCGTTCCTATGGAAACTGCCTTCAGACCAGGTCCAGGGACAGTCTGTCCCCCTACCTCTTCTGAAGGCTTGGGGGGGGGGACAAGGGCTTTTCTTCCCACCCCCAGCATTTTAAAAAACCCCGGGACAGCATTTTAAGATCGCCCAGGACAGCGGACTTCTCCGCTGTCCCGGGGCGATTTTAAAGCCCCCGGGAAGGCAGGCGGGGGGGAGCAAAGACTTTCGCCCCCCGCCAGCCTTCAGAAGAGGTCCAAGACCTCTTCTGAAGGCCGGCGGGGGGCGAAAGTCTTTGCTCCCCCCCGCCTGCCTTCAAAAGCCGTCCGGGATAGCGGAGAAACGCGCTAGCCCATAGGGAAGCAAGCCCATAGGGAAATTCGTCTTGCGAAGCAACTCGCAAACGGAAAACCCTTTCGTCTTGTGGGTTTTCCGTCTTGCGAGGCATTCGTCTTGCGGGGCACCACTGTATTCTTTTTTATTTGCAATATAAATGTTTTATATGCAAATATTTTATCTGCAAATACAGCAGCTCAGGTCCTTATGGGCGCTTTGTACAGTCCTTTTCTTTTAGTCGCCTTCTTTTGAAAAGAAAGTATGGTGGTGAATTTTTCTTGATTCACCTTTTTGTAAACTGCTTTGAGGTTTTTACAGCCCAGCGGTATATAATTTTTTTGAAACCAACTAACTGGCTAAGAAATACATGCTCAGAAGACCTGCTAGCCTGGATCTCCTACAGACAACGACACTGGCTTGAAGAGATTAAGCTTTTGAACAGTGACTGTTTCAGAGCCCTAGCTCATCAGGAATCCCATACGGGATGAGATGGTGTTGCAGGACTCCGTAGCCTAGTTCATCAGGGATCCCAGGCTAGATCATGGAATCACAGAAGTGTGGGGTTGGACGGGACCCCAAGGGTCGACTTGTTCAAACACCTGCACTGCTAAAGGAAGCTATCCAACTTCTGTTTAAAAACCTGCAATGGATGATAGCCCAACACTTTCTGAAGGAGTCCGTTCTACTGTCAGATAGCTCTTACCCTCAGAAAGTTCTTCCAGATGTTTTGCTGGAATCTCCTTTCCTGTAACTTGAACCCACTGCTTCAGGTCCCACCCTCTGGAGCAGTGGCAAATAAGTTTAATCCATCTTACATTTGACAGACCTTCAGATATGTGAAGACTGCTATCTTATCACCCTTCAGTTTTCTCTTCTGCAGGCTAAACATACCCAACTCCCTCAATTGTCCCTCCTAAGGCTTGGTTCCCAGACCCTTGATTATCTCGGTCGCCAGACTCCACACACATTCCAGCCTAAACATATCATTCTTAAGATATTATAACGTTGCAGCTCTACGTAGCCATGTTCATCAGGGATCTTCTGCTAGACACGACAATATTGCTGTACTATGTAGCCTATCAAGTTTGGCTATGCACTGGCATCACTAAGGGCAAAACGAAGCCTTCTGTAAATGAAGGAGATCCTTCCTGCACTGGACACGAGTCATCCCAGCCAATCAGGGATACCAGAGAGAAAAGAATTTGACCTCAGCTCTTGCACAGCCAAGTCCCATTCCCTTCTATTTTCTGATGAGCCTTTTCACAAGACGGATCCCTCTCTCGCTTTGGCTCAGCACAAGTCCCCAAGCCCCTTGCCACTGGAAGTCCGTCTCACCTGAGAAATTTGCTGTTCCCTTCTCCGTCGTCATCAAAATCGAGCCTGGAGAACAAGAGCAAGAACGACTGTTATCTCAGCTGCAACAAACCTCACCCTCGGACTCCCAAGTCAAATAGCAGGTGAAGAAAATGAAAGCCAAGTAGAGTCTTAAAACTCAAGAGGGCTCCAAGGATGTTGAAATTTAGGTGTAGGGTTTACTGCACCTCCTCCCACCTGGCCTGGTCTCAGCTCATCCCAAAACTCTTCCCAGAGGCAGCAAAAGACAGGCCCTGTACCTGTTCTTGGACTCCAGCTCCCATCAGCCCCAACGCCAGCAAGGTCAACAATGAAGGATGATGGGAGTTGTAGTCCAACAACATCGGGGGGGGGGGGGGCAAGCACCAAGCTGGTTTTGCCTCAGCAGGAGAGATGGGAAGAAGCTCATCCCAACAGCTTTGCCGGCACCCCAGCTCCATCAGACGCCTGCTCCTACCCCTGAATTGTGCCAGGACTTGGTCATTATAAGAGCAGATATTTAAGAATTGGTGCCTGAGTTTGATTTTCCCCCTTTTCCCTCCCCGTCCCTTTTCCCTCGTGCGTCATGCTTTTTTGTAAGGCTGTGGCCGAGACTGCCTTGTTTTAATGGATAGTATGTAAGCCATGCTGAGAACCTTTTCGGCTGAAGAGCAAGGTACAAATGCTCCCCAAAAAGAACAATAAATTCTAAAAACAGGCGGGAAGCCTAAATGCAGCCCTCCCGGCCTCCCTATCTGGATTCCGAGACCCTCCTGCAGGCCACGCCCTCTCCCAATAGGCCACACCCCTCACAGTCCTGCTTCGTGCCTTCAGTTGTTTCTTCCTGGCTGGGATGTGTCTGCTGAACTGTGATGTCATCTTCTGTTTGCATGGAAGGAGGGAGGTGTGTGTGCACGTACTGGAAATGTCTGAAGTTGCTGCCCATACCAATTTTTGTGCAGTAAGCCCGCAACTTGTGCAGGGGTTACATTCCAGAGATTGCGCCTGAAGCCAAAAATTACTTAAAGTCAAAGCAAACTGGGTTCAACAGTGGGTGGGATTGCCCAAGTCTTTTTTCTCAGATGCCCATCCACTTTTTATTTTTTGCCGTGTATAAAACTGAGTGCGCACAAGTTAAATGTGTGTAGGTTGTGGGTTTGCTGTACCAGCAAACGTATTTGCAGATGCTAATGTACTTTTGAACTACATTCCTGTAGCATGGAGATTAAAGGGCAGGACAGCAAAAGTGAAATTTGTGAGCCTTTGTGGTAGCCAAGAAACTTAAAACTTTGAATTTGGAAGGCTGTCTATCACAAAATGGCCTTGAGAATATCACTAGCACTGGCTACATTTGAACACACTTCCTACAAACGCATCAGTCTCGTAGGTGTACTTATTTTGGCTGGCTTATTTTGGCTGGCTATTTAAGATGGATGTACTGATGTTTATTGTATTCTTAATGTAAGCTGATGGATTGTTTTTGCTATTTTAAAGCTCCTCTTCATTTTTTGTCTCTTCTTTGTTAAATTGCTATTCAAGAATCAGCTTTCTTAAAAAGAGAAACTTCTGGCTCCTGGGATGAATCCGATAGAGCAAAGGGAGAGTTGTATCCATGACACCACTTTCTTTTGCCTCTGGCCCTGCCCAACACAGGTTTGTGGCCCCCAGAAGGTTACATGCGGCCCTTGGGTTGGAAGGGGGGAGCCCCCACCGCGCCGAGCATCCTCATTCCAAGTGACCAACGGAGCCACCCTTACCCCGTCCTCCGCTTGTTTGCTCTCTGGACGATGCTCCCTCCAGAACACGCGTCGGTTCCAGGTGTCCCTGAAGCAGAGCCCAGCAAGGGGACATCCGATGCCATTTCTGGAAGGAGAGGGGGAAAGACGAGAGGGGAAGTGAGGGATCATCCCCTTCAAGTCCTAAACGGCCTCGGTCCAGAATACCTGAAGGAGCATCTCCACCCCCATCGTTCTGCCCAGACACTGAGGTCCAGCTCCAAGGGCCTTCTGGCGGTTCCCTCCCTGTGAGAGGCCAAGTTACAGGGAACCAGGCAGAGGGCCTTCTCGGTGGTGGCACCCGCCCTGTGGAACGGCCTCCCACCAGATGTCAAAGACAACAACAACTACCAGACTTTTAGAAGACATCTGAAAGCAGCCCTTGATGTTTGATGTATTACGGTATTTTAATATTTTTTTGGAAGCCGCCCAGAGTGGCTGGGGAAGCCCAGCCAGATGGGTGGGGTACAAATAATAAATTATTATTATTATTATCATCATCATCATCATCCCAAGAGGGCAGCAGACATCTGCTTGCCAGGCAAACAGCGCATCGCCAGAGCTGAGCCTTCTACATACACCCACAGCAGGATGGAAGTACCAGACTTTCTGGCACATCCCTCTGAAGAAAGCACGCTGGACGCCAGAGAGAAAACATGCACAACTCGAAGGGGAAATGTGTCTGGCTTTTCAGAAGGCGATGTCAGGATCAAAGTCGCTCATCGTTCCCACTTAGTCACAATCTGGGGTTGTGCGAATACTGAAAGATCTGGGACAGACAGAAGGAAGGACTTCTTCGCACAGTGCAGAATTATGGATTTTGCTCCCACAAAAAGACAACAACGGGTGTTGCCTTGGAGGGGCTTTATTTATTTAGGAGAAGGTTTTATGACATGGTGTTGACCATGCAAAACAACAAAACAACTCCAGTTTGAATGAATGGTGAGCACTCGTCCCATAAGAAACACCCATCTGGAAGCCCCCAAAGTCTCCTGGCCCCAGATGCCAAACAGAGGGAAAAGGGAAGCAGAAAAGCAAGTACTTCTTAATGCAGCGCCGCGTTAAACTATGGAATTCTCTCCCATTGGAGACAGTGGTGACCACCAACTTGGATGGCTTTAAAAGAGGAATGAGATAAATTCATTAAGGAGAAGGCTAAGCTCTGTCTCCAGAGTTAGAGGCAGCAATGGTACTGAAAAGGCCTGGAAACGATGCCTTATGAGGAACGGCTAAGGGAGCTGGGCATGTTTAGCCTGGAGAAGAGGAGGTTAAGGGGGGATATGATAGCCATGTTCAAATATATAAAAGGATGTCACATAGAGGAGGGAGAAAGGTTGTTTTCTGCTGCTCCAGAGAAGCGGACACAGAGCAATGGATCCAAACTACAAGAAAGAAGATTCCACCTAAACATTACAAAGAACTTCCTGACAGTAAGAGCTGTTCAACAGTGGAATTTGCTGCCAAGGAGTGTGGTGGAGTCTCCTTCTTTGGAGGTCTTTAAGCAGAGGCTTGACAACCATATGTCAGGAGTGCTCTGATGGTGTTTCCTGCTTGGCAGGGGGTTGGACTCGATGGCCCTTGTGGTCTCTTCCAACTCTAGGATTCTATGATTCTATGAAAACCAGTTGCTAGAAACCACAGGCAGGAGAGAGTAGTTCTCGTGCTCAGGTCCTGCCTTTGAGCTTCCCATTGGGGCAACTGGTTGGCCTCTCCTGATGATCCTATGGAACCTCCATGTCCAGAAGCAGTCTACCTCCATTCCTAATTTCTTTGGGGCATTTGGCCACTGTGAGAACAGGACCGAGGACTAGATGGGCCACTGGCCTGATCCGGCAGACTCTTCTCATATTCTTATTTGCCCCTCAAATAACAAACTGTTGACTCAATTGGGCTGCCACAGATGGAAGAACTCTTGGAGCAATAAAAGCGCATCACGGGCATGGCATGTTTTATGCCGCGGCACTCATGGAAAAGAATGAAACAATACCCACAAATATAATTTAAAATCCTGCTGCAGGCTTCTCTCAGGACTCCGTTCCCTCTGAGGCAGGCCCGATCTAATTAATACCACAAGGCTGTAAAACTCAGAGAACAAGCCATAAACCATCTGAAGTGCTCTTAGGGGCTTCAATCTCCCTGCCTTGCTTCTCTGGGTGTTTTTTTTTTGCGAAGAGTTAATAAGATCATATTCATGTACAAAGCCTTTAGAGACTGTCCAGAACAGAAAGGCAGTCAGGAAAAGAGCAGCAATGACGCAACACCAGTCTAAGTTCTGCTCCTTACAACCCTTTTACCAATTGAAAAAATAAAATAAAATCAATTTTCTGCCTGCAGCTGACAGTGGAGAAGGAGTCTGCTGAAAATGAAAGGTTTCCTGGCATGGAAAGGGGGAAAAGCAGAAGACCAAAAGCCCACTCAAGGAGGGGAACTCTTAAGAGCACCAAGAATGCTCAGGCGATATCCCTCCCCACCATTCCTTTCACAGAGCTCCCTGTGATGAGGGACTGAGTACTAAACCACTTTGGGAATTGGAGTTAAAAGTCCAAAATATCTGAAAGGCAATGTCCTCTCCTTTCATTTCTGCCCTGGTGACTCCCCATCTTCCATCCTCCATAACGGCGGGAGGACCACCATTTTCCAGCAGGCCTATGTCCTTCATCCTACACGTCTATTCTCAGAGAAGACATGCCATAGAGACAGGGAGACCACCGTCTCCAGCTCTTGAGGAGGCAGCTGGTCCATCTGGGCCAATGGGGCAGTGCCTCACCAACTTCTGCCAGCAGCCTGCCTTCTTGGTTGCTGCCAGTCCACTGTCTCATCAGCTTCCTCCTTGGTCTGAGTTGCCCCTTATAGACAGAACTCAACAGGGAGGAGACAAAACTAGAATTTGCTCTAGCACCACCTACTGCTGGTCTCCCTGCCTTAAAGGTAAAGGACCCCCGACAGTTAAGTCCAGCCGCAAACGACTCTGGGATTACAGCGCTCATCTCGCTTTACCGGCCGAGGGAGCCGGCGTTTGTCCACAGACAGTTTTTCCAGGTCATGCAGCCAGCATGACTAAGATGCTTCTGGCGAAACCAGAGCAGCGCACGGAAACACCATTCACCTTCCCGCCAGAGAGGTACCTATTTATCTACTTGCACTGGTGTGCTTTTGAACTGCTAGTTGGCAGGAGCTGGGACCAAGCAACGTGGGGAATTGCACCGCTGACCTTCCAATCAGCAAGCCCTAGGCTCTGTGGTTTAGACCACAGCGCCACCCTGCCTTACGTCCTACCAATTTCAACAGGCAACACCAGGGGCAGTCCCTGCCTTCAAGCACTACCTGCCAGCTGAAATGAAACTGCCTAGAGTAATATAAACTGCCTGATGAACTTTATGCAGATGCCCTTACGGAAATATTTCCTTTCTTGGGTTCAACAAAAGGTTAGCAGGCAACTAGGGCAAGTGGCAAACAAGCAGCTCTCTGGGTGCTTACAGACACCTGACATGCCTTTCAAAGTTGTGCTGCAAAAATCCAACGCTGAACCAAAGGCGTGGCCAAACAGGTTCTCCCCATCTTATCCTCACAACAACCCTGTGAGGTAGGTCAGGCTGGCAGGTCACCTAATGAGCTTAAGAAGAGCTTGCTGGATCTTGCCAATGGCCCATTGAGGCCAGCATCCTGTTCTCATTGCAGCCACCCAGTTGCCTCTTTTGGGAAACCCGCTTTTCGAAATCGGTTTTCAAAATCAGAGGCTAAACACGGCAAGCCATCATGGCCAGTAAAGGTAAAGGGACCCCTGACAATTAGGTCCAGTCGTGGCCGACTCTGGGGTTGCGGCGCTCATCTCGCTTTATTGGCCGAGCGAGCCGGCGTCTGTCCGCAGACAGCTTCCGGGTCATGTGGCCAGCATGACTAAGCTGCTTCTGGCGAACCAGAGCAGCACACGGAAACGCCGTTTACCTTCCCGCCGGAGCGGTACCTATTTATCTACTTGCACTTTTTTTTGATGTGCTTTCGAATTGCCAGGTTGGCAGGAATCATGGCTAGTAGCCATTGACAATTTTCTCCACACCTCACAATTCACGCCTCCCCCTGCTTATGTCCCATGCATTTAAATATATCAGAGTCGATGAAATATATAGTAGAAACACTCAAGGAAAATCTACCTGTAGTTTTATATGCACTACATTGAGATTTTGTGCCAATTAATCCCAACTTCCTCCCCTCACTTCTACGTGCCCTACTCCACTTTGCACCCCTAACAGGAGAAAACGCACCATCATTAATGGTTAAACCAAGCCATTTCTTGGCTTGCAGAGCTCCCCCCACCCAGACTGTGCATGAATCTATAGGTCGCCTTCCTGTGTCTCCCTAAATGTCCCTGCTCTTGCATTCCAGAAATCGCACTGCAGCCCAGTCACCCTTGTCATCCGCCCACATCCCCAAATCATGCAGCCAAGGGTGTGTTTTTTCTATTTGTTTGATCCTAATGTAATCTTAAATTTCATCACATTTTCTTGTGTTGTGTATTTAATCAGTCAATATTTTTCTTTTCATTTTTAGAGAAAGGTCGGCTATTAATCCCTTAATAAAGAAAAGGGTCATTTCCATCGGCAGTGCCCCCTCCCCAAGCCAAGACTCCCCCCCTCAAATCCTAACTCCAACTAAACCTTTTCCAAAAGGGAAACCCAGGAAAAGTCTGCAGCAGAAAAAAGTGTTGTCATGCCCAAAAGCTTATTTCATGATAAATGTGTTATTTCAGGGGAACCCTATTATCCAGCTCATTTACGTCACTCCAAGCCCTGAGCCACCCCATTCCCCTCTCAGCCCACAACTGCCACAGCATCCTCAAGTCATTCTTACCTGTACTGTACTTTTCCCATCACTCCAAGCCCCTGCCCCACTTCTAACCCCATGCTCCCCCATGCTATTAAGAACCCTTTGGCCACACCCCCAGTCAAGCCACACACTCCGCCATCCCAAAGAAACTCCCCTCTGCAGTGGTGGCCCCCAGACTCGCTTCGGCTCCCCCAAACCTCTACGTCTGAACCTTCCCCCCCCCCAATATCTCACGATTCCATGTAGCCCCCCACTCCCCACAATTCACCTACAGTCGTCCCAAATCTATAACCCCTACCTGCTCACAGACACGCTCATCCTAGAACTCTCTATTATCCCCAACTGCAAGTCTAAGCCCCCAAATCTGTATCTCTGAGCCCCACAGGTTACCCTTACCCTGTACTGAAGGCAGCAGCCCTCTTTAGGGAAGCTTTTAATGTTTAATAGGTTATTGTATTTTAGTATTTTGTTGGAAGCCGCCCAGAGTGGCTGGGGAAAGTCAGCCAGATGGGGGGGTATAAATAATAAATTATTATTATTATTATTATTATACTTCCCCTTTCCACCCCCAGTCTCCCCCTCCCCTCCCCCAAATCCCCCTCAAACCCTCTCCCACTAAGACCCCCAACTCATAACTCCCTCCCCCCCATTCCCCTTCCTCCCCAAAGGAAGAGACCCCCCCAAACCCCTCTCCCCCATAGCCCCTCATTAACCCCTTCCATCCCTCCGCCCCCTCCCCTCCTGCCACTCCAAGCCCTCCCCCACCTACCTCATGCTGCCCCCTCCCCACAGCTCACCCCTCCCCCCTCCAGTCAGACCCTCCTCCCAAAGTCACTCCAGCCGCCCCAACCTCTAACCGTGAGCCCCCTCCCGCTCCCCCCCCCCCACCAACCCGACGCCCAGGCCTCTGCCTCCCCCCCCCACTCACCCTGGTTAGCAGCGGCTGTTGCCATGGCGACAGGAGGAGAGGGAGGCCGCTCTCCCCCCCCCCGCCCCTCCGGCCCTGCCTCAGTTCTCCCCTCTCGCCAAGCGTCAATTCCAAGATGGCGGCCGCTCCAGCTCCGGGCGAGCCCCGCGAGGGGGCGTGGCCGAGGAGGCGGGGAGAGAGGGCTCTCCCATTGGCGCGCGGCCTCCCTTGGGGGCGTGGCCTCGCCTCTCTCTCCTCCCGCGAAGGCAGCTGACGGGGCGGGGTCAGAGAAGGGCGGGGCTTATAGATAAGGGGCGGGGCTGGTTTCGAGGGGCTCCCCGCGCGGCGCATTGTCGGGAAGGGGAATGCGGTGACGTCAAAGTGACGTAGTTTAAAGGGGCGGGGCGGGGAGGGAATCTCGGGTGATCTCACAGAGTGACGTAGCTTCAGCGGGAAAGGTTTTTTTTTGGTGTGACACCATCGGCAGGGCTGGTTTTAATAGAAAAATTAAAGCAATAAATATTATTTTTTAAAAAAGAAAAAATTAAAAAGAGGGGCGGGTACGATGCCGTCAGCTTGGCTTTTAATATAATTTTGTAAAAAGGTCGGGGTTCCAGGTGTGACGTCATGAGTGTGTTTCATTCATTCCTTCCAATATATAATAAGTATTATTCCAAAGTTGTTACTTTTAAATAGTAGTATTTAACACAGAGAAAGTTGCTTATTTTTCTCTGTAACTACTGTACATATTGGGGGGGGGGGCTCTTTCCAGGAGACTTGCAATCTTAGTACAGTGGTACCTCAGGTTACAGACGCTTCAGGTTACAGACTCCGCTAACCCAGAAATAGTGCTTCAGGTTAAGAATTTTGCTTCAGGATGAGAACAGAAATCGGGCTCCGGTGGCGCAGCAGCAGCAGCAGGAGGCCCCATTAGCTAAAGTGGTGCTTCAGGTTAAGAACGGACCTCCAGAACGAATTAAGTACTTAACCCGAGGTACCATTGTAAAAGGTAAAGGGACCCCTGACCATTAGGTCCAGTCGTGGACGACTCTGGGGTTGTGACGCTCATCTCGCTTTACTGGCCAAGGGAGCCCAACGTACAGCTTCCGGGTCATGTGGCCAGCATGACTAAGCCGCTTCTGGCGAACCAGAGCAGCGCATGGAAACGCCGTTTACCTTCCCACCGGAGCGGTACCTATTTATCTACTTGCACTTTGATGTGCTTTTGAACTGCTAGGTTGGTAGGAGCAGGGACCGAGAAACGGGAGCTCACCCCATCGTGGAGATTCGAACCACCAACCTTCTGATCAGCAAGCCCTAGGCTCTTAGCATAGTGCATAAAGAAAATGGACTGGGGTAGGAAGAGGAAAGAATGGGGCTAGCTCTCCCCTCCCCATGGTAGCCTGGTCAGCAGCAGACACCAGAGTGTGGCTCCCTTCAGCTCTCCAGTTCTACAGCTCGGTGTCCTAACTGCTGGAAGACCCACATTTAAAGCCCAGGAGTTTCCCCTAAGAACCCTGGGTGCAGTCGTTTCTTAAGGGTGCTGGGAACTGTAGCGCTGTGGGGTAAACTCTGATTCTCAGGATAATGGGTGTGTGCTTTAAATGCATGGTCTGTACAAACTATTTTTAGAGCTTTGTTATTAACCAGCAACGGGGAAGCTGCCGCCCTCCCAGTGTTCTTGGACTACAAGTCCCAAGTCTAACCTGTAGGCACTAGGTAAAGGGACCCCTGACCATTAGGTCCAGTCGTGACCTTCCCGCCAGAGTGGTACCTATTTATCTACTTGCACTTTGACGTGCTTTCAAACTGCTAGGTGGGCAGGAGCAGGGACAGAGCAACAGGAGCTCACCCCATTCCAGGGATTCGAACTGCCAACCTTCTGATCGGCAAGCCCAAGAGGCTCAGTGGTTTAACCTACAGCGCCACCCACGTCCCTAACCTGTAAGCACTAGGCTTGGATGAAATGTAGGTGAAATCACACAGAGGTTCCGATCTGATCTGCCTGCTCCTAGAATAACAACCCTCTGAGTCTTGGTTGCATCAGCAAGTCCTCAGTCCTGCTGCGAATGCACTCTGCACATGTTTATAGGCTATGTCATTTGAATCAGGGAACTGGAACTTCAAGGCTGGGCTTTCTCGGTTCTGAAATTCTTTCCAGGCCAAACCCCTTTTTGGCTCTGCACCCTCCTAGAGCACTTTTGGCCTGTCCAGAATGTGTGCTTGAAGTGTGGCAATGCTTCTTCCTCACCTGAGCGGAGAGAAACCTGTATACGCACCTTTCGCTCCACCCAGGAAGTTGCTGGTCAGAGGATGCTGCTGCCGTCGCCCTGCAAAAAAAGATTCCCCACCCTTGATCTTAAGGACACCTTCACCTTCCAAGGCTGTGCCTGGCTCCTCATGATACTGCCAGAATCATAGAATGGTAGAGTTAGATGGGAATCCAAGGGTCATTTTAATGTATTTTTAATGCTTTTTAATATCTGTATGAAGCCGCTGGGAGAGATCATCGGGGGTTTGGGCTGGGTGTCCATCAGTATGCTGTTGATACCCAGCTCCACCTCTCTTTTAAATCAGAACCAGTGAAGGCGGTGAAGGTCCTGTGTGAGTGTCTGGAGGCGGTTGGAGGATGGATGGCGGCTAACAGATTGAGGTTGAATCCTGACAAGACGGAAGTACTTTTTGGGGGGGACAGGAGGCGGGCGAGTGTGGGGAACTCCCTGGTCCTGAATGGGGTCACTGTGCCCCTGAAGGACCATGTGCGCAGTCTGGGAGTCATTTTGGACTCACAGCTGTCCATGGAGGCACAGGTTAATTCTGTGTCCAGGACAGCTGTTTATCAGCTCCATCTGGTACACAGGATGAGACCCTCCCTGCCTGCACACTGTCTGGCCAGAGTGGTGCATGCTCTGGTTATCTCCCGCTTGGACTACTGCAATGCGCTCTACGTGGGGCTGCTTTTGAAGGTGACCCGGAAACTGCAATTAATCCAGAATGCGGCAACTAGACTGGTGACTGGGAGCGGCGGCCGAGACCACATAACACCGGTCCTGAGGGATCTGCATTGGCTCCCAGTACGTTTCCGAGCACAATTCGAAGTGTTGGTGCTCACCTTTAAAGCCCTAAATGGCCTCGGTCCAATATACCTGAAGGAGTGTCTCCACCCCCATCGTTCAGCCCGGACACTGAGATCCAGCGCCAACGTTCCCTCATTACGAGAAGTGAGGTTACAGGGAACCAGGCAGAGGGCCTTCTCGGTAGTGGCGCCCACCCTGTGGAACGCCCTCCCTTCAGATGTGAAGGAAATAAGCAACTATCTTCTCTTTAAAAGACATCTGAAGGCAGCCCTGTTTAGGTAAGTTTTTTATATTTGATGCTGTATTATTTTTAACACTTGATTGGAAGCCGCCCAGAGTGGCTGGGGGAACTCAGCCAGATGGGCGGAGTATAAATAATAAATAAAATGATGATGATTTAGCCCAACCCCCTGCAATGCAGGACCCTCGAGCAGGGTGGTGGGGCCGGAACCTGGCCTGTTCCTCAGCTGTCCCCTCCACCTTGGTTCTCAAACGCCTTGGTACTCAAACAACTTCGAACCCAAACACTGCAAACCTGGAAGTAAGTGTTCTGGTTTGCGAACTTTTTTTGGAAGCCAAACATGCTCCGTTTTGAGTGCCACGCTTCCGTTTTGAGTGTTACGCTGAGGCCTATCTGTTTTTGCTATTTATTTTGCATTTTTGTTTTTGCGGCTCTTTTTGTTTTGTTTTTGTGACTGTTTGGAACCCAGTTCAGCTACTGATTGATTGATTGATTGACTGATTGACTGATTGGCAGTACATTGTTTATTGCTTTCCTTTTATGGATCAATGGTCCCATTAGATGGTAAAATTCATGTTAAATTGCTGTTTTGGGTGTTGTTTTTAAAAGTCTGGAACTGATTAATGCATTTTGCATTACTCTCTATGGGTAAGCACACCTTGGTTTTGGAACAGACTTCCGGAATGGATTAAGTTTGAGAACCAGGGTACCGCACTGTACAGGAAAAGTAACCCCACATGGAAAGATATGCTGGCTGAGTGACTGAGGGTACAATTTAATGGGTGAGGGATCATGTCGCTCTCATTACCGGGAGCATTTGAAACGTGATGCCACCCCAGCTTGATGAAGTATTCATGATACCTTTGGGCTACAGCAGAGGGGAGCTGGAGCTGCCCAGTGGTTAAGACCAGCTGCAGAGGATAACCAGCAGATCTCTTGCCAACTTACAAGGGACGTCTCTGTGTCGTCAGATTCCAAGCGTACGGTAGGAGCCAAGTCCGGTTGACTTCGTACCACTTCTCTGTCTCCCCTGCATCTGCAGTGTCTTTTGTTTAACCTAGCCACTGTGATCCACGCGACGGTCACCCCCAGACTTGATTATTGTAACTCGCTCTATGTGGGACTGCCCTTGAGACTGACCCAGAAACTCCAGTGGGTGCAGAATGCTGCGGTGAGACTCCTTATGGGGTCCTCACCGTGGGATCACATTCACCCGGTGCTATACCAGCTGCACTGGCTCCTGGTGGAGTACAGGGTCAGGTTTAAGGTGCTGGTTTTGACCTTTAACGCCCTATGCGACCTAGGACTCTAGGGGGGGACCACCTCTCCTGGTATGCCCCGCGAAGGACCTTACAGTCTTCAAACAAAAACATCTTGGAGATCCCGGGCCACAGGAGGTTAGGCTGGCCTCAACCAGAGGCAGGGCCTTTTCAGTACTGGCCTTGGGAGGTTTTTAAACAGAGCTTGGGTGGCCAAATGGTTGGACAAAACGGCCTCTGGTGTTCCTTTGAACCCTTCTGTTCTAAGATTCTAAATATAACAAGTGATGGGGTTCTGGGGGTGTCACTTGGCATTTCAGATGTTGCTGAACTACATATCCCATCCTCCCTGTCTTCTGGCTTCCGAGGGCTGATGGGATTTGTAGTTCAGCACCATCTGGATGGCTGGGTGTCCCACATGCCTGAAATATGATAGCTCAGTCGGTATGTAAAGGTAAAGGGAACCCTGACCGTTAGGTCCAGTTGCGGACGACTCTGGGATTGCGGCGCTCATCTCGCTTTACTGGCTGAGGGAGCTGGCGTACAGCTTTCAATCATGTGGCCAGCATGACCAATCCGCTTCTGGTGAACCAGAGCAGCGCACAGAAACGCCATTTACCTTCCCGCTGGAACGGTACCTATTTATCTACTAGCACTTTGACTTGTGCTAGGTTGGCAGGAGCAGGGACCGAGCAACGGGAGCTCACCCCTTGCGGGGATTCGAACTGCCGACCATCCGATCGGCAAGCCCAAGAGGCTCCGTGGTTTAGACCACAGCGCCACCCATGTCCCTAACTCAGTGGGCAGAGACTCTTAATTTCAGGGTCATGGGTTTGAGCCCCACACTTAGCAAAAGATTCCTGCATTGCAAGGGGTTGGAACTCTACAATTCTATGACCCCCCCCCCCAAATGTACGGCCAGGGGTCTGAACCCAGATGGCCCCACACCATCCTGCCTCTCTCTCCCCACAGGTGAGCAAACATGCTTTCGCCCGGCTGGTGAGAAGCAAGCTGCCCCGCCGGCCCCATGGAGAATCCCACGCCAGAGACCTTCGTGGATGTGGACAAGGGGATCTGCATCGGCTTCCTCTCGCTCATGTGCTTCTTCCTGATGCTCATGATGGTGCGCTGTGCAAAGCTCATCGTGGACCCCTACACCGCCATCCCCACCTCGACTTGGGAGGAGGAGCAGCTTGACTGACAGCGTCCATCAGCACGCAGCAGTGCCCATGATGGGGCGAGACAAGGTGGGAAATAAAGGTGGATGGAAAGCAGACACTCAACAGTATTGATCCTTCCTCTTGCTTGCTCCAGTGGACTGGACCATCTGGATTCCTTCCAACTCCATGATTCTCATAGTAGTTCTCCCCTGTTCCAAGAAGCAATGGGAAGCTCAGGACAACATGCATTGTCTGAAGTCAGATCCACGCCAGAGATTTAAAGCACAACTTTCCCAAAGAATTCCAGGAAACTGCCATTCTTCCTCCTCTCAGAGCTGCAATTTCTAGCCCCCTGAACAAACTATAGTTCCCAGGATCCTTTGGAGGAATTCATGGTTTTTTAAAAAAATGTGCATTGAGTGTACTTTAAATGTACAGTGTGGATCTGCCCTCTGGCTGATTTGGTTCCCGGACAGATTCCCTGCATGGTTTGCAATCAAATACAGTGGTACCTCAGGTTAAGTACTTAATTCATTCCGGAGGTCCGTTCTTAACCTGAAACTGTTCTTAACCTGAAGCACCACTTTAGCTAATGGGGCCTCCTGCTGCCGCCGGAGCCTGATTTCTGTTCTCATCCTGAAGCAAAGTTCTTAACCTGAAGCACTATTTCTGGGTTAGCGGAGTCTGTAACCTGAAGCGTATGTAACCTGAAGCGTACGTAACCCGAAGTACCACTGTATACAATTGTAAAACAGTATACAGTGGTACCTCTGGTTACAAACAGTTCAGGTTACAAATACTTCGGGTTACAGACTCTGCTAACCTGGAAGTAGTACCTCAGGTTGAGAACAGAAATCGCGCGGCGGCGGCGGCGACAGCAGGAGCCCCCATTAGCTAAACTGGTACCTCAGGTTAAGAACGGACCTCCGGAATGAATTAAATTCATAACACGAGGTACCATTGTACAATCGTAAAACCTACTTGCAAGAGAGGGAGAGCCACTCTGTAGGGAATAAAACAGTTCCACTTTCATGGATATGAAAACAATTAAAAGCCGTTGTGTGTGTAAAACTATTTAAAAAAACTATTCTAAACGTATAAACAGTTGAAAAATAGTTCTGATACACATGCAGCCTTGGAGGAAGATTTCCACTTTAAAGTCTTGTTGAAATGTTTGGAAACGGTTTCTGTCCTTTTGAGGATGGTGGTGAGAGTATATGGCAGTCTTTGCCAACCTGGTGAGACTGGGCAAATTCATGAATGATAAGGTTATCAATGGCTATGAGCCACAAGTCCCAGTTGCTGGATCTACAGGGGAGAGGGTGCTGTTATGCTCAGGTCCTGTTTGTGAGTTTTCCACAGGCATCTGGTTGGCCAATATGAGAACAAGATTCAGCTCTTCTTATGTTCTTCAGGGGAACCTCCAGGTCCAGAGGCAGTCTATCTAGATTCCTAGATTCTTTGGGACCTTCTGCTTGCAAAGCAAGTGCTCATCCTGAAATATAAATGAAGATTCCAGTCCTCATGATTCTGAATAAAGGACTGATTTAATGGGAACACGGAATGCTGCCTTATAGCAAGCCATCAGCCCTCTTTCCTGGGAGTTGAGGTTCAAAACAGCCATGCTATCTGGGTGGGCTGATGGGAGTTGTAGTACAAAACACCTCGAGGGCGCCAGGTTGAAGGCTGAGGTACAAATCCATGCTGAGCGCAGAGTTCAAGGCCTCCGACACTGTGCTGTAAAAGTGCCCTGATGTTATCCAAGGCAGCCCCTCACGGCAGTTCCCACGACCCTTGGAAAGTGAAACGATGCTTGTTTCCTTTGGAGTAAACTTGCTACGCCTTGTGCTGTAAGAAAAGCTGCTCAGGAGGTTAGGCTATACTGGCTGGTTTTTCTTCCATTCGTGTCAAAGGGGGAGCGAGGTGGGGGAGAAAAACCCTCATAATAATAATAATAATAATAATAATAATAATAATAATAATGATAATAATTTATTTATACCCCGCCCATCTGGCTGGGTCCCCCCAGCCACTCTGGATGGCTTCCAACAAAACACTAATATACAATAACCTATTAAACATTAAAAGCTTCCCTAAACAGGGCTGCCTTCAGATGTCTTCTGAATGTCAGGTAGTTGTTTATCTCTTTGACATCTGGTGGGAGGGCGTTCCACAGGGCAGGTACCACCACCAAGAAGGCCCTCTGCCTGGTTTCCTGTAACCTCACTTCTCACAGGGAGGGAACCGCCAGAAGGCCCTCGGAGCTGGACCTCAGTGTCTGGGCAAAACGATGGGGGAGGAGACGCTTCTTCAGGTATACTGGACCGAGGCCATTTAGGGCTTTAAAGGTCAGCACCAACACTTTGAATTGTGCTCGGAAACAGTGGCGTAGCGTGGGGGGTGCAGGGGGGTCCGGCCGCACCGGGCACAACATCTGGGGGTTAGGGGTGCAAATCCACGGGTTAGGGGGCGCAAATTACTTGCCTTGCCCCGGGTGCTGACAACCCACGCTACGCCACTGCTCGGAAATGTACTGGGAGCCAGTGTAGGTCTTTCAAGACCGATGTTATGTGGTTTCGGTGGCCGCTCCCAGTCACCAGTCTAGCTGCCGCATTCTGGATTAGTTGTAGTTTCTGGGTCACCTTCAAAGGTAGCCCCACATAGAGCGCATTGCAGTAGCCCAAACGGGAGATAACTAGAGCATGCACCACTCTGGCAAGACTGTCTGCGGGCAGGGAGGGTCTCATCCTGCGTACCAGATGGAGCTGGTAAACAGCTGCCCTGGACACAGAATTGACCTGCGCCTCCATGGACAGCTGTGAGTCCAAAATGACTCCCAGGCTGCGCACCTGGTCCTTCAGGGGCACAGTTAACCCATTCAGGACCAGGGAGTCCCCCACACCCGCCCACCCACTGTCTCCCCAAAACAGTACTTCTGTCTTGTCAGGATTCAACCTCAATCTGTTAGCCGCCCTCCATCCTCCAACTGCCACTTTTGTGCAAAATGTACTCTCATGCTGCGAAAAGTGCAGCGGAATGAATGGAGAGCTTCAGTGGACATCCATTGGTTCTCTTGGAAGAAAATTATTATTTTGACTGCTGGTCAGGAAGGGTTTTCATTCATTCATTCATTCATTCATTCAATCAATTTGTATACCGCCCTTCACCCGCAGATTTACAGCTTCCCTCTTTGTGTGAAACTGCTCGCATGTATATTTATATCTACCTCACCCAGCCACCGAAAACAAACCTGATTATGTTAATATAAAATTAAATTCCTACCTAAAAAGTCACACTTTTTGACTCTGGAGTGATTTATGTTTTCCTGTTCATTCATTTATGTTTTCCTGTTCATCTTGAGATACCTGCAGAAAAGGAGGGTGGGGCCGCTTAAATCATCATCATCATAACGGGATTGTGTCGATGGTTTTTATTTTTTAAATAAAAGTTGCACAAATCCCAGTTAAGAGTTGAAGTGGGAAAAATAGGCCACTGGCCCTTTAAAAGAAAAAAGACATGCAACCCCTATGGCGCATGCGCCTTTCCGCCTCCTGCTTCCCAATTGAGCATCCGAAGCCGTCTTCCTCCCTATGCAAGTGCTATGGCTGCGCCGCGCATGCGCGCTAAGCCCACACAGCGGCGGGGTGGGCCTCTTTCCTGAGGCGCATGCGTAGTCGTGAGAAGTTTCCCGGCCGCTTCCTCGCCATCTCCTCCCGGCAACCGCCTTCCAGCCACGCATGCGCACAGCTGTGGCCGGCCGCTCGGTGGGTGTGGCCTAAAAGAAATAGCCTCGGGATATGCGATGTGGCCCCGCCCCCGGAAGCACGTTGACCGGGCTTCCGGTCCTTTCTAAAGTGCCCGGTTCCAAGGAAAATAATTCCCCCCCTTTTCTTTGGCCCCTCAGGGGGGGAGGGGGAGAGGTAGGTATGGGGGGCTGGAGCTTTGGGAAGGGGGGCTACAAAGGGGGGAGGGGCCTGTCTGTCAGGCAAGGGGAGGGACTTTATTATTTGGGGGGGTGAGTAGGAAGGGGCTGAATTGGGGGGAGCAGAATTGGGGGGGTGAGTGTTAAGACTGGTGCAGGCCTTCAAAGGTGGGTGGGGGGCTGGATTTGGGGTGGGTGCTGCAGATGGGGGGTGAATTTGGGGGTGGGGGTCTTGAATGGTGAGACTGGGACATGCCTTCAAAGGTGAGTGGGGCAGACTGAAATTGGGGGTTTGGGGTTGCTACAAATTGTGGAGAGGGCTTGACTTGGGGGGGCTTCCATTAGACGTGCAGGTTGTTGGGGAAAGACATTGGCATGCTCTCAAAAGCTAAAGGGGTTTAGAGAGAGGCCAGATTTGAGAAGGGATGGTGGACCACTGGGTGGGAGTGGGTGTCTCTTTCGGAGGTGTTTGTGTGCGAAAGAGGGAGGCTGAATGAGAGAGGGGTTGAATAGGGGTGCATCTTTCTTAGAGGATGTATTGCTGGGGCAAAGTGGTTGAATCTGTTTAGGGCTAAGTGGCATGTGGGGGGTGGGGTAAGAGTAGATGGAATTGGGGGTGAGGGAGGAAAGGGCCATCTCAGGGGACCATTACTCTTTTTGTTGTTGTTTAGTCATGTCCACCTCTTCGTGACCCCCTGGACCAGAGCACGCCAGGCACTCCTGTCTTCCACTGCCTCCCGCAGTTTGGTCAGACTCATGTTTGTAGCTTCGAGAACACTGTCCCACCATCTCGTCCTCTGTCATCCCCTTCTCCTTGTGCCCTAAATCTTTCCCAACATCAGGGTCTTTTCCAGGGAGTCTTCTCTTCTCATGAGGTGGCCAAAGTATTGGAGCCTCAGCTTCACAATCTGTCCTTCCAGTGAACACTCAGACCTGATTTCCTTAAGAATGTATAGGTTTGATCTTCTTGCAGTCCATGGGACTCTCAAAAGTCTCCTTCAGCACCAGAATTCAAAAGCATCAATTCTTCGGCGTTCAGCCTTCTTTATGGTCCAGCTCTCACTTCCATATATCACTACTGGGAAAACTAGAGCTTAAACTATATGGACCTTTGTCGGCAAGGTGATGTCTCTGCTTTTTAGCATGCTGTCTAGGTTTGTCATTGGTTTTCTCCCAAGAAGCAGGCGTCTTTTAATTTTGTGACTTTTAATTTCGTGTCTTTTAATTTTGTTACTCTTAGAGCAGAGGAACTTCCCAGGTAGGAAAGCTTCCTGCATCAGAATGTGACTAGCCGGAAGAGACATGGAGCCTGAATGTGGAGAATACTTGGATCCCTTAGTGGAGGGACAAGTGTGTGAGCTGTTCCAAAGGGATGTAATCCCCTAAAGAGAACAGGGGGCCGTGTTTGAGGGATAGGTAAAGGTAAAGGGACCCCTGACCATTAGGTCCAGTCGTGGCCGACTCTGGGGTTGCGGCGCTCATCTCACTTTACTGGCCGAGGGAGCCGACGTACAGCTTCCGGGTCATGTGGCCTAAGCCGCTTCTGGTGAACCAGAGCAGCGCACGGAAATGCCGTTTACCTTCCCGCCGGAGCGGTACCTATTCATCTACTTGCACTTTGATGTGCTTTCGAACTGTTAGGTTGGCAGGAGCGGGGACCGAGCAATGGGAGCTCACCCCATCATGGGGATTCGAACCACCGACCTTCAGATCGGCAAGTCCTAGGCTCCGTGGTTTAACCCATAGTGCCACCCGTGTCCCTCCGTGTTTGAGGGATACATGGGTCTATTAATGTTGTTAATATTTTCCGGGATAAACGTTTTATGTAGGCAATTGTTGAAAATGTTTTTTGGTTTTAAGCTTTTTTTTATAAATAATTTTTATTAATTTTCCAACACAAATATACAATTTTATCAAAATTTCCACAAATTTGGTTCCTTTTGGACTTTCTTCAGCTTCTCTGGCAATCATCCATATTTACCTCTCAATTACGCATTCCTCTATTTATAGAGGCTTTAAGCTTCAGTTCTTTAAGAACATAAGAAGGCCTTTGACCCATCTAGTCCAGCATCCTGTTCTCACAGTGGCCAACCAGATGCCTGTGGGAAACCAGCAAGCCTGTTTCCTCTTCAGTGATTTCCCGCAAATCGTATTCAGAAGCATTGCTGCCTCCAACTGGTGGTAGAGCACAGCCGTCATGGCTAGTAGCCATCAATAGACTTCTCTTCCTCCACGAATTTGTCCAGTCCCCTTTTTTAAAATTCCTCCAGGTTGGTGGGAATTATTATCTCCTGTGAAAAGAAAGGACTTTTTCACAAAGAGAAACTATAGAATTTGCTTCCACTGGAGGTAATAATAATAATAATACAGTGGTACCTTGGGTTACATACGCTTCAGGTTACATACACTTCAGGTTACGGACTCCGCTAACTCAGAAATAGCACCTCGGGTTCAGAACTTTGCTTCAGGATGAGAACAGAAATTGTGCTCTGGCAGCACGGCGGCAGCAGGAGGCCCCATTAGCTAAAGTGGTGCTTCAGGTTAAGAACTGTTTCAGGTTAAGAACAGACCTCCGGAATGAATTACATACTTAACCCGAGGTACCACTGTAATAATAATAATAATAATAATAATAATAATAATAATAATTTATTATTTATACCCCACCCATCTGGCTGGGCTTCCCCAGCCACTCTGGGCGGCTTCCAAAAAAATATTAAAATACTGTAATACATCAAACATTAAAAGCTTCCCTAAAGAGGGCTGCCTTCAGATGACTTTTAGAAAAGTCGTATAGTTGTTTATTTCCTTGACATCTGATGGGAGGGCGTTCCACAGGACGGGTGCCACCACTGAGAAGGCCCTCTGCCTTGGCCCCCTGTGAGTTCCTGCAGTGAGGGAACCGCCAAAAGGCCCTCGGAGCTGGACCTCAGCGTCGGGGCTGAACAATGGGGGTGGAGATGCTCCTTCAGGTATAAATAAATAAATAAATTCAAGTTATGTTAAATAGACAATGGAGAATTCTATGGAAAGAATTTACTTTTTTGGTTCCCCAACTGCGAAGAAGCACACGAGTAGTGATGACTGCCAGCTTGGACGGCTTGAAAAGTGAATGGGACAAATTCATGCCGAATAAGGTTATCCGTAGCTACTAGCTACAGTGACTGCGTTCTCACTCCATCGTCGGAGGCAGTATGCTTCTGAAAGCGGCAGAGATAGCACATGATAGTACGCACCCCGGAAATGATCTCTTTCAGCTTCTGCCTTCTGGAAGAAGGTATAGGGTAATAAAGGCCAGGACTAGCCGCCTGAAAAACAGTTTCTACGTTAATGCAATTCTGGTTCTAAACGCAGCATAAGGGGTCTCTGTAGTATAGTGTATTTTAAAATGGGGTTTTAGAGTTTTTAGGGGTTTTTGAATGTTTTATGTAGTTTTTATGTAGTTTTATGTAGTTTTTGTGTAGTTTTTATGTAGTTTTTCAATTTCATTGTTCCGCAAGGGACAATGACAATAAAGATATCGTATCGTATCGTAATACCGGTGGTTGGGAATTGCAAGTGGGGAGAGTTTTCTTGTCCTTAGGCTCTGCTTGCTGGGTTCCCAGAGGAATTAAGTTGGCCACGTAGTGAGAATAGGATGCTGGACTTGATGGGGTTTTGGCCTGGTCCAGCAGCCTGGCTCTTCTGACATTCTCACTGCCTGACTGGGTCAGGAGAGGAGATACAACATACACACACAGAAGCTGCACATAGCATGATGCCAGCAGCTTGAGTTACAGTTATTTGCTTTGTGATGGCTTTACATAGTAAAGGTAAAGGGACCCCTGACCATGAGGTCCAGTCGTGACCGACTCTGAGGTTGCGACACTCATCTTGCTTTACTGGCCAAGGGAGCCGGCGTACAGCTTCCGGGTCATGTGGCCAGCAGGTCTAAGACGCTTCTGGCGAACCAGAGCAGCACACTGAAACGCCATTTACCTTCCTGCCAGAGCGGTACCTATTTATCTACTTGTACTCTGACGTGTTTTCGAACTGCTAGGTTGGCAGGAGCAGGGACAGAGCAACGGGAGCTTACCCCATTGCGGGGATTCAAACCACCTGATCGGAAAGCTCTAGGCTCTGTGGTTTAACCCACAGCGCCACCCGCGTCCCCTGATGGCTTTACATACCGTTCGAAATAAGTTGATGGGATTCCCTTTGGCTTGGTTTCATTGTGTATGGCTGGTTTGCTTGCTGGCACCATTTGCTTAAGAAGCAACTTATGGTTGGCAGTGTTTTAAATTGAATGCTCCTGGGAACAATGTAAGGAAGGCACACATAACGCCTAAAGAGGAGGGGAAGGGCTGAACAATGTTTTGGGTGCCCAGTGTTTGAACGCTTCCTTCTTTTGAACAACCTCAGCTTCTGCCATGATGGCAGAGTCCCCAGAAATGGAGCTGCAGCGAGAGGTGTTGGAGGAGCTAGGGATCTCCCTGGAGGATCTCAAGCAGCTGATCGACGAGGAGCTGGAGAAGTCGGAGCGCATTGCGCAGCGGAAGAAGCAACTGGAGGGCGTGGCGGAGAGCGTGAAGCAGAAGGAGGATGAAGTAGCCCGTGTGGACATTCTCCTGGACAACGCTGTGAAGTAAGTTGCAAGCCGGGGTGTGGAGGCATGAAAGCCTTCCCCCATTTTAGGTTTGGTTTGATTGCTATAAAATGCTTGCATTTCCTGTGTAAAGCTTCTGCCGGTGAATACTTGACCCTCATGTGCAGGACAGTCTCTGAAGCAGAAATGGCTAACCTCTGGCCCTCCAGATGTTGCTCAGTTGCAGTTCCCAGTATTCCTGACTTTTGGCCATGCTGAGGGGATGTGAAGTCCCATTTTCTCCCGCCATTTTATGCTCATCGTTTTCTTCAGTTTTCTTGAGTTTTTGTTTTTGTTTTTTTTAATAAATATTTATTGACAGTTTTTTTTTAATATAAATTACAATACAAATAAAGAAACAAGGTAACACATACGTAACATATTTTCTTAACTTCTTTGGACTCCCTCACATCTCCCGCTCCTGCGTTCCTAATTTATAAATATCTAACCAGCAATTTATCACCTTATTTCCATTCTTATTATCTAATTTTCCAATGTTGTGTCTCATATTTTAAGTATCATTTATTCAAACCTTAAAAGTTTAAATTTAGCCTAAAAATTATCCTAAATTTGTCTTTTCTTAAATTTAAGTTTAACTTATCTTCATATACCACTTCACCTAGCTTAATGGTGCCAAGTTATTTATAATCTAGCATCCTTCTTAACCTTCATACAATTTACAATGTTTCTGTAGGTAGATCTTGAATTTCTTCCAATCTTCTTCTACCGTCTCCTCTCCCAGGTTTCTTGAGTTTTTGTTTCCTATTGTGCCCTGTGTCCAGGGCAGCTGTTTATCGGCTCCACCTGGTACGCAGGATTAGACCCTCCCTGCCCGCAGACTGCCTCGCCAGAGTGGTGCATGCTCTAGTTATCTCCCGCTTAGACTACTGCCATGTGCTCTATGTGGGGCTACCTTTGAAGGTGACCCGGCAACTAGAACTAATCCAGAATGCGGCAGCTAGACTGGGGACTGGGAGCGGCCACCAAGACCATATAACACCGGTCTTGAAAGACGTACATTGGCTCCCAGTACGTTTTCGAGCACAATTCAAAGTGTTGGAGCTCACCTTTAAAGCCCTAAACAGCCTGGGTCCAGTATATCTGAAGGAACATCTCCACCCCCATCGTTCTACCTGAACACTGAGGTCCAGCTCCGAGGGCCTTCTGGTGGTTCCCTCACTGTAAGTAGCCAAGTTACAGGGAACCAGACAGAGGGCCTTCTCGGTAGTGGCGCCCTCCCTGTGGAACGCCCTCCCACCAGATGTCAAAGAGAACAACAACTACCAGACTTTTAGAAGACATCTGAAGGCAGCCCTCTTTAGGGAAGCTTTTAATGTTTGATGTAGTACAGTATTTTAATATTTTTTTGGAAGCCGCCCAGAGTGGCTGGGGAAGCCCAGCCAGATGGGTGGGGTATAAATAATAAATTATTGTTGTTGTTGTTGTTGTTGTTGTTGTTGTTATTTTGCTCTGTTGCCAATGTATTCTTAACTTAGTTTTCAGGCAAGGGTGTTGTTTTAGCTCAGTTGGCTGGAGCACGGGGCTGATAACGCCAGGGTTGCAGGCTTGATCTCCGTATCGGACAGCTGCATATTCCTGCATTGCAGGGTTTTGGATCAGACAATCCCCAGCTCCCTTCTGCCGCTATGTTTCTGTGGTGCCTTTTTGATGATAGTTGGAGTATTAGTTTTAAGTGTGTGGCAGGCCGCCTTGAGGGCATCCTGGTTTGGAGTAAAGTGGAAGGTCAGAAAACCTCCGCAAACCTAAAATGTGTGAGAGAAGGTTCTGTGTTTCCTTGAAAGCTGGTTCTCCCATAATAGCTTATTTGTTTGTTTGTTGAATTTATATCTCACCTTGAGGTGGTGTGCATAGTTTTCCCCAATCTCATTGAATCCCCTCAACAACCCTGTAAGGTAGTTACAGGTAGGTAGCCGTGTTGGTCTGCCGTAGTCGAAACAAAATAAAAAAAATTCCTTCCAGTAGCACCTTAGAGACCAACTGAGTTTGTTATTGGTATGAGATTTTGTGTGCATGTACGCTTCTTCAGATACACTGAAAGTCACCAGACCCTTATATATATAGTGAGAGGGTGGGGAAGGGCATTACTCAGAAGGGTGGTGGAAATGGGTGATTGGCTGATAGGTGTGGTAAACCTGTTGACGACTGTTAACGACTGCAGTTGGTCGTCGTCTTCTTTGGCGATCCCTCGTAGCTGAGTAAGATTGTCTTCCATAAACACGGTTTTAACAGTGAGTCCGTAAGTGACTGTGGAGGCCAATTCTGGATCCACACGTCCTTCCACAGTGGGGACATTGGTTTCCAGGCAGGAGTTGACCATGGTGTGGATTTGCCAAGCGTGCCTTCCTCCTAGCACATTTCTAGCACGTGCTAGAATTGGTCTTACAGGAAAAAGCAAGGGGTGAGATGGCTAAAAATAGCTTTATCATGTATTCTGTAAGGTAGGTTGGGCTGTGAGGCAGTGACCCCCCCCACCCAGATCACACCCAGTGAGCTCCATGGCTGAGTGAGGATTCGAACCCTCGTCTTCCAAACTGTAGTCTGACACTCCAACACACTGATTTCTCCAGTGTGGTGTAGTGGTTAAGAGCGATAGTCTCGTAATCTGGGGAACCGGGTTCGCGTCTCCGCTCCTCCACATGGAGCTGCCGTGGGGGAGGAAGGGAAAAGGAGAATGTGAGCCGCTTTGAGACTCCTTCGGGTAGGGATAAAGCGGGATAGCCAATCCAATTCTTCTTCCTCTCTCTCTCTCTCTCTCTCTTGCTACCCCAACAGGGCTGTGGGTGAATGTGAAGTTCTTGTCAAGGATATCTATGCGAACCTGGGCCTGGAATATCTGGAGACTGACTCGGAGGAGGACGATGCTGCATCCAAGCCCATGGAAGTGATTGAGATCCCTGATGAGGACGACGATGACGATGTCATGAGCATCGATTCAGGTTAGGCGCCTGGTGGAGTCAAGTAAGAAAGACCAGGGATCTTTGGTCCTCCAACTGTTGCTGAACTACTGACTCTCATTAACCCTAGCTATGCTTCGAAGGCTAAGGATGATGGGAGTTGTAGTTCAGCAGCATCTGGAGGACCCGAGGCTCTGAGATGTCCTCTGATGCCTTATATGCATATAGGGAAGTGAGGGGCAGGTGGGGCTCGCCGACCTGGGAAGGTAGCCCATCTAGGAGAAGGAAAACTCTGATCCTAAACCTCCGCTGTCTTGCGGGGTATCTTTGGAAGAAAAAAAGACTAAGGTGTAAACCCTACACAAGTCCAGAGACGGTAGGATGGCACCTTGCCTCCTTCTGGCAACTCCTGCAGCCAAGCTGGTGCCAAACGTATTGCTCTGCTTTCCTTCGCGGTGGCGTAGCGTGGGTTGTCAGCACCCGGGGCAAGGCAAGTAATTTGTGCCCCCTAACCCCTAACCTGCCGCTGCTGCCAGCTTCTTCTTGCTGCTGCCTGGGCTGGTCGGGTGTGGTTCTCTCCCGCGCTGAGCGCTGCGCTGGGCGGCCGCTGCACTGTCCCTCCCCCAGATAGTCCCTCGCTCTCTCTCCGCTCTGCACCGCAACGCACGCCTGGCACCCTCCCCTTCCACAGTGGGCGGCGACCCGGCAGCTTGGATCGGATTCGCACAGCCAGCACTGCAGTGAGAGAGAGTGAGTGAGCCAGGTAGGGGCAGAGAGCTGCGAGTGCGAGCGCGCACCCCCAGATGTTGCGCCCTGTGCGCCCGGCCCCCCTTGCACCCCCCACGCTACGCCACTGTTCCTTTGGACCACATCAGCAAGGCTGAGGAGTGGGGGGCTTGTCTGAGCAGTCCAGGACCTCCTGAGACATTGCCCAGGCTTGCGTCCCAGGGCTTAGGTGCTGCTAATGCAGCAGTTTGATTTCACCCACAGAGGTACACTCCACTGTCTCTTGAGACAGATGGAAGCCAACAATATATGCAGAGATAAACAAAGCATTTTTAGTTCTCTATTCAGCCGGAAAAGGCTCCCAGAGCAGCTTGCAACAGTTGCTAAAAAGACATCCTCTGCCCCAAGGCTTACAATGTAAATAACACAGCACTAAAGAAAAATGGAATGGGGAGGGTGGAGGATGTATACAGAAAAATCGGGTGCGTATTCCCCCTCACACACAATACAGTGGTACCTCGGGTTACAGACGCTTCAGGTTACAAACTCTGTTAACTCAGAAATAGTACCTCGGGTTAAGAACTTAGCTTCAGGATGAGAACAGAAACCGCGTGGCGGCAGTGGGAGGTTAGCTAAAGTGGTGCTGCAGGTTAAGAACAGTTTCAGGTTTAGAACAGACCTGCAGAACGAATTAAGTTCTTAACCCGAGGTACCACTGTAATTGATTATGACTCATCTGAAATGGGTGGCAGGCTTATAGATACTTCCTAGAAGTAAGGGTTTTTTTTACATCTAAACTTTTTTTAATTTCAGCAGATGCAAGTAACAAAATGGCGAAGGATCAGAAGTTGGTGAGTTTTTTGGGTGGTGGGAAATCACTTGAGCATCAAGATCTTGTAGATAAATGTTTTCCTGCAACCTGCCCAGCTTCAGCAGGTGCCCTCAGGGCCTGGGGCCCCAATCCTGGGAACTGAAGGTTCCAGCCCCCCTTTGTTCAAGGGAGAGGCATGTGCGAAGGGGAGGTGTCTGGGTCTGATGACTGGTTGAACCTTACTGTGCTGATTTCCACCAGCTTTCACTCCTTGCCACTGGGTGCTTTTCCGTTTGCTGCCTGGGAGCAGGGAAAATTAGCTGGGTGGGTAGGGAAATTGCCAGGAGAAGGGGAGTCACCTTGAACATGAGCAGCAAGCTATGTCTGTAACTATGCCACATTTCAAGGGCATTGCTGGCTCAGTTGATTAGAGCAGGATGCTGATAATGCCAAGGTTGCAGATTGGGTCCTTGTAGGAGATAGCTGTGTAGTCCTGCATTGCAAGGGGTTGGACTAGATCAGAGCTTTCCAGACTTTTCAAGATGGTGGCACACGTTGTTGACATGCGTCATTCCGCGACACAGTAATTCAGGTTTGCATCCTTTCACTACACAGTAATTCAGGTTTGCATCCTTTCGCGGCACAGTAATTCAGGTTTGCATCCTTTCGTGACACAGTAATTCAAGTTTGCGCCCTTTCGCCACACAGTAATTCAGGTTTGCATCCTTTCGCCGCACAGTAATTCAGGTTTGCATCCTTTCACTACACAGTGATTCAGTTTTACTAGCAAACTGGAGGTTAAACCAAGCCTTTCCAGCCCCAGGAGAAGGGCAGGGAGCGTTTGTGCGACACACATACACACTGCAGCCAACACACTTAACGTGTTGCAACACACAGTTTGGAAAGCTCTGGACTAGATGAATCTCAGGTTCCCCTTCCAGCTCCAT
Organism: Podarcis gaigeae; assembly: GCF_964106915.1. NCBI lineage: Eukaryota > Metazoa > Chordata > Lepidosauria > Squamata > Lacertidae > Podarcis > Podarcis gaigeae. The sequence continues at coordinate 3,623,299 of NC_139693.1, forward strand.
AATTCCATGTTTCTACAACGCAGGTGGCACTGTGGGTTAAACCACAGAGCCTAGGACTTGCCGATCAGAAGATCAGCGGTTCGAATCCCTGTGACGGGGTGAGCTCCCGTTGCTCGGTCCCTGCTCCTGCCCACCTAGCAGTTCGAAAGCACGTCAAAGTGCAAGTAGATAAATAGGTACCACTCTGGCGGGAAGGTAAACGGTGTTTCCGTGCACTGCTCTGGTTCTCCAGAAGCAGCTTAGTCCTGCTGGCCACATGACCAGGAAGCTGGACACTGGCTCCCTTGGCCAGTAAAGCGAGATGAGCGCCACAACCCCAGAGTCGGTCACAACTGGACCTAATGGTCAGGGGTCCTTTACCTTTACCTTTACCTATGATTCCCAAGAGCACCACCTCAGCTCTGCTAGTCCAAAAAGGGCCCTCCTGTTCTCCCTCTATGGCCAACCATCCAGATAGCATGGCCGGCCGAGAGAAGCTCACCTCTTGGTGTTCTGGGTTCGAGTCCTGTGCTTGTTTTGTTCTCCCGGGAAAATTTTTTAAAAGGAGGTACTTAAGAGATGCCTGTCCCTTCTGTCTGCAGCTTCGGGAAGCCATGGCTGCCATGAGGAAGTCTGCGCAGGATGTTCAGAAATTCATGGACGCCGTGAACAGAAAGGACGGCCTGGACTCCTACCGGGGTAGTTGTGCGCGAAAAATATCAGTGGTCCAATATGTGAGCCGGCTTCAGCCTTGCAGCCCGCCTGCTAACATTTTTCAGGGCTGCATTTTTATCTGTGTACACTGGGGTGGTCAGTCCTCTGGAGTCCACTTGCCAGTGGGTGTGTGGCTAAAGGGAACCTTGTGATTGGTTTGCATCCATGGCATATACCATATTTTTTGCTCTATAGGACGCACTTTCCCCCCTCCAAAAATGAAGGGGAAATGTGTGTGCATCCTATGGGGCGAATGCAGGCTTTCGTTGAAGCCTGGAGAGCGAGAGGGGTCGGTGCGCACCCCTCTCGCTCTCCAGCGAGATTCGGGCAGATATCCGCAAGCCTGGGGAGCCTGGCGCAAGCCTGTTCTGGGGGCTGGGGTCGGGGGAAGCTCGGGCTTCTCCCGCCCCAGCCCCGCGCCTGAGGGGGGAAATAATTTTTTTTTCTTTACTCTCCCCCCCCAAAAAAACTAGGTGCACTCTGGGCCGATGCGCCCTATAGGGCAAAAAATATGGTACTGGCCAGAAGATTTGATTCAGATCCTCATTTGGCTTTTTGGGGGGCGGGGAGGCCTCCTCAGTCTGGGGCACTTCGTAGGCTGCAGGGTTATTGTTATTATTATTTATTGAATTTATATACCGCCCTATACCCAGGGGTCTCAGGGCGGTTCACAGAATAAAATCAATATATAAAACCACATAATATAATACAACTCTGCTTACGATTGGTGACATGAATCCAAATGCACAAGGAATGTTGCATAGAAGAACTGCCAATCTGGGTATAAAACAGCAGCATTTTTTTTAGTAAACAATAATGGGGTACAACCAGAAATGCTCAAGCAGTTTATTGTCAAGTTCCTGGTAGTAACTTCTCTCTCTTTCTTGCAATCTGTCTTCAACTTTCTTATCTTTGGCCAGAACTGGAGCAAGGTCATCCCTCCAGAGAGCACTGAAGCCTGAGAAATTTCAGAAGGATAGCTGCAGAGACAAGGGTAGACATAATAATTTTGGGGTGTATGAAGAAGCAATCACTTAACATTCTCTAGTCTTCTGTTGGCAGTTCTGTGAGCATGAACAAGATGCTTCTGGGTGAGGACCTGCAAAATTGCAAATACAGTCGTACCTTGGAACCTGAACACCTTGCGAGTCAAACGTTTTGGCTCCGGAACGCTGCAAACCCGGAAGTGAGTGTTCCGGTTTGCAAACGTTCTTTGGAACCCGAATGTTTGACACAGCTTCCAATTGGCTGCAGGAGATTCCTGCAGCAAATCGGAAGCTGCGCCTTGGTTTATGAATGTTTTGGAAGTCGAACAGACTTCCGGAACAGATTCCACTTGACTTCCGAGGTATTACTGTAGATCCAGAGGCTTTTTGACCCTGATCCCCACTGTCACAGAGCAGACCTCCTGGTCGTGTGGCAGAGCATCCCATAATGACAGCAGTGACGGATCTGGAGCACGAGTCTAAAGGAAACGGTTCTCAAGTATCCTCCCCCCTCTGCCTGTTTGCAGGATCACAGCAGGTGAGTCCCGGCTGTGAGCTCACCCACGATGGAGACTTATCCGTCGGGGACCGCGTCCTGGGGAAGAAGCGGACAAAGACCTGGCACAAGGGCACCCTGATCGCCATCCAGACTGTGGGTGAGTGCGCCAGCCTGCTGGCCAAAGGATCGCACTGTTTTATTTACTTAGAGCTTGCCTCTCATGTGCACTCGCCACTAAGCGATGTGCAAGAGTGTGCTGCGGAAACAGAAATCGATAACACCAGAATTCAGTTAAAATGTTTTCTGGGATATATTAGGAAGGCCTTCAGTAGGCACCGAAAGTTCAACAGGGAGAGTGGGCCTGCCTGATCTCAGCTGGAAAATATAACTACAGGTGAGGGGGGCAGGTGTTGGTGAGGCTTGCCTGAGACGGTGTTTGGGGGCACTGCTGATCAGCTAATTGTCAGATCTGCAGAAGTTCCTTTCTCTTCAAAACGCAGGGCAAAACAGCATTTGGAGAGGGTGTTCTGAAAACAGTTGAGGTAGCAAACAAAGGGGGGGGGCAGATGATTGACAGGTGGGTGGCAATTCAGCTGTCAGGATTGGCCCAGGATTGGCAGGACAGGTGCTGGTATGGATACCACATAATGCCCGTTCTGCAATCTCGATCTTTTTAGGGCGGCAGCAACTACGCTTTGGAACTCCCATCGTTTTGACGCTTTCTATCTACTCTCTTCAGCAAGCATTCTTGTTTAGACAAGCCTATCCAGAAGTTTAGAAATCTGATGTGCACGTTTTTATCTGTTTTCAGTCTTTTTGAAGGTCTTAAATTATCGCTGTTAACTTTTCTTATTGCTAATCCCATACCATCTGTTTTTGTAAACGGTTTTGAGGTTGCATTTTTAAACAACCGAGCACTGTGTGTATTTTTTTGAAATAAGGAAAGAAGTGAGGGGTTTTGGGGGGGGAGAGAGCCATCTGGGGGTCTATCTGCTTGAATAGCAAAGGATCCTACGCCCCACGATAACTGCCATGTCACTTCTAATAGACTGAGGACTTTAGCACCTGTCTTGGTGTAAGACACCATAATCATACTCTCCCCCCCCCCCAAAAAAAAGCTTAGGTTAAAAATTGGCCCCTATTTGTAATGACCGGCTGGGATGCAAAAAAGTTGGGAGCTGCACGGTCAGGGAAAAAACAATGCTGTCCAGGGTTGTAAAGACTGCGGAGAGAATAATTGGGTGAAATCTTCCCACCTTGGATCAAATCTACGCTTCCAGGTGCCATAAGAAAGCTGCAGAGATAGTGCGCACCCCAGAAACTGAGAAACAGTTTCTACTCAAATGAAATTCTGGTTTTAAACGCAGTATAAGGAGTCTCTAGGGACGCAGGTGGCGCTGTGGGTTAAAGCCTCAGCGCTTAGGACTTGCTGATCGAAAGGTCGGCGGTTCGAATCCCTGCGGCGGGGTGCGCTCCCGCTGCTCGGTCCCAGCGCCTGCCAACCTAGCAGTTCGAAAACACCTCCGGGTGCAAGTAGATAAATAGGGACCGCTTACCAGCGGGAAGGTAAACGGCGTTTCCGTGTGCGGCTCTGGCTCGCCAGAGCAGCGATGTCACGCTGGCCACGTGACCCGGAAGTGTCTCCGGACAGCGCTGGCCCCTGGCCTCTTAAGTGAGATGGGCGCACAACCCCAGAGTCTGTCAAGACTGGCCCGTACGGGCAGGGGTACCTTTACCTTTACCTATAAGGAGTCTCTATAGTGTATTGTATTTTAAAATGGGGTTTCAGAGTTTTAAGGGTTTTTGAATGTCTTATGTAGATTTTTCAATTTTATTGTTCTGAATGGGGCAATGACAATAAAGATATCGTATCGTATCGTAAAGTTGCGAGCCAGGGTCGCCCCATTTTTCAGCCACCGCTCCTCCCCTTTCGCCCCCTCCCAGGCCCTGGGAAGAAATACAAGGTGAAGTTTGACAACAAAGGGAAGAGCCTTCTCTCGGGGAACCACATCGCCTACGACTACCATCCTTCGGCCGACAAGCTCCATGTCGGGAGCCGGGTGGTGGCTAAGTACAAGGACGGCAACCAGATGTGGCTCTACGCCGGGATCGTGGCCGAGACGCCCAACGTCAAGAACAAGATGAGGTCTGAGGGGTGGGCGGGTCAGAGCGGGTTACCTTTCCCTTTTTATTGTCAAGAAACCATTGCAGTTCTTTCATCATTGCTTCCGATATACAGTGGTACCTCGGGATGCGAACGGGATCCGTTCCGGAGTCCCGTTCGCATCTCGAAGCAAACGTAACCCGTGTTTGCGCGTGCGCGGGTCACATTTCAGTGCTTCTGTGCATGCACGTGACGTCATTTTGACAGTATGCGCATGCGGCGACACCCAGAAGTAACGCACTCCGTTACTTCTGGGTCGCCACGGAGCGCAACCTGAAAATGCTTAACCCGAAGCGTATGACTGTATTCATTTAGAGAAGCAGGACCAAAGCGGGAGACAGGCTAGCAACAGCGGAGAACTTTTTCCTTTAAGTCCAAGGGCCATATTGGGCAGTTTTGTGGGGGCCGCATGCCAGGGTGCTGGGAGGGGACAGAGGCAACTGCAGAAAACATCTTTGTTCAGGCCAGCCTCTCCAGACACGTAAAGGTTCTGGGTTGTGGTTTTTTTTAAAAGTTTGCTGTTGAATGTTTCAGCGACTGGCTTTTAACCGAATTTTTATTGTTGATTTTTAATCCCCTATTTTGCCTTATTTTTGCGTAAAAAACAGCTCTGAGGTTTCATTACTGTCAAGTGGAATGTAGATTTTCATTAGTGGGCAGAGCAATGTAAATAAGTGGGCGGAGCAATGTATGTCCAATTTTACCTTTTTTGCACGGTAGACTAGTTCCTACACTTTGGAACTCCCTGCCTATTGGCGGGCGCTTTCCTTGTGCTCCTTTTTGGCGCCTGCTAAAAACATGTTTGTTCAGACAAGCCTGCCCTGATGTTCAGAAAGTTTGATGCATGTTTTAACCCGTTTTCAGTCTTAAATGATTGCTGTTAATTTTCCTTACTGAAAATTTTTATTGCTTTATCTCTTTTGTAAACCACTTTGAGATTTTTACAGTCAAGCAGTCTAAAAAAAATTTATGAAATAAATGAAATAGATAATACAGTTGCACCTTGGTTCTTGAACGGAATCCGTTCTACTTCCGGAAACGTTCAAAAACCAAGGCGCGGCTTCTGATTGGCTGCAGGAAGCCTCCTGCAGCCAATCAGAAGTTGTGTCAGACGTTCGGGTTCCAAAGAACGTTCGCAAACTGGAACACTCACTTCCAGGTTTGCGGTGTTCAGGAGCCAAAAGGTTTGAGTCACAAGGCGTTTGAAAACCAAGGTACGACTGTACACTCACTCACCTTCTAGCCTGCATCCAGAGAAGCGAGTGACACAGAGTTCAAGGACACATTTCCAGGCAGGCAGAATTACTCGAAGAGAGGAATCAGGCCTAGGGAGATTCTGCAATGAACAGAGACATAGCTGTCAACTTACAGATTTGAAAAATAGGGGCCAGCAGCCTCGAAAATAAGGGATCAGCAGCCAAAATAAGGGATCAACAATTACTTTGATAAAATACATATTTTGTTGCATGCAAATGGCTTTAGGTACCTATCAGGTCCATAAATCACCATATAGCATATATTCAAGACAAAAAAAGCAACAATTTTTTGTTGACAAAGGACAGCTAGACATAGAAAGGGCCCCATTACCTTCAGTAGCTTATTTAAGGGACATCATCAATAAGGGACAGCAGCGGGACGTGGCGCTGGGATAAGGGACTGCCCCGCCAAATAAGGGACGCTTGACGGCTATGAACAGAGAGAGAAGCTAAGCTAGGGTTGTGTTAGGCGTTAATGTGTAAATAGGGACCCCTGTCACTCACCCTAACCTTGCGAAGTGGGCAGAAGCTCACTCTGGATTGCCAGGGTAGATCTCCCAGGTGGTTTGTCTTAACTGCATAACAGTATGGATGTGTGTAAAAGGTAAAGGTACCCCTGCCCGTACAGGCCAGTCATGACCGACTCTAGGGTTGCGCGCTCATCTCGCTCAAGAGGCCGGGAGCTGGCGCCGTCTGGAGACACTTCCGGGTCACGTGGCCAGCGTGACGAAGCTGTAACTGGTGAGCCAGCACCAGTGCCGCAGACGGAAACGCCGTTTACCTTCCCGCTAGAAAGCGGCACCTATTTATCTACTTGCACTTTGATGTGCTTTTGAACTGCTAGGTGGGCAGGAGCAGGGACCGAGTAATGGGAGCTCACCCCGCCGCGGGGATTTGAACCGCCGACCTTACGATCAGCAAGTCCTAGGCACTGAGGTTTTACCCACAGCGCCACCTGCGTCATGGGTGTGTGGATTTTTGGTTATGGAAGGATTTGCGAAACCCTGTTCCCCTAACACTTATTTCTTTCCAAAAATGCATATATCACTTGACTGTAAACAAAAACAAAAAACCCAGCAATAGCAAAATACCTGGAAGTGGTTTGCAAAAAAGAATAAAACAATGAAATGACCAGTTAGAGAAAAATGGTTAAAGACAACTATTTAAAGCATTAAAGGAAAGAGATGGTGGTAGAATCCTTGGGATTGAGTCCTGCTGTTTAACTGGGCATTGCCTCCCCCCTTCCCTCCCTCCCAGGTTCCTCATCTTCTTCGATGATGGTTACGCCTCCTACGTCGTCCAGCCAGAGCTCTACCTGATCTGCAGGCCTCGTGAGTTTGTTTGTTTCAATCTGATCGTTCATTTATCTAAACAGGTTTCTCTTCTGCCTTCTGAGGGTGTGAAGCTTTCCTCTTCTTTTTACAAAAACTGTGTGTGTGTGGAGGGAGATGGCAGTTAACTGAAACAGCAGCATTACAGTAAGGGAAAGACGGTAGCAGCTTTGCATCCCTAAGGTTTGCTAGGCAACTCGAAGCGACTTACAACTGTTTCAGCAAAAAAACAAGCACATACAGTACGCTAAAACCAGCATTATTTTTTTCGTGTGTGTGTGTGTGTGTGTATACACACACATACACACACATATATATATGCATACGTATATATACACCCACACCCCATTCAGTGCTTTTTTTCTGGGGGTACGCATACCCCTAAACATTTTTTTAGAAAAAAAGCACTGCACCCATATATATATATATATATATACACACACACACACACACACACACACATATACATACAAAGTGATACCTCGGTTGTCGAACGTAATCTGTTCTGGAAGACTTCTGAAACTTTGGACAACCAAGGCACAAAGGGCGGGCAGCAATTTCAATTGAGAAAATTGGAAAACATGCAGCGGAAGCGTTTACTTCTGGGTTTTCGGCATTCGAAAACCAAAACATTCGGCTTCCGAGATGCTCGGAAACTCAAGTACCACCGTGTGTGTGTGTGTGTGTTTGTGTGTGTGTGTATAGATATAGATATAGATGGCATTAAAACATCCAAACTACACAACAAGGATAGGGTATCCGGCTCTTTTTGAAGTACAACTCCCATCATTTCTAGCAGGACCACTTATCAGGGATAATGGGAATTGTAGTCCAAAAAGGTCTGGGCAACCAAGTTAGGGAAACCTTGACATATAGATGATTAAAAGCCAAAGGCCTGATGAGAAAGGAGTTTTTTTGCTGCATGCAATGATGGTGCCAGGCGAGCGCCTCCTTTTATAAGTTGCTTTGTGTGGATGATAAAGCTGGAAAGGCAAGAAAAGTATTTTGAAAAGTGTTCCATGCGGGAAAAATTCCGTTTTTTAGTTCCTTTTTTTTTTAATAAAAAAAGCAATCCGTGTGTTTTCCTTCCACCAGTCAAGAAGTCATGGGAGGACATAGAAGACATCTCGTGCCGGGATTTCATCGAGGAGTACGTCACGGCGTACCCGAACCGGCCGATGGTCTTGCTCAAGAGTGGCCAACTGATCAAAACCGAGTGGGAGGGGACCTGGTGGAAGTCCCGTGTGGAAGAAGTCGACGGGAGCCTGGTCAAAATCCTCTTCCTGGTAGGATCCGCTAAGGTATCGCTCACCCTTCCTTGCCTGTTTTGGATTATCTCTCTGTCGGAATACAACGGGGGTCCACTGCCCTTTCCGCGTCTTTCCCAGGACGCGAGATTTGTTGTCCCTGCTCCCCTACAGGACAGGGGGGTGAACAGCAGCAGGAGCCCAGCGATTGCAAGAGACAAGTGCTGAACTGCTGGGCCTTTGGGGGCGGCGTACAAACTCCCCCTACAGGACAGTAGAGTGTAGCGCACCAGAAGCCCAGCGTGACCAAGAGATGGATGCTGGGGCGGGTGTTTGTGTACATACTTCCCCCTACAGGTCAAGAGGGTACATAGCACAGGAAGTCCAGTGTGACCAAAAGATTAGTGCTGTACCACTGGACCTGGGGGGGGGGGGGTTACACACTCTCCCTGCAGGACAGGAGGATGTAGCGCACCAGAAACCCAATGTGACCAAGAGATGGGTGCTTGGGTGGGTGTTTGTGTACATACCTCCCCCTACAGGTCAGGAGGGTACATAGCACAGGAAGTCCAGTGTGACCAAAAGATTACTGCTGTACCACTGGACTTCTGGGGGAGAGGTGGATACACTCCCCCTGCAGGTCAGGAGGATGTAGCGCACCAGAAACCCAATGTGACCAAGAGATGGGTGCTTGGGTGGGTGTTTGTGTACATACCTCCCCCTACAGGTCAGGAGGGTACATAGCACAGGAAGTCCAGTGTGACCAAAAGATTACTGCTGTACCACTGGACTTCTGGGGGGGGTGGGTTGACACACTCCCCCTGCTGGACAGGAGGGTGTACGGCACCAGAAGCCCAGTGTGACCAAGAGTGCTAAACTTGTATGTGTGCATTAATCCCTTGACCCTCCCTGAGGGAACTGAGCCATGGTGCCTTTTTGCTCTCCCCGCACTGCCAGGATGACAAGCGCTGTGAATGGATCTACCGGGGATCCACCCGCCTGGAGCCGATGTTCAGCATGAAGACCTCCACCGCTTCCACCCTGGAGAAAAAGCAAGGAGGCCAAATGAGGACTCGCCCCAACGTCGGTAAAGCCTGCCCCCTCCTGTCTTTCTGAGCGCCATTCTGAGAATTGCCCGTGACCCGCGTTGTCGGGAATGAGGAGGGGGAGATACCGCAAGGGGAAGGGTGTCCTTTAAGTTCGTTAAATTTGTGCATCCCTTCCCCAAAGCAATTTGCAACCATACCAGAAAAAGAATATAACGAGCACGGACCCACATTTTGGGACACGGCTGTGTGAAATCGACTTGCCCGCCTCTGTCTCCAAGCTTCTCTCCCATTCTAAACTTTTCTATCTCTCTCTCTCTCCCGCCAGGGGCCGTCCGGAGCAAAGGGCCGGTCGTCCAGTACACACACGACTTAACGGGGACCAGCTCACAGTTCAAGCCCGTGGAACCTCCTCCGCCAATGCCTGTTGTGATGTCCCAGCCGGTTTCTCCCCAGTTCATTGATGTGGAGTAAGTCACTGAGGATTGCTCCGCGATGGGGAGCCTGGGAGGGTTATCGCTTGCTCTGTGTTTCCCGGCGGGCAAAGTGGCATCGCTCCAAGGTCTGCAGGCTGGCAGTCTTGGGTTTGGTGTGTTCAGCTAAAAGCATAGCTGTCAACCGTCCCTTATTTGACGGGAAAGCCCCTTATCCCAGCGCCGTGTCCAACTGCTGTCCCTTATTGATGATGTCCCTTAAATTCCAAAGGAAGCAGCTCCTCTCCCTCCCTCCCTCCCTGCCGGCCAGGGAGGAAGGAGGCTCCAACTGTGTCGCATGGCTGCGTTGCTCACCCAATGAGGAGTCTGAGAACGACTGGGGGGGTGGAGCTTGCATGCCTTGTGCCAATCAAATTGGCCGCGTTGCCTGGGGACTCGCCTTTGCTCAGCGCTTCCCAGCGGAGAGGTGACGGTGGTTTCCCTTGCTGCATCCCCTTTGCCGGGTTGCTGCGCTGTGGGAACCACCGCTTGAGGCTTTGTTTGGCTGATGGCTGGGCTTTCTGCCTTTGGCTCAGAAGTTGAACATACCTGTGCCCCTTGGGAAATCCCTTATTTTGGCTGCTGATCCCTTATTTTCGAGGCTGCTGGTCCCTTATTTTCAAATCTGTAAGTTGACAGCTGTGAGCTAAAAGGCTAAAGTCACAAATGATGAGGGCAGCCTTTCCACTTGAGACCCTGGGGAGCCGCCACTCCTTGGAACGGATGATGCTGGTCTTCCCCTACAACCCTGGACTCCAAATCCCATCATCCACAACAACTGCTCGCACTTGCTGGGAACGATGGGCATTGGACTCCTAGGACAGAAACAATTGCCCGGCGTACTCCAGCCATTTCTGCCTCCTTCCTTAACCTTGGGAGTTTTGTACTGAATCTCTCGCCCTCCTCCTTTCGGCGCAGAAGCCTCGAGAGCCAGCTCGCTCAGGCCAAGAAGCAGCAGGTGGCGAAGAAGAGTACTTCGTTCTTGCGTCCCGGTTCGGTGGGATCGGGGCCGCCCTCCCCGACCTCCCCCATCCTGAGCGAAACGCCTCCCGTGGGCAAGACGGGCGTGACCCAGCAGTTCCGGTGAGTGTCAGAGTTCTGAAACCACACGCAACAGGGAACGTAAATAGCTGTATCGCCATCTCTTGCTGGTCCTGTCTACTCCATGGCAACTCTGCCAGCCTCTGTGCATTGGGTGGGCAGGGCAGGGGAAACAAGAAAGTCTAAAGCTGGAAGCCTAATTTTTATTAATCCCCACAACGGGGTGAGCTCCCACTGCTCTGCCCCAGCCCCTGCCAACCTAGCAGTTTGAAAGCACACTGGCGCAAGTAGATAAATAGGTACCATTGTGGCGGGAAGGTAGATGGCGTTTCTGTGCGCTCTGGTTTCCGTCACGGTGTTCTGTTGCTCCAGTAGCACTTTAGTCCTGCTGGCCACATGACCCAGAAAACTGTGGACAAACGTCAGCTCCCTCGGCCTGAAAGTGAGATGAGCTCCGCTACCTCATAGTTGCCTTTGACTGGACTTAACTGTCCAGGGGCCCTTTACCTTTACCCTTTTTGTACAAACAAACCCAGCAAAATCCACTTACCAGAGGCAAAAGTGGGATGGGCATACATACCGTTAGCATCCTTTCATCTTCTCAAATCCACCCCCTTCATGTCTCCAGCCTCAGAGGTAGACAGAGACTTAGAGAACAATCCTGAGTATAGGAAACCAGTTTAAGTTAAGTTGGTGTAAGTTACTGCTGTTCCGTACTCCGTTCAGGAGACAGACTGAGCCTGGCAAAGAGAAAACAAGCCATGAAAATTGACTTTGACTTAGCATCATCATCAGCCAGCATGGTGTAGTGGTTAAGAGCGGTAGACTCGTAATCTGGTGAACCGGGTTCGCATCCCTGCTCCTCTACACGCTGGGTGACCTTGGGCCAGTCACACTTCTCTGAAGTTTCTCAGCCCTACTCACCTCACAGAGTGTTTGTTGTGGGGGAGGAAGGGAAAGGAGATTGTTAGCCACTTTGAGACTTCGTAAAGGTAAAGGGACCCCTGACCGTCAGGTCCAGTCATGGCCGACTCTGGGGTTGCGGCGCTTATCTCACTTTATTGGCTGAGGGAGCCGGCGTACAGCTTCCGGGTCATGTGGCCAGCATGACTAAGCTGCTTCTGGCGAACCAGAGCAGCGCACGGAAACGCTGTTTACCTTCCCGCCGGAGTGGTACCTATTTATCTACTTGCACTGGCGTGCTTTCAAACTGCTAGGTTGGCGGGAGCAGGGACCGAGCAACGGGAGCTCACCCCGTCACGGGGATCCAAACCACCGACCTTCTGATCGGCAAGTGCAAGAGGCTCACCGACAGCGCCACCCGCGTCCCTCTGAGACTCCTTAGGGTAGTGATAAAGCGGGATATCAAATCCAAATCCGAACAGCAGAATAGAAGTGCAGCAAAATGAGTAACTCTGCTTTGCGCAGGCTAACGGAGGCTGTAAAGGGGGGGGCATCAGTGGTACCCTGCAAGTGAGTGAGTGTGGGTGGGCGGATCCTGCCCCAGCTGCACCCGTTGTGCTCACTGCCAGTCCCCCTCTCTCCCCAACCCCACCCCAATTCTCTCCCCGGAAGGTTCTCGGGCGCCCAGCCCTCCAGCAGCCCCACCCCGCAGTTCTACGGCATGATGGACCGGGTGCCCAACGACCCCACCTACCGGGCTCCTGTGGAGAAGCTCTTCTACCTGCCCCACGTCTGCAACTACACCTGCCTCTCCCGGACGCGCCCCTTCCAGACCGACCAGCACCGCAGCCGCAACCCCCTCCTGGTCCCGCTGCTGTACGACTTCCGCCGCATGACGGCCCGCCGGCGGATCAACCGCAAGACGGGCTTCCACGTCATCTACAAGACGCCGTGCGGGCTGTGCCTGCGCAGCATGGCGGAGGTGGAGCGCTACCTCTTCGAGACGAACTGCGACTTCCTCTTCCTGGAGATGTTCTGCCTGGACCCCTACGTCCTGGTGGACCGCAAGTTCCAGCCCTACAAGCCCTTCTACTACATCCCCGACATCACCATGGGCAAGGAGGACGTCCCCCTCTCCTGCGTCAACGAGATCGACAACACCGCCCCGCCCCAGGTGGCCTACAGCAAGGAGCGCATCCCCGGGAAGGGGGTCTACATCAACACCGGCGCCGATTTCCTGGTGGGCTGCGACTGCGAGGACGGGTGCCGGGATAAGTGAGCGGCTTCCTCTTCTCCCCAAAAGCAGCTGGTGGGTGGGAAGGACCCTGTTTCAGCTGGAGGGCCCTGCAGTTATTTGCAGCAATGACTTGTTTTGCGTGGGGGTTGTGTTCCTGGCCCCCCACGTGTGTGATCCCATTCCCCCACCCACCCACTTCCGGGGACAGCGCTATATGTGCACGCCAGTTGGATGCACCTAGTCATTGCCTATACAGTGGTACCTTGGTTTCCGAACAGAATGCATCCCAGGAGTCCATTCGACTTCCGGAACCATTTGAAAACCAAAGCGCGGCTTCTGCAGGGAACATCCTGCAGCCAATCAGAAGCTGCGCTGGGCGTTCAGCTTCTGAAAATCATTTGGAAACCGGAACACTCACTTCTGGGTTTTGATCATTCGGGAGCCGATTTGTTTAGGAGCCAAGGCATTTGGCTTCCAAGATACGGCTGTATTTTTTTATTTATATGCTGCTCAATGGTTTGTGTGTTTTTAAGACCTACAACCCCTAAGCAGTTTAGAAAGAAAATAGTATAATGAAATTGTGGGTTAAAAATGAATCTTAGAAATATTGAAAAGATAAAAATCAACAATAAGCCAATAACAAATCAAAACGTACACCAGTCTGGCGTAGCTCAGACGGGTCAATCTCCACGTCGTGTGTTTGAGCCGCACCTAGACTCCTGCATTGGAAGGGATTGGACTGGATGACCCTTGGGGTCTCTTCCAACTCTACAATTCTAAGAATGGAAGGCAAGTGAATGGCTGCTGTAGGTGCTTCCAGCTGCTGAGAATCAGATGAGGAGAGTCCTGTTCTGCGTGGCTGAATGGGCTCTGTCTAAACAGAAATTTTAGCTGTTGCAGCAAAGGTTACAGCTGCCTGCCTGATATCAATAGTCGGGGAGTTCCAGAGGGCAGGTGCTGCTGAAAAATCGGTTTCTAAGAAACATGGAGCGGGTGTTATGCAGCACCTGTGGCAGTGGGGATATAAGTATGATTGGGCTCATTTGTTACTTGTAACTCGGAAGGTCTCTCAAGTGACTCACGACACCTTTTAAATCCATAAATGCGACTACACTATATCTATTTATTTATTTCAGTTAATTTGGAGAGTTTCTGCCCTGCTCTTCAGCTGCAAAGGCTCCCAGGGCGACTTATGTGCCATCCGATAAAAAGATGGCAATCTCTGCCCGCAGGCTTACTGTCTAAATTAAAGACCCGACACGCAATGGAAAAGGGATGGAAAGATGGGGGGGGGGAACAGAATTGAACTTGGGCGCCAATTCTTAAAAGAGCTGTTTTGGCCGTGTTCTCCAGCTGAATGGGAGGTGGGATTGCAAACTGCTCTGATGCTGCTGTGCAGAGACCCCTGGGGCGCTCCCTGGCCTTACAGCCGGGGGTTTGGTTTCCTGACTTGAGCCCCACACTTCCCCCCTCCTCCTTGACAGGTCCAAATGCGCTTGCCACCAGCTCACGATCCAAGCGACCGCCTGCACCCCGGGGGGCCAGACCAACCCAAACGCCGGGTTTCAGTACAAGAGACTGGAAGAATGCCTCCCCACAGGGTAAGCTTTTTGTTGTGGTTGTCGTTTAGTCATGTCCGCCTCTTTGTGACCCCCTGGACCAGAGCACGCCAGGCACTTCTGTCTTCCACTGCCTCCCCCAGTTTGGTCAAACTCATGCTGGTAGCTTCAAGAACACTGTCCCACCATCTAGTCCTCTCTCACCCCCTTCTCCTTGTGCCCTCCATCTTTCCCAACATCAGGGTCTTTCCCAGGGAGTCTTCTCTTCTCCTGAGGTGGCCAAAGTCTTGGAGCCTCAGCTTCAGGATCTGTCCTTCCAGTGAGCACTCAGGGCTGATCTCCTTCAGAATGGATCGGTTTGATCTTCTTGCAGTCCATGGGACTCTCAAGAGTCTCCAGCACCAGAATTCAAAAGCATCCATTCTTTGGTGATCAGCCTTCTTTATGGTCCAGCTCTCACTTCCATACATCACTACTGGGAAAACCAGAGCTTTAACTATAGGGACCTTTGTTGGCAAGGTGATGTGTCTGCTCTGCTGCCCGCCCGGAGGAGGGCAGCCAGGATTGCAAGTGGTTTTGGGAAGCCCTAGTTGTATGAGAAACAACATCTTTTTTGACCTGGAGAGGAGTAGCGTAAGAGGAGAGGATGGGAAGCCATCCCCAGAGGTCTGAAAGGCTGCTGAGAATATGGAGGGGACTTGTCTTTTGTTGTTCCAGAAGGAGGAACCAGGAACCACAAGGGGAGGGAATTCCTGGGGAGCAAATTTTGGGCGGACATTGTATGCTTGTTTGTGTGCTCCCATGATGGTTCCTGATTCTCCTCCGCCTTGCCTGATGAGTGCAGGACATGGTTCCCGCATCCCTGACCGACGGTAGCTCGATGTCTGCTTAAATACCTCCGGCGAAAGAGGACTAGATCAGGAGTACTGACCTACCTGGACCGAGAGGCCTGACTTGAGCACGAGGCAGCTTCCTGACTCTGGGAACATTACCATCCCTTGTTATTAAGAAAGGTGGAGCAGGCACACTCTCTGGGCCCGAAGAGGAAGTCCGTTCAGTGCTGGACTCCAAACCAGCTTTCACTCAGAAACATGAGGACTAGAATCTTTCTTTCTTTTTAGAGGAAGGGCTGTAGCACAGTTGAAGAGAACCAGCCTTGCCTGCAGAAGGTCCCAGACCCCATTCCTAGGGTTTATAGGTAGGGCCAGGAATGCCCCCTGCCTGAATCCCTTCAGAGCTGGGTCGACACTAGAGCGTGGGTAGGCAAACTAAGGCCCGGGGGCTGGATCCGACCCAATCGCCTTCTAAATCCAGCCCTCGGATGGTCCAGGAATCAGCGTGTTTTTTCCTTGAGTAGAATGTGTCCTTTTATTTAAAATGCATCTCTGGTTTATTTCTGGGGCATAGGAATTCGTTCATTTTTTTCTTCAAAATATAGTCCGGCCCCCCACAAGGTCTGTGGGACATTGGACCGGCCCCCTGCTGAAAAAGTCTGCTGACCCCTGCACTAGAGGGACCTCAGTGGCTTGGCTCGAGATCAAGGCAGCTTCCTGATTTTGGGAACGTTGCCGTCTCTTGTTGTAAGATGGGTGAGGCAGGCGAACTCTCTGGGCCCAGCAAGCAGCCCTTTCCAATGCTTGACTCTCCCTGCATCTTCTCCCTTATTCTTCCCGGGCCTCTGCCAGCGTCTACGAGTGCAACAAGCGCTGCAAGTGCAATCGGAACATGTGCACGAACCGCCTGGTGCAACACGGCCTGCAGGTCCGGCTGCAGCTCTTCAAGACGCAGAACAAGGGCTGGGGCATCCGCTGCCTGGACGACATCGCCAGGGGCTCCTTCGTCTGCATCTACGCAGGTACAGGGCGCCGGGCCTGGGCCTCTGCCTCTCCATCTGCGGGGCAGCCGCCCCGAAGAGCAGCGTTCACGTGCCAAAGGAACCGGGATTAAGCAAGGCTGCTGCATGTAGACATAGCGCCAAACCATGGTTGAAACAAGCTGTGGCTCACAAGCTAACAGCACCCTACGGCTTCACATTGTGGTTCCCTGGTAGAAAACAAACCATGGTTCAAATGAGTCACAATTAGGCTAAACAAACCATGGTTCAAATGAGCCACAATTAGGCTAAACAAACCATGGTTCAAATGAGTCACAATTAGGCTAAACAAACCATGGTTCAAATGAGTCACAATTAGGCTAAACAAACCATGGTTCAAATGAGCCACAATTAGGCTAAACAAACCATGGTTCAAATGAGCCACAATTAGGTTAAACAAACCATGGTTCAAATGAGCCACACTTCGGCTAAACAAACCATGGTTCAAATGAGTCACAATTAGGCTAAACAAACCATGGTTCAAATGAGTCACAATTAGGCTAAACAAACCATGGTTCAAATGAGTCACAATTAGGCTAAACAAACCATGGTTCAAATGAGTCACAATTAGGCTAAACAAACCATGGTTCAAATGAGTCACAATTAGGCTAAACAAACCATGGTTCAAATGAGCCACAATTAGGCTAAACAAACCATGGTTCAAATGAGCCACAATTAGGTTAAACAAACCATGGTTCAAATGAGCCACACTTCGGCTAAACAAACCATGGTTCAAATGAGTCACAATTAGGCTAAACAAACCATGGTTCAAATGAGTCACAATTCAGCTAAACAAACCATGGTTCAAATGAGTCACAATTCGGCTAAACAAACCATGGTTCAAATGAGTCACAATTAGGCTAAACAAACCATGGTTCAAATGAGCCACAATTAGGCTAAACAAACCATGGTTCAAATGAGTCACAATTAGGCTAAACAAACCATGGTTCAAATGAGTCACAATTAGGCTAAACAAACCATGGTTCAAATGAGTCACAATTAGGCTAAACAAACCATGGTTCAAATGAGCCACAATTAGGCTAAACAAACCATGGTTCAAATGAGCCACACTTCGGCTAAACAAACCATGGTTCAAATGAGTCACAATTAGGCTAAACAAACCATGGTTCAAATGAGCCACACTTCGGCTAAACAAACCATGGTTCAAATGAGTCACAATTAGGCTAAACAAACCATGGTTCAAATGAGTCACAATTAGGCTAAACAAACCATGGTTCAAATAAACCTCACCTGGGCTAAGCAAACTATGGTTTAGTGTTAACGTACAAACCACATTGTTGGTGGCCATTGCTGCCTCCTGCCTTCCATAGTTTAACTTTGCACTGCATGAAAAGAAATCCTTTCTTTTATTTGTCCCGAATCTTCCAAAACTCAGCTTCATTGGACATCCAGAAGTTTTAGTGTTCCTCACCCTTCATATTTTACTGATTTTCAGATATAGCAGGTCTGAAGAAACAATAAGCGTAATGCCAACCCCCGTCCCGAAGTACAGAGATAGTGTTAAAGAATAGTACACTGGAATGCAGATGCTGTACTTGAGAAGAAATCAAACAGATGTCTCATTCCAGTGTCCCATGAGAAGCAAACATGTGAAACAAATTGAGCATAGTCAATAAAATTAAACCACCTTGTATAGGAAGCTCCGCATCTTCTTCCAGTACAGAGATTCTGTTAGTTTATCCGTAAGAATGATGCCTCGTGTCTGTGACAGTGCTTCAAAAAGGTCTGTATTAAGAGTTCTCCAGTGTCTGGCTATAACAAGTTCAGGAGCAGCTAACCGCTGAACAATAAGGTATTTATTAGACAGATCTGGAGCTCTTAGAAAGTAAACCAATTTTCAGATCAGGCGAGACAGGCGGTTTGGTGATCTGGTGTCGTAAGCGAGGCAAGAAAAATCTTTCCCCATTCTGTGCGTACTTTTATAAACTTCCTATTTTCAGCTTTATAAACTTCGTATAAACTCGCAAGCTCACAATTAGCTAGCCCTGCTGTACACCGGGGAGGGCTGTGCTTCCTTTAAATTCCTAGGAGTTTATCTGAGTGAAGACCTTACTTGGAAAATAAATACAATCCAGGTGGTTAAGAAAGCCCAACAGAGACTCCATCTCCTCAGAATACTGCAAAAGAAACGATGTCAATCAACATTTGATGATCTCCTTCTACCGGTCCATAATAGAAATTGTCCTTTCATACTGCATCATGGTGTGGGACGCTGGTTTGACACCAACTAATAGGAAGTGTCTACAGAGGGTGGGGAATACAGCACAAGATATTATGGGTTGTCCCATGAATCCGCTGGATGAAATAGCGGAAGAACGTGGCCTCAGGAGAGTGAGGAAAATTCTCAGGGATGATTCACACCCCAGCCGGCACTTTCTTGATCTCCTGCCCTCGGGCAGAAGATATGGAAGCAGGATTAGTCGCACCAACAGGGTAAAGAACAGCTTCTATCCATGGGCTGTTACGCTGCTGAATGAAAAGATAACAACAGGGCAACAGACTTTCGGGTTTGGTGGGTGTGCGTCAGTAAACGAGGGGAATTAAGACTAAGAGAGCTGAGTGGGGGGTGCTCCTGTAATCTCACTGTATACAAGTTGTTTTGTTGTTTAGTCATTTAGTCATTTCTGGCTCTTTGTGGTTTGTGCACGCCAGGCCCTCCTGTCTTCCACTGCCTCCCGCATTTTGGTCAAACTCATGCTGGTAGCTTCGAGAACACTGTCCCACCATCTCGTCCTCTGTCGTCCCCTTCTCCTTGTGCCCTCCGTCTTTCCCAACATCAGGGACTTTTCCAGGGAGTCTTCTCTTATGGCCAAAGTCTTGGAGCCTCAGCTTCAGGATCTGTCCTTCCAGTGAGCACGCAGGGCTGGTTTCCTTCAGAATGGAGAGGTTGGATCTTCTTGCAGTCCATGGGACTCTCCAGAGTCTCCTCCAGCACCAGAATTCAAAAGCATCCATTCTTCGGCGATCAGCCTTCTTTACAGTCCAGCTCTCACTTCCATATATCACTCCTGGGAAAACCAGAGCTTTAACTATACAGAACTTATACAAGTTGTACAAGTGACAATAAAGTATTTCAATTTCAATAGTATTTCAATTTCAGTTAAGGGGAGTGTCATGAGTTTGTAAATGTTTATGTTTCCTAGCCGAGAGCTGAGGGTCTCTCTCTTTTTCTCCCCCCCCCCCCCACTGTTTCTCTCCTTGCTGCCCCACAGGTAAAATCCTGACAGACGACTTTGCCGACAAGGAGGGCCTGGAGATGGGCGACGAATACTTTGCCAACCTGGACCACATTGAGAGCGTGGAGAACTCGAAGGAGGGCTACGAAAGCGAGGCCAAGTGCTCTTCGGACAGCAGCGGCGTCAACCTGAAGGACGACGAGGACGAGAACTCGGGCTCGGAGGAGCAGGAGGAGTCCAACGATGAGAGCTCGGACGACAACTTCTGCAAGGACGAGGACTTCAGCACCAGCTCAGTCTGGCGCAGCTACGCCACCCGGCGCCAGACGCGGGGCCAGCGGGAGAACGGCGTCTCCGAGACGGCCTCCAAGGACTCGGGCCTGGCCCGGCAGGCCAGCCACGAGGAGGCCGCCCACTGCAAGCCCCCCCTCTCGGAGGAGACCTCAAAGAACAAGGTGGCCTCCTGGCTCAGCTCCAACGCCGACGGCTTCCAGGACAACGACAGCCGCTCCTCGTTTCGCACGCATGAGGCGGGCGAGGCGAAGGCCGCAAAGGCCGAGCCACCGGACGGCGAGAAGGCGGCGCCGGGAGGCCGGGACGATTTCGGGATGGAGGTGAAGAAGAAAGAGGTACGGTCCCTCGCAAGGAAACGGCCCCTGCGGCGTTCGTGGATAGATTTTTGGTGGCCCTCTCTGTCGTGTTTGGAAACACATGGCCTACACCCGTGATTTCTGCATCGCAGGGGGGTTTCCTCAGGGGTCAGCAAACTTTTTCAGCAGGGGGCTGGTTCACAGTTCCTCAGACCTTGGTGGGGGCAGCAGACTATATTTTGCAATGCAGGGCAAATATTTCTGCCTAAATGTTTGCTAAGGACACGGGTGGCACTGTGGGTTACCACTGAGCCTAGGACTTGCCGATCAGAAGGTCGGCGGTTCGAATCCCTGCGATGGGGTGAGCTCCCATTGCTCGGTCCTTGTTCCTGCCAACCTAGCAGTTCGAAAGCATGTCAAAGTGCAAGTAGATAAATAGGTACTGCTCCGGCGGGAAGGTAAACGGTGTTTCCGTGCGCTGCTCTGGTTCGCCAGAAGCGGCTTAGTCATGCTGGCCACATGACCCGGAAGCTGTACGCCGGCTCCCTCGGCTAATAAAGCGAGATGAGCGCCGCAACGGCAGAGTCGGTCACGACTGGACCTAATGGTCAGGGGTCCCTTTACCTTTAAATGTTTGCTACAGTTTGCTCTTTCTCGTCCTTCTTTCCCGCAGGAACCCGAAGACCACAGCAAACCTCTGTTGTAAGTTCTCTTTTTTCCCCTTCTTCTCTTCTCTTCCTTTGGGTAACTTGGGCCAGCTCTGGCTGCTCCTGGATTTCTGTCTCCTTTGGGAAACAAGTCGGGAGTGTTTCTGAACACTCTACCAGCTGAAGAACTCCCCGCAAGCAGAAAGCTAGCATGTAAAGGGCAGGGACAAAAGGATATAGCTCAGAGTTTCCCCATACCCTTCTTCACCCCAGACCAATGAAATATCCCCAAGGGACTTTTCTGCCCGTTGTAGCAAGTGCTAGATGTTGTATTTAACTGTATTTCTACTGCTGCTTTTGCTTTCTGTACTTCATTACCTTTTTCATTCTGCAGAATACTAATTGCGATACAGTAAAATACAGTCTTGAGAAATAAGGCAAGCAGTGCAAACGCAGTTAAAAATCAGTATGAGTGCTTAACGCAGCATGCCACGGACCACCTGAGCTAAGCTTTTGGGGCCACCACTGGGTGGTCCATGGACTACAGTTTAGGAACCTTTCCCCCCTGACATGCTAGCCTTCTAGATGCGGGGAGGGTTGTTTCTCATTCTCATCTGACGAACATTCAGACATGATCCAGTCATTTCATCCACTTTCACCTCATTTAATCCCTACAACAGTCCTGTGAGATAGGTCAAGCTGAGTAGGTCACGCTCTGGAAGCATCATGGCTGAAGTGGGATTCGAACCCTGGGCTCTCCCTAGTCCTAGTCCATCACTCTTAACCACTACACCACACTGGGTCTTTTCTTTATCATGTATTGCTTCAACGCCACCCTCCTCCTGACCCAGAGCCCAGGCTGGCTAAAAGTCCTCTGAACTGTACAAACACAACATGGCTATCATAAAACAACTATTAAATTTACAGAATGTTATTCCCGATTTTAAAACGGCAACAGCCTAGAGTTTTCTCCTCTCCACAACCACATGCTGTTTAAACAACCAAATGCCCAAGCAATAGGGAAATGTTTTAAGGGGACGCCATAATTTTTTACACTTGAGAAAATGAAATAATTAATGGAGTCATTTGTTTTTGTTCTAAATTATAAAAAAATGAAGCAATGAATGCTGGGGGGACGACGACTAGTATAATGCATTATAGTACACTGAATATTGTGTTAAACAGAAGATTCTGTATCTTATACATAACCTATGTTGTGCATTCAAGAAATGCCACGTGAATCCTGAAATGTGGTTCAAGGAAAGGAAGGAGGACTGATTTCTATTTACACTGAGTATTACTTTTGCATTACAGTAAATAAAATAAAATTGGGGGGGGGCGCGGAAATCAGTGCTGGAACCACGGCCATATATCAGCTGTCTATTTACGTCGTGTTTGCGGTTTGTTGGCATCTTGCGGCGAATCATTGTGTGAGCAGCTAACTCCTTCCTCTGTCCTCCCCCAGGGTGCCCAGTGCAGGCAGGCTGTACGGTTACAATCCAAACCCGCCGGTCCCCGAAGGAGTCCGGAGGCCGATCAGCAAGACGGCTTTGCTTCAGAGCCAGAGGCACACAGAGTCCCATCAGGTACCCATAGATGTAATCATCTTAAGAACTTTTAGGACTGTGGGCATGCTGTTATCCCTCCACAAAGCTTTGTGTTGGAATCGTAGAATCAGAATTGTTGAGTGGGAAGGGACCCCAAGGCTCATGTAGTCTAACCTCCTGCAAGTGGGGGGCATATGAAGAACAACAGAGGTTTGTGTTCCATCTTGTCGATACCCACTTTAAACTGAGCTGCCCGGAACGGAATTCCTTGCTGGCCAAGGAGAGAGGCGGCTGCAGACGTTCCCTCCCTCCCTCCCACTTCTCTCTCTCTCTCTCTCTCTCTCCCACCGCCAGGATGTTCTGATGCTCTCCAGCAGCACGGACAGCGAGGGCGACAACGGGCGCGGCACCGCGAGGCAGGCGCAGGGCAACGACAGCGACGATATCCAGACCATCTCCTCCGGGTCGGAAGAGGAGCCGGGGCCAGACGGCAAGAAGAGCTCTTCGGGGCTGGGTGAGCGCAGCTGCGTTTCGGGAGAGGGGACGCCATTGTGTGTACAGTCATACCTTGGGTTACAGACGCTTGAGGTTGAGTTTTTTCAGGTTGCAGACTGCCAAAACCTGGAAGTATGGGTTACTTCCGGGTTTCGGCGGCCGCGCATGTGCAGAAGCGTTGAATCGCAACCCGCGCATGCGCAGACGTCCCGCTGTGGGTTGCGAACGTGCACCCCGCACGTATCACGTTCACAACCCGCAGCGTCCACTTTATATTAAACAATTTTGGAGTGACATTCAAGAGGAACTTTAAAAAATGCTTAAAATATCATATAAAAAGAACCCCAGAGGCGTACCTCTTGGGAATTATATCGAGTGACATTCCTGCTGCCAGGAAAAAAGCTTCCTTATACGCAACCGCTGTGCCCAGAATAATTGCAGCAAAAAATTGGAAGGGAGAAAGAACTCCCTCAATAAGAGATTAAAAACTAAGATTTTGTGAATATATAGAATCAGCAAGACTTACAGCAGTGGTAAGAGGCCAATCAGACCAAAAACTGATAGAGGAGTGCACTTGCGTGAAGGTGTACATCAAAAAACATTGTTCAGGTATTAATATATCAATATGCAATGGATGAAACTTATAGAGTAAAAAATTAAGAAGAAAAGGGTACAAGATGAGATGGTCAAAAATAGCGAAAGGAAGAAAAGAAAAAGGATGCCGCATATAGGTGGAGGGAAGTCAAAATTTATGTCTGTATGTTTAGTTTGTATGTTTTCTTTTTTTGTAGTCTTAAGTTGAGAGGTGTATGTATCTATGCTTAATAAGTTTGTTTAGCGTTCTGGTTTGGGTTTGTAAGTATTGCATTTATCAATAAAAGTTATAACAAAAAAGAACAGAAAAGGGAGCCTTCCAGGATGAGGCCAGTGCAGAGCCCACCGGGTCCAGCATCCCGTTCTCACGGTGGCCCAATGGGAAGCCCCAAGCAGGACCTGGGCGCAAGAACCATTCCCCCCCCCCCCCGCTCTGGCTTCTGGCAACTGAGATTCAGAAGTGCCGCTGCTTCCAGCCGTTGAGGCAGCCAGCTCACTGTATTTGTCGCTCTATAAGACGCACCCGACCATAAGACGCACCTAGTTTCTAGAGGAGGAAAACGGGAAAAGCCTGCCAGAGCCACAGACTCGCTCGCTCATTCGGCGCGAGTCTTTAAAGAGAGAGCGGCTCTTGCTGGCTTTTCTGGGAGGTGGGGCTGCCCTCTGTCCCTTCTCCCACCTCCCAAAAAAGCCGGAGCAAGCTGCGCAGCTATCGCTGAAGCCAGCAGAGCAAGAGCGATAGCCACACAGCCTGCATTTGCTCCATAAGACGCACACACGATTCCCCTTACTTTTCGGGAGGAGAAAAGCGTGTCTTATGGAGCGAAAAATACAGCTTTTTAAAATTATTTAGTTGTCGCTTCGTTAGCAGTGTTTTATACGTCATAATGGTTTTGCTGATTTGTTAATTACCGTATTGGCCCCAATATAAGCCGCACCCGAATATAAGCCGCAGCTTTAAAATTGGAGAGGAAAAAATAATAATACCGGAATATAAGCCGCTCCATTCCTCGCTGCTCCTGGCTGTATACTTGGGGGGGGGGGGTGCGTTGCCGGCAGCCTTTTCCCTTCCTTGCTCTCTCCCTTCTTGGCCTTGGGGGAGAGGATGGCGACTATGCACAGGGCGGCCACAGCTTTGCGCACTCCTGGCGCTGCTTGCCCCACGCTCCTGGCTACATACCGTAAGGTCGCGAATATAAGCCACGCTTTAACTTTTCACGGTTGGAATTTGGGGGGGGGAGTGAGGCTTATGTTCAGGCTAATAATAATAATAATGATGATGATGATGATGATAATAAAAGTTATTTATACCCTGCCCTCCCCAGCCAAGACTGGGCTCAGGGCGGCTAACACCAAATATAAAAACAGTTGATTGAAATACAGCTTAAAAAAACAAGATTAAAATACAACATAAAAACATTAAAACACAGCCTCATTTCAGTGGAAACTCAAATCAAAAACATTTTGGGGGATGAAAATGTCCGGTCTTCAGTATGGTATTCTGCATGATTCATGCTGTATTTGTAATGTTCTATCATGTTATTGTTGTTTTTTGGTTTGGTGTGCATGGGTCATTAGGGGAGGGGGGAGGGCCACGGTTGGGGGACACGCCATGCTCCTTCTGGGGTAGAGAGCCAGTGTGGTGTAGTGGTTAAGAGCGGTAGTCTCGTAATCTGGGTAACCGGGTTCGCGTCTCCGCTCCTCCACATGCAGCTGCTGGGTGACCTTGGGCCAGTCACACTTCCTTGAAGTCTCTCAGCCCCACTCACCTCACAGAGTGTTTGTTGGGGGGGAGGAAGGGAAAGGAGAATGTTAGCCGCTTTGAGATTCCTTAAAGGGAGTGAAAGGCGGGATATCAAATCCAAACTCTTCTTCTTCTTCTTCTTCTAGTTTGTCCACTTTTGGCCCCCACCCTGTGCTCACTTGTGGCTCCCGTATGCTGCCAGCATGGGACAGCAGCCACACCCCAGGAAACGGCTCCCACTGGGCTGCCAAACCGGGCGAGGGGAGCCGATAGGTCTCAAGCCCTCCGTGAGGGGCAGGTGGGGCTCGTCCACCTGGGAAGGGAGCCCATCTAGGAGAAGAAAAACTCTGATCCTAAATCTCCGCATTAACCGCTCCACCACCATTAGTTTCCTCCGCCACATCTGAGAAGGGAGCGGATAATGCTAAGGGGGTGCCAGCACAAATAAGGCCCTGCCGTTTATCTGCTGTAGGAGGGAGAAAGGTTTCTAAAGGACGGGGGCATTGTGGGTGAAGGAAAAGCCAGCCTGCTCAGGCTAGGAATTGCCCAGGCTGTTCCAATATGCCTGAGCATCTGAAATCGGCTTCTTCGATCTCCCTTTAACGGTGTCGACTCCCTTGGGTGTTTCCCAGGACCAGTGAAAAGGCAGGTGGCCGTCAAGTCCACCCGCGGCTTCGCCCTGAAGTCAACCCACGGCATTGCCATCAAGTCGACCAACCTGGCGTCCGGGGAGAACATGCCCGTCCGGAGGAACACGCGGCAGTTCTATGATGGAGAGGAGTCCTGTTACATCATCGACGCCAAACTCGAAGGCAACTTGGGCCGCTACCTCAATGTGAGATTCTTCATGCTGTACCAAATTAAATTTCCCCCTTCTCGCACAACTCTGGTGTTTTTCCTCCGTCCAAGCCGACCTCTCGCTTCCCCTGTAGAGTCTGTACTGTTGGTGGATATTTCGTGATGGGCATTTCTCGCTCAGCAGTTCATTTCCATTGATCTTCTGTGATGTCACTGCAGCTCAGCCAATGGCTAAGGGAGGCACGCCAGCAACAACTTTTAGGTTGTCTTTTTTTCAATAAAACACTGCTTCATATAAGCATTTCTGTTCTCAAACAACGGATTGTTAAAGATAGCTGTGCTAAAATAAACTCCCTCGATTTGTTCCCAGCGCCCAACACTAAATAACAACAGGTTTCCTTCATGTGTCGTAAGAGACCTTGAAAACCTAAAGCTGGAGATGTGGGAGATAAATATTGTAGACCGCAGATTTGCAATTGGTGGTTGAATTTTTGGCTTGGTCGCTTTGGAACTTCCTCTCATTGGCTGAGCAGCTGTGATGTCACGGAATGTCCTCAAGAAGACGGGGGGCAGAAATATAAGAGATTAGAGAAAGACGGGGTGAATGTTTAAAGGATTTTTGTGGGCAGAAGAAGAGCTGGTGAGGTTTAGGAATAATTTTTTTGGGGGGTGGGGGAGCTCAGATCAAAGAAGCCCCCCTTCTGTTTTCTCACCTTTTTTCAATGTTAATGCTTAGCACCTTGTCAGAAATAATTTGCCTACACCTCAGGTTCCTAAATGCATCATTCTGAGCCCTCCCCTCTGTGCTTACCAAATGCCCCCCCTTTATTATTAAAAACAGATGTTGGGCTTTTTGGGGGGGTTGTTGCTTGCTTAATTTTATCTGTGTTTTACTTTGGGTTACAGTGGTGCCTCGCAAGACGAAATTAATTCGTTCCGCAAGTTTTTTCTTCTTGCGAGTTTTTCGTCTTGCGAAGCACGGTTTCCCATAGGAATGCATTGAAAATCAATCAATGCGTTCCTATGGAGACCGTCCGGGGAGAGAGGGGAAGGCGCCCCGCCTGTCCCCTCTTTTGAAGCAAGGGGCGGAGGGGAGAAGATCGCTTCTCCCTGTTGCCGCCCCTTGGCTCAAAAGGGGTCCGGGGACAGAGGGGAAGGCGTGCGCGCCTTCCCCTCTGTCCCCAGAGATTGTGGGGCTGGCAACGGGGACAAGCGATCTTCTCCCCGCCGCCCCTTGCTTCAAAAGAGGTCCAGGGACAGCGGGGAAGACGCGCTGCGCTTCCCCGCTATCCCCGGAGCTTGCGGGGCAAGCTTTGTTTTGCGAAGCAAGCCCATAGGGAGATGCGTCTTGCGAAGCGGCTAAGAAAACGAAAAACTCCTTCGTCTAGCGAGTTTTTCGTCTTCCGAGGCGTTCGTCTTGCGGGGCACCACTGTACTTTGGTTTTTTTTGGGGGGGGTTCTGTGTATTGTCAGTTTTTTCTCCTTCAAAGAGATGGACATCTTTGTGGTACCTGCAACAATCCCTTGGAATTTCCAAATCCATCCCTGTAGCCAGAAATCAGGCAGGCTACAGGGTGGCGGGTGGCGCTGTGGGTTAAACCACTGAGCCTCTTGGGCTTGCCAATCAGGAGGTCGGCGGTTCAAATCCCCTCGACAGGGTGAGCTCCAGTTGTTCGGTCCCTGCTCCTGCCCACCCAGCAGTTCGAAAGCACGCCAAAGTGCAAGTAGATAAATAGGTACCGCTCCGGCGGGAAGGTAAACGGCGTTTCCTTGCACTGCTCTGGTTCGCCAGAAGCAGCTTGAGTCCTGCTGGCCACATGACCCGGAAAAACTGTCTGCGGACAAATGCCAGCTCCCTTGGCCAATAGAGCGAGATGAGCGCCGCAACCCCAGAGTCTGTCACGACTGGACCTAATGGTCAGGGGTCCCTTTACCTTTACCTTTTACCCATACGTTTAGAAAATTGACGTGGGTTTTTTTTTTGGCCTGTTATTTTAACTTTTCAAAAGTTAAATTGAAAAGTTAAATCTTAAATGTGTTAATTTTTCTTATTTATTTATATGCTTATATTTTTTAATGTTTATATATATATTTTATAAAGTAGCTTCTAGCCGTTTTTATGTTATGCTGGTGGTGGCATAGAAACATCTTCATCCAGTTTTGTGTTTTAACAGTTGTTAAAAGAAGAAGATACTCCTTTTTTAAAAAAAAGGGGGGGGCATATTGTGGTCTGCTTAGGAAATTCAGCACGTTAAGTCCATTTCTGAGTTAACTTCTGTTGATGATACTTTCACACTTTTAAATACCATTTTGGCTAGATACAAGCAGCTTTAAAATACCTTGACGTCAGTTGGCACAGAGGTTTTGCCTTTCTGATTTTGCTCCTTTCTGTTTCCAGCATAGCTGCAGTCCTAACCTCTTCGTCCAGAACGTCTTTGTGGACACCCACGACCTCCGTTTCCCATGGGTGGCCTTCTTCGCCAGCAAGTAAGCACTCTCCAAAAAAGGACCAGCTTCTCTCTCTTCGGTCGAGCCTCCCTTGGGCCGCATCCGCACCAGGCATTTAAAGCCCCCTTCAACCACTTTGAACACTCAATGGCTCCCACCCTCCAAATCCTGGGAACTGTAGTTCATCCAGGGTGCTGAGTGTGATTAGGTTGTGTTTTTTTTTTTAATTTTAAAAGATCTTTATTGAAACTTAACATATATACATCATAACCCAAATTTCCAATGAGTCCCTCACATAAAATATAATATCTAAATTACAACAGCTGCATAATTATAGACCTTATAAAACCCACCTCCCACCCTCTACATCCCTCCACAGCAATTCGACTTCTTTTCTATTTCTACCTTTCCTCCCCTGCATTCTATAATAAATTATTTTTGTTAAATTCTGATTTTTCTTTCTATATATGTTTTGTTATTGCTTACATTTTTATTCTAAGCCTATTAACATGTCATTTTTAGAACAATATTTTGACATGTAATCTTTGAAATACTTCCACTCCATTCTTAACTTTTGATTTGATTGGTATCTTACAATTGAAGTTAATTTTGCCAATTCTATATACTCAATTAATTTACAAATCCACTCTTCCTTTGTTGGTATGTCCTGAGATTCCACTTCGTAGCAATCCCTACCCTGGCAGATGTTGCTGCATATAAAAAGATTGGTTTTTTTCATATGTGGTATTAGGAGATCCCGTCCCCAGAACTACGATTCCCAGAGTTCCCTGGAAAAGAGGGGCCGGCTGTTAAACTGCTCTGGAAGAGGACTGGGGGGTGTCTCTTGGCACCCACAACAAACTACAGTTCCCAGGATTCCACTTGCCAGTGGTTGGTAGCGAGGAGCGTTTCTGCCTCTGGCTGCAAGGGCAGAGTGTAGCCATGATGGTTAGCAGCCATCAACACCCCTCTTTTAAAGTGGGCCATCCCTGTCTCTTGTGGCAGGGAGTTCCACAGTTCAGCTAAAGAGGTGCTTTCTTTTGTCTGCCTTTACTCTTCCAATCTTTAATGTGCCCACTCTGCCCATGCCAGGTGTACTTTGATATTCTAGCAAGTCACCTCTTCCCCCCCCCCCCCTCTATACCAGGGGTAGGCAAACTAAGGTCCGGGGGCCAGATCCGGCCCAGTCGCCTTCTCAATTCGGCCCAAGGATGGTCTGGGAATCAGCGTGTTTTTACATGAGTTGAATGTGCTCTTTTATTTAAAATGCATCGCTGGGTTATTTGTGGGGCCTGCCTGGTGTTTTACATGAGTAGAATGTGCCCTTGTATTTGAAATGCATCTCTGGGTTATTTGAGGGGGCATAGGAATTAGTTCATATCCCCCCCCCCAAATATAGTCCGCCCCACCCCCCTCCACAAGGTCTGAGCCACTCTGAGCAGCCAAGTGCAGCTGCACTCTAGATAACGACATGGTCTCCCGAGTCCCATTATGCCCATTTTACAGGTGGGAGAGCAGAAGCTGAGTCACAATGCTGTTCACCCAGAGAGTCTCTCCCATTCTAAGCTGCCATTTCAAAACCGCAAAACCCTTTTCCCTTCTTGCAGGAGAATCAGAGCCGGCACCGAACTTACCTGGGACTATAACTACGAAGTTGGCAGCGTGGAGGGCAAGGAACTTCTGTGCTGTTGCGGTGCAATTGAATGCCGTGGGCGTTTGTTGTAAGATTTTTTTCTCCCGCTGCTCCCCTCCTTTTTTTTAGGCAGGGGGGCGTATTTCATGAATTTTTTTAAAGAGTTCTTTTTTTAAAAGCCCTTTTCGGTCAGTGGAGCCCCCCTTACCCACTTCTCACCCGTCTTGTTCTGTTTGCGGGCTCATCCATTTTTGGCGCCGCGTTGTCGAGGGCATGGTTCTGTCTATGGTGTTTTGCAGAGGACCGCCCGCCCCCCTCCTTTCGTCGTTGTAAAGCAATAAAACCATGTTTACTCTTGATTTCAAAAGACGATCTGCTCCTGAACCGTTTATTTATTTATTTTAAAAAAAAGAAAATATAACACGGGGCAGGGCAGTGGAGGTTTTTATAGGGAACGAACTTGTGTGCTGATCCAGGGATTATTCAGGATCAGGGCCTAGATACGACTCCTGTGGGGCTTTCCATCTGACCCAAGAGTCAAGGAAGGGGAAGAGCTCTCTGCTTGTGTTTATCAAAAGAAAAGCTGGCTTTTCCCAGAGCGCGGTTTAAACGGCAGAAAGGTGGTGTTTCATGCATCTGCAACCCATTATCTCTTTGGCGCATGGGTGAGTGTGGTTCAAGGCTAGTGGTCCATGCCGGATTCCTGCATTGCAGGGGGTTGGACTAGTCGATCCTCAGGATCCTTTCCCACTCTGCGATCACCTGGAGATGCCAGGGATTGATGCAGCGATGACTTCCTGAACATGGATGGCTTTCAACCATTAAGACAAATTCATGGACGATACGGTCTCCTTCCCTACCATCGGGAGGCAGTAAAAATGCCTCGGAATACTCCCAGTTCAGGAGAAGAAAAGGCGAAGGACTAACCATGGGTTGGCAAACCAAGTTCCACGGGCCGGATCAGGCCCAGTTGCCTTCTGGATCCGGCCCACGGATGGTCTATGAATCGCCGCATGGATTGGCAGCGCACGTGTTCTTTCCCTCTCCCCCCACCTTGGCGGCGGCACCTCCTCCCTCCCTCCCTCCTCCTGGCTAATCCCTGCCCTGCCTAGAGAAGGAAGGGGGCTGGGCTTTGTTGGTGCCAGTAGTAGCAGCGCTCGAGCAGCCGCCATTTTAAGCAGCCCCTCTCCGGAGCCCTTTGCACGCCGCTCATCGTCCCGCCGCCAGCCCCTGCCGCTCGCAAGACACAGGTAAGCAGTCACTGGGGCCTGTCCATAGCTGTCAACATTTTCCTTTTTTTAAGGGAAATTCCCTTATTCCGAATAGGATTCCTCACAAGAAAAGGGGAAAGTTTGACAGCTATGGGATTGTCCGGTGCTGTGGAGGAAGGAAGAGTCATGGGCGTGTGCAGCTTATAGTCCGGCCGCCCACAAGGTCTGAGGGACAGGGGACCGGCCCCCTGCTGAAAAAGTTTGGACAAACCCTACACCAGGGGTCTGCAACCCGCGGCTCCGGAGCCGCATGTGGCTCTTTTACACCTTTGCCGCGGCTCCGGGGCGGATACTAGCGAGGGGAGGAGGCGCATTGTGCGCCCTGACACTCCCCACTGTGACGGGCGCTGTACTGGCTGTGATGTCGCATGGGGGCGGTGCGTGCGTTAGTCACGCACTGTCCCGACGTCACCTTCCCACCCGCTGTCAGATCGCGGCTCTGGAGATATATTTGTTTTAAATGTCGCAATGGTTTTGCGGCTCCCAGTTTTTTTTCTTCTTCGGAAATGGGTCCAAGTGGCTCTTTTTGTCTTAAAGGTTGCAGACCCCTGCCCTACACAAATGTGGAGTCTCTTAAGGTTGCCTTGTGTTCCTCATTCCTGCAACTCCAGCAACCAGGCTGGTGTCAAATGTCTTGCTCTGCCTTCTTATGGACAACATCAGCGAGGCCCATTGGGGAGGGGAGGTCTTGTCGTTCTGGGTGGTCCAGGACTCCCACCCGCACTGCCCAGGTTTGCGTCCCAGAGAGGTCGCTCTGCTACTGCTAGTGTGGCAGTTTGACTTCACCCCAGAGGCATACTCCATTGTCTGTTTGAGACAGACAAATGCAAACAGCAGCAGTATCGGTTCCAGGGAATCGCATGTGGGGGTCGTTTTGCTGCTGTGTTTGGGTCCAGATCGTGAGCTTCCCATCAGGGCATCTGGAGAACAGGGTGTTGGACTGGATCGGTCCCTTTGGGCCTTGCTCCAGCTGCAGGGCTCGTCTGGTATTCTTACGGAGCCTCCTGGTCCAGAGGAAGTCAGTCTTGATTTCTAAGTTCTTAAGGGTGTTTAATGGGACGCAGGTGGCGCTGTGGGTTAAACCACAGAGCCTAGGACTTGCTGATCAGAAGGTCGGCAGTTCGAATCCCTGCGATGGGGTGAGCTCCCGTTGCTCGGTCCCTGCTCCTGCCAACCTAGCAGTTCAAAAGCACGTCAAAGTGCAAGTAGATAAATAGGTACAACTCCAGCGGGAAGGTAAATGGCGTTTCCACACGCTGCTCTGGTTCGCCAGAAGCGGCTTAGTCCTGCTGGCCACATGACCCAGAAGCTGTATGCCGGCTCCCTCGGCCAGTAAAGCGAGATGAGCGCCGCAACCCCAGAGTTGGCCACGACTGGACCTAATGGTCAGGGGTCCCTTTACCTTTAATGGTGTTTAGCCCTTGGGAGAACAGTCCTGCTTTAGCCTGACCTACTGTGGCTTATTGAAGCCGAGACTGGGCTAGGCGGGCGAACGTAGGATGTATCCAACTGAATTTGGTTCATTCCGACAGGAGTAAATTCTCTCGCGTCTCCCGTCTCACCCCAAATGTTTCCCAAAGCAGTCCCAAAACAAATGGCCACATGCCCCCTTGCAGGGTTGGCGTTAGGAATTGCCCCGCTAATTTATGCTGGAAGCGTTTGCAAACACTGTTGTGCCATTTAAAAAGCACAATTTTTTTAATTTTTTTAAAAAAAGCACCCTTGGTTATGTGAACTTTCCCAACGGTAATCCAATCACCAGATTTTTTTTTAAACAGAAATTTATTAGTCTTATTTAGGTTTTAATATATTTTAACTTTTTTTCTTAAAAAAAAAAAAGAACACACATTTTGGTCTGAAGATAGGTTAATGGTCCTTTTTTGTAAACCTCCCCCTACCCCCCCCAAAAAAAATGCCCTAAGGCTAAGGCTAGGGAAAGAATAATTGCAATTTGATCCTACAGGTAGAGCAGGTATTCTTCAAAACTGTCTTTCTCTGGAGTTTTTATTCCAGCTGAAGCCAAAAGATTTTTCTCGTTTTGGTGCTTGAAAAACCCTATCTAATAAATTAAAACAAAAATCAGCGTCTCCCCCTCTGGGAGTGGTAAAAGGCAAGTAGACTACATAAAAGTGGGTGTACCTCTGTGGGTGTGTTTTTTTTAAATAGGATGAGAAAAGGATCGTGGAGTTGGGGGCAAAAGGAAAGTATTGCATTCCTAAGCGAAGGAATGCAGGGGAATAAAGTGAAGTAGTTGTGCATTGAATTAAATTCTCTACAGGAGGAAGGTGGTGCAGTTTAGAGAAAGCTTTTTTAAGAAAAGGAAAATAAAGACCATCACTGAGTTTTCAGCCTTCTGGCATCATTGACCTGTCTGAATTAGATTGCCGAAACATCTCTCCCACCCCCAAACAAACTAAAATACCCAGGAAAAAAGGTGAGTAAATCCTCCATGATCTCCAAAAAATAAAACTCTCTACCTGTGATTTCCTTCCCTGTGGACTCACCGTAATCCAATCTCTTCTTTAATTAAATACCTTTTTTGCAATTTAAAAACCTCTTCCTATCAGGCTGGGGGTTCCAAAGGCAGTGGTCAAAACTCCAGGGCCTTACAAGTGTGGGGGGCACTGGGCATACCTTGAGGACCAGAAGACGTATTTATCCACCTCCCTCTCACCATTTCTTTCGCTGCAGCTAAGAAAACAGAGCCAGGCTTTGCAAAGGAGTAATATGGCTTCTACGACAACCAAAAACGGATTATCGAAAGGCTTTGGAGTTAAGGCAGGACCGGTGGTGGGACTCCTGGCCTGGTTTCTAAAAAGGTATCAAGACACAGTTGGATAGATGTGCTCAGAGGAGATGGGAACTGTAGCGCCGCACCGATGGCGCCTGCTTGACTCCGTTTCCCAACTCTGGCAGAGCGAAGGCGCAGGGATTGTCCTCGTAAGCGGCTAAGGCGGATTGGGGCGGAAACCCCAACCTTGCCCTCTGCAACACCCCACCCGCTTGTACCCAAAATATTTGCTTTTTCCACACACACACACAAAAGGATTACTTGTGGAAAGAAAATATTTGTGCCCATGATATAGCAGATCTGGGTGGTATCGGGGAAAGGAGGCTTGAGAGCCGAGCCCAGCTTTCCTGACATGTTTACAAGCAGGAGGGCCTTTGGCACGGGGAAGGGAGGCCTTGATGAGGTCTAGAAACTTGACAAGTGGAGTACTCTCCCCGCAAGTGTTGGTTCCTTTCGAGTGTGCTTAGAAGGAAAAAAAGACGTGTGTCTTTTCTGGGGTGGGGCAGAGAAGTTGCTCTTTGCTTGCCCAATTTTGTGGATGGGTTTTGGGTGGGTGAGGAGGGGGTTGGCAACATGTGAGGGGGTCTGAGGACCGCTTTCCAAGCTGGATTCAGGGCAGGGGCTCAAAGAGGCAATGGAAACCATGGTCCCAAAACTCTGCCGTTTATACCCAGGGTGCTGGGGAAGAGAAAAACGAGCACTGTTTGCAAGCTGCAGAAAAGGCCGCTCGCTTTGCCCTCAAGAAAAGCGGCAAGTGTCTCAGGATCCCGTCTTGAAATGAACCTGGCGCTTCTTCAGGTTCTTGGAGGGTCCAAGGATGGAGAGAGGAGCTGGTGGGGCGGCAGGGGGCTGTACTTCCAGCTGCAGCTCCCCAGAGGAAGTTTTGTTTTCTTTTTGGCTTCAAAAATGAAAATAAAGATCTGGGCTCTGGCGACAGACGGGAGTCCCCCCTGGAAGCGGAGGAGGCCTGGGTACCGAAAATGGACGTCGAGCGATCAATTGGCTTTCACCCGGTGGTTATTGTTCAAGACTGGGTGCCCGTTGCTTAAGGGGCCGTTCTTTGTAGGTGCTGAGGCAGCTTTCTCTTCTTCCAACTCCTCTTCCTCCTCCCCGGTGTTGTCCGTCTCGTCACGATCGCTGCGCTCATCCTCCACCACCTGGAGGGGGGAGAAACCCAGGTCAGGAAATGAGAGTGACTCAGACACTTCCCTGGTCCTGGATGGGCTAACTGTGCCCCTGAAGGACCAGGAGCGCAGCCTGGGAGTCATTCTGGACTCACAGCTGTCCATGGAGGCGCAGGTCAGTTCTGTCTCCAGGGCAGCTGTCTACCAGTTCCATTTGGTACGCAGGATGAGACCCTCCCTGTCTGCGGACTGTTTTGCCAGAGTGGTGCATGCTCTGGTTATCTCCCGCTTGGACTACTGCAATGCGCTCTATGTGGGGCTATCTTTGAAGGTGACCCGGAAACTACAACTAATCCAGAATGCAGCAGCTAGACTGGTGACTGGGAGTGGCCGCCGAGACCACATAACACAGGTCTTGAAAGACCTACATTGGCTCCCAGTACGTTTCAGAGCACAATTGTGTTGGTGCTGACCTTTAAAGCCCTAAATGGCCTCAACCCAGTATACCTAAAGGAGCATCTCCACCCCCATTGTTCTGCCCGGACACTGAGGTTCAGCACCGAGGGCCTTCTGGCGGTTCCCTCACTGCGAGAAGCCTAGTTACAGGGAACCAGGCAGAGGGCCTTCTCAGTGGTGGCGCCCGCCCTGTGAAATGCCCTCCCACCAGATGTCAAAGAGAACAACTACCAAACTTTTAGAAGACACCTGAAGGCAGCCCTATTTAGGGAAGCTTTTAATGTTTGATGTATTACTGTGTTTTAATATTTGGTTGGAAGCCGCCCAGAGTGGCTGGGGAAGCCCAGCCAGATGGGCAGGGTATAAATAATAAATTATTATTATTATATTATTACTACGTAGGGCTTTTAAGGCGATCAGGAAGTTAATGTGTATCTGAAGAAGTGTGCATGCGCACGAAAGCTTATACCCAGAACAAACTTTGTTGGTCTCTAAGGTGCTACTGGACAATTTCTTAATTTTATTTTGACTGCGTCAGACCAACACGGCTACCTACCTGAATCTAGGAAGTTAAGTGTGACCAAGAGACAGCGGCAGCGGAGCAGGAAATTAAACGTGACCGAGAGATGGGAGTCTTTGACCCTGGTGGTACTCCTGCTTTTGGAAATCCTTCCCCCGACAAAGTCGTTAAAATCTTTTAGGTATACCAGGCTCGTTCCAACCCACCCACCAGAGATTTTAACAATCATTCATCTGGGTTATTATTATTTTCTCATGTTTGGAAGCTGCCTTAAGGGCCAATTGGTGGAAGAGCCTTTTCTTGAATACATAATCCTTCTTGAATACATAATCCTTTGCATTCCCACTTGGAGAGGTGGAACGGGAAATATTCAACCAATATTCAGAATCTCATTTACCTTTCCAAAGGGTGCTGTTGTTTTTTTAAAGTTACTTTTATTTACCGTAATTTATTCACGTCCTGCCTTTCCTGAATGCAGCTTGAGATGGGCTTGCGATGAAACTTAAAAGCACAGAGGAACAAATTAAAACCTACAAGCAGCTTTGAAAATCGATTTGATGGGTAATCGGGCAGCCTGCGGCAATTAAAAGCCACTCACGGCCTGAAATGGCTTTCCTATAACGGAAGTGTTGAGGATAAGCCACCCAGCGGATCTTTTCCACATAAAATCTCAAGCTCTAACCCGCAGAAATTGCTTCTGGGCGCGGCAGAATCTAGCATCCTGCACAACTCAGCTTCCGTTACCAGGAAGAGGAAAACCTGAAAGTAAGTTGCTAGCCCTCATGAAGACAAGAATAGGGTTAAAAATGTGTATGGTCAAAGGGAGACGGATTCAGTTCCTCAGTGCAAAATGAAGATCCCAGTGTGGCACAGCGGCTAGAGAAGGGCAACCTTTTTTAGCTCCACATACACAGGTCCTTATCAGGGTTGGCCTCCTGGCCAAATATTGACAGGTGGGTACACCTGTCCACCTGATGCTGTAATGGCATCAGGTGATTCAGAACCTCATAGCCCAAAACTGGGACTTCAAACCACCACTAGGGCATGACCAAAATGGAGTTTCGGCCCTTAGAAATGAGTGCCTGAGTTTTGATTTTTCCTCATCCCTCCTTGTACCTTTCCCCTTGTATGTTGTTGTGGTTTTTTTTAAAGACTGTAGGCCTTCAGGTAGGGACTGTCTTGATTGTACGTAAGCTGTGCCCCCTTTGCGGGAGCCTTTTTGACTGAAGAGTTGAGTGCAATTGTTCCAAGCAAGAAATAAATCATGGGTAGGCAAACTAAGGCCCGGGGGCCATATCTGGCCCAATCGCCTTCTAAATTTGGCCCATGGACAGTCTGGGAATCAGCATGTTTTTACATGAGTAGAATGTGCCCTTTTATTTAAAATGCATTTCTGAGTTATTTGTGGGGCTTGCCTGGTGTTTTTACGTAAGTAGAATGTGCCCTTTTATTTAAAAGGCATCTCTGGGTTATTTGTGGGGCATAGGAATTCGTTCATTTTTTCTTCTTCAAAATATAGTCCGGCCCCCCCCACAAGGTCTGAGGTACAGTGGACCAGCCCTCTGCTGAAAAAGTTTGCTGCCCCTGTAATAAATCAATAAGGGCTTTTGTTCTGAATCTTGCAGAATTGGCAGCATTTAACACCCCTGCTTCTGGCTCATCCGCAGCCAACGCAGGACTGAACCCCACCCACCAGAGTGGCATCAGCTGCTGGGCCAGCAGTTCGGAGAAAAAGATGTCATTGGCCCAACTGGAATCATGACGGGCCAAAAGTGGCTTACAGGCCGCAGGTTGCCGACCCCGGGGTTAGGGAGACCAGGGTTCAAAATCCCCATTTGGCCATGTAGCTCACTAGATATGACCTGGGGGCCGTGCCTGTCTCTTAGCTTGGCCCACCTTGAAGGTTGTTGTGGAGAATACGGAAAGTCGGACAACCATGTAAGTAAGCTACCCCGAGTCCCTTTGAGGAAAAGTGGGACCGCAATAAATAGATATATTTTAAACAGAGTTGCCCTCTGGGTTTGTTTGTTTGTTTGTCTCTCTCTCAAACACCAAAAAAAGAAAAAAAATTCCTTCCAGTAGCACCTTAAAGACCAACTAAGTCAGTTCTGTCTTGTGATTCCTGATGTCCGATTTATGTCCGTTTATTCTTTGGCGTAAGGTCTGGCCTGTTTGTCCAATATAGAGAGCTGAAGGACACTGTTGGCATTTGATGGCATACACAATGTTAGACGATGAGCAATTAAATAGTCCCGAGATGGTATGTGTGATGTTGTTGGGGCCAGTAATGGTGTTGTCCGGGTGTATGTGGCAGCAAAGTTGGCATCTGGGTTTATTGCAAGCTCTGGTGCCAGTGTCCGTGTTAACCCAGATGCCAACTTTGCTGCCACATACACCCGGACAACACCATTACTGGCCCCAACAACATCACAAGACAGAGAAACCAGTAGGAGAACACTTCAATCTCCCAGGACATTCTATACAAGATCTCAAAGTAGCTGTTTTACTACAAAGGAATTTCAGAAATAGACTGGAAAGAGAAGCTGCTGAATTACAACTTATCACCAAACTTAAAACCATGGAGAAACCTGGCCTGAACAAAGACCTTGGATTCTTATCTCATTATACATGACAACGCCATTTTTCACCTTTTCACCCCTTGCTTCTTCCTGTAAGACCTATTGCAGTCGTTAAGAGTCGTCAACAGGCTCATCACAGCTATCTGCCAATCACCCATTCCCACCAGCCTTCTGAGTAATACCCCTCCCCACCTTCTCACTATATAGAAGGGTCTGGAAACTTCTGTTTCAGTGTATCTGAAGAAGTGTGCATGCACACGAAAGCTCATACCAAGAACTGACTTAGTTGGTCTTTAAGGTGCTACTGGAAGGAATTTTTTTTGTTTTGACTATGGCAGACCAACACGGCTACCTATCTGTAACCAAAAAAAGAGTTGGTCTTCTCTTATACCTCCAACTAGACGAAACACGAATTGGGGAAGGGTACCCAAAAAAACCCCCCAAAACCCAACTTGCCTTTCCAGTTATGAATTTCTGGGCCATCCGGATAATGAGGTACGCCCAAAATATGTGCAGGGACTGCAAAATCACCATCATGAGGTTGAAGAAATAGTAGCCGAAGAAAGGTGGGTATATTTCCAAGGGGTACACCATGGTGCAATGCAGGATCCTGTAAAATTCAACATAAGGAATCAGATCAAGAAAAATCAGAATACAGAAACCACATTGGTAGCTTACCCCCTCGCAGAGCTATAATTCCCAGCGCCCTTAAACTACAATTCCCAGGGTTCTGTGGGGTAAACCAGGGGAACAGCATGGGTGTGGCCTAATAGCAACTGGCAGATTATATTCCCCTATGAACTGGCCCACATTTATTCATCAGCCGCGACTCCTGTATTGCAGAGGGTTGGTCTGGATGACCCTTGGGGTCCCTTTTGCCACTCTATACTCTTCTGTGCTTCTGTTCGCCCCCTCCCGCCCATTCTCTCTCCCAACAGCGTCTCGACGGGCAGACGTCCAACAGGTAAACTTCAGCCACACACCGCACACGTAACTCTCACCAGAACGGAAGGATGACGAGTCGCGTGACAATGAAGATGGTGGCGAAGACGATGAAGATGTTGTTGGACATGTTCTTCCAGCCTGCGTAGTTGAACATTTTCGCTGACTGCAGAGACACAGAGAAAGAGGAGAGGAGGCAATATTTACAGGCAGCCCTGAGCTCGGGGATCGGGACCGGCAGCGAGAGACGGAAGATGCTCTGGCTATGAAGAGCACGATTGGAGCATCTTCTTCTCGTGGGCAGGATGCGGCCCGTGGGGGTTCCTCTACCTGTCTTCCCTGGGTCTCTCCCAGGGCCGGATTTAGGTTTGATGAGGCCCTCAGCTACTGACAGTAATGGGGCCCTTTTATATGTCCAGCTGTCCTTTGTCAACAACAAATTGTCGCTGTTTTTTTTGTGTTGAATATATGCTATATGGCAATTTATGGGCCTAATAGGTATCTAAAGCCATTTGCACATCACAAAATATGTATTTTATCAAAGTAATTGTTGAAAAGTCCATGCAGAATGCAAAGTCCATGCAGAATGTAGGCACCCTATATATAGAAATGAGCAAACCAGTGATATTTTAGGGAGCAGGCTAGCTTCCTAGGAGCCTACACAACACAAAACACTCTTGCTGTATGTAGGCTTTATTTTATTAGTTTTTTATCTTATATTTTGGAAATGTACGTCCAGTTTTTTCCCCTTTAAATTTTTTTTGGGCCCCCCAAGAGAGTGGGGCCCTAAGCTATAGGCCATTTAGCTTATACGTAAATCTGGCACTGGTCTCTCCCCACACCACATGCTTCCCTGGACCTGTTCCACCCCCTAAGTGTTTCCCCCCTCGGCTGAGAAGTGTCTTTGACTGCCTGGGGGGACAGACCAGGGAGTAGAAACCAGCCAACAAAACTGAAGCAAAGTGCTCTTGCAGCGGCTCTGTTAGGGGTTTCAGGCAGAGATTATCCCCAGTCCTACCTGGAAATGCTACTGGGAACTTCTGCATGCGAAGTGGGTGCTCTAACCACTGAACCCCACAGCCCTTCCCGGACATGCCGCCATTTAATTATGTGTTTTTAAGAAGCGACGACAGCACGCGGCACAAGGCGTCCAGAACGGGGAGAGTCCCTAAGTCGAGTCGGACCCCTGGGCTTGAGCTCCGGGTTACACCCCTGTGAGGGGAGAAGGGGTCCCGATCCCTCACCTCCAGCAAGTAGTCCGAGGAGTCGTGCAAGGCCATGATGAGAGTCCCGGCACGGATGTAGTTGGTGAACCAGGAGAAGCTAATCAGGACGATGGTCGCTACGTGGTGGATGACCTGTTCCTTGAAGTCCTGCCCCAAAGCAAAAAATCAGCCAAAGCGTGACGGAAAATACCCATTTCCCCAGAAATCTTTTCAAGCTGTTTCATATATTTTCTTTTACAGTAAGTTAACTTAAAGGTAAAGGTAAAGGGACCCCTGACCATTAGGTCCAGTCGTGGCCGACTCTGGGGTTGCGGCGCTCATCTCGCTTTACTGGCCGAGGGAGCAGGCATACAGCTTCCGGGTCATGTGGCCAGCAGGACTAAGCCGCTTCTGGCGAACCAGAGCAGTGCACGGAAACACCATTTACCTCCCCGCCGGAGCAGTACCTATTTATCTACTTGTACTTTGAGGTGCTTTTGAACTGCTAGGCTGGCAGGAGCAGGGACCGAGCAACGGGAACTCAACCTGTCATGGGGATTCGAACCGCCAACCTTTTGATCGGCAAGTCCTAGGCTCTGTGGTTTAACCCACAGCGCGACCCGCGTCCCAAGTTAACTTAGATCACTGTTATTACAAACCAGGTTTTTTCAATTCTGAATTGAGACGAGTTTGGATTTAACTGTATTATTATTATTATTATTATTATTATTATTATTTTATTGCTCTCTTTATATGTTACTGAGCTTTCAACACTCCACCGAATGCAATGCTTGTGTGATGGGATAATGAGCTGCTTGTGCGTAAAATCTTGATCCCTCTGGGGTTTGGCTGGTCATCCAAACCGAGGCACTAACGGAGCCCCCAAAGCATGACTCCGTCAGTCGCTGGTAGAATCTGACAGTGGGTGTCTACGGAACTTACGCCAACATAAAAGCTGTTTGACGGACATGCGCCTTCGTGACTCTCTGCGTGACAGTTTCCGGCGAAGGGTGGGAGTTCCTAAGGGGGGGTCTTGTTCCCTCTTCACTATTCTCACTAGAAGTATCCCAGAGCCTCCCCTCCGCTGTAACTCCTGCACTCCCCCTGCTGGTTCCTTCTTCTGCTGCAGAGTCTCTCCTATTCTCCTGGAGCCTGTCCACCACCTGGCCTTCCGATGGCAGTTCCCTGACAGCTTGTTAACGTTTAACACTTGTGTTCTCCTGAGCCTCTCTGAGCTCAAAATTCATGGTCAGAGAAGCAGTATACAGCCGTACCTCGGAAGTCAAATGGAATCAGTTTCAGAAGTCCGTTCGACTTCCAAAATGTTCGGAAACCAAGGCATGGCTTCTGATTGGCTGCAAGAAGCTCCTGCAGCCAATCGGAAGCCCCGTCAGACGTTTGGCTTCCAAAAGAACATTCGAAAACCAAAACAGTCACTTCCGGGTTTGCAGCGTTCGGGAGCCAAAACGTTTGAGAACTAGGCCATTTGAAAACCAAGGTACGGCTGTACAAATATTTTATATCTGTCTGCATTGAAACCCATGGTAGGGTTGATGCCTCTCTGCTGCTAAATTGAAATTTTTATATGTGTATTTAGACCTGTTGTGTTTCTGAGAGTGCCAGTTGCTTTAAACTGATTTTTCATATTGTGTCTCGATTTCAACCGGTTTAAGCAGAGCTCTCTTGAGTACCACGTTGCAGGGTGTTGGTGTGGATGACCCTCAGGCCCCCTTCCACCTCTAAAATCCGATTTTTCTTTCATAGACTTCCCCCCCACTTATTTTTTAGCTATCCTGGAAGTTTAATGATAATACTCAACCTTATGCTACCTTCAACCTGCAATGATAATA
Organism: Podarcis gaigeae; assembly: GCF_964106915.1. Taxonomy (NCBI): domain Eukaryota; kingdom Metazoa; phylum Chordata; class Lepidosauria; order Squamata; family Lacertidae; genus Podarcis; species Podarcis gaigeae. Next base: position 3,666,038 of record NC_139693.1, read on the forward strand.
TGTGTATCTCGTTATGGATATGTATTGTTATTTTTTGTTAACTTTGTTGAATCTAAAAAAATAAGATCAAGATCAACTTCCACCGATCAACTGCAGATCCAGCAGCGAAGGCCAGACGCCGTCTGCACTCCCCGTGAGCCAAGCCTTCGACTCACCTTCCTCTTCACGTCCGAGGCGATGCTGAACAGCAGGGACCAGTAAAACGAGAGCTCAATCATGTAATACCAGTACTGGGATGGCAGCAGGTTCTGGTGGAGGGAGGGAGAAAAAAACCCTCAAATATAGCCAGGTCGTTCCGCGTCCTCAGCCAACATTTTTTAAAAACCCAGTTTTGTGGTCTCCCCATCCCAGGGAAGTGTAAGAACACAAGGAATCTCCTGCTGAATCAGACCAAAAGGACCACCTCTCCTGTTCTTCCGGAGCGCGTTCTTTTCCTCTGCCCTCCTCATCCCTCCCTTCCTTTTGTGTCGTGCCTTCTTTGACGGCAAGCTTCCTTTATTTAAAAGCATTTTTTGCCGCCTGATGTTTCACAGTATCTCTAAGCAGTCGACTGCAGCGGAAGGATTTCGGTCATCTCGATCTCGCTACAACCCCCCGCCGTTTATAGTTATGTGCTCCTTGTTTCATGGTGTATTGTAGGTATTTGTGGATTTTTCTTGTTTGTTTTTTATAAAAAAAAGATTAATCCAAAGGTTGGGTATATATAATTTCTAATGCACACACCACATGAACACACAGGGCTGTCCCAGCTCAAGTTGCTCGCGAACACTGCCTACCCCCCACCAACCCCCCTACCCCATTGCCAACCCCCACCCCGTGATTTTGCACCTCACCAAGCTGTCCCCTCGCAGCCACATCAGGCCCACATTCTCACAGCTCTGTCAAGCTCTCTGCACATCCTCAGAGACACTCTGTGTGTTCCCCCACCCAGCTTTATTCAAACCTCTGCTGTTGTTAAAAACCACCATTTCTCTTTTAAATCCTCCCTGATTTCATGCAACTCTAGCATGGTGACGCCGCACTACAACTCTCCCCTCCCCAAACAAAGGCTGCGTGATGACAGCCTTAGGTTTCTATATGTATATGAAGATATACCTTTTTTTAAAAAAAGCAAAGTTTGCAGCGTAAAAACTTAGCTCACCTGTGTAGGGTATCCTTCCCAAACTAGCCTGAGGTTGTAGAACCAAGGTTTCTGCAAGTTTGGGAGACAAAGGATAAAAAGACAGGAGCCCGTTAAGTGTCAAGAGGACTCGCAGAAAAGGAAACTCCCATTTCCCGCCTTAGGTTGAGGAGGAAATGTACTCACATCAGCTATGACGGCCGTGCCAGCAATGAAAGCAAGAAGGTAAAAGGTGAATCTCCAACTGGAAAAGGAAGCACAAAGCCTTATTTCTCATCCCCTGAGCAAATGAAGAACACATTCTCAGGCACGTCAAGAGCACCACTGGGGGCGTGCAGAGTGCCTCTGACATCTGCCAGGAGTGGTAGGGCGAGAGGCAAGGAGACGAACCGTAGGGGGAGCCAGAGAACCAATGGATTAGTTATCGGAAGTCTCCGGCTACTAAATCTCTTGAACTCGTGCGGCTGTGACACTTGCAAAGGCACCCCGTCTGCCTGAATTTGTCACCCTCTAGGTGTTGCTGGGGACCCAGCTGCCATCGGACAGCATGCCCAATGGTCAGGGGCATTGGGAATTCGACTTCTGGAGTGTTTTGGCGGGCAGAGAGCGTTGAGGAAGGCTGGCCTGGGGCCGCCAGCTGCCGACCCCTAATCCAGCGATGCTTTTGCAGATGGGAAAGTGTGCATGGGGCTGGGGCAAGCTTGCTGTTCACCCAAGCTGCACCACGGTGCTGCAGGCCTACCTGGCCTCCCGGAATTTCTTGAGCAAGCTGGGCCGGTCCTGATTGCGCCGCCGGCGGAACCAGCGCTCGACCTGCCGGGGGGTGCAGCCGCTTTTCTTCGAGAGGCCCTCGATGTCTGCCTGCGGGGGCAGAAAAACAGGGGCCCATTCAGAGAGAGGAGAGGGAGCTTAGGGAAGAAAGCCACTGAAATGCAGGCAGCAGCAACATTTGCTTTGCCATTTCTACCTTGACACACTAGATTTCTAAGTGCGTGGATCCCATGCCCCCTTCCCAAAAAAAGCCATTGGTTTTGATGAAAGCTTCCAACTGGGGGTCCTGTTTTGGAAAATACCTCTCTAGTTGGAACATCAGCCTGGCAAAGACTTCTTGATTTGAAGATGTGCTGATTGGCCGAGAGGTTTTTAATGCTTAAGAACTCAATTGACCCAATACAGTTTCCAAGCTCCTTTCCTGCTGGAGTTTTGCAGACCTTCGATTCCCCCCAAATTTTATATTTTATAAGGTTGGCTTTGGGTCATTGTGTCCCGGAGCTCTGGGAATCTCAAGAAAGGGACATTTCCAGGCCAAGAACACCAGGGATTGAACCCGAGATCTTCTGCAGCCAAATTTACGCCACTGGGATGACAAATTTAGGGAAACACACCCCAAGTGCAACCGAGGAATCTCACCCTGGGAAGACCATCTTCCATTCAACAGGGGGGAAGAATCCCATCCTCCTGCTTTTGAAAACACAGGTTTCTCCCAGCCCTACCTAGAGACCTGGGACTTTCTGCGCTCTACCAATGAGCTACGGCCTGTCCCCACCTCCACCCACACAAAAACAGCAGTGATGCAAGAAGGCTCAGATTTGGCTCGGGGGCTGCCAGCTGGCAAAGCCATACAGGAGATAGAAAGGTTTTTGCTCTCGTTTATAGGCTTAATTACCCAGACGCACCAACTGGGAGTTCAGAGCGTATGTCCACAACAAGTATTGGCACAGGCTGTGCGGTGCCAGCAACAAGCCAATTAACTTTTCATCTGGATGCCTTGATGGGAGAAAAGGGGAGCCAGCTCTGGCAGAAGACCCGCTCTGTTAAGTGCCTTCTGACCCAGGACTTTTTCTATGCCAGCTGGTCACTGCAAGAGTTACTATTTAAAAAGTGGCGCCTGAGTGCGTTTTTTCCTCTGCCCTCCCCGTCCCTTCTTCCTTGTGTGCTGTCTCTTTTTTCTTTTCTATGACTGTAACCTTGCGGACAGGGACTGTTTTGTTTTAATTGACTGGACGCTGGGAGCCTTTCTGGGTGAAGAGCGTTGGGTACAAATGCTCCAAATGAGAGAGCTGAGAGAAACTTTTTCCATGTCTCCGGGTAGAGGGCGACCTTCGAGTCTCCTCTGTGAAAACCTCCTCTCACGTACTGCGAAAAATCCTGACCACTACCACTGTCACACCGTCCATTTAAAGTACTACAATACCCCCGCCACACAGGAAACCTTGGTTCCCTTTACAGAGCTAAAATTCCCAGAGTTCTCTATGTTTTTAGCGGTTCCTGTTTTTATCTGTCCCGTCAGGGGGAAAGGAAGGGTATAAATTATTGTTGTTATTATTAGGGATGGATCGTTAAACCGCTCTGGGAATTGTAGCTCTGTAATGGTATGTGAATCTTCTAACAACTCTCAGTTCCCAAACAGACAAACTACAGTTCACAAACTACAGTTCCCAGGATTCTTTGAGAGGAAGTAATGGCTAAATCATAGTATTTAAATGTATGATACAAAGAACATCCCCACTTCCTTCCTCTCTCAGACATGGCTTCCTGGCAAAGTTACCTGTTTGGGGTGTTTACAGGACGTCGTATAAAATTTCTCTAGGATGGGATTCGGAGTGGCTTTTAACCGCACTTTCTCCTTGACATTCAAAAGAGCCGCTAGTGGAGTTGCCACGTATCTGGGGGGCAGAAGAGAACAACGGAAAGGGAAGAGAGGGGAACGAAAGAAAAGAAACACAACGTTAGGATTCTGCAGCAGTTTCCGGTGCCAAAACAGAAACGGCCGTTAAATTTTACGGACTTCTGCAGGGCTTCCTTTGAGGAAGGTTGGAGCACCGAACCCATCAGATGTGGCACGAATTAAGGGAGGAAGCTGGCTTCATACAGAGTCCGACCACTGGAGTGCATCCAGCCTATGACTGCCTACACTGACTGGCAGCCGCTCTCCAGCGGTTCAGACAAGGAGATCGAGCCCGAACTTTTCTGTCTCCGAAGCAGAGGCTCCACCCCTGATCTACAGATCGTCTTTTAAAGCAATACTAAGATTCCAGTCCTCATGGTCCTGAACGTAGGACCGATTTAACATTTAACTTGTTGGCAGGCTTCGGGCATGGAGTCTTTTTCCAGTCCAGTCATAGGGGGTTGCTACAGCCCTCTTTCCAGGAAAAAAAGCAAGATTCTAGTCCTCATTCTGCATAAAGGGCTGAATTGAATGCAAACAGAGGAGGCAGGAATCTTTGCTAAAGCATCCAGGACCGATCACCATCCGACCTCTTCACCCCACATAAACCCACCCAGCCACTCCAATCTGCAGAACTGCTGCAAGTCCCCCCTAATACTCGCTCTACATCTGTAGGAAATCCTGTTACACTTTGGAACTCCCTGCCTATTGACGTCACGCAGGCTCTTTCGCTGAATTCTTTTCGGTGCCTGAACCTCTTTGAGCAGGCAGGCCTTATCCAGACGTGTGGAATGCCTGCAGGCGTTTTAATCCGGGTTTCCGGCTTAGATTATTACGTGAAGGTTTCCAACAGTCTCCCTCCTCCATCCGAGATAATCTCATGGTTTCATTCCCCGCTTCCCCGCTTTACAATCAAGTAATAATAATAATAATAATAATTTATTATTTGTACTCTGCCCATCTGGCTGGGCCTCCCCAGCCACTCTGGGCGGCTTCCAACAAAGATGAAAAATACATTAAAATGTCACACATTAAAAACTTCCCTGAACAAGGCTGCCTTCAGATGTCTTCTAAATGTTAGGTAGTTGTTTATTTCCCTGACACATGATGGGAGGGTGTTCCACAGGGCGGGCGCCACCACTGAGAAGGCCCTCTGCCTAGTTCCCTGTAACCTCACTTCTCACAGGGAGGGAACTGCCAGAAGGCCCTCGGCGCTGGACCTCAGTTTCCAGGCAGAACGATGGGGGTGGAGACGCTCCTTCAGGTCTACTGGGCCGAGGCCGTTTAGGGCTTTAAAGATCAACACCAACACTTTGAATTGTGCTTGGAAAAGTACTGGGAGCCAATGTAGGTCTTTCAAGACCGGGGTTATGTGGTCTCGGCGGCCGCTCCCAGTCCCCAGTCTAGCTGCCGCATTCTGGATTAGTTGTAGTTTCCGGGTCACCTTCAAAGGTAGCCCCACGTAGAGCGCATTGCAGTAGTCCAAGCAGGAGATAACCAGAGCATGCACCACTCTGGCGAGACAGTCTGCGAGCAGGGAGGGTCTCATCCTACGTACCAGATAGAACTGGTAGACAGCTGCCCTGGACACAGAATTGACCTGCGCCTCCATGGACAGCTGTGAGTCCAGAATGACTCCCAGGCTGCGCACCTGGTCCTTCAGGGGCAATTTTACGAGAGGAATCCAGTAAGGCCGTCCTAAACTAAGCCTCTGGAGATCTGCAGTGCTGAAGGGATTTGTTACAAGGGGGCACACAGCCCCCAATATCCCCCCCATCAGCCTGCCCCCCAACCCCCCCCCCTTGTTGAGCCTATCCTAGAGCTAAATGGCAACTCTTCTCATGCTCTCTCCAACATTGCTGCACCGTAAAAAATAACATACACACAGAGGCCAGCCTCTCAAACAATGCTCCGATTGTCTCCATCCTCTGTGGAGAAGGAGCGGGGGGTGGAATGGTCAACCGTGATAAATAATTGCTCTTTAATTCTCCGGCCTGGCCGTCTCAGGCCAGTCCGCGGGCGCTGCTGACTTCATCAGGATTGCCACCCCCTCCGCAGTCAACCGCTGGCAGGTGACACAATGCCACAATTATGCCAACGGCCCATGGCTCGGTCAAGGCTGATGCCAGAGCCTTGCTGCCCTCCCCCCTCCCGCCCGATTTGCCTCCAATTGTTTCCTTAGGACTTGGCGCGGGATCTGGGCACAGGGAGAAAAGCGTCTCGCCTTTGCCCCAAAACTCTCCAGGAATCCGCAGCGCCCACGCAGGGCCGACCCTCCTTCCCGGGACGAGCGGTCAAGAGTTTGCGGCTTTCCGTGGGGATGGAACGGCCTGGCAGCAGGATCAGGCCAGAAAAGGTGCATTGGGTCCGGCGTGCTGTCCTCGTGGTGGCCAAATGCCCCTAAGAACCGAGGAATCCAGATAGACTGCCCCTAGACCTGGAGGCTCCACAAGCGCCTCTCTCCCTTTTTGTTCCAGCCAATCAGAAACTCGCTGAGTGTTGACCCCATGGGGCCAGACTCTGGCTCTCAGCCTAGCCTACTACGCAGGGACCTCGCTCCTTGTCCCCCTTCCCCTTGGTTTACCCCAAATAGGCCATCGTACTCACGTTTCAAAGAGGTGCCTGATGATGAGGAAGACAAACGCTAGAGGGATGGTGATATACAAGTCGCTGGACTTTGGGGCCACGCGGCCTTCGCTGAATTCGACGTCCGCCCAGGTGAGGTTGGCCGGCAGCCAGAGCCGGTCCCACCAGAAGTAATTGCATAATGTCTGGAACATCCTGCGAAAATGAAGAAAAGAGAAACAGGGTGAGTGAAGAAAGGCATTTTCCAGCTGGGAGAGATGACGGGTAGACGACTCAGAGCCCATGTTCACACCACGTACAGTGGTAACTTGTGTTACAGATGCTTCAGGTTACAGACTCCGCTAACCCAGAATTAGTAAAGGGACCCCTGACCATTAGGTCCAGTTGTGACCGACGCTCACCTTGCTTTACTGGCCAAGGGAGCCAGCGTACAGCTTCTGGGTCATGTGGCCAGCAGGACTAAGCCGCTTCTGGCGAACCAGAGCAGTGCACGGAAACGCCGTTTACCTTCCCGCCAGAGCAGTACCTATTTATCTACTTGCACTTTGACATGTTTTCGAACTCCTAGGTGGGCAGGAGCAGGGACCGTGCAATGGGAGCTCACCCCGTCGCAGGGATTCAAACCGCCAACCTTCTGATCGGCAAGTCCTAGGCTCAGTGGTTTAACCCACAGCGCCACCCACGTCCCAAACCCAGAATTAGTACCTCAGGTTAAAAACTTTTCTTCAGGATGAGAACAGAAATCGTGCGGCGGCAGCAGGAGGCCCCATTAGCTAAAGTGGTACCTCAGGTTAAGAACAGTTTCAGGTTAAGAACGGACCTCCAGAAAGAATTAAGTTCTTAAGGTACCACTGTATTTAAAGCCCTACGGTACCACTTTAAATGCCCATGTCTCCCCTCCTGCAAAGAACCCTGGGAACTGAAGTTTGGCTAAGGGTGCAGAGTGTTGTTAAGAGGGGAACCCCAACGTTTCTCTGCTACAGCTACAATTCCCAGAGCGGTTTATCCATCAATCTCTCTTCACAGGGAGTTCTGGGAATTGTAGTTCAGCAAGAGGGAATAGGTCAGGCACCCCCAAACTTGGCCCTCCAGATGTTTTGGGACTACAGTTCCCATCATCCCTGACCACTGGTCCTGTTAGCTAGGGATGATGGGAGTTGTAGTCCCTGGAATAGGGGGTCTCTCTCTTGACAGCTCTCAGCATCCTTAACAAACTACAACTCCCAGAATTCCTGGGGAGGGGAAGGCATGCCTGTTCAAAGTGTCATCGCAGAGCTTTGAATGCATGGTGCCAAAGAAACCAAAGTCAAAATAGTTTCCCCTTTATTTAGAGTGATTTGTTTCTACTACACCAGAGCAAGGAACCATTTCCCCCACAGCTCAGGGGCCACATTGACTTGCAGATACCTCCCCCCCCCCCGGGGTGGCAGCGGGCGGAGCCAGGGGCAAAAGTGGATGGAGCCAGAGACGCAGGTGTTCCCTTTGTCCAGGGGACAACGTCCCAGCCATGCAACTTCAGAGGGTTTCAGCCAATGACAGCAGACTCACCGGAAACAGCGAAATATTCAGCACAACTAACTTTGGTCCATTGATTTCAATGGGTTTACTCAAAGTAGAACTTAGTTGTAAACCAAACAAGGGTTTCTAGGCACACACACCTCTATCCGAACAAGCAAGGGGATTCAACACGCCTGAACAAATAATAATAATAATAATAATAATAATAATAATAATAATAATTTATTATTTATATCCCGCCCATCTGGCTGGGTTTCCCCAGCCACTCTGGGCGGCTTCCAACAGAACACTAAAATACAATAACCTATTAAACGTTAAAAGCTTCCCTAAACAGGGCTGCCTTCAAATGTCTTCTAAAGTCTGGGAGTTGTTTATCTCTTTGACATCTGATGGGAGGACATTCCACAGGGTGGGCGCCACTACCGAGAAGGCCCCTGCCTGGTTCCCTGTAACTTGGCTTCTCGCAATGAGGGAACCGCCAGAAGGCCCTCGGAGCTGGACCTCCGTGTCCGGGCAGAACGATGGGGGTGGAGACGCTCCTTCAGGTATACTGGACCAAGGCCGTTTAGGGCTTTCAAGGTCAGCACCAACATTTTGAATTGAGCTCGGAAACATACTGGGAGCCAGTGTAGGTCTTTCAAGACTGGTGTTATATGGTCTCGGCGGCCGCTCCCAGTCACCAGTCTGGCTGCCGCATTCTGGATTAGTTGTAGTTTCTGGGCTGCCTTCAAAGGTAGCCCCACATAGAGTGCATTGCCATAGTCCAAGCAGGAGATAACCAGAACATGCACCACTCTGGCGAGACAGTCCGTGGGCAGGAAGGGTCTCATCCTGCGTACCAGATGGAGCTGGGAGACAGCTGCCTGGACACAGAATTAACCTGTGCCTCCATGGACAGCTGTGAGTCCAAAATGACTCCCAGGCTGCACACCTGGTCCTTCAGGGGCACAGTGACCCTGCCCTTCCCAGTTCAAAAACCGGGCTCAGGGCAGCTAACAACAAATTTAAAACACTTAATTGATGCAACAAAAAAACAGCATAAAATTCAGTATGAAACATGTATAACAATAAATTCAGAATTCAAAACATCAATTTAGGGGGGGAAACCCATCCAATAAGCATTAGATGATCACCAGGGCAAGCTGGCTAAATTATTCCTGTTTGGGCCAGCGAGGAGACCAGGGGAGAATTAGCTGTGGGATCCCAGAGTGGGTAATCTTCATAAAAAGGGGAGGGGGAAGGAAGGAAGGGGAACAAAAGATCAGGCTAAGTTCAAGTTGAAAGCCAGGCGGAATAGCTCTGTCTTACAGGTCCTGCGGAAGGACATGCGCACAAGGTCAGCCATTCCTGGTGGGGGTCTTGTGTTAAGAGAGCGTCTGCAAGTTTCTAGTCCTCAAGAGAGGAAACCTGAAGCCCAACCTTTGCCCTGGGCAAACCTGCCCTGGCTGCAGCCTGGCTCGTAATACGCTTTGTGTGGATGTCGTAAGGACACGCGATGCCTGTTAATCTCTGGGCGTGTGTTAATAAATGCTCGGTGTTAATAAATTCCCATTCTGCTTAAGTGTGCATCGCGTCGCGGCCGATGAGGAACAGAGTCCACCGACTGTGACCTTTGCCCGTCATGTGGGAAGAGAGACTGGGCAAACTCCCATCTTCTGTCCTCTTGCAATCTCTGCCTCCCTCACGCACATGAACACAGACCCGGTAGATATGCACTTAACTCCAGTTTCTATCCTCTGCTTTCCTGCTTGGAATGGGCTGCTTTAAAAATATATATACAAAGAGCCCTTTTAGCTGGAGCGGGTCAGTTGCCCACCTGCTCTGGCCTCCTGCTCTCGCTGTGGCCAAATGCCCCAAATAATAATAATAATAATAATAATGATAAATTTTATTTATACCCCGCCCTCGCCAGCCAAGCCTAGGCTCAGGCCAGCTAACACCAGGTATAAAACAATTGATTAAAATATAACTTTTTATTGTTATTATTAACTAAATTTTATTAGTATTTTCCACACAACAACACGAAAAATAACAATACACAACACACAAAAACCAACATTCGAAAAACTAAAAAAGCAACAACTAAAAAACCACACAAATCCATATATTACAAGTTATTAATATAAACACACACACACAAATACAACTTACAAGCAATATTAAACTACAACATTAAAATGCAGCCTCATTTCAGTAGAAACTCAAATCAAAAACTTTTGGGGGGATGAAAATGTCAAATCTTTACGAAGGCCAACTATCCAGACTGCTCCTACATGGGCCAGAAAAATGACACGGAAGTCCCCAAATAGGAGTTCCATCACAGAAGGAGAAAGGGAAAAGGATAGAGGGGAAGGGGATCAAGTTGATTCCAAGCCAAAGGCCAGGCAGAGCAACTCTGTCTTACAGGCCCTGCGGAAAGAAATCAGATCCCGCAGAGTCCTGGTCTCGTGAGACAGAGCGTTCCACCAGACTGGGGCCAGTGCTGAAAAGGCCCTGCCTCTGGTTGAGGCTAATCTGACTTCCTTAGGGCCCAGGACCCTTAGGGTGTTGCGATTTATGGACCTTAAGGTCCTCCGTGGGGCATATTGGTAGAGGCGGTCCCGTAGGTATGAGGGTCATAGGCCTAGAACCTAGGAATCAAGGTAGACTTCTTCTGGGCCTGGAGGTTCCATCAGAACGTGAGAAGAGCTCGGCTGGATTAGGCCAGGATCCTGTTCTCATTGCTGCCGTCAATAGCCACTCATTTGCCCAGTCCTTGCTGTGGGTTAAACCACAGAGCCCAGGACTTGCTGATCAGATGGTTGGCGGTTCGTATCCCTGCGACGGGGTGAGCTCCCGTTGCTCGGTCCCTGCTCCGGCCAACCTAGCAGTTTGAAAGCACCTCAAAGTGCAAGTAGATAAATAGGTCCCGCTCCGGCGGGAAGGTAAACGGCATTTCCGTGCGCTGCTCTGGTTCGCCAGAAGCGGCTTAGTCCTACTGGCCACATGAGCTGTACGCCGGCTCCCTCGGCCAATAAATCGAGATGAGTGCCGCAACCCCAGAGTTGGCCACGACTGGACCTAATGGTCAGGGGTCCCTTTACCTTTAGGCCCTGCCTGCCTCCCTGTGGCAGGGAGTTCCGCAGTTCATCTCCATTCTGTGTGAATAAGTCCTTCCTTGCCCCAAACCTTCCAACCTTCTGCTTCCTCGGATCTCCGCGAGTCCCGGTGTTGTGAGAGAGGGAGGAAAATCTCCTCTCTGCCCTATCATGTTGCCTCTTCCTTCTCTTCTCTTCTCTTCTCTCCAAACCAAAAAGTCCCAAACGCTGCCCCCTTTCTTCAGGTGAGAACAATTGGGACCAGGACCATGTCCGGGCAGAACTTTTCCTTTCCCAAATTGGCATCGCCGCAAACCTCTCCCGTCTTGCCCTGACTTGTGGCGGCAAATCTTACCACGTCGGGGGCTTCATATTCAATGTTTTATTGATTTGGCGCGAAGTCATGTTTGCAAATGTTCCCCTGACCACCAGCTATCTCTTGTCTCTCTTTCCCCTGCCCTCTCAACGATGCTTTTCAAGTCAGAGAACCGTAGAATTGGGACCCTCAGGGTCATCTAGTCCAACCCCCTACATCGCAGGGATCTTTTGCCCCACGTGGGGCTCTCGAACCATCAACCCTCCGAGTCTCCTGCTGTCGTTCTCTGCGAAGTTCAGCAACTGAGACAAAATTACATCTTGACCCAGTTGGCAAAAAAGTCTGGGGTTTTTTGGACGGTCGAACAGGGTCAAATTCTGCCTGAGCTGCTCCAGACGGGTCCTGTGTGGGCTGGCAGCGCCATCGATCTGTCTACAGTGAGATGGTGTGTCCCTCTCCATTGTAATTTTGGCACTGGGTTTTTTTCTTAATCATTAGTTCTCTGTGTTCTTATGTTCTTATTCTCTTATCTTGTCTGGCCTTGCCTTCATTTACTCCTCTGCAAGGCAAAGGACTTGCAACAGACTTCCTAAGGTGTTGCCAACCATGTTTGAAACTCAGATCTATAATCCAGTCACGAAGGAATCTCTAAGCGCCGGGTTCCCCTCCTCTCCCGGTGGGGTGATGGTGATCATTTCTATACCGCTTTACATTTTGAAGAACAAATATCAAAGCAGTTTACAACACATTAAAGCGTCAAATAAATCAATCCAGAACCAAAATCAATTCAAGCTTCCAGAAAAGAATATTCCCATCTCCTTCTCTAAGTGACATTTTGCTTTCCATTTTTATTTAATTTATAGAGCAGAAGTACTCTAGGAAGCCAGGGTGGTGCAGCAGTTAGAGTGTCGGACCAGAACCTGGGAGGTCTGGGTTCAAATCCCCACTCCGCCATGAAGTTCACTGGGTGACCTCAGTCTCAGCCTCTTTACCAATAACCAACAACAACAACAATTTAATTACTTATACCCTGCTCATTTGGCCGGGCCTCCCCAGCCACTCTGGGCGGCTCCCAACAGAATATTAAAAACACGATAAAACATCAACATTTAAAAACTTCTCTAAACAGGCTGCCTTCAGATGTCTTCTAAAAGTCAGATAGTTGTTTATTTCCTTGACATCTGATGGTAGGGCATTCCACAGGGAGGGCGCCACCACCGAGAAGGCCCTCTGCCTAGTTCCTGTAGCCTCGCTTCTCTCAGGGAGGGAACTGCCAGAAGGCCCCTCAGAGCTGGACCTCAGTGTCCGGGCTGGACGATGGGGGTGGAGACGCTCCTTCAGGTATACTGGGCTGAGGCTCTTTAGGGCTTTCAAGGTCAGCACCAACACTTGGAATTGTGCTCAGAAACGTACTGGGATGTAGGTCTTTCAGGACCAGTGTTATGTGGTCTCGGCGGCCGCTCCCAGTCACCAGTCTAGCTGCCGCATTCTGGATTAGTTGTAGTTTCCGGGTCACCTTCAAAGGTAGCCCCACGTGGAGCGCATTGCAGTAGTCCAAGTGAGAGATAACGAGAGCATGCGCCACTCTGGCGAGACCTACCTCACAGGGTTGTCATAGGGCTTAACTGAGGAGCAGGGCTGAACCACGTACTCCTTGGAGAAGAAGGTGGGATGTGAACCCCCAAATAAGATGTTCTGCTTACCTGCTGAGGAAGGCTGGAGGAGCCACCCAGAGATCTCTACACTCTGGCATCCAGAGATTCTACATGGGCGCAAGTGGACCTGCGCCAGCTGCAAAACGTGCCTGGCTAATTTCCAGCACTGGCTGCCAAGAGTGTTTTATTTATTCTAACGAGATTGGCAGGGGGAAATCAAAAGGGCACATTGACCCAGCCACCCCCTTCTCTTTTCCTGGAGTCCTGATTGTGGGTTCCTGGCACTCCCAGGGCGCTGGGCTGGGTGCCTCCCCCCCCACTTCAGCTCTTCCTACAGAACCACTTGCCTTTCATTTGTTGAGCTCACCCAGAGTTCCTGTCCACTCCGGCCTCCTAAATGCAGAGTGTGTGTGGCTTGTTTCTTGGAGACGCTTGGCACTCTGAATATGCTTAGAGGCCCTCTGGTTATTCCTGAAGGTGCAAGTTACTTGGGGCGTGCAAGGCACGAGTAGGAGAAACCTTTTTGGAGGGGCAGATTCCTTGCAGACAATGTTCCGTGGGGGCCGCATGTGGTGGTGGCTGAGGCCAAAGGCAACAGCCCCCGGAAATTCAGATGTTTCTATATACTTCCTTGCATCACGGTTCTGAGGATACATTTGCGGCTAATCAGAAGCACTTGAATGGCAGGCCAGAGAGGGAGGCTCCTGGGGGCCGGGTAGGGAGGTCTGGAGGCCACATTGAACCCTGAACACTCCTTGATGACTTTTACCTGGGAAGTCTGCCCCATCTTGCCCCGCATCCAGCCAAACGCTTCAAAGAATGTCGGAATCAAGGTAGACTGCCACTGCGCCTGGAAGCTCTGTAAGGATATCAGAAGAAGGCAGGGCTAGGAGAGAGTGGCGCTGGCTCAATTGGGCGTTTGGGGTTTTATAGCTACAACCAGACCAAGAGACTGGAAATGCAAGCCTGTTTATTTGCAGGCGGCCACGTCTTGTTTTCACAAGCGTGCAACCCAGCACCGTTCAAAAGGAAATTAAGATTACAGGAGGATTAAGGAGCAGCTCAAACAATTTTCTTCCTCGGGCTAGATGACACTTTTCACATCTTTGCGCTGCCGGGTGAGACATTCCGCCACCGGATCTCTTCCCAGGAGCCAGGAAGGAATCTCAGAAGGCTCTGTGGGTGGGGACTTCACAGCTGGTCCGGTCTCTGGCCGGCAGCCAGCCCTTCCCAACCGAGATGACTCTGTAGAGAGGTGAAGCCTCTCATAAATGCTGCTTTCTAGCCTCTGAGCCACATCTCCAACCTGTTTCATGTCCAGACAACACCTTGTCATAGGAACAGGGGTGCAAGCTGCTGCCTGATGCCATGCCTGGTCTCTGCTCCATCAAACTGAATATTGTCCGTACTGACCGGCAGAGGCTCTCTGGGCTTTCTGGCAAGGGACATCCCCCAAACGATGTATTTATTATTACTATTATTCATTAAATTTGTATACCAAACTACAGCCACAGGTCTCGGGGCAGTTCACAACATAAAATGATATCGCTTCTCCGCTCCAAATTAAGTAAGATACTAGTCCTCATGCCTGTTGTCTTTGTCCATGGAGTTTGTCCAAGATGCCTGCTTCTTGGGAGAAAAGCAATGACAAACCTAGACAGCATCTTAAAAAGCAGAGACATCACCTTGCCAACAAAGGTCCGTATAGTAAAAGCTCTGGTTTTCCCAGTAGTGATGTATGGAAGTGAGAGCTGGACCATAAAGAAGGCTGATCGCCGAAGAATGGATGCTTTTGAATTCTGGTGCTGGAGGAGACTCTTGAGAGTCCCATGGACTGTAAGAAGATCAAACCACTCCATTCTGAAGGAAATCAGCCCTGAGTGCTCACTGGAAGGACAGATCCTGAAGCTGAGGCTCCAAGACTTTGGCCACCGCATGAGAAGAGAAGACTCCCTGGAAAAGACCCTGATGTTAGGAAAGATTGAGGGCACAAGGAGAAGGGGACGACAGAGGACGAGATGGTGGGACAGTGTTCTCGAAGCGACCAGCATGAGTTTGACCAAACTGTGGGAGGCAGTGGAAGATAGGAGGGCCTGGCGTGCTCTGGTCCATGGGGTCACGAAGAGCTGGACACAACTAAACGACTAAACAACAACAACAAGTCCTCATGGTTTTGAGCAAGGGTCCTTCAGGGCTCAGGGCTGTCCACACGCACCGGCAGCATCTCTCCAGGATTTCAAGCTTTCGGGGATTGAATTTGGGACCTGCGGCATGCAAAGCAGAGGAACTATTGGCTCATCCCCAATAGATAAAAGAAGATTCTAGTCCTCAAGGTTTTGAACGCAGGACCCGTTTAAAGACAGAAGTAGGAACCAGTGTTGTACCAAGGCAGGTCCTTGACCCAGTTAGCTCAATATTGTCTACACTGGCAGGCAGCAGTTATCCAGGGTTTCAGATACGGGTTGGTCCTACTTGACAACATCCAGGCATGTAGCAAGTTTCTTTTTGTTGTTGTTAACCGCTGTGAGTTTATATTGGCTTTTGTTTTACCAATCAAGCCGTCTGTTTCAATAAACAAACGAATACCGTATTTTTCGCTCCATAGGGCGCACCTAGTTTTCAGAGGGGGAAATCAAGGGGGAAAATATGATTCGCCGCCCCCCCCCCCCACGCAGCCTGTGCACTTCTCCCAGACCTTCTCCCTGCTTTTGCGGGAGGTGGGGGAATTCCCCCACCTCCTGCAAAAGCTCACAGGAGGGAGAAGGGATTGACTCGGCCAGTCAGCCCCTTGTCCTTCCTCGGGGAAAAGCCCCCAAGAGCGGCACGCTCTTTAAAGAGCCTGCGGCTTTTGCAGGAGGTGGGGGAATTCCCCCATCCCCCCCCAAAAGCCCACAGGAGCCGCGGACCCTTTAAAAGAGTGTGCAGCTCCTACGGGCTTTTCGACCCAGCTTGTGGGGCTGGCGGTGGGGGGGGGGGAGCGCTGCTTTCCCCCACCGCCAGCCTCAAAGACCAGACTCTCCTGGCTTCAGCGAAAGCAACGCGAAGCCTCCGGAGCTCTCCCTCTGCGCTTCGGAGGCTTCGCGTTGCTATTGCTGAAGCCAGGGAGCCTGTATTCGCTCCATAAGACACACACACATTTCCCCTTAATTTTTGGAGGGGGGAAAGTGCGTCCTATAGAGCGAAAAATACGGTAAATAAAGTAAGGTGCTAGTCCTGGCTCGGAATAAGAGGCCCATTCAAAGAGGAATATTCTCTCTTCCAACCCTTCCTGGATCCTTTCACATGCTCTCCCCCTAAGCAACAGCCCTATCCCACAAATTATCATTATTACTTACTTCTATTCCATACTTTTCTCAGAGGAGCTTAGGGGCGTGCATGGCTCTCGCCCTCCTCATTTAATCCCCCCATCAACCCTGCGAGGTAGGTTAATCTGGGAGGCAGTGAGTGGCCCAAGGTCACCCGGCTAGCTTCCTGGCTGAGTGGGGATTCGAACCCTGGACTCCGAGTCCCAGGTCCTAGTCTAATTGCCACCCTGACTTCCGTTTGCTGACATCGCTGCGCTGCTAAAGCAAGGGCTCCACGATTGCTAGATGGCAGTATCACAGGAAGCTGCCCCAAAGCCAGTTAGACAGTCGTTGCATCTACCTTGGTATTGTCCACACTGACTGGCAGCAGCTATCAAGGTGTTTCGGGTGTACGGTGTCTCTCCCAGAACTAACTGGAAATGTCAGGGACCGAACCTGGGACGTTCTGCATGCAAAAGAGATGCCCTACCGCTGAGCTAAATCCCTCCCCCCAAAAAACCCCAAGATTCTAGTCCTCATAGAGGACTAGTCCAACCTCCTGCAATGGAGGTATCTGAACAAAAGCATCCAGGACAACTGGCCATCTAACCTCTGCTTTAAAATCTCCAAGAGATTGGAGCCTCCCAAGAGAGACAGTTCCACTGTTGAACAGCTCTTACTGCCAGTAAGTTCTTCTTGAAGTTTAGTTGGAATCTCCTTCGTTGTCACTTGAAGCCACGGGTTCGAGTCCTCCCCTCCAGACCAGGAGAAAACAAGCTGGCTCCCTCCTCCATGTGGCAGCCCTTGAGATATTTGAAGATGGCTCTCCTATCTCCGCTTTCCCAGGCTAAACATACCCAGCTCCTTCAACCGTGCCTCATCAGGCTTGGTTTCCAGACCCCTGATCATTTTGGTCGCCCTCCTCTGCACATGTTCTAGCTTGTCAATATCCTCCTTAAATTGTGGTGCCCAGAATTGGACACAGCATTCCCGGTGTGGCCTGACCAAGGCAGAAGAGAGTGGGACTATGACTTGCCTTGATCTGGGCCAGGGGTCCCCAAACTAAGGCCCGTGGGCCGGATAAGACCCAAGGGACTCTTTTATGTGGCCCACGGCGACCCCCGCCACTGCCTGCTCTTACCGGCACTGCACCGCTCGGCTGCCCACTCCCAGGTCAGAGGAGCACCGGAAATAGCTTTTGTGCATGCGCAAGCGTTATTTCCGGTGCGCATCCGGGTCGGAGGAGGCCCGTGCACACGCACACAAGCTATTTCCACTGCTCCTCCGACCCAGAAGTGCGCCGGAAATAGTGTGCGCGCACATGTATGGGCATGCGCTCCCCCGCCGCGCGATCGGCTCTGGAGACACCGGCCCAAGGCGCGGTATGTTGGCTGACCCCTGATCTGGACACTAGACTTCTTTTGATGCAGCCTAGAACAGCATTAGCCTTTTTTGCTCCTGCATCACACTGTGGACTCATGTTCAGCTTGTGGTCTATGAAGACCCCTAGATCATTTTCACATGTACTACTAGTAAGCCAGGTGTCCCATCTTACATTTGTGCAGCTGATTCTTCCTGCCTAAGTGCAGAACCTGTCATTTGTCCCTGCTGAAATTCATTTTGCTAGCTTGCGCCCAGTTCTCCAATACGTTAAGGTTATGATTCTGAAAACTTTCTTTTGACTCGTGGGCTTTCCCAAGCCCTAACAGCAGGTGCCAAGTGATTGAAACTTGAGATCTTCTGCATGCAAAGCAGACATGCTACTCATTGAGCTACAAGCCCTTCTTGAATAGAACTTATTTATGCCACTGCAAAAACCCCAAACAGCACCCGATTTCCAGGGCACAACTAATCAGAAGCTTTTCCCCGCGCAGCTACAAATTGCTGCAGCCCAAGAGGCGGTTGTGCCACATGCTTCCTTCAGATGTGGCCCAACCTTCAAGGCCGCAAGCAAACAGGAAGCAGCAAAGACGTTGCAACACTTGAGTCGCACCCTCAGGAAAGCCGCCAGAGACAAGCCCAGCCTCCTCCTAACTGGCACCCGCCGGACAGCTCAAACTGCAACTCCCACCAGCAAGCACCACCGCTTTGGACTACAACTCCCGCCAACGGCCACGACACCCAGAACGCGCAAAGCTGGCTTAGTGTCAAGTCGCCGATCAAAAAAGCTTTTTCAACCGGCGGCAAAATTACGCCCCGCAGAAAAGGCGGGTGTAGTCATTAACGAACGGGCTGATGTTTTCACACTGATTTTGCTTTTTTTTTTTTTTTTTTTTTTTTAAATAATATTTATTAAAGTTTTCCAATTAATTACAAATTAATAAAACATCCAATTTCAAATCTTTTTCCAATTACATCCTTTCAGGACTTCCCCTTCCCTCCCCCCCTTGTATTCCAAATCTCTCAAATAAACAGATAATCTCAACAAGTTCTTCTCCTCACTTCAAACTTGTTATCCTTAACCCAAAATTTTTTTTTTTTTTTTATAAAAAAAATTATTTTCCATTCCCCTAAAATCGGCTTAGTCCCTCCACGAGTTCCCCACTTTAGAATACCATGTAGATGTATATAGCCTAAATAAAACATAGTTTACGCCCTTTGGGTTCCACATTTCCCACCCCCCCTTTTCCCGGTTGCGTTCCCAATATTCCTCAATGTCCGATATTTCCACGTCTCTCTAAGTCATAGTCCTTTGCCAGTCCTCTTTAGTTTCGCATGTCCAATCATGAAAGGATTCTGTCTCAAAGAAAGGCCCATTTTTTCCATCCAGATTTTTATATCCAGGAGTGAAAAACTCCAAATTATAATCCTTAAGCTTGTCAAATCTGGATGTCCCAAATGTCCCCACTTTCGACTTAGTCCAATTCTTGTTGTTTTGTTGTTCTTATTGGCCACACTCCTCTTTCTATTTCTTTCTGTCCCTGTTTTCCTGCACAAATGTCCTAATTCCAAAAGTTAGTTCCTTTGCAGAGGCTTGTTGCTCAGAAACAAAACATTACGTCAAGTTCCTTTCATTCCACAACGGATGATTCCATTGTCTTCTTCGGTATACTGGCCTCTGTAGTCATAATAATGTTCCATTTCTGCAGTTTCCCAGGAGATAAAAAATTCTGTTCAAATTTCCAACTAAAACCACTTGTGATATCCCTCGGCTCCTCTAGGTGGATTGCAAAAACTGAGTTCTCTTCCAGATCACATCCATTAGCCCTAGTAACTTTGTAATCCTTATTTAAAGCAATTTGTGTCCAATTTATAACAAATATAACCTGCAAAGTCCTTGTGACATAGTCTCTATCTTGTTTTTCTGCTTTGACAGCTCTTTGACAGCTGTCAAAACTTGCCTTTCTCCTCTCCAAACACCGTCATCAATCGCTCCCGGGGTTCCAGGGGGGGGGGTGTTTTTAAGTCCAAATTCTACTTTCCTCCTCCAGCTCAATCTCATATTCTTCACTCGTGAGGTTCCAAACTTGCCAAAATGATGTTATTCCGATCTTAGTTATCAAATCCTTTGTTTTGACCCTTCTACAATGGAGGGGGTGGCTGACTTCCTTTTTTGCGCCTCCCCCGCTCGCTCCGAAATTTTTAAAATTTTGTCCCTCTTTTTAGTCCAGATTCCAATTACTTACGGGTTGTTCTTTTAGGTCCAAATTTTCAAAGGAAAAAGCCAGCGCTCTCCGCCGGATGGCATGCGGCTTCGCACGGCAGGGATGGCAGAGGACTCAAAACACCACGCTTCTCCCCGGCACCCGATCCTTAGCCTTTAAAAAGGCTCCTTCACGAGTCGGGAGGGCGCTAACGGTGCCAGCCGAGTCTCCATGTCCACGGCCCCCGTGGCCGTGGTTTTTAAGGGTCCCCGCATCGCCGGTGCGGTAGGACCCAGCCCCTGCCGTGCAGGCTCCCTCCGGAGCTCGGAGGGAGTCCGCCATTCGGCGATGGCGCCGACCCGGAAGTCCCTTTCACACTGATTTTGCTGTGTGGTTAATTGGCTAAAAAAAAAAGCCTTTGGCTTGAGAAAAGAAGATCTGCATGTTTAAATGGATAAAAAATTCAGATGGCAATGCCTTTCTGGGTGTATGTTATTAATAATAATAATAATTTTTTTTTATTTATACCCCGCCCTTCCCGGTTCAGAAAACCAGGCTCAGGGCGGCTGACAACAAATTGAAAACATTTAATTGATGCAACAAAAAACCAGCATGAAATACAGTATAAAACGTGAATAACAATAAATTCAGAATTAAAAAATCAATTTAGGGGGGAAATCCATCCAATAAACATTAGATGATCACCAGGGCTAGCTGGCTAAATGAGTCCTATTTGGGCCAGCGAGGAAACCTGTGTGTTGTATTCCACCATCTGTAACTGGTGCGATTATGGGGCATCAGCGGTGGATTTATAGTGGAAGGTCCGGACATCCTTTTCGCTTTTATGAGCTGCGATGATTCCCCAATCAAAGTTAAACTGTGGAACTTCATCACTGCAGGAGGCAGCGATGCTCACCAACTGGAGTGGCGTTAAAAGCGGATTAGACAGGCTCACAGAGGGGGATAAAGCAATCGATGGCTCCTAGCGCCATGGCTGGCTCTGAACAGTTGCTGGACCAGCGGTTCTCAGCCTGTGGGTCCCCAGATGTTGTTGGACTACAACTCCCATCATCCCTGAGCTCTGGCCTTGCTAGCTAGAGGTGGTGGGAGTTGTAGTCCAACACCATCTGGGGATCCACAGGTTGAGAAAGGCTGCTGGAGACTATTGTTCTGATGGAACCTCCAGGCCCAGAGGCAGTCTACCTTCATTCCCAGGTCTTTTGGGGCATCTCACCTGCTTCAGGTACAGGGCTGCTCTCCATCTTTTTAAAACCGCCCGTCCCTGCGGCCTAATCCTCCGGCCCTGGGAGTCCTCATAAGGGAGCTGTTCCTGGAGGAAGAACTGCGAGGGGAGCGACTCCATCAGGCCTCCTTCCACCTGCCTTGCTCTGCTCTCTAGTCTCTGCTTCTCAATAAATATTGTATTGTTTTATATACTGTGGCTTGCCGTGGTTTTATTGATTATAGTTTAGATATTATTTATTGTAACTGTTGAGTCGATTTCTGTTTAACTTTTATATGTTGATATTATTATTTTATACTATTTTAATGATTGCTGAATGTTACATTTTGATGTAGGTTGCCTATTTTAAAGTTACGTTTTATTATCACATTTTTGTACAGTGGTACCTCGGGTTAAGTACTTAATTCGTTCCGGAGGTCCGTTCTTAACCTGAAACTGTTCTTAACCTGAAACAGCACTTTAGCTAATGGGGCCTCGGAGCACGATTTCTGTTCTCATCCTGAAGCAAAGTTCTTAACCCGAGGTAATATTTCCGGGTTAGCGGAGTCTGTAACCTGAAGCGTATGTAACCTGAGGTACCACTGTATTGCATTAGATTGTTATAAGATGTACAGTGGTACCTCTGGATACGAACAGGATCCATCCCAGGGCCCCGTTCGCATCCTGAAGCAAACGCAACCCTCATCTGCGCAGGTTCCGATTCACCGCTTCCGCGCATGACGTCATTTTGAGTGTCTGCGCATGCGCGAGCATCTGCGCGCTCCGTTGCAGAGTGCAACCTGAAAATGTTTAACCTGAAGCGACTTCAACCCAAGGTATGAACTGTATATTTTTTGTTTCTTCAGCTTGTAAACCGCCTTGAGTATTGTAAGATAGAAAGACGGTATGCAAATTAAAAATTATGATGATGAATCCTGCAGCCACGCTCTTCTGATATTAGCTTAAATGATACTGTGTTATGCCTATCTGGAGGGGTTCTTATAAAAGTGTAACAAGGGTGAATTTATTTCTTTTTTTAAAAAAACAGCCCACAACATTTGGGGAATGCAAACTTACAGGATTTCAGCGATGAGCTATGCACAGACGAAGGAGCATGTCTCCCCAAAAACTTTTGTAGGTTGAAGCAGTATCAAAATAATAATAATAATAATAATAACAACAACAATAATAATAATATATTATTCATACCCTGCCCATCTGGCTGGGCTTCCCCAGCCACTCTGGGTGGCTTTCAACAAAATATTAAAATACAGTAATGCATCAAACATTAAAAGCTTTCCTAAACCACCCTGATGCCATCCAGAGTACAGTGGTACCTCAGGTTAAGTACTTAATTCGTTCCAGAGGTTCGTTCTTAACCTGAAACTGTTCTTAAGCTGAAGCACCACTTTAGCTAATGGGGCCTCCCACTGCTGCTGCGCCGCCGGAGCCAGATTTCTGTTCTTATCCTGAAGCTAAGTTCTTAACCTGAAGCACTATTTCTGGGTTAGCAGAGTCTGTAACCTGAAGCGTATGTAACCTGAAGCTTATGTAACCCGAGGTACCACTGTAATATGCTGCTTTTTGTTTTCTGTGTTAAGAAAATCTCCGGATTCTGACAAGAGTCCAGTTTAGCAGGTTTCAATATTTGCAAAAAAAACCCCCAAAACCAATGACACTAAAAAGCATTTTTCAAATGCAGCAAGCCACGCCAAGAGAGAGCGTCTCAGGCCGAGAGAGGCAGAATAATAATAATTATTATTTTTATTCCAGCAAAACAAAATCCTAGAGGCAGACAAAGCCAAGCTAACACACAATTTAACACAGTGTCCCTGTTTAAACAATGCCACTGTTTACAAAGAAGGACCATTTGTTTCCTAGAACTAAGCTCTTGACAAATTAACTGTCCCCATTTGCCCTCTGGAGAGAGGGATATCTTTTAATTTGTTATTTCATTTTATAATGTTTAAACAGACTTGCGTTCCCCAGGGCCTCCGGGAGCCAAATCGCAGAGCCGAGGGCGATAAAGCATTATTATTTTTTTGCGCACGGTCGCAAAGAACGCCGACGAATTTGATACCCGCATCCAGCCTGTCTAGATAGGAAAAGGTTCCTGTGCGCAGTGGAACATTCCCCAAAATGACCCAGGCATGAAAGGAAAGCAGGGAGGGGAGGGGAGAGGGAAGAAAAAGACGCTCCGTTTTTATCAGACATTCCCCTACTTCAGAAACTAGGGCAGGATTGTCTATTGTTGGGAAAATAAAGAGAGGAAGATCAAAGGCACAGATAGTTTTGCTGACCGACTTTGGACAAAAAAGCAGGCTGTTTCCCCCCAACCGATTTGGCGCTAAGTTGCCGGAAAAACAAAAGCAGCTCATTTTTATGATGGGCTCCTTAATGCAAGCGGACGGCCAACCTTGTTCAAATAGGTGCACTATTTGAATTTCTGAGCCAATTCCCTTCCCACTCACTCAGAATAGTTCTGTCCGCCAATGCAAGACACAGACGAGAGATAGCACAAACCAGGGTGGATAAAAACCAATGATTTTTAAAAATATATATTTAAAACTCAGATTTTTAAAAATTAAATTGGATTTTTAAAATAAATTTCGGAGGATAGTTTTCTATTTAAGTTACATGATAGTCCAAAGGCTATTCATCAGGAAATAAGGATTTGTTTTTAAGTTCTTCATGTGTGCTAAAACTCAGTCTAAGTTGTTTTTAATTGTTTAACCACATCGGTTAATAAACATGGATACATATGCTATAATGTTATTGTTTTAGTTGAATAAATTGTTATTAAGGAAATGATTATTTTTCTCCTTCCAATAAATCACAGCAGAAAAGTTGTCGAAATGTAAACGGTTGAGGGGGCGTTTTCTTAATTTGGAGTCCGCCCAAATAGGGGGCGTCTCATACACGAAAAAATACAGTAGATCAAATTTCTTTTACAGAAAGACTCATTCTTGCTGGTATAATCTTAATATTTACCAACCAGATGAAGGTTCCGTTTTTGGAATAATACATTTTCAGAGTAGTTTTTACAGTTATATCAAAAATCACTGATTCAGTTATACTCTTAGAAATATATAGACCGATAACTATGAAATTATTGTGAGGTTTAATAAGTTAATTGTTTATATTTGGACAACTTTTTTGCTGTACCTTTATTGGAAGGGGGGGAAAGTAACCACTTCCTTAATAACAATTTAAACAATGTATTTGACTAAAACAATAACATTATAGCATATGTATCCATGTTAACTGATGTCGTTAAACCATAATAATAAAAAAAACCTTACACTGAGTTTTAGCACACATGAAAAGCTTAAAACAAATCCTTATTTCTTGAATAGCTTTTGGGATATAATGTAACTTAAATAGAAAACTGTCTTTAGATTGATTTTTCCTCCAAAAGCATATTATTTTAAAAATCTGATTTAAATAAAAAAAAATTAAAACTTATTTGGGTTTCGGCACCCGCCATTACTCATAGTGGAAGCCCTTCACACATCCTTCCACATAAGATCAGATCAAAAAAATCTTTATCTACATCAGCCACGAACTGTAGCAATAAAATAAAATATAATGAACTGCAGATAGAGGTAAAAACTATACAAAATACATTTTTGAGGTTTACATCAATCATCAGATAACAGATCTTACTCTAATTGCCCCTGCTAATTATTATTTTTTGCAGTTTTTGCTGTCACCTGATTATCTTTCTTTCCGCGAAACGTTTCCTACCAGCCTGGGGTTGTCTCCCTCTTCTCACTTAGAAGCCCCATAAGATGTGTGGGCAGGGAAAGAGAAGCACATTAGTGCCTTCTATTAACTGCGGCGGCTGCCAAGGGTTGCAAAAGACCAGGTCATGCGCATGAACTCAGGGCCAGATTCAGGTTTGACGAGGCCCTCAGCTCCTGAAGGTAATGGGGCCCTTGATATGTCCAGCTGTCCTTTGTCCACAACAAATTGTCCTGTTTTTTGTGCTGAATACAGTGGTACCTTTGGTTGCGAACAGGATCCGTTCCGGAGACCCGTTCGCAACATGAGCAGAACGCAACCCGCAGCGGCGCGTCTGCGCATGCGGTGAAGAGTGGCGAAACCCGGAAGTAACCCTTTCTGGTAGTTCTGGGTCGCCGCGGGACGCAACCTGAAAAAACGTATCATAAAGCAAATGTAACACGAGGTATGACTGCATATGCTATATGGTAATTGATGGACCCGCTAGGTATCTAAATCCATTTGCCCATGTTGCCCTGTAACCAGACCATGCAGAATGTAGGCACCCTATATATAGAAAGGAGCAAACCAGTGATATTTTAGGGAGCAGGCTAGCAGGAGGGGCCCATGACTTACATCATAGGAGCCTACACAACACAAAACACTGTTGCTGTATGTAGGTTTTATTTTATTTGCTTTTTATCTTATGTTTTGGAAATGTACATCCAGTTTGTTTTTTCCTTTAAAAAATTGGGGGGGGGGCAAGAGAGTGGGGCCCTAAGCTATAGCTTGTTTAGCTTATACGTAAATCCAGCAGACAATGGAGGCGACCGCCTTTGCAGTGTTTGAAATCCAGGCCCCAGGTGAATTTTGCACCCTGCTTTTGGCCCCTTGCAACCAAGCAAAAATCTCTGCCACCTGGGAGATCACTGGATCTGGACTGTTTTCACACACTAATACCCCACCCTGTAGAATTCTGTCCGTTGACCTGCACAATAAGAATGAATTTCGGGAACCAAAAATGAGTGGTCTGTGTCACCATTAAGAAAAACAGGTTGGAATAGGCCTATATATATGAATGAACTTTCCTGGGATCAAGTGACTTTTCTTCTTTAAGTTCGTAATCAAGCTCAAGGTTGCCTTCTGAACTAGCCGGATGTTTAACTGAAAACCAATCGCAGTCAGTCCATCATTTGAAAACTGACTTTCGAGCCCTCTTGCCCCAAAATGGCAACTAGACATTCCGTTTTGTCAACTATAACCCTGGTTTAAGGAGCCATTTGACGCCTGGGCTTATAATCTGTGGCTTACAGCAGTTTCGCCTTCGGGGATGAAGTCAAACCGCTATAGAGAACGATATGAAAAATCTTTTAAAAATAAGAATTGGATAAAATGACAGGAAGGATTCGAAACCTGCAGGACCAGAGATTGACAGAAGATTGGAAGAAATATATGAACTGTTCGAAGAGCAACTGTACAGTGGTACCTCAGGTTAAGTACTTACCGTAATTTGTTCCGGAGGTCCGTTCTTAACCTGAAACTGTTCTTAAGCTGAAGCACCACTTTAGCTAATGGGGCCTCCTGCTGCTGCCACGCTGCTGGAGCACGATTTCTGTTCTCATCCTGAAGCAAAGTTCTTAACCAGAGGTACTATTTCTGGGTTAGCGGAGTCTGTAACCTGAAGCGTATGTAACCTGAGGTACCACTGTAACTAACAAATTACGCTAGTAGGACTACAAGAAGTTTTGTAAGGAGAAATATATGAAATATATTGAGATTTGAGAAACGGAGATTTGAGATATTGAGGAATGAGGTTTAAATGTAATAGTGAGAATAAGAAATGCAAATCAAGTGAACAGATTGGAAAGTTTTCAGATGTGATTGATGGAAGTCAAAAAAATGTATAAGATATAAAAGTATGTTTAGTTATTGTTGGAAATGATATGTTAAAAAACTAGTAAAATTTTATATATATATATAAAGAAAAGAAAAATATTTTAAAAATAAATAGCCATTTACCCCACCCACATCTGCCACTGGCCACGCCCACCATCAGCATGCCATGGGGGAGGGGGCAAGGTGGTGCAGAAGGGACTTTGGCCAATCGGAAGCAGCCATTTCAATCTTGGCAGTTCTGCTTCTTTCAGAGGTACACGCCGCTGATCCTCATGGGCTGGATGAGGCCCCGAGGAGGAGAAAGTGGATGAAAGTTCCCATGTCTTGTGCCTGTTGGCTGGGCACAGGAACTTTGTGAGGGAGACCATTCCTGCCAGCAGCCTCTGCCCGTCCCGTCCCATCCCATCCCCCCCCCCCATGGAGCAATCCCCAAAAGGGTTTCAATTGCCAGGTCAAATATTGCGCAGACCTGCTTGGGAAAAAGTTTCAAGGCGTTTGCGTTGGGTGGGGAGAGAAACAGAGGACGGCAAGTGGAGGTCGGATTCTCCTTGCAGGGCGGCTGAATTCTGTTTTATCTTTTAAGCCTTCAGTTCAGAGGGTGGGAGTCCGCCAGGGCTCCTCGACGGTCATCTTGCAATTTAGGAAGGCGGGGAAATTACCGTATTTTTTGCTCTACAAGACTCACTTTTCCCCTCCTAAAAAGGAAGGGGAAATGTGTGTGCGTCTTATGGAGCGAATGCAGGCTGCGCAGCTATCCCAGAAGCCAGAACAGCAAGAGGGATTGCTGCTTTCGCTGCTCAGCGATCCCTCTTGCTGTTCTGGCTTCTGAGATTCAGAATATTTTTTTTCTCTTTCTTCCTCCTCCAAAAACTAGGTGCATCTTGTGGTCTGGTGCGTCTTACAGAGCGAAAAATACGGTATGTGCTTGCCATTGCTCTTTCCAAAAGATGGCTGCTTCAACAGATCGGGCAGATATATTACAGTGGTACCTCGGGTTACATACACTTCAGGTTACATACGCTTCAGGTTACAGACTCCGCTAACCCAGAAATATTACCTTGGGTTAAGAACTTGGCTTCAGGATGAGAACAAAAATCGTGCTCCGGTGGTGCGGAAGCAGCGGGAGGCCCCATTAGCTAAAGTGGTGCTTCAGCTTAAGAACAGTTTCAGGTTAAGAACGGACCTCCGGAACGAATTAAGTTCTTAACCCGAGGTACCACTGTACTGTATTTTCCCGTGTATAACATGCCCCTGTGTGTAAGACGCCTCCTATTTTGGGGGACCCAAAATTAAGAAAATGGGGGGAGATTGCCCAGAGTTGTTGATATTTTGGGGGGAATTGATGAGAACCGCTCACCCGCCTGAACAACGCTTCCTATCACACGCAACCAAAAGGCCACCAAATGTCGGACGACTCGCAGCCAGCGGCCGCCAAATCAAATCATTGACGCAGCCACCACTAACCCACACTACCACCGCTGACAATCTCCAGCTGGCAGCAGCAACCAGTCACCCGTCCCCCACACAGCATTACCCGTGTATAAGACGGCCCCAATTTTTAAGCATTACTTTTACGTAAATAATCCTCGTGTTATACATGGAAAAGTACAGTACAGTGGTAATAATAGTAATTTATTATTTGTACCCTGCCCATCTGGCTGGGTTTCCTCAGCCACTCTGGGCAGCTTCCAACAAAGATTAAAAATACACCAAAATGTCACACATTAAAAACTTCCCTGAACAGGGCTGCCTTAAGATGTCTTCTGAATGTCAGGTAGTTGTTTATTGCTTTGACATCTGATGGGAGGGCGTTCCACAGGGCGGGTACCACCACCGAGAAGGCCCTCTGCCTGGTTCCCTGTAGCTTTGCTTCTTACAATGAGGGAACCGCCAGAAGGCCCTCGGCACTGGAACTCAGTGTACTGGCTGAACGATGGGGGTGGAGACGCTCCTTCAGGTGTACTGGGCTGAGGCCGTCTAGGGCTTTAAAGATCAACACCAGCACTTTGAATTGTGCTTGGAAACGTCCTGGGAGCCAATGTAGGTCTTTCAAGACCGGTGTTATGTGGCCTCGGCAGCCGCCCCCAGTCACCATACCTCGGGTTATGTATCCAGAGGGATACGTAAACTTTGGGTTGCGAGTGCAGCAAAACCGGAAATGTGTACTTCTGGATTTTGCCGTGTGCACATGCGTAGAAGCGCTCAATCGCGCCTTGTGCGTGCGCAGAAGGGCGCCACCTGGGTACGGACGTTTTGGGATACAGCCGGACCTCCAGAACAGATCCCATCCATAAATGGAGGTACCACATAATTTCTTTTTTTGAACAGCAGGCTCTGCTTTTGGGACCCGGGAGCAAAACAAGAGCACTTCTACCATGGGTCGGCCTCGTCGCCGCAGCGGCCGACTCAAGTGTTTTGAAAAGGGACACTCAAAAGCAGATCACGAAGGTGCGTTTCCCACAGCGACAGGCCTTCTAAGGGCAACTGCTCCTGGGCATGGAGGCTCCACTATCCAGACGGGAGAGGAGCCCTTCTGAAGGGCCTTCGAGTTCAGCAGCCTATCCTGATATGGGTTCCAAAGAGGACAAAGCTATCAAAATCTGGAGGCTGCCTGTCCGAGTTGGTAGCACAGGGATGGGGGGAGCCTTAGAAACACAGAACTGGAGAGACAGGAGAATGAGGAGCTGCCTCCAATTGAGTCAGAACATTGCTCCATCTACCGTATTCTTCGCCCTATAGGACGCACTTTTTCCCCTCCAAAAATGAAGGGGAAATGTGTGTGCTTCCTATGGGGCGAATGCAGGCTTTTGCTGAAGCCTGGAGAGCGAGAGGGGTTGGTGCGCTGGAGGGGTTGGAGTTCCCGCTGGACTCCCAAGGCTTGCGGATAGCAGCCTGCATCCCGAAACCTGGGGAGCACTGCACAGCACATCGCGGGCTTCAGGCAGATATCCGCAAGCCTGGGGAGCCCGGCGGGAGTTCCCCCCGGGCTCAGAAGGCTTGCGGATAGCAGCAAGCTCCGGGAGCGAAGGCAAAGTTGCGCGCAACCTCGCCCCCGCTCCCAGAACCGTTCTGGGGGCTGGGCGTCCCTGGGCTTCCCTCACCCCAGCCCCGCAGCTAAAAAGGAACCAAGACAGCGAGCAGGATCCATCCCGCTGGCTCTCTTGGCTTCTGCCAAAGTCACGCGAAGCCTCTCCCGGCTGAAGAGGTTGTGCAGGGCTAAAGATGGATCCCACTAGCTGTCTCGGCTTCTTTGCTCTTTGGGGCTGGGGGGGGAAATATTTTTTTTTCTTTATTCCTCCCCCCCCCAAAAAAAAACCCTAGGTGCGCCCTTTGGTCCGGTGCGCCCTATATAGCGAAAAATAAGGTAATTCAGTTTTGTCAACACTGGCTGGGAGCGGTCTGCAGAGTTCTGGATGGGGGAAACACTGACTTACCTGCAGATGGCAGGTTTTTTACCTGAGACCTCCGGCACGCAGAGCTGATGCTTTGAGCCACAGCCCTCCCCTTTTAAAGAAAAAGCCCGGTTCTGAATCAAGGGCTAAATTAAAATGCAAAGAGAGAAGAGCTTTGGGTGAGTCAGACCCAGAGGAAAGCTGACAAGGGGTCGCTCTCAGCCTCAGATAGTGAAGACGCCAGAGGTTGAAGCTGAGACCTTCTGCAGGCAACGCAGGTGCTCTAACCACTGAGCTATAGCACCTCTCTTCCAAACAGAGCAAGATTCCAGTCCTCATGAGTCTGGGGACATAGCTCTCTGACTGCCCTGCCAGGAGATTTCAGATATTATAGTAATAGATATTATTATTATCGGCAGAGAGCTGCAAGAACACATTAATTTGGCCCAGAGGCTGCCAACTGGCAAAGGCCAGCACGAAACGTAAAGCTTTTCACCTTCAAAGGATGCTAGACTTAATTACCTGCGCACAGCAATAAGAGACGCAGCCAGCATCCATAAGACTTATTTACATCTGCTCACCAGTGCCAACAGAAAGAGAATTTGTTTTGCAATAGGCAATATTTGAAGCTGGCGAAGAGAAGGGCCCCGAGAATGCAAGGGCGTAGGATGCTGGATCAGGCCCATGAGGGCCCATCGAGCTCAGGATCCTGTTCCCACAGGGGCCAAGCACATGGGACAACTGGAATCGCAAAAGCAGAACCCAAAACACAGAAGCAGCACTCTGTCCTAATGAGATCTATTGTCTCCAATGGTGAATTTTGCAAATTTGGCCTTTGCAAACTGGCAGCTGGCGACCAAGAGTGGCTGAGGGCTCTTGACTTTAGCGCCTGGTGCAGTCAAAGTAGGACGGGGGGGGGCAGGGGGAAGCACAGGTAAGGAGCCCCATTCAGCAGAGACACCCCCCCCCAATCAACACAGTGCTAACCGATCACATTTTGAAGTAATGCACACCCATCTCTTAAAACTGATTGGGTAAACAAGATTGCTGGGCTCAACAGGGCCCTCATCCTCACAAGGGGCACTCATCCTGCCCTCCAAAGCACCTGAGCCGATTCCGCAAGCGCCGCTCCATCGAGAGGCAGTGTGGCGTAGTGGTTAGAGGACTGGGCCAGGATTTGGGAGGAACCAGGGTTCAAGCTCGGCCATTAAGCTCGCCGAGGGAGCCCTTGGGGGCCCCAGTGACTCTCCCTCTCAGCCTCGCAGGGTTGATGTGGGGATTAAATGAGGCGGCGGAGAAACCACGCTCTTTGAAGGAAAAAAGCAGGCTATCGAGGCAAACCAATCGGTAAAATCCCAATAATAGCCATTTGCAGTTGCCTTACCTGGAGGGAAGGGGAGGAAGGACACCTAATGGCCTTTTTCAGACACGGGAGGTTTAGGAGTGCGGAAAAATCCATACACAAAAAGCTTTGAAACTTGCCCTTCGGGTATTTTCCCCTCTCCCCCAACCAAGATCAGATGCAAAAGCAGGTAACTGAAGCCAAATCCATTAAGAGCATTAAAGCCTTACTGCGATCAAAGGTTTGCCACCCACCCAAGCACAGCGTAGGCTCAAGAAAACCGTCCTGTTATTTATTCCCCGCGTCCAACAGATCTGCCACCAACTACTTCAAAAAACGCCTGCTTCTCTAAAGGCACCCTTTTTCTTTTTGCAGGGAACTCTCCAAACACTCAGGGACATGGGTGGCACTGTGGGTTAAACCACAGAGCCTAGGACTTGCCGATCAGAAGGTCGGTGGTTCGAATCCCCGCGACGGGGTGAGCTCCCATTGCTCAGTCCCTGCTCCTGCCAACCTAGCAGTTCAAAAGCACGTCAAAGTGCAAGTAGATAAATAGGTACCACTCTGGCAGGAAGGTGAACGGCGCTTCCGTGCGCTGCTCTGGTTCGCCAGAAGCGGCTTAGCCATGCTGGCCACATGACACGGAAGCTGTACGCCAGCTCCCTCGGCCAATAAAGTGAGATGAGCACCGCAACCCCAGAGTCGGTCACGACTGGACCTAATGGTCAGGGGTCCCTTTACCTTTACCTCCAAACACCCATCCACACCTAAGACATACGAAGAGGCTGCCGGGATCAGGCCAATGACCCCTCTAGGCCAGCCTAGGGCTCTTACAGTGGCCAAATCTCCCTGGGAACCGTGACGCCAAGATAGACTGCCCCTGGGCGTGGAGGTTCCATTAGAACGTGAGAAGAGGCCTTGCTGGACCGGGACAAAACACACCATCCCGTTCTCACAGTGGCCAGGCAGTTGCCCATTTGGGGAAGGCCACAAGCAGGACCTGGGCACAAGAGGACTGTCCCCTCCGGGGACTTCATCAGCTTCGTTTGCTCACCTTTCCCCTGAAGCAAAAAATAAAAAGACCCAGATGCTGCAAGCCTTACTCGTAGTTGCCCCATCCTAAGATCACTTCTTAGAAATCACCTTGCCAACAAAGGTCCGTATTGTTAAAGCTATGGTTTTCCCAGTCGTGATGTATGGAAGTGAGAGCTGGACCATCAAGAAGGCTGATCGCCGAAGAATGGATGCTTTTGAATTCTGGTGCTGGAGGAGACTCTGGAGAGTCCCGTGGACTGCAAGAAGATCCAACCTCTCCATTCTGAAGGAAATCAGCCCTGAGGGCTCACCGGAAGGACAGATCCTGAAGCTGAGGCTCTAAGACTTTGGCCACCTCAGGAGAAGAGAAGACTCCCTGGAAAAGACCCTGATGTTGGGAAAGATGGAGGGCATAAGAAGAAGGGGACAATGGAGGACGAGATGGCTGGACAGTGTTCTCAAAGCTACCAGCATGAGTTTGACCAAACTGTGGGAGGCAGTGGAAGACAGGAGGGCCTGGCGTTCTCTGGTCCATGGGGTCACAAAGAGGCGGATACGACTAAACGACTAAACAACAACAAGATCACTTCCACACCAGGGGTGCTGGGAATCGCAGCTCTGTGAGGGGGGAAACTACAGTTCCCTAGATTCTTTGATATGAGACCTCGGCAGGGCTGGCTTACCCATAGGCGCTAGGGGTGCGGGGCACCCGGGCACCAGGCTCTCAGGGATGCCAGGCTGAGAGTGTGGGGCTGAGATTTGGTGTCTGGGGATTGAAGAGCCAGGCAGAAAAAAA
Organism: Podarcis gaigeae; assembly: GCF_964106915.1. Classification (NCBI taxonomy): domain Eukaryota; kingdom Metazoa; phylum Chordata; class Lepidosauria; order Squamata; family Lacertidae; genus Podarcis; species Podarcis gaigeae. The sequence goes on from NC_139693.1 coordinate 3,699,252, forward strand.
ATTGGGGGCGCTGAGCAGTTTTTTGCACCCCAGGGATGCGGGTGGCGCTGTAGGTTAATCCACAGAACCTAGGACTTGCCGATCAGAAGGTCGGCGGTTCGAATCCCCACAACGGGGTGAGCTCCCGTTGCTCAGTCCCAGCTCCTGCCAACCTAGCAGTTCGAAAGCATGTCAAAGTGCAAGTAGATAAATAGGTTCTGCTCCAGCAGGCAGGTAAACGGCGTTTCCGTGCGCTGCTCTGGTTCGCCAGAAGCGGCTTAGTCATGCTGGCCACATGACCTGGAAGTTGTACACCGGCTCCCTCGGCCAATAAAGCAAGATGAGCGCTGCAACCCCAGAGTCGTCCGCAACTGGACCTAATGGTTAGGGGTCCCTTTACCTTTACTGCATATGCCCTGGGGAGAGTCATTACTGAGGATCCCCTGTGGCTCAGCTCAGACCCACCAGTTTCGTGTTGTGGGCCGTTTTGTGGATGTCCCACTTGAGGTCAGATGGGCCCTCTCTCCCCCTGTTGAACTTCTGAAATCCAATGAATACTTATTATTATTATTATTATTATTATTATTATTATTATTATTATGGCAGGCTTTTATACTGGAGAAAGCGTAACCACCTATTGGTGGCTAGGGGAACTGCAGCATGACGACAGCCTTACATTTTTTGTATATAGGCAGAAAGTAATATTGTACATCCTTCTTCGGAACATTGTTGGTCCATACTTGGTTGTCTTTGCTGACAGCTTCTCAAAGACCATGCACCACACTGAGAGACTATATATACAGTCTGGCCAAGCAACGGCTGGTTTTCAGAGAGCTGACAGGCCGAATGTTTCCAACTGCCTGTCACAGAAAACTGATTGCCTGCTGGCTGCCAATAATTCAGCCAGCCTACAGTCTGGACGAAACACAGACACCTAAGGATATGGCCAGGTATTCACTAAAATGTGGAGGCTATGCCTGGCTGTTTGACTTGAAAAGAGTTTTCGGATTTATTGGGAGTGCAGAAGACATGTAAGAGTAGAACGATAAAATTCCACAAATTGTGTAATATGGATTTGTAATTGTTTATTTTACGGGATTCTTCTCTAAGGTAAGGACAGGCATATTGAAAGATTGATGATAGTAAAGACTAGTCATTCTGGGTGTTACCTAACTAAGTTCTACTTCGACTCATTAATGGACAGTAATTAGGCACATGAGTAGGACTAACGCTGCATCCAACCCAGTGATAATGATTATTAATCAGACTGATATGGATATGGAATGTGGATAAAAATGTTATACTGAGGACTTAATTCCTTAAGATGAGGGTTTCTTGTGTAAAGGATGCTTGATGGTTAATCATATAATAAGGATTTGTCATTATGATAAGTAGGGTAACCACAACAAATCCGTTTTGGAAACATTTACAAATACAATGTTGCATTGTAGGTAATCCGAAGGAAATTTGCACAGTGTAAAATCCAATAAAAGAAGATGAGTTCGTGCTAAAATAAAAAATAAACAAACAAGTTGCCCCCTGCAATTGGAAAACCAGGTGACTCGCCCTTGCCAGTTGCTTCAGAAATCTTCTATTTCTATGCTAAATTCTGCCAGGTTCTGGGGTGCAAAGCCCAGTCTTATCAAGGTAAATTTGGGATCCACGCAGTCCAAGTTTTGAAATCAGCAACAGGTCACAAGAGAAGCTTTAGTGCACAGCTCAGCCTTGCCAATAATAAGGGCAAGTAAGGGCAAGTAATGAACGGCAAGTGATGGTAAACCCCAAAATCACTTACCCTAGAAAGCAATGGATAAATATTTCAAGGAAACCGGATGTGGGGGAACTTTGGCCCTTCAGAGGCTCCCAAACTACAACTCCCATTAGTGCCAGCATGCATGGCCAGGCATGAGGATGGGAAACGTAGTTCAGCGACACCTTGGAGGGCCAAAGGATCCCTGCACCAAAGTATATAAATGCACAAAACAAAACAAAGCACTCCCAAGGGCAGGCACCCCCAAACTCGGCCCTCCAGATGTTTTGGGACCACAATTCCCATCGTCCCTGACCACTGGTCCCGTTAGCTAGGGATGATAGGAGTTGTAGTCCCAAAACATCTGGAGGGCTGAGTTTGGGGATGCCTGCCCGAGGGTGACTCCTACACAGAGTAGACCCGGCGAAGCTAATAAATGCGGTTAATTTCAATCTACTCTGAATGGGAGTCCGCTGAGTGCAGTCCCACGCCATAAAAAAATGAAGTTATGGCCTCGGCCTGCGCAGGCCTGAAAGCTAGCAACTTCGGGGAGTTTTTTAATCCCGCAGCAGAAACATTTTTTTAAAAAAAATGCTAGTCCACGACTATGATTTAATCCTACGCGGCGACTGGGCAAAGGCTGTTGCACGCCAATATTTCTGTTTTTTAACCCAGCCTTTCGGAAAGTCAGAAAAGCAAACAGAGGCTAGATTCAGGTGTGCCATATTCAAACGCATGCACCGCTCTCCTTTCTGAAAACCCCGGAAGGGAAAGGCCTTAAAAAACAACAACACAACTATCGGTTTAGTTTGGACAGACCTGAGGGTGCCGCAAATGTACTTTCGCAAACAGAAAGGAAGGGGGGGGGGGAGACAGGCCTGCCATTGCCACACTCAAGAGGGGGGAGATTTTTCCCCACCCAGATCAAGGATCATTAACTGGTTCCGGGATGCCAGGGTGCCCTCGATTTGCAGGGGGGGGGGGGAGTTGCACACATATACATCAGGGTGGCAAAGATTTGGTGTAGGCCTCAAAAAGGGAGACTGGCACTTCCTGGATCGAAGAAAAGAGCGGAAGAGAGAAGGAAGGGAGACTTTGGGGCAGGGGTCAGCAATCTTTTTCAGCAGGGGGCCGGTCCACTGACCTTCAGATCTTGTGGGGGGCCGGATTATATTTTGGAGAAAAAAAGTTATGAACAAATTCCTATGCCCCACAAATAACCCAGAGGTGCATTTTAAATAAAAGGACACATTCTACTCATGTAAAAACACGCTGATTGCCAGACCGTTTGTGGGCCGATTTAGAAGGCGATTGGGCCGGATCCGGCCCCCAGGCCTTAGTTTGCCTACCCATGCTCTGGAGGGAAAGATAAACCAATATCCTACAGCGATGAAGCACACTTTAGAGAGGCATGCCAGGAACCTCTCCCAAACTCTGCGCGGTTATGTGTAAACATGGCTTTAAGACACAGGATTCTTGGATAAAGCTG